>NC_141874.1:499069194-499694194 GCF_056163025.1 Triticum urartu | reverse complement strand
TTTCCATATGATTTATTTGCACTAGATTTCATAGGAAACATCCCGTCCACTCAAACCTCTTTGAAAGAATTCTACGTTTTTTCTATGCACAATCAAACACTCATACCATCCTGTAGGATTCAAGATGACATTCCACTCTAATCCCATGTTCTTCCTATTCCGCGTTTTGGAAATCCTACGAATCAAAGAGGCCCTAGGTTTTTTATAAAAACTAATTGATTTTGAATGAGATGAACTATAAGAATTAAACGAAGGTCTACATTAGGCATATATGACTCAGAGCTTACATGCTACAGTGTGGTATTTATTCGTAATTTGGTTGCAAAATCTGACGCGTGCAATGCATGTGTACCTTACTAGTACTTCGAGTATGTGCAAAACACAATGGCATGCTACACAGTGTCTCTCTTACAGTTCATGAAGCCACGTGGCACATGTGGAGGCGTTGTCGCGACATCCTTGTGTGGATTGATCACAGTGATGTGCTGCTGGTTCCAGAAGAATGTACTCGTCCTCCCCGAGCCGCACTTGCAGTACATGCATGAAGCGAAGATGTGCACGCACGCCACGCACGCACTCATTCTCTCGCACGCACACGCGGGTACACGGGCGGACACAATTTTGTACCAAGATCCACCCCATTTGATAATTTGACACGTGTAAAGTCCTTCACTTCATTGATGGTCAATTAATACAGTGCATGCAAATTGAGTGGACGTGAGGGCGGAAGAAAGACATTACTACTCCATTGCGCGCATGCGAGTAGTTAAATCATGGGTTGCTAGTGGTACTTCCATTGGTCTCCTTCGTATTTTGTGTGTGCGTCTTCCTTCTTTTTGGGGGGTGATAATCCTCCTTCTTCTTTTGCTCATGTGTTTCTTATTTTGCTTCGGGTGTTTGGCCGCACGTGTCACCTTCTGTGCGAGGCATGAATAGAACAATGCTAAAAATGAGATGACTAGCAAATTAGATCATTCTTTATCACCAATAGAACAATGCCTCTTGCTAGTAATATATAATAAGAGTAGAGAGTAGAGGATATGGCACTGGGCTGCCGTGTTTCGTGCTCCTCCGTCGTACTCTAGTGGAAAACTTGAGTATACCGCACGGTTCTGTGCTCCTCCTTAGGTCGTCGGCACAATTATACGAGCAGTCAAATCACAAGGCCCCGCCTTCCAGCAGTAATGAGCCGTCAAATCACAAAGGCCCTCGCCTCTCGTGAAAAGGACCAAGCTAGACTGCCCCGCCCTCTAGCCTTTTAAAAAATGTATACATTTGTACTGTAGTAGTATCGATGGATAGCACCGTGGAGCAAAACTAACAAGATGTAATTAAAGAAAAAAGGTGGTACATATAGAGAGCACTCATCGCCAAATTATGCATATACTATATGACACTACCCACTATGAAGGTACTAGTAACATAGACTAGTAACTGGTCTATGTTACTCTCCACTATGACCAGCCAAAGTTGAGGCACGGATACCAATGAGGGCCTGCTTGTGTCTATACTTGGACAACTCACCCGACTGCATGCGCACCAGGCAGACGAAGCTCATGTCGTGGTGGTGCCGTGTGCGGCCCACACATTAACCAAAACCTCGCGTCTCCATCTTAGCCTCCGCGTTTACAACATATCAATCTCAAGGCCAAGTAGCAACGTGAAACCTATGGTAGAGCCAATCGGATGGTTGAGAACACTACAATTCGTAGCTACAGATGCATGTGTGAGAGAGGACGAGTGCGTGCGTGTGTGAGAGAGTACAATTGTATGTGGGTGGCATCGACCTAGGGAGCAGTGATGGTGCGTGCGAGAAGTCCCGAGAGATAGGTGTAATGCGTCTGAAAAAAGACTAGTCTATAGCTCGCCACGAGGCCATTCCTGTCGAACGCCAAGCATAAGATATGTATCTGACGGTGCCAGTATTTGCACGTATACAGCAGTAGAAAAAGAACTAGTACCATGGCAGATGCTACACCACGGCCGAGAAAATGTGCCGACGTTACGCCATCCGGGAATAGTGCCGCACTTCGAAACTAGAACCGTCAATAAATTTTTAGCGCGTCTCGTCACATTCCAAATTACTACTGCTACCACGCTATATTTAATTGCAAACCTGTTCACACCGATCACAACCTAAACGGTTTCCCACTTAGGAGCGTATTAGTAGTACTCCTACTCGGTTATAAATACTACTATGCTAAGATGACTGCACATTCCTCCTCAACTCCTCATCCACAAAAAACAATCAAGTCAATCAAGCCATATCCAGCATGAGTTTTGGGTCGAGAGATTTCCACCAGGGAGAGGTGTGCATGGAAGAGGAAGCACGAGAGATGTACCGCCTCGCCGCGAAAGCAGCCGACATGTCCAACCGCGCAGCAGTAGCAACATAGAGGTCCCGCCGTGCCGTCGATGTAGCAGATTGGTCCGGCCACGCCGCGGAAGCAGCAAAGATGTCCCGCCGCGCCGCCGAAGTAGCAGGGAGGTCCCTCCGCGCCGCGGCGGCCTGGGAAAATTTCTCGCGGGCAGGCGAGGACTCTTACAGGCGCATGCATGCGATAGTCCATAGCCAGATGGATCAGATCTCTGGCTGGGCGAGGATGTAGGACAAGGCTATCGGCGTCATCCAGCAACTGGGGGAGAGCAATGCGAAGCTCTAGGGCGAGCGCGACCTGCTGAGGGTGAAGATCACCAGAAGGGCGAAGCAGGAGGAGGAGACTGAGGGAGTCCTGGATTAGGGGGTCCTCGGACAGCCAGACTATATACTTTGGCTGGACTGTTGGACTTTGAGGATACAAGATTGAAGACTTCGTCCCGTGTCCGGGTGGGACTCTCTTTTGCGTGGATGGCAAGCTTGGCGATTCGGATATGTAGATCTCCTTCTCTATAACCGACTCTGTGTAACCCTAGCCCCTTCCGGTGTATATATAAACCGGAGGGTTTAGTCCGTAGGACAACAACAATCATAAGAAATAGGCTAGATTCTAGGGTTTAGCCTCTACGATCTCGTGGTAGATCTACTCATATAATACTCATATCATCAAGATCAATCAAGCAGGAAGTAGGGTATTACCTCCATCGAGAGGGCCCGAACCTGGGTAAACATTGTGTCCCCCGCCTCCTGTTACCATCATCCTTAGACGCACAATTCGGGACCCCCTACCCGAGATCCGCCGGTTTTGACACCGACATTGGAGCTTTCATTGAGAGTTCCACTGTGCCGCCACATAAAGGCTTGATGGCTCCTTCGATCATCGGCAACGATGCGATCCAGGGTGAGGTTTTTTTCCCCCGGACAGATCTTTGTATTCGGCGGCTTTGTACTACGGGCCAACTCGCTTGGCCATCTGGAGCAGATCGAGAGCTACGCCCCTGGCCATCAGGTCAGGTTTGGAAGCTTGAACTATATTGCCGACATCCGCGGAGACTTGATCTTCGACGGATTCGAGCCCATGTCAGGTGCGCTGCACAGTCACGATGAGCATGACTTAGCTCTGTCATCGGACGGTGTTCGGGAGATCACACATGTGGATACTCCGGCCCTCAATCCGGAGCAGATCATGTCGTCCGAGGACGGGTGGATGGACCTCGCCACGGAGGCCGCACACTCAGCGGCGATAGAGCCGAATAATGACTTCACCTCCTATGAGACCTGTGTTACCGGACCCTTGGATTCATCCCCGGCCACAGGCTCCGAACCGCTTGCGTCCGTGCCTATCCAATCTGATTGGGCACCGATCATGGAGTTCACCTCCGCGGATATTTTTCAGCACTCGCCCTTGGGCGATGTGCTAGATTCATTGAGGTCTCTCTCCTTGTCAGGAGGCCCTTGGCAAACTATGTCCGGCTTGAGTGGGAAGTGGACGACAAAGAAATTCATTCCCCACCTACCACCCACTTAATAGCCACTGTCGACGACTTAACTGACATGCTTGATTTCGGCTCCGAAGACATTGACGGTATGGACGACGATGCCGGAGAAGAACAGGAACCACCGCCCATAGGGCGCTGGACAGCCACCTCATCACACGATATATACATGGTGGATACACCCAAAGAAAACAACGATGAGGAATGGGAGGATGCAGCGAACGATAGTCCCCTCGAGAAGCAACCAAAGCGACGACGTAGGCGCCTCTCCAAATCCTGCCTCAGCAAAAACAGCGATAACAGTGCAAGAAAGAACAGTACCCCGGTCGACTCCAAAGGAAACGACGACCACATGGACCCAGCGATGGAGCAGGATGAGCCAGCGGCCGGCGAACATAGTACAGAGCCGCTGTCCGATCACGGCGACGCCGAGGGTAAAGCTCATCAACTTGTCTCCGGAGAGGAGAACAGTCCGGACGACGATGCACACATCATCCCGGAAAGGCACTTGGAACAAGAGAACCTCCATAGAAGGCTTATCGCCACCGCGAGGAGCCTGCAGAAGCAGAAGCAAAGGCTTAAGGCCGCGCAGAATACGCTCAATAGCAGATGGAACAAAGTGCTTGACACTGAAGAAAAGTACGGCAGCAGTCGCCACACAAAGAGCTATCCAAAGCGCAAGCTGCTGCCCGAATTCGACGACAAGGCTTTAGAGCCCATGCAGCTGAAAAATAAAATGGCCGATCAGCCGGATCGACCACGCCGTGGCTGCGACGGGGCGGCTAACGACGTCGCACACAAGTCAGTGCACGATTTACGCGAAGACCTGCACAAAAAAGCCGGTATGGCCAGGTCCATCTATGGATCCAGGAAGCGCGCTCCAGCACAGAATCATGGCCGCCCAAACGACTATACTGACCGAATAATAGCTCGGAATCAAAACCAAACTCTACAACCGTCCGAAGAATGCCATGACACATCCAAATACAGGGGTGCTGCGCACCCCCTATGCTTCACCGATGAGGTGCTGGACCACGAATTTCCAGAGGGATTCAAACTCGTGAACATAGAGGCATACGACGAAATGAAAGACCATGGGGTCTGGATTGAGGACTTTATCCTTCACATCCACATGGCTCGCGGAGATGATCTCCATGCCATCAAATACCTGCCCCTCAAGCTGAAAGGACCGGCTCGGCACTGGCTAAAAAGCCTCCCCGAAAACTCAATTGGAAGCTGGGAAGAGCTTGAGGATGCTTTTAGGGCCAATTTTCAAGGGACCTATGTCCGACCTCCGGACGCAGACGATTTAAATCACATAATTCAACAGCCCGGAGAGTCAGCCCGAAAGCTCTGGAACAGGTTTCTCATGAAGAAGAATCAAATCGTCGACTGCCCGGATGCCGAAGCCTTAGCGGCTTTCAAGCACAGTGTCCGGGATGAATGGCTCGCCAGAAACCTCGGCCAAGAAAAACCGAGGACAATGACATCCCTAACAAGCCTTATGACCCGCTTTTGCACGGGCGAAGACAGTTGGCTGGCCCGTAGCAGCACAAGCAACCCAGGCACATCCGAAGTCAGGGATGGCAACGGGAAACTGTGACGCAATAAAAGCAAGCGTCGAAACAACGAAGACAGCCCATACAACACGGTGGTAAACGCCGGATTCAGGGGCTCTCGACCCGATCAACGGAAAAATCCATTTGAAGGCAGCAGCGATGGACCATCCAGCCTAAACAAGATTCTAGAAAGATTATGTCAGATTCATGGCACCTCCGACAAACCTGCAAATCACACCAACAGAGAATGCTGGGTTTTCAAGCAGGCCGACAAGCTAAACGCCGAACACAAGGGGAGGGAGACACCAAGCGAAGACGAGGATGAGCCTCGCCAACCGAACACTGGGGGACAGAAAAAATTCCCACCAGAGGTCAAAACAGTGAACATGATTTACGCAACTCACATACCGAAGAGGAGGCACCAGCGTGCACCCCGAGACGTATACGCCGTGGAGCCCGTCACCCCCAAGTTCAACCCTTGGTCGGCCTACCCGATCACTTTTGATCGCAGGGATCACCCGACTAGTATCCGGCACGGAGGATCAGCTGCCTTGGTGCTAGACCCAATAATTGATGGATACCATCTCACCCGAGTCCTTATGGACGGCGACAGTAGTCTTAATCTGATATATCAGGACACCGTCCACAAAATGGGGATAGACCCAACAAGAATCAGCCAAAGCAATACTACCTTTAAAGGAGTAATACCAGGTCCAGAGGCCCGCTGCACGGGCTCTCTAGTACTAGAGGTTGTATTCGGTTCTCCCGACAACTTCTGAGGAGAAGAATAAAACTTCAACATCGCTCCATTCCGAAGCGGCCATCACGCACTACTCGGAAGAACGCCCTTCGCTCGTTTTAATGCAGTACTGCATTACGCTTATCTTAAGCTTAAGATGCCCGGTCCACGTGGCATCATCATAGTTAGCGGAAACACAGAGCGTTCCTCACGTATGGAGGAATACGTGGCGGCTTAGCAGCCAATCATTGAACGGCCTCTCCAACCAGAAAAAATGATCGATCGTCAAGACCGCGGACACGGTTAGACGAGTCCGGCGCACCACTAGATGTAACAGTTCAGATAAACCTGAGATTGGGTCGATGGATATACCCCCATAGGTGGTGCTAGGGGCTTCCCGCATATAAAAAGGGCTACAGTTCGACTTGACCCTATTTAGATTGCATTTTAATGGTTCATTAAGAATAACCAATTTTTTGCACGAAGACTTTCACCTATGTTTTTCTCTTTTACAGATGATCATCGTGCTACACCCTTCCAGAATACGACACAACAGAGACACAGACGCAGACGTGCAGCAGGGCCTCACTCAAAGGCTTCTTTTTAGATTAAGACCCAGTGTAAACCTTTTTTACTGGCTCTTGTTGCTTCACTCCCTCCGGATACTCAACACAACCGAAAGGGATGCTGGCGTTATTGGCATTTCATCACGTCAGACTAATGCAAGTACCTGGAAAATCAGGGCTCATTATCAAGGGCGTTACTCAGCCCAGTATATGTTGTAAAGTCCGAATACCTTAGGGAGTGTTCGGCGTCGTGAGTTTGGCCTTATATGCATCAGCTCCGAATCATGTCTTTGGTCAATAGTTGGGTTTGCCCAGCTCCCGTGTTTTGCTACCTTACGTTCCGCTCTATTAGCTAAGGTGGCACCGGGAGAACTACTGTGATTGTGCCCTGGTTCATCTGGATGAGCACCATAGTAGAGAAAGCCGAAAACTGACTGCCATGATAAAGCGCGAGACTAGTCAACGACTCGATGACTCAGCGGAATCTTCGCGATTCCTCCACATTAACGAAGGTCCGGTTTCCCAGTCATGTACGTACGCGCACCGTATTCGGATGAGCACGGACGTACCAGGGGCTATATAGTAGCCCCACCGTCAAACTCCTATGGCTAAGTGAAAGTGTTAAAGCTATATAGTCCGATTGCCTTGTTCGCCGTGCTATCACCTCCTTAATGGACCAAGACGTTGGGTCAAGTGTGAATACGCGCTTTTCCGAACACCCCCGCATTATGTGCGTGGGGGCTGAAGCTAACAACTGCAAACTTTCAGGTTATATACATACGTAAACGGCCGCACAGGAGGCATCATAATACTTTCAGGCAAAAGTATAAACACAGCCTTTATAATCCAAATAGCATTGTTTTTACAATTGGGACACATGTCACTCGAACATGATACTCTTCGAGCACTGAGCCTCTATTAAACGAGCGCCTTCTAGGACTTCTTCAAAATAGTTCTTAGCCGGGACCTGGCCTACGGCCGGATCCCGGGTTGCAATAGTGGTGGCCTCCATCTCTGCCAATATGTCTTAACACGGGCAAGGGCCATCCACGCACCCTCTATGCACGCCGACCCCTTTACAGCGTCGATATGCGGCACAGCACCAAGGAATTGTTGCACTAAACCAAAATAACTATTCGGCCTTGGTCCCTTCGGCCAAAGATGATCCACGACAGACCTCATGGCAAGTCCGAACAACCTATGGAGCTCGGCCCACTCGGCCATTTGTTCATTTAACAGCAGCGGACGCGTTGGAGCACTGAACTGCGACCAGAACAAATTTTCCAGTTCATGATCTTTCTGATCTTTGAAAAACTCAGTCGCATCAGCAGCACTCATTGCCAAGTCCGAATACGTGTCTGCAGCACTCCATAATTGATCCAGAGGGGCATACTTTGGATCTTCGAACTTCGTCTGTAACAAAAAGGGCTTCCCAGCCGTGATATCTCCGGCTTGACGGAGCTCCTCCTTTGCTGCTCTGATTGGAGAGCGGGTTTCCTTGGCTGCTTCCATGGCTTTCTTTAGGTCAGCCCCTTCCGCTTGGCTTTCCATTTCAAGAAGCTCGTATCGACCGGCGTCATCTTTCAGCCCAACAGCCATCTTGGCTATTTTATCTTCGCTCTGGCGATGAGCAGCCTGTTCGGCTCTTAAGTCTTCGGACGCCTATATGGAGGCCGCATCACTTCTCCTGGCTTGTTCCTTGGCTCGGGCAAGTTCCGCCCGAAGGGTCTCCACGGCGGCAACTCCATCTGCAATCACAACATATTACAGATACTAGCATCATGCTCCTCTTAATATTGGTTGACCACCCGAAAATACATACCATGTGCCTCATCAAGCCGCTTGTTCACAAGTGCAATGTCGGCATCTGCCGCGTCAAGTTGCCGCCTTAGTCTAGCAAACTCAGCAGTCCGGCCAGCCACTGGACCCTCAGCCGCCTGCACATGAAAACAGCGCGATCATTACCTAGGATTATGATCCTCTGTTTGCCGCCTCTGGATAGCAACCAGAGTCTCAGGGGCTACTATTTGTATAGAGCATGCCTAGCGTGTGCAGTACCGTCAAAAAATTTATATATTACTTTGCGTACCTCAAAACATCTTAGCAGGCTCGTAAAAGCCTCATGCAACCCACTTTTGCGGATGAAATTCTCTCAACCACCGTACCAATTAAAGCATGATGCGCCTCTGAGAGAGCCGCTTGCTCCAGAAGACCCATCAGTGCATCCGGTTGTGCACCGGACAATCCCAGACTCTTTCTGTTGCCGTCCTTAGGAGCCGAGTACTCCAGACTTCGGGTAGCCGAAGGGTTACCTTCTGTCCTTGGCGGATCAGGAGAAATCCTCCGTGATGACACCTCAGGGTCGTCCGCCCCAAGAGGCGGGGAGACAAGGGGAGGCGTTTCGCTCTCCATCATCTCTGGAAGAAGATCCCCCGAAGACAAACTCTGTTGAGAAGGGCTACGAGCCGGACTGCAAGATATATGTCTCGGTTATTGTCCTCAGAGATAAAACAAGATATGTTTACCAAAGTACTCTTGTTCACTTACAGCTCGGCAGAGGGCTGGCCCCCTTGCGGGCAATGTGCGGTAAGAACGCCCTATGGGGGAAGGGCTCCCTGATGAAGGTTTCTTCCCTCGTTTGGAAACCTTCATTTTCCAAGTCTTCGAAGGCGATTGATACGTCTCCAACGTACCTACTTTTCCAAACACTTGTGCCCTTGTTTTGGACTCTAACTTGCATGATTTGAATGGAACTAACCCGGACTGACGCTGTTTTCAGCAGAATTACCATGGTGTTATTTATGTGCAGGAGCAAACGTTCTCGGAATGACCTGAAACTTCACGGAGCCACTTTTCAGAAAATAAGAAAAATATCTGCAAAAGATGAAGGCCAGGGGGCCCACCACCTCCCCACGAGGGTAGGGGCACGCCTGCCCCCCTAGGGCGCGCCCCCTACCTCGTGGGCCCGCTGTTGACTCTCCAACTCCAACTCCAACTACATATATTGAGTTTCGGGGAGAAAAAAATCAGAGAGAAGAAATCATCGCGTTTCACGATACAGAGCCGCCGCCAAGCTCTAAAACCTCTTGGGAGGGCTGATCTGGAGTCCGTTCGGGGCTCCGGAGAGGGCAATCCGTCGCCATCATCATCATCAACCATCCTCCATCACCAATTTCATGATGCTCACCGTCGTGCGTGAGTAATTCCATCGTAGGCTTGCTGGATGGTGATGGGTTGGATGGGATCTATCATGTAATCAAGTTTGTTTTGTTAGGGTTTGATCCCTAGTATCCACTATGTTCTAAGATTGATGTTGCTATGACTTTGCTATGCTTAATGCTTGTCACTAGGGCCCGAGTGCGATGATTTCAGATCTAAACCTATTATGTTTTCATCAATATATGAGTGTTCTTGATCCTATCTTGCAAGTCTATAGTCACCTATTATGTGTTATGATCCGTTAACCCCGAAGTGACAATAATCGGGATACTTACCGGTGATGACCGTAGTTTGAGGAGTTCATGTATTCACTATGTGTTAATGCTTTGTTCCGGTTCTCTATTAAAAGGAGGCCTTAATATCCCTTAGTTTCCATAAGGACCCCGCTGCCACGGGAGGGTAGGACAAAAGATGTCATGCAAGTTCTTTTCCATAAGCACGTATGACTATGTTTGGAATACATGCCTCCATTATATCAATGAACTGCAGCTAGTTCTGTGTCACCCTAGGTTATGACTGTTACATGATGAACCGCATCCGGTATAATTCTCCATCACTGATCCATTGCCTACGAGCTTTTCATATATTGTTCTTCGCTTATTTACTTTCCCGTTCCTATTGCTATCATCACTACAAAATACCAAAAACATTGCTTTTACTACTGTTACCTTTTGTTACCGTTATCACTACTATCATATTACTTTGCTACTAAACACTTTGCTGCAGATATTAAGTTTCCAGGTGTGGTTGAATTGCCAACTCAGCTGCTAATACTTGAGAGTATTCTTTGGCTCCCCTTGTCTCGAATCAATAAATTTGGGTTGAATACTTTAACCTCGAAAACTGTTGCGATCCCCTATACTTGCGGATTATCAAGACTATTTTTTGGCGCCGTTGCCGGGGAGCATAGCTCTATTCTTTGAGTCACTTGGGATATATATCTTCTTATCATTATGAAGAACTTGAGAGATCCAAAAACCAAGATCTATCCCTCAACTACGAGGGGAGGTAAGGAACTGCCATCTAGCTCTGCACTTGATTCACCTTCTGTTATGAGTAAGTTTGCGACACCTACACCTGCTTCTGCTATTCGTTCTGATATGTCGCATGTTATTGATGATGCCACTTCTGCTATGCATGATACTTATCATGAAACTACCTCTATGCCTGATACTACCATGCCACTTAGTGATTTTCTTGATAAACAACTTGCTAGGGCTAGAGAAATTGAAAATATTGAATCTGATGATACTGATGAAAGTGATGCTGAAGAATCACTTGTTATTCCTAAGGGTCATGTTTTTGATCAAGAACCTTCCTTAGCTATTTTAGCGTGCCAAAATAGAACTGAACTCAAAAGATTATTAGCTAAATGGAGTAAGCAATCTTTAAATGCTAGAATAAAACCTGACCCTGCTTTTGCTACTTCACCTATCTTTGTTACTGATAAGGATTATGAATTCTCTGTTGATCCTGATATAATTACTTTGGTTGAATCTGATCCTTTTCATGGTTATGAATCTGAAACTGTTGTGGCACATCTTACTAAATTAAATGATATAGCTACCCTGTTTAGTAAAGATGAGAGAACTCGTTACTTTTATATCCTTAAAATATTTCCGTTCTCATTAAAGGGTGATGCTAAGATATGGTTTAATTCTCTTGATCCTGGTTGTGTGCGTAGTCCCCAGGATATGATTTATTACTTCTCTGCTAAATATTTCCCTGCTCATAAGCAACAAGCTGCTTTAAGGGATATATATAATTTTGTGCAAATTGAAGAAGAGAGTCTCCCACAAGCTTGGGGGAGGCTTCTCCAATTACTTAATGCTTTGCCTGATCATCCTCTTAAGAAAAATGAAATACTTGATATCTTCTATAATGGACTAACCGATGCCTCCAGAGATTACCTGGATAGTTGTGCTAGTTCTGTTTTTAGGGAAAGAACGCCGAATGAAGCTGAAATTCAATTGAATAATATGTTGATAAATGAAAATAATTGGACACCTCCGGAGCCAATTCCTGATCCTATTCCTAAACCAACTCCGAAGAGGGGTATTCTCTTTCTCAGTCCTGAAGATATACAAGATGCAAAGAAATCTATGAAAGAAAAGGGTATTAAAGCTGAAGATGTTAAAAATTTACCTCCTATTGAAGAAATACATGGTCTTAATTTACCGCCTGTTGAAGAAACAAATAATCTTAATCCATTACCTATGGAAGAAACTTATGGTCTTGATAACCCGACACAGGTAGTAAAGGTAAATTTTCTCTATAGATATGATAAAGCTGAAATTCCATTTACTAAATTTACTACCCCATGCTTAGATCAGTTTGATAAATTTATGGCTAAGCAAGAAGACTTTAATGCTTATTTTGGTAGACAATTGAAATACAATTCAAATATGCTTGAACACTTGGGTGATTATATGGCTAATGTCAAAGGTGAACTTAAACTTATTAGTAAACATGCTTCAACGATTACCACTCAAGTAGAACAAGTACTTAAAGCTCAAAATGATTTGCCCAATGAATTGAATAATAAGAATAATGATAATGTTGGAGTTATGACTAGAGGTGGTAAAATGAATCAGGAACCTTTGTATCCTGAAGGCCACCCTAAGAGAATTGAGCAAGATTCTCAGAGAAATAATATAGATGTACCTAGTTCTTCTAAAAAGAAGAAAAAGAAAAATGATAGGACTTTGCATGCTTCTAGTGATCCTATTGTTGAAACACCTGAGAATCCAAATGATATTTCTATTTCTGATGCTGAAACTCAATCTGGTAATGAACCTAAAACTAGTGGTAATGCTAATAATAATGTTCATGATGATGCTCAACCTAGTAATGATAATGATATAGAAATTGAACCTGTTGTTGATCTTGATAACCCACAATCAAAGAATCAACGTTATGATAAGAAAGACTTTGTTGCTAGGAAACATGGTAAAGAAATAGAACCATGGGTTCAAAAACCCATGCCTTTTCCTCCCAAACCATCCAAGAAAAAGGATGATGAGGATTTTGAGCGCTTTGCTGAAATGATTAGACCTATCTTTTTGCGTACGCGATTAACCGATATGCTCAAAACCAATCCTTATGCTAAGTACATGAAAGATATTATTACAAATAAAAGAAAGATACCGGAAGCTGAAATTTCCACCATGCTTGCTAATTATACTTTTAAGGGTGGAATACCAAAGAAACTTGGAGATCCAGGAGTACCCACTATACCATGCTCCATTAAAAGAAACTATGTTAAAACTGCTTTATGTGATCTTGGAGCCGGTGTTAGTGCTATGCCTCTCTCTTTATATCATAGACTTGATTTGAATAAGTTGACACCTACTAAAATATCTTTGCAAATGGCTGATAAATCAACTGCTATACATGTCGGTATTTGTGAGGATGTGCCTGTTGTAGTTGCAAACATTACTATTTCAACGGACTTTGTTATTCTTGATATTCCCGAGGATGATAGTATGCCTATTATTCTTGGAAGACCCTTTTTGAATACTACAGGGGCTGTTATTGATTGCACTAAAGGCAATGTCACTTTTCATGTTAATGGCAATGAGCATACGGTACACTTTCCGAGGAAACAACCTCAAGTTCATAGTATCAATTCTATTGGAAAAATTCCATCGATTATATTTGGAGGTTTTGAATTTCCTCTTCCTATCGTCAAGAAGAAATATGATATTCTTATTATTGGGGATGTGCATATCCCCGTTGAGGTAACATAGTGTTATTCGAAATTTCTCCGGTTCCATGTTATTCGGAATGAGTTCGTTAACAAGACTTGATCAACCTTGTTAGAGGATTCCTTTTGATGATCATGAGATGGATGAAACTAGAAGGCACAACCTTGTGTACCCCACTTTTACTTTCTGTTATTTATATTAAATAAAATAAAAATAAATATTTTTCTGTCTGTTATCTGATTATCCGTGCAATATAAAAATACCTCAAAAATAAAAGTTCTCCAAATGCCCTGAAATTTAAATATGATTTTTTCTAGAATATTTCAGAATATTTGGCACTGAGAACACAGCAGGGGGGCAACCACCTGCCCACGAGGGTGGAGGGCGCGCCCTACCCCCTGGGCATGCCCCCTGCCTCGTGGGCCCATGGTGGCCCTCCTCCACTTATTCCTGCACCCACACACTTCATCTTCCTCCCACAAATACGAATATCTAGCTCAAGCACGAGTTCTAGCTCATCTTGCTGCCATTTTCGATCTCCTTGCTCAAAGCACCTCTCACAAAACTGCTTGGGGAGATTTTTCCTTGGTATGTGACTCCTCCATTGGTCCAATTAGTTTTTGTTCTAGTGCTTTATTCATTGCAAATTTTTGCTGGTTAGGAGACCTTGTTCTTGAGCTTGCATGTCAAATTTATATGGTCAAAAGTAGTATTGATGCATGATATAGGCCCTAGGCACCTATAGGAGTAGTTGCTATCAATATTATTGAGTTTGGTTTACCTTTATTTTGAAGTTACTAAATTTTTTAGAATTTTTCAGAAAATGATGAGGAGACTATTGAGGGGCTTGTCGAGCCAAAGCTCGAAGGAAAAGGCACCGAAGCCTAAGTATAATTTGTCGTGCACCACGGAGGTTTGGGCGTGTGAATGGCCTTCCGACGATTTCTTGAGAGCAGCCGGTATTTATGAAGATTTTCATGAGTTGGCTAAGAATGCAGGTGTCACCGCTTTCCTCCACGACCAATGCGATCAGTATCTCTTACTCACAAATACATTTGTGCAAAACTTTCATTTCCATTCTAGGAGCACGCACCTACGGTGGAGTTTCATTTATATGATGAGCATAAGGAGACGTCACTTTATGATTTCTGTCAGATTTGTTTAGTCCCTTTTGAGGGCAAGACAGAAGAACCACATCATGTTGATGTGGAGGGGTTTATTGATACTATCACTGTAGGGGAAACTAGGAAGGTTTGCGATGGATGAATCACTAGCATACATTTTCCTGTTTTACGTTACTTTACATTATTTGCTAGTCGTTGCTTAATTGGACGCGGAAACTGTGGAAACCTTAGCATCCATGATATAATTATTCTGCTCCATGGTTTATACAGTGATAACACTTTTAGTATGGGCGGTATTATTGCCAAACGGTTAAGTATGAACCGTACCAAGGGCCCCATCTTTGGAGGCATCTATGCTTCACGCCTAGCTGCACAATTTAACATACCTATTAGGCATTTTGAGAAGGAAGAAAATGTGTTTCCTCATGTTTATCTAGATTATAAAAGTATGGTGGCACATGATTTTATTGTTAAGAATAGGGAAGGAGAGCTTAAATATCAATTGTTCTTTAATAAACATCATCCTGAGACTATTACCCTGCCTGCTCCTTCTTTGTTTTATTTATCTGTAGGCTAGTACCTTGTTCCGTTGAAGGCTATCCACGCCTACCGGAACCCTGCACCAGCCATGGAGCCGGAACCACAAGTTGATCCTCCACGAGAGTCTAATTACCAGTGGGATCCAGAGATGATTGTCAGCCAGTGGCAATCGGAGTCTTCCTCTTCTTCATCTCAGTACGACCCTAGCTACTATTATGGATATCCGCCAGACAAGCCGTGGCCATAGAACAACTTAGACCAAAAGCCTAAGCTTGGGGGAGTACATATTCCCCACCGACATTACATTTATGTTCACACACTCATTGCTAGATGTCGGTGCTCATACTTTTTCATTGTATCATCCATGCTAGTTCAATTTCCTTTTTATGCTTTCTTCTTGTGTGTTTGATAAACCTTAAGAAAAAACCAAAAAATAGTTGTAGCTTTTAATTAGTTTACTTTCCATGCTTTTAGTAGTAATTAAAAAAGAAAACCCAAAAAGATTTCCTATTCTTCTTTTGCTTGTTGGGAGCTTTCCTATGTAAATAGGTTTATTTCTTTCCTTTTCTTTGGGGGTCGATAGGAGAAGACCATAATTAAATTGTTGAAGTGACTCTTACATGCATTATTGTTGATCTGACAAAAGAGCCCATGTTGCCTTGTCTTCTCCTGTTTATTGAATGCCCGCAGATTCCAGCTTAGTCCAATGCACGTGCACTATTATTATTGTTCACACTATTCGGTCGTGCAAGTGAAAGGCAATTATGATGATATATGATGGATTGGCTGAGATGAGAAAAGCTGGTATGAACTCGACCTCTTTTGTTTTTGTAAATATGATTAGTTCATCGTTCCTGATTCAGCCTATTATGAATAAACATGTTTGCAATGACAATTAGAGATCATAGTTTCTTGTGCCATGTTTGATTAGCTATGAGTTATAATGGTTTACCTTGCGTGCCAACATGCTATTAAAATGATTATGATGTGGTATGATAGGGTGGTATCATCCTCTGAATGTTTTAAGTGACTTAACTTGGCGCATGTTCACGCATGAAGTTGAAACAAAATCAACATAGCCTTCACGATATTTGTGTTCATGGTGGATTATATCCTACTCATGCTTGCATTCGGTGTTGATTAATTTTAATGCATGTTCATGACTGTTGTCGCTCTCTAGCTGGTCGCTTCCCAGTCTTTTGCTAGCCTTCACCTGTACTAAGCGGGAATACTGCTTGTGCATCCAATCCCTTAAACCCCAAAGTTATTCCACATGAGTCCACTATACCTACCTATATACGGTATCTACCTGCCGTTCCAAGTAAATTTGCATGTGCCAAACTCTAAACCTTCAAATAAATATCCTGTTTTGTATGCTTGAATAGCTCATGCATCAACTAGGGTTGTCTGTATCTTCCATGTTAGGCGGGTTATTCTCAAGAGGAGTGGACTCTGCTCCTCACTCACGAGATAAATGGCTGGTCACCGGGATGCCCGGTCCCATGCTTTATGCAAACTAAATCAAAATAATTGCAAACAAAACTCCCCCAGGGACTCTTGTTAGTTGGAGGCACTCGTTGTTTCGAGCAAGCCATGGATTGATGCTTGTTGGTGGAAGGGGGAGTATAAACTTTACCATTCTGTTTGGGAACAACCTATAATGTGTGTAGCATGGAATATATCGCCATCTCTTGGTTGTTATGTTGACAATGAAAGTATACCGCTCAAAATATTATTCACCTCTGTTTCAAAACCGAGCTCTGGCACGTCTACAAATCCATGCTTCCCTCTGCGATGGGCCTATCTATTTACTTTTATACTGAGTCATCATCCTCTTATTAAAAAGCACCAGTTGGAGATCACCACTGTCATTTGCATTCATTATTGTTAGTTTACATTGAGTATGACTTGACTGGATCTCTTTTACCATGAATTACAATGTCTAGTCAGTCCTTGGTCTTTAAAGGTGGTCTGCATTTATGTTTTGCGGTCTCAGAAAGGGCTAGCGAGATACCATCTTGTTATATCATATTATGATTATTTTGAGAAAGTGTTGTCATCCAAGATTTATTATTATGGCTCGCTAGTTGATTATGCTATTGATATGAGTAAACTTGAGACCTATGCGTTATTGTGAATGTGGTTAGTTATAATCTTTGTTGAAAACTTGAATGTTGGCTTTACATATTTACAACAACAAGAGCAAACAGAGTTTGTAAAAGTTTTTCTTTATCACTTTCAGTTTGTCAACTGAATTGCTTGAGGACAAGCAAAGGTTTAAGCTTGGGGGAGTTGATACGTCTCCAACATATCTACTTTTCCAAACACTTTTGACCTTGTTTTGGACTCTAGCTTGCATGATTTGAATGGAACTAACCCGGACTGATGTTGTTTTCAGCAGAATTACCATGGTGTTATTTATGTGCAGGAGCAAACGTTCTCGGAATGACCTGAAACTTCACGGAGCCACTTTTCTGAAAATAAGAAAAATACCTGCAAAAGATGAAAGCCAGGGGGCCACCACCTCCCCACGAGGGTAGGGGGCGCGCCCCCTACCTCGTGGGGCCCCTGTTCACTCTCTGACTCCAACTCCATATATTGAGTTTCAGGGAGAAAAATCAGATAGAAGAAATCATCGTGTTTTACGATACGGAGCCGCCGCCAAGCCCTAAAACCTCTCGGGAGGGCTGATCTGGAGTCCGTTCGGGGCTCCGGAGAGGGCAATCCATCGCCATCGTCATCATCAACCATCCTCCATCACCAATTTCATGATGCTCACCGCCGTGCATGAGTAATTCCATCGTAGGCTTGTTGGACGGTGATGGGTTGGATGGGATCTATCATGTAATCGAGTTCGTTTTGTTAGGGTTTGATCCCTAGTATCCACTATGTTCTGAGATTGATGTTGCTATGACTTTGCTATGCTTAATGCTTGTCACTAGGGCCTGAGTGCGATGATGTCAGATCTAAACCTATTATGTTTTCATCAATATATGAGTGTTCTTGATCCTATCTTGCAAGTCTATAGTCACCTATTATGTGTTATGAACCGTTAACCCCGAAGTGACAATAATCGGGATACTTACCGGTGATGACCATAGTTTGAGGAGTTCATGTATTCACTATGTGTTAATGCTTTGTTCCGGTTCTCTATTAAAAGGAGGCCTTAATATCCCTTAGTTTCCGTAAGGACCCCGCTGCCACGGGAGGGTAGGACAAAAGATGTCATGCAAGTTCTTTTCCATAAGCACGTATGACTATGTTCGGAATACATGCCTACATTATATCAATGAACTGGAGCTAGTTCTGTGTCACCCTAGGTTATGATTGTTACATGATGAACCGCATCCGGCATAATTCTCCATCACTGATCCATTGCCTACGAGCTTTCCATATATTGTTCTCCGCTTATTTACTTTCACGTTGCTATTGCTATCATCACTACAAAATACCAAAAACATTGCTTTTACTATTGTTACCTTTTGTTACTGTTATCACTACTATCATATTACTTTGCTACTAAATACTTTGTTGCAGATATTAAGTTTCCAGGTGTGGTTGAATTGACAACTCAGCTGCTAATACTTGAGAATATTCTTTGGCTCCCCTTGTGTCGAATCAACAAATTTGGGTTGAATACTCTACCCTCGAAAACTGTTGCGATCCCCTATACTTGTGGGTTATCAGCGCTCCTTTTCCTTCCTTGGGGAGAGGGGATTCTAGATTCTTCTCCCCGATTATCCTCCTTCGTGGAGACACTAATTCCCCCGGTTTGGATGAGTAATGCATGAAGCCCGCTTTCGGCTTCTTTATTCCTCCCTTTATCTTCCCCTGATGGCACTTGATAAGGTGTGTGCTCAAGCATCCTGGCTAGTACAGGATCCAGTGAGCCTTCGGGAAGGGGGGCTGAACACCTGATCATCTTCGCCTTTCTTATCCAGTCCTGGCCAAGAGCGATTTTTTCAGAAATGATGTTGTGACAAATAAAAAGACAGCA
Organism: Triticum urartu; assembly: GCF_056163025.1. Lineage (NCBI taxonomy): Eukaryota > Viridiplantae > Streptophyta > Magnoliopsida > Poales > Poaceae > Triticum > Triticum urartu. The sequence continues at coordinate 499,674,870 of NC_141874.1, read as the reverse complement.
TGTTCGGCCACGGAATTACTTACGTGGGTATCTAGACGGTTGCAGTTGAGACCCGCATCCTCGGTGGTGTCCGAACACTTTATTCGTGATCCGAAGAACAATCCATACATCTCTTCGAGCGTCACGAGGAAGAATTGCTGAATAGTTCACGGTCCTTCCGGGTTGAACTCCCACATACGGAGAGATCGACGTTGGCATGGCAGGACCCGACGAACTAGCATAACTTGCATTACCTTGACAAGACTGACATCCCTCTTGAGGAGATCTCGGATGCGACTTTGCAATGTCATCGTGTCATTAGCTGGTCCCCGGTCCAGCCCCTTGTTGACCCATGACGCCCGTTGTGGCGGGGGGGGGGGGGCGAGCGGAAGGCGGGGGCAGCTTCCCACTTCGTACTTCGGGGAGCTGTGATGTAAAACCACTCCCGCTGCCATAAGTTGGACACCTCTGGGAAGGAACCCTTTGGCCATAGAGCATCGGCGCCTTTGCCTATTATGGCACCTCCGCATTCTGCGTGTCGCCCATCGATCTTCTTCAGCTTCACATTGAAGGTCTTGAGCCATAAGCCGAAGTGTGGGGTGATGCGGAGGAAGGCCTCACACACGACGATAAACAACGAGATGTGAAGGATGGAATCTGGAGCTAGATCGTGGAAATCGAGCCCGTAATAGAACATAAGCCCTCTAACAAAGGGATGAAGACTAAAGCCTAGCCCTCTGAGGAAGTGGGAAACAAATACAACACTCTCATTGGGTTCGGGAGTGGGGATGACCTGCCCTTGAGCAGGCAGCCTGTGCGAGATTTCGACGGTTAGATATCTGGCTTCCCTTAGCTTCTTGATGTCCTCCTCTGTGACAGAGGAGGCCATCCACCGACCTGGAAGGTTGGATCCGGACATGGTTGAAGGTCTGAAGCGCTTAGCCTGAGCCTTGGGTGTTGGAACTCGAGGTGGGGAAGGGGAAGGATCGAGCGCGAGAAGAAAAGGACAAGCCTTGGCCCCTTTATAAAGAGGGTGAATACCAAGCGTCCTCCGCGTGGCCGTTTGGAACTTGCCTAAAATCGAGGAGTCATACTAACAAGCACGATTGGGTTACCCACACCCGTATTGATGAGAATCCCGTGATAAGGGGAACACGATCTCTGCTTCGACAAGACATGCCAATAAAACCGCCTCGCAACACGTGCAGTGGCAGGCAGGGAAAAACAGTTCGTAATGACCGGGCCATGGCAGGACGTCACGTTATGAAAAGTTGTCAACAGATTAGATTTGTGGAATAATATACTCTCTACGGTGGTATGTGGAATTTGTTCTGCAGAGCCAGACATGATCCTTGTGTTCAAAATCTTCTCTGGAGTATTCGGAGAAGGAACCCGCCTTGCAATGCCGCAGACAATCTGCATGCTGGACTCATCATCATTGAAGCCTGGCTCAGGGGCTACTGAGGGAGTCCTGGATTAGGGGGTCCTTGGACAACCGGACTATATACTTTGGCCGGACTGTTGGACTATGAGGATACAAGATTGAATACTTCGTCTCGTGTCCGGGTGGGACTCTCTTTTGCGTGGAAGGCAAGCTTGGCGATTCGGATATGTAGATCTCCTTCTCTGTAACCGACTCTGTGTAACCCTAACCCCTTCCGATGTCTATATAAACCAGAGGGTTTAGTCCATAGGACAACAACAATCATAATCATAGGCTAGCTTCTAGGGTTTAGCCTCTACGATCTCGTGGTAGATCTACCTTGTAATACTCATATCATCAAGATCAATCAAGCAGGAAGTAGGGTATTACCTCCATCGAGAGGGCCCGAACCTGGGTAAACATTGTGTCCCCCGCCTCTTGTTACCATCAGCCTTAGACGCACAGTTCGGGACCCCCTACCCGAGATCCGCCGGTTTTGACACCGACAGAGACCGCTGCCGTGTTGTGGAGGACGGGCGTCATCATCAAGAAACTTATGGACGAGAATGCCATGCTCCGCATCGAGCGCAACAGGCTGGTGGAGGAATCCATGGATGCTGCCAAGCAGCGTATTAAGGACATGAAACTGATGAAAGAGATCATCGCCCGCCGTGAGAACTAGTCTCCGCGACCTGTAGCGCATAAAGAAGTAGAGATCAGCGAGCCAGATCGTTGTATGCGTCTTCCTTCTTCTTTTGCCCTTGTGTATTTCGGGTGTAGCCGCATGTGGCTTTTTTATTTATCTTCCTAATTATGTAAGACAATTATTATCCACTCTCATCGTCCTTATATATATTCATCAGTCTTGCTATAAGTCGTAGTAGATGCTATATAGGTCTGTCGGATCTTACATCAAGATCCGTGCAAAATTTTCTTTTCAGATTTTCTTTTTTCTCTCTTAAATCTCAGTCAAGTGAGACATTGCCACGCCATTGAACAGAGGCTCGGGCGCCATTACTGGAGACCTTGGGAGAGAGGTGGACTGCAGATGGAGGTCAAAGGGCTCTCCTCCTGATAATCACGCGCAGAGGTCTGATCGCACGCCTCCCGTACTCAAATAGCTACCATGCACGACGCCTCCTAGCTAATAAAAAAGGGGACGCGTGGCGGCACGTAAATGGTAAATAGAACACCCACGGTTTGAATAATACTTCTGTTTCCGATTGTAACGTGACATCACTTGTTCCAAAATGACTTTGTTGATTGTTAATGTGTGCGCCTTCCAAATCGGATAGCAAAAAATGCCATCGATCCGTGAGATGCCTGCTCAAAATGCAATTAGATATCTTTAAAATGCCATCGTTAAGTTAGATGTTTGCTCAGAAATGCCATTAGACATTGTTATTTTCACGTCAAACCCGTTGGCCATGTTACATGACAAAATAAGCCGATTCTCACAATGATAAGTTAATGGTGTCCAGCACAACACACCCTTCAAATAAAACTAAGCACCCAGGAATTCTCTGACAAAACTAAGCACCCTGAAATTCTTTGACAACTAAAGTGCTGGCTATATGATGTTGGCCATATATATTGTACATATATATTGTCAAGAAATGAGTGGTAGTACTATACCAACTAAAAGATGAAATGTACGAAGTATAACGAGAAGAAACATAACATATTCTGCTGGGGGCTCAGCACAACACACCCCTCAAATAAAACTAAGCACACCAGAAATTAAACTAAGCAACTAATCCAGTAGACACTACATTAGAACCACCATGAGCAATGACACTGCCACCTTACTCGGAGTCCTCGTCCACGTCCTCGACTTCGTCCTTTTCCCTCTTCCTCTTGGGCGATACTTCTTTTCTTGAACCGCACACTTGGCTCTAGCTCTTCATCCAACCCTTGTAGATAATGAAACAAAGGTAGTCATCCATTGCAGCGTAGTGGACGTGGTCTATATCTAGTATAGTCCACTGCCATGCACGATGAAACGTGTGCGGAGCTTTCTTCAGTTCACCGTACATAGGATGAACCATAGCTCCTACCAGGGTCAGCATTGAAGGCTGATCAAGGGAGGGCACCAGTCCTTCCTTCTGGAGGTTGAAGGGGTCGCCTACAACGAGGCCTATCTGACCTAGGATTTCCTTGTCGTTCCTAAAGTCTACAGTAACGAATTTGAGTCGGCCACCCTTGAGGAAGTCCTTAAATTCCTCGCACTCAACATCGGCATGGCATATGTGGTAGACCAAGCATAAGTCATGCACACAAACCTGGATCACGACGGGCTTCTTCTTCTCTGCCTCCTTTAGTTTCTTCTCGCTTCCCAGGACTATGGTGTACAAAACATCTAGCCTAGCGACCCACTCTTCATTTGAGTTTTCGAACATGCATTTGAAGCGAGCAAGGCATTCTTTCACCGTTGCGGAAGAACGGGTGTAGATGACGTCGAACTCATCACCGGTGATGGTTCTAACCTTGTACTCACCGCCGATCATGGAGATTTGGTACGCCATGGATTTGGGAGGAGGGTTAGAATTAGTGGAACTGCCGTAATGTGAAAGGATGGGACGACTAGGAGCGGTTTATTGATTGTAAAAATGTCGAGTGGGGGGCGCGTGCGAATGGCAGGGTAGTGGCTTGCCTGGTGGATAAATGGATTCATGCACAGTACTATGGGGGCCCAATTAGATGTCATGTCTACTCGACGCCCAATTAAATGGCTTTCGATGTCATGTCAAGCATCGGGAAAATTACAGGTGATAAGAAGCTTTCCATTCTCCCATGATACAGGTTTCCGAGAGCCCTTGGATCTGAGATCGAACGGTTGCATGGCGTGATTCTAGACCTATGGGTGAATATCCTATCCTGGAGGGTTATTCTGCAAATTTTCAGCAACTTAGCATGCGACCGTTCGATCTCAGATCCAAGGGCTACCAGCAGCCCGTATCATGGTCGCGCCTACTATGACCGTCGCCTCGCTCGCGCGGTCGCGCCCTTGGAGATTTAACACGGTGCGTTAGGCTATCTGATGTTGGCATGTCATACATAGTCATCACTTAGTCACTCATACAACAAGGTTAGCTATAAGGTTGGCTATGAGAGTATTTTTTGTTTACTCCTCTCTATCTGTTTCTTCATAATATTTATTGCATTTGCCAGGGAGTGACCTCTTCCAATGAAATGGTGCTTAGATGAGGTGCTATGGGCATTAAATGGCTTAGCAACTCAAGTCCCCAATGCATAGGTGCTTAGTTTTTTGTTGCTAAGTTTGCTTCATCTAGGTACACGCGCTTATCACCGTTTCTTCCTGGGGTCACCAAACTAGTCTCTCTCTTCTTAATTAACTTGCCACATCAGACTTTATGCCTATGTGGCTGGCTTAGCACCTGTAGGATCAAGTACAATAGTGGGCTATAAGCCCGCTTTACATGGCATTTTTGCATATGTGGGGGAAAGAGGCAAGGAAAAAGTGGAGGAGTGGGCTCTCAAGCAAGAGCCAGCCTCTACATGGTGGAGCATCGGGAGAGGCACCTGTATGGAGGTGGTCAGGAATCGGGAGACTCAAGGCGGTCGTAGCGTCGCAGTTACAATGATAATGGAAAGTCAAATCACCAGGCCCCACCTGTCCAGCAGTAACTCACTATCAAATCACACAGCCCTATGTTTGCAGCAGCCTACTCCCTCATCTTCTCGCGTCTCTGTCGAACCGACTAGGCGGAACTGCCCCACCTACTGCGCGGGAAAAGCCCCGTCCTCGAAATCTCCCACTCATTGTCAAACCAAGTAAGGATCTCCTTCAACCTAGCTAACTTTGCCTGGTCGCCGCCGGTGATCTGCTTGATTCGCTGTTGCATCCCCTCCATAGATCCTCGTCCGAGGAGAGAAGAGGTGGTTTTGCAATGGAGAAGAGGGAGAGGCGAGACAGTGGTTTTGGAATGGAGATGATGGAGAGGAGAGGAGGTGGTTTTGCAATGGAGAAGAGGGAGAGGGAGCGTGCGGCAGCGATTTAGGATTGGACGAGAGGGCCGGCGCGCTGTGACTGGATCAAAATCAAAATCAACTTACCCTTCAATTAAGAAAGCGACCCCACATTAACTAGTCTCCCTTTTATTCTGGGTCATAATTGACCATGATTTTCGCAAATAAAATATATGTTATATGTTGCAAAAATAATATAATTTGAAAGTACATTCAGATACGAACCAAACGATACAATTTTTGGTGACATGCATTCACATTTTGCTTGTCAAATACAGTACGTGGTCAAACTTTGACGCAAAATATGCAAAAAAAACTTCCAAGACCAGCGCCGCGCTTCCGCTCTTCTCCTCTTAAACCACCGCCGCTCCTCTCCTGTTCCAATCTAAATCCAGCGCCGCTCCTCTCCTCTTCCATTTCAAAACCACCGCCCCTCCTCTCCTGTTCCAATCCAAAACCAGCATCGCTCCTCTCCCGTTCTAAACCAAAACCAGCGCTGCTCCTCTCCTCTTCCATTCAAAAACCACCGCCGGCGAGTGAAGGTGTTGTGGAGAAGTAGATCGATGGAGGAGTACAACCGATACGTGAGGATCGCAGACGGCGACCCTGTGAAGCTAGCTAGGATGTTGGAGATACAGTCTTGGTTTGACAACAAGGACCAACTAGCGGCGATGGCGACATCCATGGCCAAATATCTGCAACAGAGCGAAAAGGCGGCGATACTCCCGGAGGGAGTCGCGCGGGAGTACATAGAGCTGCTCCTCTGGGCCATGGAGCAAACAGATCCACCGAATCCGGTCGTGAGGGTGCGGTGGTGGGAGTATCGATCCCATATGGAGCATCCACTAGAGATTGAAGGATCGAGCATCTACAGGGTGCCGTTTGTGAGGGTGTCGTGCTAGAGCGAGACGGTGGAGTCTTCGTCGACTGAACCCAACTGCAAGAGGAGAAAAAAAGTTGGCCCGACGACGCTTCCCCGCCATCCTCTCCCTCGCCGTTCACATCGTCTCACGGGGCGACTGTCTGCCGCCGAGGAATAGAAGGGATTGCCCCCCCCCCCCGACCAACAGTCGGGCAGTTTGTGAATTGTCAGGAGGAGCTTAGGGTTGTTAGTATTTGCAGGTTGTGAATTGTGTTTTGTGTTGTGTATTTTGAGAGTACTTTCAAATATGAATGTCTTTTGAATTTCAGACTTGCAGTATTGAGCATATGAAGTATTTTATGAATTCTAGAGATCTATTTTTAGCACTTAAAAAATGTAGTTTCATAGGAGTATAAAAGTGCAGACAATGTGATTCTCAGAGAAGAAACTGCAAGTTTCAGTCTCATATAAGAAACTCCAAGTTCAGTTTCAGATAAGAAACTACAACTTTCAGAGGCAGAGCATTTATATTAACACAGCCTTTTCAAATAGTGTTAACATCATGTTGGAAGTTTTATTCATGGTCGAAACTGGAACTACCAGCCAGTTAACATCATGCTGATCAACATTCATGCATAGCACATCTTCATATGATGCACAGTCAAAAAGATATGCTATTTTCAAAATGCCCACACAATGTCGAGTGTGCGAAAAATAGAGAAAACAAGGGACGAAGTTTTGGCAAGTGTAGGACATGGTGTGCGTAGATGACAATTGGGACCCACAGGTCAATAAAGGCAGAGACAAAAAAATGGAGATATTTTCTCTGCACAGGTGGAATCAAACCCGGGCGGAACAGGTGTCTGGTAGTGTCACTCGGCCACCGGGCTAGTTCAGTTGTTTCGTTACTAATAAGGCACTTCCTCTGGTGGTCAGATCTCCTCCTGCGCCTTTGTGCGCTCGCCGCGATGCCGCAGTCCGCCGTTGTGAACATGCTGAACAAACGAGAGGAATCTGGAGAGGACTGTACATGGAGAGGCGGATAGTCGGGACCCACCAGGTCTATGGCCGTACGCAAGGAAGTGCCTCATCGAAAAATACTTCCTCCTAATGCTATACTGACGTTGGGGCCCATGGGTTTGTCAACATAGTTACATTTTATTACTTGCTTCAACGTAGTTACTATAGGAGATAAATTCACAATGAAGTTGGGGAGCTGGCAGGTATCATTTATTATCACTGGGGCAGCAAGTATCAGTTGTGTTTTGGGCTGCCCCGTCTAGGCTTTCTTTATTAACATGCGCAGCCCACGACCTCGGATGGGAGGTCCATAGGCCTGTTTATATTTTCTTAAGGGCCGTCATGTATCGATCGGCCTATGGACCTCCCTTCTGAGGTTTTATTTTTCCTGAAACATCGGCAGCCCTATTTATGTTTTTTTGAAGAAAACGCAGAGGTCTGTTCTATTTTTCTATATAAGAATAGGAACACCTGGTCCAACTTATGTTTCCCTTCTAACTATATTATATATATTTAAATTATTTTATATGTTATTATATATTATTGTTATTGTCAGCATATATTTAACAGATACTTACATATGTAAGAAAACAATATCCACATCTTGTTAACTTATAAAAATAATTTCTTAACAATAAAATCCTGGAGTTTTTTTGGCAACGAAAATCCTGGTGATTGTGTACAAAAGCTTGGTAAGATTTAAGGACCAATGTAATAATAAATCACTTATTATTTAAATATATATATATAACAAAATGCTCAGCCCCTGTTTATTTTTTGATAACATTGTTGCGCCCACCCCAACATTATTAGAATAAGCCCAGCAAAATCATGTATTTCGAGAAAGTGCAAATGGCCTATAATTTTTTAGGAAAAACATAAATGGGCCGCATGGATGCTACATTATTTGTTCACCCAACCCAGCTAATGGACTGTAATTCAAAAAAAAAGATCAAATGGACTATAAATTCTACCCCGCAAAAAAAAGACTGTAAATTCTGAAAAATGGGTTGAATACGTGCCACATTTTTGGAGGCTGAAATGTGGGACAATAGGCCAAAGCCAATGCAAGTTATTGCCAACTTAGTCAACAAATGATTCTGACATCGTTAGCCGTTGGATTTACATCCAACGACCGGCATCCATCTTCAATCTCTCGTCTTCTTCCTCCAGCGCCGTCGGGACCACCTGCTCCCGCCTCCTACTGCTAGCAGCTCTGCTTAGCAAGCTTCACTGTGAAGCGCTACTCCACCGTTGGCCAGGCCATCCCTCCACCCCTCCACACCTCCTGTTCTTCTACACCGACTGCCGAACCACACCGCACCAGAACCAGTTAACCCTCGTACACCTCTACGTCTGCGACTCTACTCCGCGTCTTCCCATCTCTGGCTCGTTGCTGTCCGGGGCCTCGCCGTCATCCACCACCTTGGATGCGCTCGGCGCGGAGTGGTCAACATGGTCAACGAACGACACCATCAGAAGTAGACTGTGCGTGCAGAGGCTGACAGTTGGGTCAATGGTTGCACACAAGGAAATGCCTCCTTATTATGCGCAAAATAATGATTCCTCCACCTGACAGCTGGGACCCACCGGAAGGGCCTATGTATTTCGTGAAAGAAACGTTCCCACCGCTGACAGGTCAGACCCACCAGCTATATCTTCGCACGCAAGGAAGTACCTCCTTATTACGCACAAAAAAATGAATACTCCCCCAGCTAGTTGGGACCCACCTTGGTGGGAGGCTGACTTGTGGGCCTACTAAGTTGACGGGGACGGAATGCTTTGTCAACTTAGTCAATATGAACGATTCTAGCTCCAGTGACCATACGATGTCCATCCAACAGTCGTAGTGCTTCTTCAACCTCTGGTCTTCTTGCTCCAGCCGCCCAAAGCAGCGCCGGTCGAGCCGCATGCTCCTACCTCCCATGGCTGGCTGTGCTGCCGCGGAGGCCTCACCGCCCCTACTATTCCCACTGCTGGCCAGGCCCTGCGGCGACGGCAGCCTCACACCGCAGCCGAACCAGTGAACCCTCGTACTCCTCTCCGCACTGGCTTCCACTGCCGCGTCTTCCCCAGCTCCGCGTCGTCCCCTTCCTAGGCCTCGTCGTCGTCCACCGCCCTGGTACTCTCGGCACGGCGTGGTAAACATGGTCAAGGAACAGCTTCCATCGGACGTGGACTGTACATGGAAAGGCTGACAGCTGGGTCCATGGCCGCAGCAAGGAAGTGCCTCCTTATTACGCGCAAAATAATTATTCCTCCACCTGACAGCAGGGACCCACTGGACGGGCCATCGTATTTCTCGAAAAAAGGTTTCCCCCTGACTGCTGGGACCCACCAACTACATCTTCGCACGCAAGGAAGTGCGTCCGGGAAAAAAAACGATTCGCCCCCCTGACTGTTGGGACCCACCAGCTACATCTTCGCACGCAAGGAAGTGCCTGATAGTCGGGACCCACCTGGTCGAAGCGTACGTAGTGTTATCATTTTGGTCGCGAACGTGTACGTACATACTGTTCAATGTAGAGGCGCGCAAGTGTTGTAGTAGAGGCGCGCACGTAGCATGTACACGTACGTACAGCAGACAGTGTGCAAGAAAGAAAATACGGCCATGTACGTACATACGAGCAGTGTCTCGAACGCCTACTCGCGCATACATACGGATAGGGCTCGTGTACATGGCTGGGTCGGAACGGAGAAACAGCGTCGTCGTCGTGTTCATGGGGAGCCAACCGGCTGGGTCGGAATGGAATGCGTCGTCGTGTTCATCGGGAGGGCTTGGACGGAACAGCCGATGGAAACGAGGCCTGGCGTACCGCAGAACGGAGGAAACGGCCTTGTGTTCGACCGGCCACGTTCTAAATGGGATCATGTTCATCCGGAGGGGTTTGGCGTACCGCAAAACGGAGGAAACGGACCTCCTACGGTCGAAACGGGGGTCCTTTTGATCGGGAGGGGTGTGGCGTACCGCAAAACAGAGAAAACGGACTTGTGTTGGAGCGCTATGGTCAAAACGGGGCTCCTGTTCATCGGGAGGGGTGTGGCGTACCGCAAAACGGGACTCCACGGGATACTGTTCATCTCCACCGTCGACCCCCTCCAGCCTCCACGGGCTACTGTTCATCCACCTTCGACCTCCTCTAGCCTCCACCTGCGACTGTTCATCCACGGGCTCCTGTTCATCTAGCCTCCACCGCTCGCTACTCCACCGGCTACTGTTCAACCAGCCCTATCCACAGGCTCCTGTTCAACCACCCCTCCACGGGCTACTGTTCATCCAGCCCTCCACTCTCTACTATTCATCCTACCCTCCACGAGGTGGTCCTGTTCATCTAGCCCTCCACGGGGTCCTGTTCATCCAGCCCCAACCGGCTCGATCGATCGGGGTCCTGTTCATCCAGAGGCAACACCACGGGGTCCTGTTCATCCACCCCCATCGGGAACTGTTCATCCAAACCCCCCAGCAATGCTCACTGTTCATCCAGAGGCAACACCACGGGGTCCTGTTCATCCACCCCCATCGGGAACTGTTCATCCAGAGGCAGCACCGATCGGCTTCAGTTAGCAGCAGTAGCGAAGGAATCGCTCGATCGGATTCAGTCAACACCCATCGATCGATCGCTCGGGTTCAGTAACGCGTAGCCTGCAGTGCAATCGCTCAGGTTCAGTTAGAGCCCAACGCCTCGCTCCGGTTCAGTTAGATCCCAACGCCTCGCACCCACGCGCGTGCGTGTACGAGAGAAACGCGCATCGCTCGGCTCCGACCACCCACGGTAACCGGGAACACCCCAATATTTTCCTCGCCCTCGCTTCTACCACGGTTTTCTCCGTCATGGACGGCCCAAAGAATGTCATGCAGCTACGTCTCCGGCCCGCCCAGGACGAAAAGCCCATTTTCTGTCATGATTTTTTGTCATAGAAGTAGGACCCCACCACATCTATGATGATACTGGGTTTTGTCACAATTATCATCATAGAAGTGTCATAAGTATCACAGAAAAAAATTTCGTTCGACCCAAAATGTCATGGATGTGTCCTTTTTTGTAGTGTAGTTGCCCATGCCAAGCTTAATTTGCTAGGAGTTTATAATGGTTTACCTTGCGTGCCAACATGTTATTAAAATGGTTGTGATGTGGTATGATAGGGTGGTATCCTCCTTTGAACGATTCGAGTGGTTTGACTTGGCACATGTTCATGCATGTAGTTGAAACAAAATTAACATAGCCTCCACGATATTTATGATCATGGTGAATTATATCCTACTCATGCTTGCATTCAGTGTTGATTTATTTTAATGCATGTTCATGACTGTTGTCGCTCTCTAGCTGGTCGCTTCCCAGTCTCTTTCTAGCCTTCACTTGTACTAAGTGGGAATATTGCTTGTGCATCCACTTCCATAAACCCCAAAAGTTATTCCATATGAGTCCACCATTACCTTCCTAAATGCGGTATCTACCTGCCGTTCCAAGTAAATTTGTATGTGCCAAACTTTAAACCTTCAAATGAATTCTCTTTTGTATGCTCGAATAGCTCATGTATCAACTAGGGTTGTTTGTATCTTCCATGGTAGGTGGGTTATTCTCAAGATGAGTGGACTCCGCTCCTCACTCATGAGAAAATGGCTGGTCACCGGGTTGCCAAGTCCCATGCTTAAATCAAATCAAAATAATTACAAACAAAACTCCCCCAGGATTGTTGTTAGTTGGAGGCACCCGTTGTTTCGGGCAAGCCATGGATTGATGCTTGTTGGTGGTGGGGGAGTATAAACTTTACCATTCTGCTTGGGAACCGCCTATAATGTGTGTAGCATGGATGATATTGAGATCTCTCGGTTGTTATGTTGACAATGAAAGTATACCGCTCAAAATATTATTCATCTCTATTTTAAAATCGAGCTCTGGCACCTCTACTAATCCCGTCTTCCCTCTGCAAAGGGCTTATCCATTTACTTTTATGTTGAGTCATCATCCTCTTATTAAAAACCATCAGTTGGAGAACACCGCTGTCATTTGCATGTATTATTATTAGTTTACATTGGGTATGATAGTGACTGGATCTCTTTTACCATGAATTACAATTTCCAATCAGCCCTTGATCTTCAGGGGTGCTCTGCATTTATGTTTTGCGGTCTCAGAAAGGGCTAGCGAGATACCATCTTGTTATATCATATTATGATTGTTTTGAGAAAGTGTTGTCATCCGAGATTTATTATTATTGCTCGCTAGTTGATTATGCCATTGATATGAGTAAACATGAGACCTAAATGTTATTGTGAATACGGTTAGTTCATAATCTTTGCTGAAAACTTGAATGTTGGATTTACATATTTACAACAACAAGAGCAAACAGAGTTTGTAAAAGTTTTTCTTTTATCACTTTCAGTTTATCAACTGAATTGCTTAAGGACAAGCAAAGGTTTAAGCTTGGGGGAGTTGATACATCTCCATCGTGTCTACTTTTACAAACACTTTTGCCCTTGTTTTGGACTCTAACTTGCATGATTTGAATGGAACTAACCCGGACTGGCGCTGTTTTCAGCAGAATTGGCATGGTGTTATTTTTGTGCAGAAATAAAAGTTCTTGGAATGACCTGAAAATCAACAGAGAATAATTTTGGAATATATAAAAAATTCTGGCGAAAGAATCAAGGCCAGGGGGCCCACACCCTGTCCACGAGGGTGGGGGCGCGCCTTCCCCCCTGGGCGCGCCCCCGTGCCTCATGGGCCCCCTGATGCTCCACCGACCTCAACTCCAACTCCATATATTCACGTTCGGGGAGAAAAAAAATCAAGGAGAAGGATATTTACGATACGGAGCCGCCGCCAAGCCATAATCTCTCTCGGGAGGGCTGATCTGGAGTTCGTTCGGGGCTCCGGAGAGGGGAATCCGTCGCCATCGTCATCATCAACCTTCCTCTGTCACCAATTTCATGATGCTCACCGCCTTATGTGAGTAATTCCATCGTAGGCTTGCTGGACGGTGATGGGTTGGATGAGATTTATCATGTAATCGAGTTAGTTTTGTTAGGGTTTGATCCCTAGTATCCATTATGTTCTGAGATTGATGTTGCTATGAGTTTGCTATTCTTAATGCTTGTCACTAGGGCCCGAGTGCCATGATTTCAGATCCAAACCTATTATGTTTTCATGAATATATGTGAGTTCTTGATCCTATCTTGCAAGCCTATAGTCACCTATTATGTGTTATGATTCGTTAACCCCAAAGTGACAATAATCGGGATACTTACCGGTGATGACCGTAGTTTGAGGAGTTCATGTATTCACTAAGTGTTAATGATTTGGTCCGGTACTCTATTAAAAGGAGTCCTTAATATCCCTTAGTTTCCAATAGGACCCCACTACCACGGGAGGGTAGGACAAAAGATGGCATGCAAGTTCTTTTCCATAAGCACGTATGACTATATTTGGAATACATGCCTACATTACATTGATGAACTGGAGCTAGTTCTGTGTCACCCTATGTTATAACTATTGCATGAGGAATCGCATCTGACATAATTATCCATCACTGATCCATTGCTTACGAGCTTTTCGCATATTGATCTTTGCTTAGTTACTTTTCCGTTGCCACTGTTACAATTACTACAAAACTGCTACTGTTACTTTTGCTATCGTTACCGCTACTATCATATTACTTTGCTACTAAATACTTTGCTGCAGATATTAAGTTTCCCAGCCGTGGTTGAATAGACAACTCAGCTGCTAATACTTGAGGATATTCTTTGTCTCCCCTTGTGTCGAATCAATAAATTTGGGTTGAATACTCTATCCTCGAAAACTGTTGTGATCCCCTATACCTGTGGGTTATCGTGGGCCACTTAACCTGTGACACAACCCGCCTCAGGCTATCGCTGTCGATGACCTCGATGTTGTAGCCGGCGGCCGAGACATTCCCGCACACTCTAGCCTGCTGCTTGAGTGCCTGCCACCAGTAATGGTCGTCAGCTTCCTCGACGACATCGGGCGAAGAGACCGCTATACACCTCTTTCGGGCCAGTCGCTCCTCGAGCTCCATGGGAAGCGTAGCTGGGCTTAGGCTGCGACGCTCTAGAGTGGGGTATGGGGATATGTGGGAAAGTGGGCATTTGGCAGGCGTCATCTAAGAAACTCAGGGCGGCCTGGGTATGGAGATCGGTGGGTAAGCTGCGCGGGCAAACCGGCGGATGTTGACAATGGAGGCCTTGCGGCAGCGGCAGCGGGGACCTTGCTAGGATTTCAAGCGAGGGAGGGGTTGTGTGTGTGCGCACGCCCGAGGTGGTTTTGGTGTGTGTGTGTGTGTGTGTGTGTGTGTGCATGTGTGGAGGGGGCACTAGGTGTTTGAGGAAATGACGCGGGTACTGAAAATTTTACTACACGGGAGTCAAACGCAGGATTGAAATGTTGGGCTATTGAAAATTTTGGTGATAGTGCATCGCACACGGTCCGGAGATAACAACCGTGTGTTATGAAACAGAAAAACCCTCGAGGTGGGAAGATATTTTCTAGGGATGCAGGCAGGATTGGGAACAAGAAACATCGCACACGGTCGGGAGATAACAACCGTGTGTTATGAAACAGAAAAACCCTTTAGGCAGGCAAATATTTCTGAGAGGGGGAGCCTCATGGAGCCCAATGTACTGTGTGGATGTGTGCGTGACAGGTGCACCGGCGTAGCACACGGTTAGTTTGAGTGAACTGTGTCTGTTGCGTCATCCGACTTATCTAATGTTCATAAATTTGGCGAAATTTATGTGGACCAAATTTATGTATCAAATGGGTCGTTTGATTTTCAAATACCAAATGCAACTTCGATGTGGCACCTCTCTCGCAAAGTGCACTGTATTGCTTGCCCCCCCACCCCCCCCCCCCCCCCCCCCCCCGTGTCGGCACGAAGGGAATCCTAAGCTATGAATGCATGCCCCCTCCCCTCAACCGAGGTTCACCTAGCAAAGTGTGAAGTATCTAGCAGCCCCCCTCCTCCCTCGTGTTGGCACGTAGGGAATCCTAAACTATGAACGCATGCCCCCCCAAACCGAGGTTCATTCACCTAGCAAAGTGCGAAGTAGCTAGCAGCCCCCCCTCCCTCGTGTCGGCACGAAGGGAATCCTAAGCTATGAATGCATGCCCCCCCCAACCGAGGTTCACGCTAGAAAAGTGCGAAGTAGCTAACAGCCACCCCTCCCTCATGCCGGCACGAAGGGAATCCTAAGTTATGAATGCATGCCCCCCTCCCCGACCGAGGTTCACCTAGCAAAGTGCGAAGTAGCTAGCAGCCCCTCCCCCTCATGTCGGCATGAAGGGAATCCTAAGCTATGAATGCATGCCCCCTCCCCCCCAACCGAGGTTAACCTAGCAAAGTGCGAAGTAGCTAGCAGCCCCCCACCCCACCTTGTGTCACCACGAAGGGAATCCTAAGCTATGAATGCATGCCCCCCCAGCTGAGGTTCACCTAGCAAAGTGCGAATTAGCAACCCCCACCACACACACACACACTTTCAGTTGGCGGGCCAGAGAGGCATATATCTGACCAAGATGGATCGTAAAACGGACCAAGAATAATCCACCTTGGTCATACAACCCCCCTCTTGTTGTTGGTCAAAGTGATGGCCGTCCATGTGACCCTGGAGATGGGCTAGCTCGCCAATAATCACGCAAGTAGCTAGTCCCCGAAGACAACCACTACATGCGTGTGGCCCAAACATATGTATGGAGAGGTGTGTTTTGAGTAAAAATGGAATAATTTTGATGTGGCACCATGATTTCGAACTAGAAATCCCCAGACTGAGTGAGGGTTAGGTTGACGATGCATATGTATGTTACACCACACTTCAAGCCAACGACGAGGATTCATGCATGCGTGCGTGCATAGTATATGCGCTCAAACTTAATTAGGTCTGAATCTCACCATGACCTATACTACGATAACATGAACCAAATGAAGAATCCGCCATGGTAACCTATCTTGTTGTTGGTCAGGTGATCATGGATGTCCACGCAGGCCCACGAATATATTGCCTTGTCGCCGATAACCACGCGAGGGAGTGTACCATTCAAAGGCAACCACTACATGCATATGTATGGAGGTGATGCGTGCATGCATGTTTGAATACACAACATTGATGTGGCGCGTGTGTCAAAAATCGTACACTAGCTCCCCACACAGAGCGAGATCGGTTCATGATGTGTCGTTGTACTAGCCACTTCTACTCGATGGGAAGGATTCATGCGTACACATGCATGTGTGTGTGCCCAAGCTGTATCATGCATGTCATCCCAGACCAAAAATAATAATCCCCTCCTAAGTAAAATTAACCTCTCTTGTTGTCAAGCAAAAAGTAGTGATGGACCAAGCGGGCTCAGAAATGGAAAGCATCGATACCGCTGATAACCGCTTAAGTGGGTGCGAGAGGACAACCACCACCGCTTTGCATGTGGGCCAAACATATATATGTTGAATACCCAAAATGCACAACTTTGATGTGCCACATGCCTCAAAAACCGTAAACCATGCACCCACACAGAGCGAGATTCATATCAAGCATACTACATATGATGGTCCCCTTCCCCCCTCTTCACCGCATACTATATGCTCCTACCGTAATATATGTACAACCCAAAAGAATCCTCATCGATGGTGAAATTAATTAACCTCTCCCGATGTAGGTCAAAGTGATGCATGCATGCATCGACGATGGCCTCGTGGGCCCATAGATGGAAGCGTCACACGTGAGTGTCCTAGCTAGGATATGCATGTGGCCCAAAAAGGTGTTGTGTGATGTTTGAATAACCAATTTCACAATTTTGGTGTGGCACGTGCCTCGGAAACCAAAAAGTCCCGACACTGAGTGAGGTGTACCTGTTCACGGATGCGTACGTATAGTATATATGCTAGTCCCCTCCCACCTCTTCGACGCGTAATATATACCACCATAACACAAACAAAAAAGATTCTACCTTGGTGGTCAAATTAACCTCACTACCATCTGTTCATCAAAGTGATGGATGACGACCTCGCGGGCCCACAGAAAGCATCACACGCGAGTATGGAGTGTCGTGTAGGACAACCATCGACTGCATGTGGCCAAAACATTTATGTATGAAAGGGTTGTGTAATGTTTTAAATAACGATTTCACGACTCTGATGTGGCACCGACCTGCCTAACAAAACAGCCAACCCACACGATGGCTCACAACTCATAGTGTACTGTGAGCCACCCGCCACCCCCAGACGAACACACCCACACACACACTACGAATCTACCGCAACTATGATGCATGTTAAATTAATTATCCCGTGGTGAACATACATGTTACCAAAGGAGGGACGTATTAATTTCAAGAAAATCACAGAGATCATTAGGATGTTTTAGTACATTGATTGATTGATTTTCTACAGGTATATGATACTTCTCCATCGTATCTACTTTTCCAAACACTTTTGGCCTTGTTTTGGACTCTAACTTGCATGATTTGAATGGAACTAACCCGGACTGACGCTGTTTTCGGCAGAATTGCCATGGTGTTATTTGTGTGCACAAATAAAAGTTCTCGGAATGGCCTGAAACTTCATGGAGAATATTTTTGGAATATATAAAAAATACTGGCAAAAGAATCAACGTCAGGGGGCCCACACCCTGTCCATGAGGGTGGGGGCGCGCCCCCTGTCTCGTGGGCCTCCTGAGGCTCCACCAACCTCAACTCCAACTCTATATATTCACGTTCGGGGAGAAAAAAATCAGAGAGAAGGATTCATCGTGTTTTATGATGCGGAGCCTCCGCCAAGCCCTAATCTCCCTCGGGGGCTGATCTGGAGTCCATTCGGGGCTCTGGAGAGGGGAATCCGTCGCCATCGTCATCATCAACCTTCCTCCATCACCAATTTCATGATGCTCACCGCCGTGCATGAGTGATTCCATCATAGACTTGCTGGACGCTGATGGGTTGGATGAGATTTATCATGTAATCGAGTTAGTTTTGTTAGGGTTTGATCCCTAGTATCCATTATGTTCTGAGATTGATGTTGCTATGACTTTGCTATGCTTAATGCTTGTGGCCCGAGTGCCATGATTTCAGATCTGAACCTATTATGTTTCCATGAATATATGTGAGTTCTTGATCCTATTTTGCAAGTCAATAGTCACCTACTATGGGTTATGATCCGGTAACCCCTAAGTGAAAATAACTAGGACCACTCTCGGTGATGACTATAGTTTGAGGAGTTCATGTATTCACTAAGTGTTAATGCTTTGGTCCGGTACTCTATTAAAAGGAGGCCTTAATATCCCTTAGTTTCCAATAGGACCCCACTGCCACGGGAGGGTAGGACAAAAGATGGCACGCAAGTTCTTTTCCATAAGCACGTATGACTATGTTCGGAATACATGCCTACATTATATCAATGAACTGGAGCTAGTTCTGTGTCACCCTAGGTTATGATTGTTACATGATGAACCGCATCCGGCATAATTCTCCATCACTGATCCATTGCCTACGAGGTTTCCATATATTGTTCTTCACTTATTCACTATGTGTTAATGCTTTGTTCCGGTTCTCTATTATCGGGATACTTACCGGTGATGACCGTAGTTTGAGGAGTTCATGTATTCATTATGTGTTAATGCTTTGTTCCGGTTCTCTATTAAAAGGAGGCCTTAATATCCCTTAGTTTCCGTAAGGACCCCGCTGCCACGGGAGGGTAGGACAAAAGATGTCATGCAAGTTCTTTTCCATAAGCACGTATGACTATATTCGGAATACATGCCTACATTACATTGATGAACTGGAGCTAGTTCCGTGTCACCCTATGTTATAACTGTTGCATGAGGAATCGCGTCCGACATAATTATCCATCACTGATCCAATGCCTATGAGCTTTTCACATATTGATATTTGCTTAGTTACTTTTCCGTTGCCACTGTTACAATCACTACAAAACTGCTACTGTTTCTGTTACTTTTGCCACCGTTACCGTTACTTCCATATTACTTTGCTACTAAATACTTTGCTGCAGATATTAAATCTTTCAGGTGCGGTTGAATTGATAACTCAACTGTTAATACTTGAGAATATTCTTTGGCTCCCCTTGTGTCGAATCAATAAATTTGGGTTGAATACTCTACCCTCGAAAACTGTTGTGATCCCCTATACACTAAAAAATACACTTCCGTGATGATACGTGTTTGTCACAGTAGGTCGCGTTTTTTGTCATGCATGTACATCCATGAAAAATTTATGACAGAATCAAGATAGTCATACCTGTTGACGGTGTCCTGGACTAGGGGGTACTCACCACGTCATCTCCTGATCTGTTAGATTGGGTCGAGGACCCCCATGGCCGTATACTCATGGGCTAGTTTGTACAGCTGCCGCATACATGGAAGATTCCACAAGACATGGTGATGAAGACAAGGACTCCTCCCCACCGGCGTATTCGGCTAGGACTCTTCTTATTCTAGGCCTCTGGTGCATTATATAAACCGAGGTTAGGCTAGTCGATAGAGAATATACAACATACAATCATACCGTAGGCTAGCTTCTAGGGTTTAGCCTCTCTGATCTCGTGGTAGATCTACTCTTGTACTATCCATATCATCAATATTAATCAAGCAGGACGTAGGGTTTACCTCCATCAAGAGGGCCCGAACCTAGGTAAAACATCATGTTCCTTGCCTCCTGTTACCATCTGCCTTGGATGCACAGTTCGGGATCCCCTACCCGAGATCCGCCGGTTTTGACACCGACATTGGTGCTTTCATTGAGAGTTCCATTGTGTGTTCGGCAAAAGGTTGATGGCTCGCCTGTAGATCAACTGCGAATTCGGCATCTTCGTCACCAGCTCGACTGGTCACCTTGGTTCGACCAAGGACTGCGCCCTACCTCCGTTCGTCATGTTCGGATGAGGGCCTTTATAAACATCAACTCCGATCTCTATCAAGATCATGGAGGAATCATCCAGGGAGCCCGGGGGCTCAACGTCAACATTGCCCTCGGACGACCGTGCTGTTTTTCTGGACAGCGAATTTGTGTCCGCCGCCACCGCCTCCTCAAGTGTCTTTTTAACGATTGCTTCGGTGGAATTGTGCAGAATGGAGTCTACAACAATCCTGGAAAATTTCGTCGAGTTCCGATGGAGGAATCTCTGGCAATCCACGATATACCGGAGCCCTGTCAAATCTGGATGGGAATCTGGACGAGTTTAGGGCGTGGTGTCCAGCTTCTAGCTCGGACGTCCTTTGCAAAATCCAACCGTTGATCGGTTGCGGAATTCCTATATCTACTACCTCTCAAAATTTCAACTCGATCCGACCGTCCAAACTCCGTAAACCTTCCGATTAGTGCATCACTTTTCGGATCTGTTTTTGGCGCAAAAACGAATCCGGCCCGAGTTCGTCTTTTTTATAAACGGGATTTCGGACATCCTTTTGAAGGAAGTTTTGTATGTGGTATTGTGTTTTGTTCCCGAACACATCCCACTAACTTTAAGATTTTTGGAACATGATCTTCAACATCATGCTGGTGTCAAACCAGTCCGACAATATTGCTCCACGGCTGCCGACCTGCGCTAGACACGTCGTCACTTTGTTGAGCTGAGCTCAACTTCTTCGGATCATCATCTCGTCAAGCCGAACAAGAGTCCGACATCGCAAAGGATAAATCATCATCAACATCGCCGCCCCACGGATTACACGGAGCGGGCATACCGGCATCGCCGCACGGTCGCTTCATCAAGCCGGCATCGACCACGTCACGACCTGCATCGGCAGGGCCGCACTATTGCTTCTTCAAGCTGGTGTCCATCACGCCGACCTACTTCGACTCATCGGCTGACATCGAGGCTTCGACGTCTCGGCTGGAC
This sequence comes from Triticum urartu, assembly GCF_056163025.1. Classification (NCBI taxonomy): domain Eukaryota; kingdom Viridiplantae; phylum Streptophyta; class Magnoliopsida; order Poales; family Poaceae; genus Triticum; species Triticum urartu. The sequence goes on along the minus strand of NC_141874.1, from coordinate 499,653,742 downwards.
CGGGGGCTTCGCCATCTCTTCATCAACCTACTCCGGACACTTCGGCGTCACTAGCCGACCAGCTCCGTCACGTTGGCTAGACCAAGGGCTTTGCCTCGGCAAGCCTACCTTTGCCAGCATTGCCATGCCGTCGTTTTATCGCCCATCAGGCAATGCGGATCGAGTCCCAATTTCGGGAATCACCTTCCTTTAGATTGCTACAACAAATAAACCAGGTGCTATTAATCCCAGTATTTTTTGCTTGTTTGGGTTCATTTTTCCCAAGGAATTATTACTCTGGCTTATCCATTATATGTACACAGGTCTATCAAATGGTGGCCGTATTAACGACGGTCGTGTGGTGGTTCGGTCAGTTTCCGTACATAGTCCGGCGAACGCTGCATCCGGAACTTGGACCGACCTGTGAATTCAGGCTTTGCCACACCTTTACCGCATCACGCCGACGCCCTGCATCGACATTGACTTCAGCGACAGGTCATATTTCTTTTATTACTCACTTTGCATAAATTATTTATTATGCAACGTTTTTTTAATTATTATTATTACTATTATCTCCGGTTTGCACTATTTTTTGTACACAGGAAAATGATCCGGGGACTTCGTCGTCACTCTGCCGGTCTGCATTGACCATGCTATGTCACCACTTCGGCGTGTCGAGCTCTCCGCTCCGCCACCTCAGGACCGGCTTGGGGGATGGAACCTTGTCCCGCATCAAGCTCGGACCGGGTCATCAATGTCAAACACATTAACCAGCTAAGTCGCTTTCATGCTCAAAGTTTTAATTTTTAACTTCTGTTCGGTTCGACCTAGCATTATACCTTTTTGAAAAAAAAGTTGCTTGTAAAAAATCCCCTTGTCCAAACTTTGTTTGTGACACACATATTCAAATACCCCGTTTATTTGGGGGCTTCCTTTATGAAGTTTTTCCTCTTGCATATGATTATACTTGTACGGCTTCGTTCCTTGTTTGTGTATTACGCCACAATATGCACCATATTGACTTAAGCGATTTGCAAGCTGGGTTGCCTGGCTCCTGTGCTTACCCCTACGTTCCCGATTGTTCGGCTAGGGAGTAAAGGGAGCACCTCTGCGATTGTCACGACCGGGTCCTCTGAGCTCTGACCTCAGACTGGGTGAAGCAGAAAGCTAGCGCTCTTATTGTTTTCAATCATGGTCGGCACACAACGGAACTCATGAGTACAAAAAATCTATTGCACAAGTCTCATAGTAATAATGAGTGTCGGTGTCAAAACCGGCGGATCTCGGGTAGGGGGTCCCGAACTGTGCGTCAAGGCCGGATGGTAACAGGAGACAAGGGACACGATGTTTTTACCCAGGTTCGGGCCCTCTCAATGGAGGTAATACCCTACTCCTTCTTGATTGATATGGGTAGTACAAGAGTAGATCTACCACGAGATCAAGGAGGCTAAACCCTAGAAGCTAGCCTATGGTATGATTGTTGTATATGGAGTTGATGTCCTACGGACTACAACCCTCCGGTTTATATAGACACCGGATAGGGTTAGGGTTACATAGAGTCGATTACAATGGTAGGAGATCTTGAATATCCGCATCGCCAAGCTTGCCTTCCACGCCAAGGAAAGTCCCATCTGGACACGGGACGAAGTCTTCAATCTTGTATCTTCATAGTCCTGGAGTCCGGCTGAAGGTATAGTCCGGCTACCCGAACACCCCCTAATCCAGGACTCCCTCAGTAGCCCCTGAACCAGGCTTCAATGACGACGAGTCCGGCACGCAGATTGTCTTCAGCATTGCAAGGCGGGTTCCTCCTCCAAGTCCTTCATAGAAGATTGTAAACACCAAGAGTAGTGTCCGGCTCTGCAAAATAAGTTTCCACATATTGCCATAGAGAGAATAATATTAACACAAATCAAATCTGCTGACGTATTCCGCAGTGTGTCATCACACTACGGCCAAGTCCTTTACTCGAATCGTTTTTACTTTTCCACCTCAGCATGTTTTGCGAGGCGGTTTCCTTGGCACGTCTTGTCAAAGCAGAGATCGTGTACCCCCTCTTACGGGATTCTCATCAATACGGATGTGGGTAACCCAACCGCGCCATTTATCACGGCGCTTGGGAGGCAAGCGAGTTTTACTAGGCTGGTGGGGACGCACAACTGCATCCGCCCATATAAGGGGATAAGGATCCACCTTTTTACCTACGCCTTCTTCCTCCTTTGCCTATCCATCTCCTGCGCACTCGAGCTCCAGCGCCCAAGCTCGCACTTCCCACCTCAACCTTCTCCAGCAATGTCCGGAGCGGGAGGCAAGTGGATGGTCTCCTCCGCCACGGAGGGCCAAGTCAAGAAGCTAAGGAAGGTCGGATACCTGTCTAAGGACATCGCGCACCGGCTTCCCGAAAAGGGGCAGCTTCTCCCCACCCCAAGGCCCCATGAGAGGGTAGTATTTCTTCCCCACTTCCTCCGCGGACTGGGTTTTCCACTCCACCCATTTGTCCGGGGGCTCATGTTCTACTACGGCCTGGATTTCCATGATCTGGCCCCGAACTTCATCCTCAACATCTCGGCGTTTATCGTCGTGTGCGAGGCTTTCCTCCGTGTCCACCCTCATATCGGCCTCTGGCTCAAGACCTTCAACGTCAAGCCCAAGGTGGTGCGCGGCAGCCAGGCGGAGTGCGGAGGCGCCATGGCGGGCAAAATGGCCAACGTCCTATGGTTCGAGGGCTCTTTTGTGGAGACCCTAAAGGGGTGGCAATCCGGGTGGTTTTACATCACCGAGCCACGCGATCCGAAATGGATCGCAGCCCCCGAGTGTCGATCCGGACCCCCCACGCGGCTTATGTCCTGGAAAGAGACGGGCCTGTCGTGGGGTGACGAAAAAGAGGTGACCGGATTGCAAACATGCATCTAGTCCCTGGTGAACAAGCCAATCCGTCTTGTTAATGTAATCCAGGTTATGCTCGTCTGCCGGATCCTCCCGTGCCAACAATGGGATTTTAATCTGTGGGAGTTCGACCCGGCGCAGCACCAAACCCTTAGCAGGCTCTTCGACACGACGTATGAAGATGCCTGGAAGGTGCTATTCAAGGGCGCCAAGGCTCCCGCATCCGCTTCCGAGGACCGCGGATACAGCTCGCAGCGTCACGCTAGCGAGGTAAGCTATCTTCACCTTTTACAGGATGTTAAGCTTTTTTCATAGTTTGACTCTATGCGGGATCTAAACTCCCTGACCTTTGACAGGCTTGGCGGGCGATATCCGGACCGATTAATTGTCCGGCTCCGCTGCCCGAAGACCCAGCCCCAGCTCTACTAGTGAAGCTGCTGGTTCTGGCGCCTTATGTGGTGCCGGAGAAGAAGGCCAAGAAGAAGAAGAGCACGGGGACTCGAAAGAGTGCCCGTAACATGGTGGCGTCGGACTCGTCATCCGACGAGTCCGAGACGCCCTCTTCCCGTGAAAACGAGGAGGAGGAAGAAGAAAACTCTCCCCCGCCCCAGCGGAGGGAGCAGAGAAGAGGAAGGTCACCCCATCGGGGGAGGCCGAGGGGTCTAGGAAAAGGAAGACCCCTCCGCCGTACTACTCCCCCGACACCGAAGAGGGGGAAGAGGAGTGGCCAAACAGGGCCAAGCGTCCAGCGAAATCATAAGTTCGGATATCAGAGTAACTCATAATGTTCCTTTGTTGCACAGCTTTCCCTAATGTCGAAGGTAATTATGCAGCCCGCCCCGGGCCGAATTCAAGGAATCGTCGGGCGGCTCCCTGGACTCATCGGACGTGAACTCAGTTCCGCCCGCTGTCTCCCCCCGCACTGCAGACGACGCCGAAGTGGCGTCGCGACAAGCTCCGGGGCAGGAGGAGGTGGTCCCAGAGGAGCCGCAAGGCAACCTCCCGGAATCCAGGAGTGAAGGGGATAAGGCCCCCCAGGGCTCCAAGTACGGCTTTGTGCCGGACACCGCGCCGGAATCTTCCACAGTTCCGGACCGCGGTAGGCGAACTCCTTCCAAGAGGAGCAAGCCTTCTGAGCCGGCGGCCTCCGTCCAACCGGAGGTGCCGGACAATCTGCTGGAGGTGCTTGACGACGCCTCCATCGACGAGGGGCACCGTACTATTATGAGTACGGTGATCCAGAAGGTTCGGTCCGCTAAGAGCGGACTGAGTGAAGCTTGCGCTAGCCTTCTAACAGGCTTCGAGGTAAGTAAAAATATGTACAAATATTACCGCATAGACAGTAGCCCCTGATGCTCTGTTTGGCGTTCGAAAAGAAAAGCTGAATAGAGGATCTATTGAATTTCGCAGGAGTCTAACAAAAAGGAGTCAATATGCGTATGCAGGCTTTGCTGCTATCCACCGCCGCACTGACTGCGGAGGTGGGTGTCCTGAAGCAGGACCTCGAGAGGACCGAGCAAGAGCTCAGCCTTGCCGAGCGGTGGCTCGAGGAGAAAGAAGGTAAGAAATACCTTACAGAGAAAGTGCCTACAAAAAGGCGTGATTGCAAAAAAATAACAGGATTGTACTGCTTATTGTAGGGGCCACGACTGAGGTGGCGACCCTTAAGCAGGCGCTGTCTGAGGCCGAAAAGAAAACGGCCGCGGAGCACACCGAGCGAGACAGACTTGGGACTCAGGTCGGCGAGGTGCAGCAAGAGCTTCAGGCTCTCACGAAAAAACATGAGAGTTTGGAGCTTGAGTCAAAGGCGCAAGCATCCGAGCTCGTGACGGCCCTTGAGACTGCCAAGTCTGCCAAGGCCGAAGCCCAAAAGGCCCTCCAAGAGTTGGAGGAGATGAGGAAGATAGCACCGGGTAAGGCATTCTTTATGCAAAGCAGAAATATAAAAGTAAACTACTTGTTACTTACCCGAATCCGGAGCTCTCCAGGGGCATTCGCAGATCTTCCCCGCAGCGTATCCGCCGCCGCCGCATTCTACCGAGCTGAAGAGGGCAGCTCGATGGAGAAGGTGTTCTGGTCTCAGTATTCTGAGGCCGGGCACCCTGTTCCCTTGAGCGACTAGCTGAAACAGCTGGTCGAGCTCCACAAGGCGGCCGAACAGGCCATGAAGGGCTTCATAGTTCGGCTGTGGCCCGGAGAGGCCCTGCCTGGGAGCTATTTCGGGCTAGTGCGGCGGCTGGTGGAGGCCTGTCCGAGGCTCGAGGTCATCAAGCGCTCCGTCTGCATCGAAGGTGCCCATCGGGCCCTTGCCCGTGCAAAGGTGCACTGGGGTAAGCTAGATGGTGAGAAGCTTGTGAAGGACGGGCCGCCGCCGGGGAAGCAGCATCGCAAGCCCGAGAACTACTACAAGGATGTTCTTGCAGGTGCCCGCCTTGTGGCGGATGAATGTACCAAGGATGTGATTTTTGAATGAACTCGCTCATGTTTATCCTGTGCGCTGAAAACTTGTTCATATGCGCTAAGCAATGCTTATTGAATTTAAAATATTACTTTCTGTGCGGCCGTTTATCAAAAAATTGAGAGATGGCCAGTCGTCGGCTTCTGCCCCCATGCCACTAGTGCTGGGGTGTTCGGGATAAACCTGAGCGCTCTTTTTCCCATAGTTGGGTCCTTCGAGGGAGGCGCTCAGCACAATGAACCAGGCAATCGGACTATAATGCTTGAACACTCTCACTTAGCCATAGAACTCTATAATTTTAAATTTTGGCGAAGCCCCTAGTTCGGAAGACCGAGTTCGGGGCGCTATCCACACCTTGTCCGGACAAAGCCAGCTCCTCGCTCGAAGTAGCATAAGTCTTTAGGGACTCGAAAAACCTCTCGAACAGCGACCGGTCTCTCGCGTCATCATGACAGTCAGTTTTAGCTTTCTCCACTGAGGTGCTTAACCCAGCTGAACCGGGGCACAATCGCAGTGGTTCTCCTAGTGCTACCTTAGCCGATATAGCGGAACGTAAGGCACCAAAACATAGGAGCCGGGCAAACCCAACTATTGACCCAAATCATGATTCGGAGCCGATGCATATAGTGCTATAAGTTCGGGGTGCCGCACTTGTGAAAGTGTACGGACTTCTCACACCATAATGAGGGGTACTGAAGCCCCTGGCGTGTTTGCCATACCATGGTGTACGGGTGCAATCATGTCATTTAATAAACATATATGTGAAAAGAGGATAATGCAAAAAATAGACAAAAAGCTATGCATTGTTTATAGAGAGGCTATTTATCAAAGCCGAACGATACAAATAGTGCGATAAGCAAAAAGATATTGGACTATTGAACATGTCCTGACCAGGGGCAGGCTGTGGAATTGTATTCAAAATAGGTATACTGCTCGTAAAACAGACCACCTGGGAGTTCCATAATGCGGCATGGCTTGTCTGCCTCCCTGGATCTTGCATCGTTTGTGCGGCAGCCGAATTGCCGAACAGGTCGTCCGAAATATGGAGTCCTGAAAGTAAGAAAAAAATTAAAAAAAGAATCCGGTAGCCCCTAGTACGTTTTAAGCCGTATTTTGGGCGTGCCGTTATTGTGCCCCTTCCCCTGTGCCCATGGTATTTCAAGGGCGTAGTTATGTATGCGAGGCACTGCTTTCGCTATGTCGCGAGAGCTGGGGTTGGGGCCGCATTTCTACGCTTGCTCAGAGTGTGCCAGACGGTCCTGCTGTGGGTTACTCCGGGCGCGCTTGGCAGTTTCTGGCTTTTTAACGGCCGGACAGGAGAATTGCCTAAGAAGGCTACTTTGTACTTCCGCTGCGAGAGCCGCCGTGTGCTCCTCCGTACGGAGGGAGCGTTCGGTGTTTCCGTTGACCATGATTACTCCTCGAGGGCCTGGCATCTTGAGCTTGAGATATGCGTAGTGCGGCACCGCATTGAACTTTGCGAATGCGGTTCGTCCAAGCAGGGCGTGATAGCCACTGCGAAACGGGACTATATCGAAGATTAACTCTTTGCTTCGGAAATTGTCCGGGGATCCGAAGACCACGTCAAGTGTTACTGAGCCTGTACAGTTGGCTTCTACACCTGGTATAACGCCTTTAAAGGTCGTTTTTGTGGGCTTAATCCTTGAGGGATCTATGCCCATTTTCCGCACTGTATCCTGGTAAAGCAGGTTCAGGCTACTGCCACCGTCCATGAGGACTCTTGTGAGATGAAATCCGTCGATGATTGGGTCGAGAACCAATGTGGCAAAGCCGCCATGACGGATGCTAGTGGGATGGTCCCTTCGATCAAAAGTGATCGGGCAGGAGGACCATGGGTTGAACTTTGGGGCGACTGGCTCCATCGCGTATACGTCCCGTAGCGCACACTTCCGCTCCCTCTTGGGAATGTGGGTTGCGTATATCATGTTCACCGTCCGCACTTGTGGGGGAAAGCCCTTCTGTCCATTGTTGTTCAGCGGCCTGGGCTCCTCCTCGTCGTCGCTGTGCAGCCCCTTGTCTTTGTTTTCGGCTCTTAACTTGCCTGCCTGCTTGAACACCCAACAATCCCTGTTAGTGTGATTGGCTGGCCTTTCGGGGGTGCCATGTATCTGGCACAAGCGGTCGAGTGTTCGGTCCAAACTGGACGGGCCCTGACTATTCTTTTTGAATGGCTTTTTCCGCTGACCGGATTTATAGCCTCTGAATCCGGCATTGACTGCCGTGTCTTCATTGCTGTCGCTGTTAATGCGGCGTTTTTGCTTATTCCGACGTGTCCTGCCACTTTTGTCCTTGGTATCCGAATTACCAGGGTTCTTTGATAAGTTGTTACTGCGAGCTAGCTAGCTGTCTTCTCCCGCGCAAAAGTGGGTCATGAGTGTCGTGAGGGCTGCCATAGATTTCGGCTTTTCCTGTCCCAGGTGTCGGGCAAGCCACTCGTCATGGATGTTATGCTTGAAGGCTGCTAGGGCCTCTGCGTCCGGACAGTCGACTATCTGGTTTTTCTTTGTTAGGAACCGTGTCCAGAATTGCCTGGCCGATTCCTCTGGCTGCTGAATTATGTGGCTTAAGTCATCGGCATCCGGTGGTCGCACGTAAGTGCCCTGGAAGTTGTCGAGGAATGCGGCTTCCAGGTCCTCCCAAGAACCGATTGAGTCTGCTGGCAGGCTGTTAAGCCAATGCCGGGCCGGTCCTTTAAGTTTGAGCGGGAGGTATTTGATGGCGTGTAGATCATCGCCACGTGCCATGTGGATGTGAAGGAGATAATCCTCGATCCATACTGCCGGATCGGTTGTGCCATCGTATGATTCGATGTTTACGGGTTTGAAACCCTCTGGGATTTTATGATCCATTACTTCATCCGTGAAGCATAGCGGGTGTGCGGCGCCTCTGTACTGGGCTATATCACGACGCAGCTCACAAGAGCTATGTCTGTTGTGTTCGGCCCAGCCGGATTTGTTCTATCCGGAGTGAAGATCATCGTCACGTGCCGTAGGGCGCCTGCGCGATCCGTAGATCGATCTTGTTTGTCTTGCCTTATCCTCCAGTACGTCTCGCAGGTCTGGCGCATTTTCCCGTGCCTTAGTTGAGCGGCGTCGGGACATGGCTTGGGTGGAGGGCCGAGAGGCCTCTCTGTCGCGGCCGCGAGGTGGCCGGTCTGTCATGTCGTGCGCTGGTGATGTAGGTGCTTCCTTCTCTAATCGGGGTAGCGGCCTGCGCTTTGGGTAACTCTTGGAGGGGCGTTCGAGTTCATACTCTTCGGCCGCAAGGACTTCAGTCCATCTGTTAGCTAGCAAATCTTGGTCAGCTCTAAGCTGTTGCTGCTTTTTCTTGAGGCTGCTTGCCGTGGCTAAAAGCCTGTGTTTGAAACGCTCTTGTTCGGCGGGGTCTGATGGTACGACGAATTCGTCGTCATCGAGGCTTGCCTCATCTTCGGAGGGAGGCATATAGTTATCATCCTCGACCTCTCGGTCTGCCGCTCTCTCATGAGGGCTGGCTTCTCCATCTTCCTGTGCCGAATCTTGCTGGCTGGGTGTTCTTCGGCGCTATCCAGGGTACTATTTTCTCCCGTGTCGGAATCACCGTTTTTGCTTTGGCGGGATTTAGAGTGGCGCCGCTGACGCCGGCGCTTTGGCTGTTTCTTGGAGGTGTCATCCCCCGCTGTTCCATCGCCATCTCCATCTTATGGAGTATCCACCATATATATGTCATATGACGAGGTGGCCTTCCAGCGCCCTACAGGTGCCAGTTCCTGTTCGTCTCCTACATCGTCGTCCATACCGTCGATGTCTTCGGAGCCGAAGTCAAGCATGTCGGTTAACTCGTCAACAGTGGCTACAAAGTGGGTGGTGGGTGGGCTTTGAACTTCTTCATCGTCCGTATCCCATCCTCGCTGACCGTAATCCGGCCAGGGCTCTCCTGATAAAGAGAGAGACTTGAGAGAATTCAGGATGTCGCCCAAAGGCGAGTGCTGAAAGATGTCCGCGACGGTGAACTCCATTATCGGCGCCCAATCGGATTCGATTGGCAGGGGCGCGGGGGGTTCGGAGTCCGGGTAGGAGTCTGGATCCTCGGAGTAACGGGTCATGCAGAGTGCGGGGCTGGCGTTCGGCTCGATCGCCTCTAAGATCGCAGCCCCCGAGGTTACGTCCAACCGCTCATCCTTGATTGGCGCAATAGGCTCCGAGTTAGGGGTCGGAACCGGTGCGTGTGCGGCCTCCAGGACACTGTCCGAAGGCAGAGCTAGATCATGCCCCTCGAGATAGTGCGGCGCGCTTGGCCGTGGCTCGAACCCGTCGAAGATCAAGTCTCCGCGGATGTTAGTCGTGTAGTTTAAGCTTCCAAACCTAACTTGATGGCCAGGGGCGTAGCTTTGGATCTGCTCCAGGTGGCCAAGCGAACTGGCCCGCAGTGCGAAGCCGCCGAAGACGAAGATCTGTCCGAGGAGAAAAGTCTCACCCTGGACCTCATCGTTGTTGATGATCAAAGGAGCCATCGGGCCTAAAGGCGACGACACATAGGAACTCTCAATGAAACCACCAATGTCGGTGTCAAAACCGGCGGATCTCGGGTAGGGGGTCCCGAACTGTGCGTCAAGGCCGGATGGTAACAAGAGACAAGGGACACGATGTTTTTACCCAGGTTCGGGCCCTCTCGATGGAGGTAATACCCTACTCCTGCTTGATTGATATTGATGATATGGGTAGTACAAGAGTAGATCTACCACGAGATCAAGGAGGCTAAACCCTAGAAGCTAGCCTATGGTATGATTGTTGTATATGGAGTTGATGTCCTACGGACTACAACCCTCCGGTTTATATAGACACCGGATAGGGTTAGGGTTACACAGAGTCGATTACAATGGTAGGAGATCTTGAATATCTGCATCGCCAAGCTTGCCTTCCACGCCAAGGAAAGTCCCATCCGGACATGGGACGAAGTCTTCAATCTTGTATCTTCATAGTCCTGGAGTCCGGCTGAAGGTATAGTTCGGCTACCCGAACACCCCCTAATCCAGGACTCCCTCAATGAGCACCGAAGAAAGGTATCGGTGGGGGTACTATTTTCTTCGAAGATGCTTCTTACACTTCGTCTGTAATATAGCATAAGTTCCCTAAGCGCGCTTTGTCTGTTACAGCCTTATGGCCCGGTTGCCTGGTTATCGGAAACACTGTCGATATTCTCGACAGGTGGAGTACATAACACTTTTTGGTCCTTGCACGAAGAGGGAGAAGCTGACGGTCAGTTAAGACGCGTTTAAAGTTCAGTTGAACAAAGATATGATGTAAGTACTTCGATACATACAATCATTATACATAAAATCTTTCACCCAAGTCACTTGGGGGCTCTTAAAATTTATATGAGCTATTTTATAGTAAATGTGTTTTCTTCTTGGCCGTTGCAAAGTCTTTTACTATCGCTCCTTTTTCGACGTGAGTGTGTGGTCACTAGCCAGATAACCCATTTTCTCTCTAGTGACCACTCGAGTTTAGTTTGCTAAACTGGTCTAACGAGAAGCACTCCGCCTTCGGGATAGGAGGCTGCAGCCGTAGGCTGACCCGCTTGAAGTCTTGAGATTGGATGTGTAATGTTAAAGCACGATAGAAGCACTCTTTTTTTCTAAGACCAATTTTCGGATTGGCACCAAACACTTGATCTTGTTCGGACGTCAAGTTTTTACTGATGTTTTTTTTGGTTTTCCAAGCTTATGGCACTTTTAAACTATTTGTGTGTTTTCAGCACAAGTCTCGCAGTGCAATGTCGGACACCTTTATAGATTCGGCAAAAAACATTCTCGGATCTCACTATATATGCATTGGTTTCAAATTGTGTCTTCGGTCAATAGTTGGGTTGCCCGGCTCCTGCGCTTGCCTCCTACGTTCCGCTTTGTTCGGCTAGGTGTGCAAAGGGAGAACCACTGCGATTGTGCTTCCAGCTCACATGGTTAAGCACCTCAGTGGAGAAAGCCGAAAACTGACTGTCACAATAAGCGTAAACTGGTTAGCAATCCGATGACAGTGTTAAATGACGGGCCATTCATAACAATGGCCGAAGTGTTTACGGCTTGACCTCGACTGTCGCCGAACACTACCGGGGGCTATTAACTGGCCTCCCAAACTAAATCCTCGATATTTTGCTCTTACATTAGAGCTGAGGTTACATGATCATGCTTAGCATGACAACCCAAAGAAAGGAACCGATAGCGGGACCATTTTCTTTGGAAGACATTTCTTATGTTAAACAGTAATATAACATATCTCTCTGCGTACCTTTGTTTATAAAATTGTATGGCCAGATTACCTTGTTTGTCGTAAATCTTTGCCCTCATAAAGGCTTTATAAAGTAGGACAAACACTCCTCGGCTACTAGCCGACGAGGTGGAAGCTGATCGTCGGTCAACAAAGTTTTGTACAATGCGGATCCGAGCATTAATGACGTAAAGTACTTGGATACATAGAGTCATTACACATAATTTGTGATTTTACTATTGATATGGATCCTTAATTCGGCCACCCGTGCCCGCATTAAGGCTCGGGGGTTACTGGGCTTCGGGCTTATTATTTACAAATATTAAAGGGGCACATCGATCCCCTGATCTGGTGTTGCCACCCGACCAGTGTCTTGGGGGCTACTTCATTGCATGTTCAATGCAGAAAATTTTAAGTGCAATACAGTTTCCGAGGAGATTTTAATCCTCAGGTTGGTCGGCCGCACCCAACCTGAGTCTCGAGGACTGAGCACGCCGCTTTTGTGTCCCGAAGTATTCTGCCGAGCTAGGACTTGATCCTCAGACCGATTTTGCAAATCAACCTGAGTCTCAGCGGCTACTGGGATCAGCGGTCTTATGCCATCCTTCATGTGCATCTCGGGTTTTAGACCGATACCCACCTTGAGGGCTACTGGCTATATATCTCGGCAGAGAATAAATTGCACCAATCAAAAATATTGACAAAAATCGGCCCACATTCGGGGTGGTGCACCACCTCGGAAGTAGTCCGGCATAAAGCTCGGGCGCTAGTGGCTGGCACCATAGAGGGCATTTCCGGCGTTGGAGCTTGGATACAATCCGGCGTTGGAGCTCAGATAAATAGTCCGGCGTTGGAGCTCGGATACAGTTCGGTGTTGGAGCTCGGATACATAGTCCGACGTTAGAGCTCAGAATCGGTCCGGCGTTGGTGCTCGGCTGCAAAGATACCTCGAATGCAGTCCGATGTTGGAGCTCGGACGCAAGAGGACGCTGCCGCCCGGGAACAACTTCAAACCCGAGGTGTGGCATAAAAATAACAAGGCATTGATAAAGGCCGGAAACTTAAAGGGGCTCCTCGGATACCCGACGTGTAAACTAGTCGAATGCATTTCGGCGATCCTCAAGATCGAAGATGAGAAGATTTGTTGAACCAGTTTTCAAGACCGACGACCGAAGATGAAGAACAGTTCGGAAGAATCGAGGAGCGTCCCTAACTTGAAGACCGGTTCAGGGGGCTACTGATGGTGTCCTGGACTAGGGGGTACTCACCACGTCATCTCCCGATCTGTTAGATTGGGCCGAGGACCCCCATGGCCATATACTCATGGGCCAGTTTGGACAGCTGCCGCATACATGGAAGATTCCACAAGACTTGGTGATCAAGACAAGGACTCCTCCCCACCGGCGTATTCGGCTAGGACTCTTGTTATCCTAGGCCCCTGGTGCATTATATAAACCGAGGCCAGGCTAGTCGATAGAGAATATACAACATACAATCATACCGTAGGCTAGCTTCTAGGGTTTACCCTCTCTGATCTCGTGGTAGATCTACTCTTGTACTACCCATATCATCAATATTAATCAAGCAGGACGTAGGGTTTTACCTCCATCAAGAGGGCCTGAACCTAGGTAAAACATCATGTTCCCTGCCTCCTGTTACCATCTGCCTTAGACGCACAGTTCGGGACCCCCTATCCGAGATCCGCCGGTTTTGACACCGACACCTATGTTGTCGTAGAAGTGTTCCATGACATTACCAAAATTATCATCACGGAAGTGCCCACTTCCATGACGATAAATCGCGTGTCACAGAAGTGCTTTCGTCAAGGGTGCCCGACATGTGGCATCCACCGTAACGGAATGCCATTAAGCTATCGGGGCGGGTTTTGGATCCGATAACCCGTTAACAGCCCCGACCACTGGGGATTTTCCACGTGTAAAATCATCATTGGCTAGAGGAAACACGTGTCGGCTCATCGTCGGGACAGATGTCATCCACTCATTAGACAGAAGGCACCTATGATACGTTGACACGTGGCACGGCCCAACAGAGGCCCATTCCTGTGAAAAGGATGGCCCGTTTGACTTGGTCAAAAGGTGGCGGGCCAGCCCATGGAAAGCCTGTTGACGGCCTGTTCGCATATAGCCCATTTACAGCCCGCTAACCCAAGGCCCGTTATGCCCTATCCGAATTAGGCCCAGTAGCGTCATCTGGGCCATCCAATATGATTCCAGCCCGTTTTCACTTCTAGCCCATGTATGGCCCATGACGTCTTTCGGCCCATATGAGGCCCTATGTAACTCTTGGCCTATTAACGGCCCGTGGTGAAACTGGCCCGTAATGAACAATGTATCACTTTACACCCATTAACGGCTCATGGTGGAACTGGCCCGTAATGAATAATGTATCACTTTATACCCATTAACAGCTCGTTATTCCGTTGGGCCGTCTCTAGCCCATGTTATCTTTCGGCCTTCTCAGAGCCCATTTATTCTTGGGCTCATTTCCAGCATTCGTTTACTTACGACCCGTTACTGTCATTTTCTGCTTGTGGGCCAAATTCAGCCCGTGGTTACAGTCGGCCCGTTTGTGGTCCGTTAATACGTTGGGCCGTTTTCATAGCGTCATCAAATACGGCCTATTAACGATGGCCCGTTAAGGTCGGCCCATGAACGGATGATTCCAACTCTAGCCCGTTTACGGCCAGAATGCGGTCTGTTTGGCCCATGTTTGGCCAATCGATCATACGGCCTGTATAAGGCCCATTGATGATACGGCCCGTAGAAGGCCCATTGATGATACGGCCCGTAGAAGGCCCATTGTTTCTACGGCCCGTAGAAGGCCCACTATTTCTACGGCCTGTAGAAGGCCCACTGTTTATACGGCCAGTAGAAGGCCCACTGTTTCTACGGCCCGTAGGAGGCCCAGTGTCACTACAGTAAATATTTGCCCATGGTTATTGTGGCCTAGTTTTAAAAATTAGGTTATTGCAGCCACTAGCAAACTGCAGAAAAAGAACTGCACTGACTACAAGCAAAAAAATAAACAAGACAACAAGGAAATAAATAAGCAAGCAACTTACACTAGGCTATCACGGCTATTACACATATTACATCCACTGGGCATCAAAGTTCGCCACCAGTGCAAATATAGGGAACACAGCAGCATATAAACGCCGCAGCAAAACAAGTCCAGAACTAAAACCACTTCAAAAGAGCTCAAGAAACAATATCCTGGGTACCCATAATGTTGGCAAGATGCTTAGCAAGCTTATTAACTTTCTCTTGTTTGGCGCTTAAGTCCTCCAGCGCTTGCTGTTGCACCAGAAAGTATACATCTGAATTCTACAGGGACTTCCTCAGTCCTTCAGTTCCCTGTCGCATAACATCTGATCGATGTCTTTCAACTTTTAGTTGAGAGTCAAGAAGCCGAACTAATTCAGGCAATGAGTTCGAAGAGCTGGTGCCAGCAGTGGTAGCCAGTAACTCGAACACTACATCAAGACAGGACTTTGGGGTTGTCTTAGTGTCTTTAATATAGTTTTTATCAGCTTTCTTGGAGACCAACAGGGATGTCTCACTATCTTAAACCTTATCTGCATTACTTCCTTTACCATTATATAACAGGGTACTCTTCTCCAATATTTTATCCGCGTTCTAAAAGAGAAACAAACAAACACATCTCAGGTTTACAATGTAGTATATGAAACTCATTTTGGTAAACCAGTTCAGTAGTAAGGTGGATAGGATAACAGCATGAAACAAACATATATATATATATGTAGTATGGTCACTGTATGGTCTATATCATTCTAGTTTATGTTGCCAAATCAAGTTAGATACAGTTCGAATCATATCTATTTAAGACAAAGCAGCATAGACAGAATATAAGTGTGGGAAACTACACAACAATAACAACACTTGTAATGTGCATGCATGAGAACATAACTGTTTATTCAATTGAAACTGAAATCAACATAGAGCAAGTTACAACAGCAAATAGCCAAACACGTTGAAGAAACAGGTTTAAAACATACCTGTTGCGCCATTGGAGTTTCAATTGCATCCTTCAAATTTGAAATTAGTTGGTATCAGTAAATACAGTGATGCAAGAGCAAAGTAGTATGAACCATAGCTACGGAACCTGACCTGAGAACAATTCTTCTTCTGCTTTAAGCGTTGACTTCAGGTTCGGAGTGGTGGTCCTCGTGATTTGGGCACTGCAGTTGCCTTACTAACTGCTCGTGTTTGGGTGCTTTGTGGTGGAGACGGTGATGTGTCAATGGGAACCGGGTGTCTATTTGCTGGGGTTGGGGTTAGAAGGGGTGTAGATGGTTCTCTGTCCAACTGGGTAGGGGTACAATATGCATGAGTGTGGGTTATGTGTGGTGGGGCTGGTTCTTGGGCAAGTACAACCGTGGTTCTATCTGCATCGACAGGTAGCACGATCTTTTCTGAAGACTGTGTTTTTACTCCCACAGATACTGCCATCACTCCCTCCAATTGAAATGGTTGATAAACAAGAAAAGTAATTGAATGTACAGACATTGCAAGATAGACAGGTGCAATGGATAGTAGGGAAGAAAACAGGGCATGAAATAATTCACATTTATGTTGTCTAAGCAAACAGAATAGCAGGACATAATTTCACATATATGATGGCTAATTAAACAGGATAGCATGACACAATTTCACATGTATGATGGCTAACTAAACAGGATAGAATGACATACTTCAAAATATGATGACTATGTAAACAGGATGACATGATATAACTATACGATGTGTCTGTTAAAGTGGTTGGCATGCCATAAATCACAAACATGCCGTCGATGGAAACATGATAGCATGATATAATTCACGGATAGAATGACATAATTTAAATATGATGACTATGTAAACAGGATGAGATGATATAACTATATTATGTCTTTAGAAAATGGGTTGGCATGCCATAATTCAGATACATGTTGTCTATGTAAACATCATGGCATGACATAATTCAAATATATGATTTATATACTAAGGAAGTGAGCAGAGGGCAATCACATATATGATGTGTCAACTAAGGAGGTGGCATTCAATATTGTGTATATGAAGTAAAAACTAAGCATTGCAATACAACATATGCATTATATGAGTAATATAACCCTACCAAGTTTGAGCATACACCTCAGGGGGATAATAGGACTGGTCATCTGCCTCTGAATCCTCCTCTGAAGAGCTATCTGTAACCAGCAAGATATCTGCTTCAGCGGGTAGCATTGTGTGCTCTGAAGACCTTGTTTTCACTCCAGATTTCTCCATCACCAATTCAAATGGCTAATGCACAGGAAGAGCAGTTGAATATACAAACATTGTCGACAAATGCAATGAGAAATACAAAAATAGGACGGCATGATATAATTCACATATATGACGCTTGCCTAAACAGCATGGCATTGCATAATTCACATACATAATGCCTTGCAACAAGATAACATTGCATAATTCACATATATAATGTCTTGCAACAAGATGGCATTGCATAATTCACATATATGGTAATTAGACACTAAACAGGTGGCATTCACACAAAGCATGTCTAAACTAAGCAAATGACATAGCAATGCAAGATACCATACGCACGATATGAGCAACATAACCCGGCCAAGTTAGGGCATGCACCTCGGGGGGAAATATGACTGGTCATCTGTCTCTGAATCCTCTTCTGAGGAGCTATCGGTAACCAGCAAGACGTGCGCTTCGTCAGATAGCATTGTCTGCTCTGAAGACCTTGTTTCCACTCCAGATTTTTCCATGACGGTGCCAAATGGCTGATGCACAGGAAGAGTAATTGAATGTACTAAAATTGTTGACAAATTTAACACGTAATAAAAAATGATGGCATGATATAATTCACATATAAGATGACTGGCTAACCAGGGTGGCATTGCAAAATTCACATATATGATGCCTGGCTAGACAAGATGGCATTGCATGATTCACATATACGATAAAGAAACTAAACAGATGGCATTGACACAAAGCATGTCTAAACTAAGCAGATGACATCTTTAATGTATACAGTAAGCAATGCAAGGCACCATATGCATGATATTAACAACATCAGCATGCCAAGTTAGAGCGAAGACCTCATGGGGTAAATTGGAGTGGTATTCTCCTTCTGAATCCCCCTCATAACAGTTATCTTCCTCTTGATTATGATCCGAAATGGGTGGAGGGGGATGCCTTTGCGCCCACCATAGAACGACGTCTGCATGAAATTTTATTGCCACGCAAGGCTCGTCTCTTTTGCTCTACATGATCAGTTCCATTGTGTACAATAACCGGCATGCATAGGAATAAAACATAGTGAGATTATGTAAGGAGTGCATGCACAAATCCAGAGTGATGGTAGCAAACTGTGGATAGACCCAAAACCAATAATAGCAGGCAGATAATAGCTTTAGTTAAAAATACAGATAATGGCTCCTTTAATGTTTGTTTGCACCCAAGATGAAACTCATAGTAGACACCAGAGATTAACCAGATAGTAGACAAATAGTACTGATTGCTGCCCCAATATGTACCCCACGACCATTTAAAAACTCAAGTTTCAGCATTAGTTTGGACCTGACTCAGAGTCTAATAGGTGAACACGACGATAATGTAGCATGTCATCATATTAAGCGACGCATAACGTAAGCAGACACGGAAGAGTGTGACCTCTCTTGCGGACCCGTGTAGTCCTCAAGGTCATCTGCTCAGTTGATGATGGTAATGCAGTTGTCGTGGCTGCCAGCGGCGGGGAAGAAGATCTGAGGCGGCGAAAGACTGTCTGGAGAGCGGATCCCTGCTGTGGTGAACTCTTCCGTCGTTGGAGCAGCTAAGCTGGGGTGGAACACAGCGCCGCAGGAGCAGGACAAACCACACAAGGTTTTCTTTGACACATATCTGTAATAGAAGTAATTGAGTAAGGGCTTGTTTGAATTTGAGGATTCTAACAATGCAGGGATAGGAAATAGACAGGAATAGGATAGGAATGCACGTGCAAAACAGAGAATTTAAAAACACAGGATTTCTGCCAATCTGGGTGTTTGATTCACAACAATTGGAAGATCACAGGATGCAAAAAAGCATGGTGAGATTAAGTCAAACCACAAGAAAATGTACAGTTATAATGCTATTATGCTACTATCTCTTAGTCTTGTGCTTGGTGAATAGGAATATGAAAAGGAGGAGAAGTGGAAATTAGAATTCCTACGGTTTTTCTTTCAAGGGGACACTAAAGGAACAAATCCTACAGTTTTCCTTTGCTCCATTCCTTTGCACCAAATTCATGAAAAGTAGTACCATAGGAAACTTTCCAATTCCGATGTTTTTCATTCACTTTTCCTTTCAAGCACCGGCGATTCTAGTAGGAAGGCTTGAGCAAGGAAAATCCTACACTAAAAAATGTTTTTGTGCTACTTCTATTACTTTGGACCCAGGCCACTGCCATACTAGCTCAACTCCCAGGCCCATCGACAAATACACAGCTCAAACGCGCAGAGATAAATAATGATGGCGTTCAAGAGAGTCCATCACGGATAGCTAAGTTGCCTGGTACCTCACTGCTTGTCATATAGTAGGATAAAATAATCATATTTCCCGTTACTACGAGTGCTCAGTGGACAATATATATAACATGTAGAGTAAAAAAGAGATGCAACAAGTGTACAACCTCTTTGGCAAAGCCATGTCGATCTCAGCGTGATTGGGTTGGCCGGTGAGGATGCTTCGGCTGACTTGGCTGTCGGAGGAGGGGAAGAAGATCTTAGGCGTCTGGAGATGGAGCCCGAGGTACTGCTCTGCTGTGATGGAGGGTTTCGTCGTTGGAGCAGCTCCGGTGAGTTGTACGACGCCGAGGCTGAAGCAGGACAAGAGAGACAACAAACAACGTTAACCTGAGTGGAATTCTAATAGCATCTCCAATACATGACGTAAAATACATAACCACAAAGTGCTAGATGTAAAATACATCAGCCGCTCTTCTCTGAACTTAACTGTCGAAACTGAATTTAACTGTTGAAACTGAACTTAACTGTCGAAACTGAACTTAACTATCGAAACTGAATTTTGCTGTCGAAACTAAATTTTGCTGTCGAAACTGAACGCACTAGCAAGGTGAGGCTACATGTCGGTCGACTGACTTTTTCATCTCTGGTCAGTCGATTTTGCAGCTGTTGGATACGAAATCAACGGCCTGCGGTTCATCTTCAATCTCCACCCCCCTGAGCCGGCCAAACAGCAGCCCCCCGCCGCCCGCGGCCGGCGGTGCGCCGCCCCGCCCACCCCGAAAACATTCCCTGCCGCAGCCCCAGCCATCCCTCTAGCCCCCCCGGTGCCGAGCTTTTTCTCCAGTGATCCCCACGCCACCTCCCCGCCAACGCCCCGCCACTGCCGGCGACCACCGCCCCATCCTGAACCCTAAGATAGATTGTGGGGTACCTCTCCGGCGAGCCCCCCTCCCCGCTGGGGCTGGTTCTATCTTCACCCCGGCGGCATCGGAGTGAAGTGTAGCTAAATCGGAGCAGCATCGCAAGCAAGAACAAGAGCGAGAGCAGCAGCACGAGCAAGAGCAATAGCAAGAGCAGACCAGGCAGGGGACCGAGAGAAAGAGCAGAGCAGCAGGGCGAGCGAGAGCTAAAGCAGCAGCGGGTCCTACTAATGTGGACGTCGCCACCGAGGGAGCGATGCCGTGGAGGAAGTGGCCGGCGCCTCCGCCGTGGATGGAGTCGCGCCGTGTCAGCTCGGGACCGAGCGCCGGCAGCACCGTGAGATCGAATCAAGAAGAAAATGCGGCGATTAGTGTACAACCTCTTTGGTGGCGGCGATTAGGCCACAGCTTCATATGAGGAAACGGTGATGATGATGCTCTTCCGGTGGTGCAGGTGAAGACGGCGGTGTGGGAATGGAGGTGGCGCGAAAGACGAGGGGAACGTCAGGGAAGCTCCTTGGAGGTGGAGGACGGGGTGGCTGAACCGGTGGGATGATGAGATCGACGACGGATCCTCATCCGGTACGGTGGATGCGGGACGTCGAGGTGTTGCTGTGGACGACGTCGTCGGGGAAGAGGCTCCGGCTGGGTGGCGGACGGAGTAGGGTGTGGGGTTTCGTCGCGGGTTTTCACGGCCTCGGTGTACGAATGGGTGGGCGGATGGAATGGCAGTGGGGAACCATGGCTTAGAGACACGCTTGTTCGAAATGTGGGGTAAGTTATGAAAGTACTCCCACCGATTTGAGGTGGTTCTTTCGGTTCAGGGGTACCATGGGCATTTCGTGTGTCGGGATTTCACATGAGGTGGGAGTTTTCGCGCACGTTGTAATTTCGGAATAGCAAGGCGCGGGTTGAGATGGAGGGAGTTGTCGGAGCACAATGAGACAAAGATATATCTTAAATATTTCGGGCTAACAAGGCGCGGGTTGAAGAGGCGGGAGTTTCGCAGCACGATAGACAGAGATGCTAGCTTGAATTTTCGGCATAACAAGGCGCGGCTTGAAATTTTGGAAGAACAAGCTTAATGTGTACCCAAAAAAGACAATTTGCACCTCAACACGCACAACACACACACACAAACACCATTTGGACTAGAGTAAGGTACACGTGCATTGCACGCATGAGATTTGGCAACCAAATTATGAATAAATACCACATTATAGCATGCAAGCTTTGAGTCATATATGCATGATGTACATGTTCGTTTAATTCTTATAGTTCATTTCATTCAAAATCATCTAGTTTTTATAAGAAAGCTAATCTATTTTAAGATTCTTGGAATTGTGCGTCGTAAGACATAAAGTAAAAACAAATAATGGCAAATCATGTAGAAAAACATTTTGGCAATTCTGATATGGAAGATTCTAGAACAAATAAGAAGTGCTTGTGTTCTGATGTTTGTGCATTATGCTTAAGTTCAACCATGGAGTCTTCTAGATTATACATGTGGCGAAATCTGGTGGAATCTAGATGATATCCAATGGCCAGTAGTGCTCAAATTTGCCATCTTTGGACCATCGGATTCGCCTCATCCAACGACCATCTTTCAAAGTTAAAGTTACCCGCACACAATAAAAAAATATAAAATATAATATATATATAGGGGTATAGATGTAGATATGTGATGCAAAAGCCGCTCATCATCTCCAATTAGAATACTGTGTCCATGCACGGATGCGACGTGGCCAAATGATGTTTTCCATCGGTATCTCAAATTCAAATCAGTGTGACCTTGTTTAATGTGTATACATTACAACATGCTCGTTTCCAAACCACACCGCGCAGATCTCCGTTATATTCATGCATGCATGGGTTTCAAACATCAGGATCTCTTATTCGAATATTTGAATTCAACTTTACATTGATTGTGACCTCACCTATTCAGCTATTCTTTTACACTCATATAGTAGTCTTCTCTTTATAATTGTACCACTAACTTCATCTCATGCATGCATGCACACACACTACCAGTCGGCATTATCCATCGCATGCATGCAATCTTTTTCTTCAGGTCGGTCTCCCATGAAGGCACACACCAACACACATCCCCCTCTCCATCATATCGGGCATTCTTTATCTCTCACGCATGCATGCACAACGATCGATGTTCCTCTATGTATGTGTGTATATAGCTAGGTCTTTCATAGTTTTCCACACAAACCGATCAATCGATAGATCCAGTGAGGTCTCACCCTCTTTCCCACGTCCACATCGATCAATCTATGCCTCTCTATATAGGATTAACATATATAGCTAATACACCCATATTAATTATGTATCCAACGTCCCCCTCTCATCATCCATGCCTTCCGCTTCATCTCTCAGACGCATGCACAATGGCGAAGACAGGGGGCAGTAAGGGCCTTGCCCCCTCCCCCCCTAACATCACTATATATCAAGGCTAATATGAATGTGATCATTAGACAATTGCTGCTAAAAATGGTTTAAGTTCATGAATTGACCCTCCTCGTAAAGGATTAGCAATGCTTGGCCCCCTAGCTCATTTATTTTTCATGGCTCCGCCACTGCGCGCATCAGCGTACGTGTACGCCCCCTCTCTCTAAATATCGATCTCGCACTTGTGCATTCCTTCATAGTCTCCCTCCACTCGGCCCCTCGCACCATCTTCTAGCCCCCCACCGGATTTTGCCACATGTACAATCTAGCAGACTCCATGGTTGAACTTAAGCATAATGCAGAAACCTCAAAACAATAGTGGTACTCTTTTGTTCTAGATTCTTCTGTATCATAACTGCCCAAACTTTTTTCTAGTTGAACTGCCATTATTTGTTTTTACTTTATGCTTTACAATGCACAATTCCATGAATCATAAAATAGATTAAGGGCTTCTTTGATTCAAAGGATTCTCAAAGGAATTTTGGAGGATTCTAATCATTAGGAATTTTTCCTATCTTGGTTGTTTGATTCATAGGATTGTAAACCATAGGAACTTTTCCATATGATTCATTTGCACTAGATTTCAAAGGAAACATCCCATCCACTCAAACCTCTTTGAAAGAATTCTACGTTTTTTCTATGCACAATCAAACACTCGTACAATCCTGTAGGATTCAAGATGACATTCCACTATAATCCCATGTTTTTCCTATTCCCGCGTCCTTAGCTTTTTTATAAAAACTAATTGATTTTGAATGAGATGAACTATAAGAATTAAACGAAGGGCTACATCAGGCATATATGACTCAGAGCTTACATGCTATAGTGTGGTATTTATTCATAATTTGGTTGCAAAATCTGATGCGTGCAATGCACGTGTACCTTATTAGTACTTTGAGTATGTGCAAAACACGTAAATTAGAATACCAATAGCATGCTACATAGTGTCTCTCTTACAGTTCATGAAGCCACGTGGCACATGTGTAGGCGTTGTCGCGAACTCCATGCGTGGATTGATCACAGTGACGTGCTGCTGGTTCCAGAAGAATGTACTCGTCCTCCCTGAGCCATACTGGCGGTACATGCACGAAGCGAAGATGTGCACGCACGCCATGCACGCACTCATTCCTCGCACGCACACGCGGGTACATGGGCGGACACAATTTTGTACCAAGATCCACCCCATGTGATAATTTGACGCGTGTAAAGTCATTCACTTCATTGATGGTCAATTAATACAGCGCATGCAAATTGACTAGACGTGAGGGCGGAAGAAAGACATTATTACTCCACTGCACGCATGCGAGTAGTTAAATCGTGGGTTGCTAGTAGTACTTCCATTGGTCTCCTTCGTATTTTGTGCCAATTTTTAACAGTAACATAATATTTACGCATTTGAGCAGTGTAGTACTTGAAATTTATGTTCCGCTAAACTCATCAGGAGCCGTTTCGGGCCTCGAAACCAAAACCATCAATTAATCTTTACCTTGTTCCCATCACATTCAAAAGCCTGCTCACACCTACTAGTAGTACGTACCAAGCCTGAACGTGTTCCCACTATGCAGGCATTAGTACTAGTGCTAGTACTTAGGTTATAAAAAGGGGAACTGCCTAACCGAAAATCACTCTACCTTTCCTCCTCATAAGTGCTTCTTCTTCGTCCGTTGTTGCCATGGCTGGTGAGCAGAGCTCTAGGTCGAGAACTACTCGTAACAAGGGAGCGGCAACCAAGGCTGCGGAAAAAAAGAGAGGGCTCGCCGCCACGCAGAGACCTCGAAAGATCTCTCACGGGCAGGCGATGGCTCCCAGGAGCGCCCTAGCCACAGAGGCGAACATGCCGAGCCGGCGGAGCTGGAGTCGTTATCCCTCGACGGCATGCCCGATTAGCTCAATAAGTAGAAGGAGTTCATCCAAGGCTTGATGGAGTTGCTGAAGGAGAGCCTCGACGACATGCCTGCTGAGCTCAATCAGCAGGGGGAGTTGACCGCCGGCTTGGTGATGCTGTTGAAGAAGAGCATTGCCTCGGAGAAGAAGGCGATCGGCGAAATCCTACGACTTCGGGAGGACAATGCGAAGCTCTGCCACGAGATCGACCTATTGAAGGAGAAGAACGCCGGCTGGAAAAACCTGCATGAGAATAGTAGTTCCTCAATGAAGATGCTGCAGGCCCTCGCCATGGAACAGAAGGAAGAGTTGGCGAAGCTCCGCATCGAGCACCTGGCTGCTGTCAAGGTACGTAATATGGCCGTGGAACAGATTATGAAGGCTTGCGTCGAGAAATGTCGCGTCATGGACACAATGATGAAGATGGCGGAGGAGATGCGCAAGGAGATGGAGGTCGTGGAGGCGATGAAGAAGCAGTTACGACTCCGCGGCGAATTAGATCATTTGGGGTGATAATCTTCCTTCTTCTTTTGCTCATGTGTTTCATCTTTTGCTTCGGGTGTTTCGCCGCACGTGGCACGTTCTCTGCGAGGCATGAATAGAACAATGTTTTTTTGAGGGAATGAATAGAACAATGCTAACAATGAGATGACTAGCAAATTAGATCATTTTTTATCGCCATATGGCACTGGGCTGCCGTGTTTCGTGCTCCTCCGTCGTAGTACTACTCCAGTGGAAAACTTGAGTATACCGCATGGTTCTTTGCTCCTCCTCGATCAGGTCGTCGGCGCATTTATACAAGCAGTCAAATCACAAGGCCCCGCCTTCCAGCAGTAATGAGCCGTCAAATCACAACGGCCCTCGCCTCTCGTGAAACCGACCAAGCTAGACTGCCCCGCCCTCTAGCCTTTTAAAAAATGTATACTTTTGTATAGCAGTAGTATCGATGGATTGCGCCATGGAGCAAAACTTGAAATTAAAAAAAGGTGGTACATATAGAGAGCGCTCGTCGCCAAATGATGCATATAGTACTATTAAAAAGGCTAGTCACAATAATGGTGTCTAGCACAACCCACCCCTCAGATAAAACTAAGAGGGTGCTTGGATACATTTTAGTCCCATGACTAAAAGTAGTGGGACTAAAACATGCTAGCCTCACCCATGCTTGGATCCAAATACTAAAAAGGCTAAAATCAAGTTAATGAGAATTTATTATCCTCCAAACCCTCCAATCCAGAACTCGCCTGTGTTAAAGGAGAGGAGTTAAATGAGTAGAGAGAGGACTAATCCACATTTTAGTAGGGGTACCCCTGACTAAAAAATTTTAGTCTCAAGACTAGTTTTAGCCCCTCTTTAGTCAGGGGTGCTTGGAACTTTAGCCTCTTAAAGAGACTATTTTTAGTCAGACTAAAATAAGTCCCTTGGATCCAAGCACCCTCTAAGCATCCTAGAATTCTTTGACAAAACTAAGCACCCTGAAATTCTTTGACAACTAAACTGCTGGCTATATGATGTTGGCCATATATATTGTACGTATATAATGTGAAGAAATGAGTGGTAGTACTATACCAACTAAAAGATGAAATGTAAGAAATACTAGTATGTACGTACTAAAGAGTTAAAGTAACGAGAATAAACATAACATAGTTCTGCTAGGGGCTCAGCACAACATACCCCTCAAATTAAATTAAGCACACCTGAAATTAAACTTTGCAACTATTCCGGTAGACACTGCATTAGAACCACCATGAGCAACGACACTGCCACCTTACTCGGAGTCCTCGTCCACGTCCTCGACTTCGTCCTTGTCCCTATTCCTCTTGGCCGATACTTCTTTGCTTGAACCGCACACTTGGTTGTTGCTCTTCATCCAACCCTTGTAGATATTGAAGCAAAGCTAGCCATCCATTGCAGCGTAGTGGATGTGGTGCCGGGACCCCGATTCTAAGTCACACCGATCTAGCATGTAACACCTCATATCACTTTGCGGCCTCACGCACGGTATTCCCACGGGTGTCGCCTTACCATGGCCCGGGACCGTTTGCGCCTTTTGGCTCACGTATATGATAGTGTCGCTAGCATCCATATGACAGGGAACCCGGGCCGACATGACTACTCGTGAACCCAAAGTGGCACTAACTTACAGGGACAGGCATACATGAAACAACATCGAGCATGTCGGTCAGCAGCGTGTGCATCCGGGCTGTAGCAACTGGGCTAACAGGACTCCGGGAACCCAGGCTGTAGCAGGCTAGGCAGGACTCCGGATGTCACCGCGTGACATTTCCCCGAAGGGACAGACACAGGAACGAAGTGAATCACATGCCGGCTAGTCTAAGTGTTCCAGAGCAGTAGTGCTGGGCTAGCAGGACTCCGGTGAACCGGGCTGTAGCAGACTACCATGGCTCAGTGGAAGCACTAGACTACATTTCCCCATAAGAGAGGCTACCAAGGATAAACAACTAGGTTGTCGGATCCCACACATAGCAATACATGTCACACGTACGCATAACATGCAAGTATGTGTTGTACAACATGGCATCACAACATAACTCAAACTCATATAGATAAAGGCCCAGAAGAGCCACATAGCATTAATACAAATAGAGGTCTCATGACCCATCATTCAGAGCATACAAGCAACGGAAGTATTACATGTCTGAGTATAGACAACTACAAAAGAAAAAGGCCGAGAAGCCTGACTATCTACAAGTCCCTCCCAAGGGAACAAGATCGTAGCTAAGGTAACAAGCTACTCGTCGAAGTCCAAGCGGTACTACTAGTGAGACAGATGTCTCACCTGCAAAACATAAATAAAGCAAACGTGAGTACAAAGGTACTCAGCAAGACTTACATCAGATCCTATCATACATGCATTTGTATCAAGAAGGTAATGTGGGGTTTAGTTGCAGCAAGCCATATTTGACTCAGTGGCTATCCTGTTCTACGACAACAAGAAACTTCTTTGAGGTGAGGCAGCGCACACGAGTCCACTAATCACCACATCAATACATTACTATGGATTCATCCCCGTCTCTCTACGAGAAGGCCATCCATAGCACTCACACTTGTCTTGAGCATTTTAGAGTATCCACTTTAAGTTTTCTATGTACCACGTAAGCATCCAAGAAGTCCATAACCGAGCACACGGCTATTCAAATAGATCTTGATAACCCTGCAGGGGTGTACTTCTTCACACAAGCACTTATCACCATGTACACGTCATGTATCTCGGCAACCTTCAAGCGGAAGCCTGGCGAGGGTGTCGGCCACGACCTGACTAACCACACAAGACTCTAGTCCAGGTTTGTCGCCTATTCGGGTTCCATCCGTAAGGAGATCCGGCCGGGGTTTCGCTCACGGCCCCAAACGATGTGTACAGGGTTCCCGAGCCCACCATCTGGGTGCCACTCGGTACACCGGGCCACGTGTGCCTAGTCTGTCCCAAGTCCACCCTACCGGGTGTCACTCGGTAGAAAAATAGCACTACCTACAAACACCAGAAACTAGTTGCAACTCCTGGACAGAGATCAAGTTGGCTAATAAGTCAAGAGGGGTCGAGTTACCGGAACCCAATGTGTGGTAGTATCTAGTCATTGGACAACATACACAGAACTTAGTTCTTAGGGACGGTTCCAGTGAGACAACCCACCATGTACTCCTACATGGCCTCTCACCACTAACTTTACCAAATCATGTTCACACACTTAACTCTCAACGTCAGAACATAGCACTGTACTCCAATTCATTCCCAATGAATCAGACCTGACATACTCTAAGCAATAGCAGGCAATGCATGGTAGGAACACAACATGGCTCAATCAACTCCTACACATGCTAGTGGGTTTTAACTATTTACTGTGGCAATGACAGGTCATGCGGAGGAATGGGTTCAACTACCGTAGCATAAAGTAGCAGTTGAATCGTTGTTGTCCTAATGCAATAAATGAGAGCAGGTGTGAGAGAGTGGGGTTGTATCGGAATGAACAAGGGGTTTGCTTGCCTAGTAGATCAACAAGGGGTCACTGCTCCTCAGACAGGTACTATGGAGCACTCTCCGAAGCGGGACCTATCGAGAGGGAACGGTGTCGGAAATTAAACACAAGCATATGCAACAATATGATGCATGAACATGGCATGAGTATGTGATGTTGTTTGAGTTAATGCATCTAGCATTTATTTGCATGAAGTCCATTTGAACCAAAGTTTCAAATGCAACTCCAAAATAAGCCTTTATAAATGCCATTCATCTGTTTCCTCATATACAGCATGTATAAGTTGGTTTGTCATGCATGAAAATGGTACATATGGATAGATTGAATTTTTTTGATAATTTTTCGTATATAAATTATTTCAATCTGAGCTACGGTTGAATTTCTATGAATTTTTGAAGTTTAGCTAAATTTCTGGAATTTCCAAAATAGAAATAATCCAGAATTCATTTATTCCGTCAGCACTGCGTCATGCCTGCGTCAGCAGATCAACGGCGCTGACCAGGTCAAACCTGACGTGTGGGGTCCACACGTCAGTATCATGGGTTAAACAGGGGGTTATTTCTAATTTAACTAAAAGATTAAGGCGCCATGGCCCACTCTCAGTGTCACTAATGGGGGGGGTTAGTCCTAAACTAATCTTGCCACGTCAGCGTCACGGATTAAGCACCGGCGACCACATCTCGCGGCGGAGGCTCGCCGGAGTTGCTCGGGCTCGCGCTACAGGCGGCGGTTTGCGACGCGGTTGGCCTCTACGGCTAGCTGGAGCTCGCGCGCACCTAATTGAGCAGGCATGGGGGCTACGGTGGCCTATGGTGGCGGCAGCAGCAAGCTTGGCGGCGGCCGGAGCTCGGGTGAGCTCGGGGTCGAGGCTACAATGGCCGGGGCGATCCGGGGTTAGCACCTATGGCTTCTACGCGGTGCGGCAAATACATTGGACGCATGCCTGGGACCAAATGGTCACCGGAGTGTCGCTGGCGTCGAGCTCGTGCGGCGGTGCGTCTCGGCTCCGGTGGAGGAGGCAGCTAAAGCTCAAAATCGGGCATGGAGTTAGGGGTAAATGAAGCAGGGGCTCACATGGAGTCGGTAGGGAGGCTCAGCAAGCTTGGGGAGGACCAAACGGCGGCGTAACGGTGATGGCGATCCGGCGGCCATGCGGGGAGAAGACAGGTCGATGGCGAGGCAGCAGGGCATCCGGCGGTGCGTGGCTCATCGGGGACGAAGAGGAGGTCGTAGCGGAGCTTGCAAACACGGAGAGAGGGCGAGGGGGAGGTGGTAGCTACAATGGCGACGAGCTGCAGCGACGGCAGCGCTCGGGCGCGGGAGAAAGAGCGAGGGGGAGAGACAGAGGAAAGGGGATCGACTCGGGGAGCGAGTGAGAGAGGGTCGGGGGAGTACGCGGCGGCTCGAGGAGCCTCTCCCACGTCGGCGGAAGCAGGAGGTGGCCACGGCGTGTGGCCGCAGGCGCCGGGCACACGCCTCTCGTCCTCCTGGCGAGAGGAGGGGGATGACTGGCAGAGGCCTGGTGGGCTGGGCCGGCCTGCTGGGCCGCACAGTGCCAGGCCGTAGGTAAGGTCCAGCTGGGCCACCGCCGCTCCTCTCCCGTTCCAATCTAAATGCAGCGCTGCTCCTCTCCTCTTCCATTTCAAAACCACTGCCCCTCCTCTCCTGTTCCAGTCCAAAACCAGCGTCACTCCTCTCCCGTTCTAATCCAAAACCAGCTCTGCTCCTCTCCTCTTCCATTCAAAAACCACCGCCGGCGAGTGAAGGTGCTGTGGAGAAGTAGATCGATGGAGGAGTACAACCGATACGTGAGGATCGCAGACGGCGACCCTGTGAAGCTAGCTAGGATGTTGGAGATGCAGTCTTGGTTTGACAACAAGGACCAACTAGCGGCGACGGCGACATCCATGGCCAAATATCTGCAATAGAGCGAAAAGGCGGCGATACTCCCGGAGCGAGTGACGCCGGAGTACATAGAGCTGCTCCTCAGGGCCATGGAGCAAACAGATTCACCGAATCCGATCGTGAGGGAGCAGTGGTGGGAGTATCGATCCTAGATGGAACATCCACCAGAGATTGAAGGGTCGAAGAGGAGAAAAGCAGTTGGCCCGACGACGCTTCCCCGTCATCGTCTACCTCGCCATTCACATCATCTCACGGGGCGGCTGTCTGCCGCCGAGGAATAGGAGGGGGCTGCCTCCCCCAGCCCAATAGTTGGGCAGGTTGTGAATTGTCAGGAGGAGCTTAGGGTTGTCAGTATTTGCAGGTTGTGAATTGTGTTTTGTGTTGTGTATTTTGAGAGTACTTTCAGATATGAATGTCTTTTGAATTTCAGATTTAAAGTATTGAGCATATAAAGTATTTTATGAATTCTAGAGATCTATTTTTAGCACTAAAAAATGTAGTTCCATAGGAGTATAAAAGTGCACACAATGTGATTCTCAGAGAAGAAACAGCAAGTTTCAGTTTCAGATAAGAAACTGCAAGTTCAGTTTCAGATAAGAAACTGCAACTTTCAGAGGCAGAGCATTTATATTAACACGGCCTTTTCAAACACGGTTAACATCATGTTGGAAGTTTTATTCATGGTTGAAAATGGAACTACCAGCCAGTTAACATCATGCTGATCAACATTCATGCATACCACATCTTCATATGATGCACAGTCAAAATGCCCACACAATGTCGAGTGCGCGAAACACAGAGAAAACGAGGGACGAAGTTTTGGCAAGTGTTGGACATGGTTTTGGGCTGCCCCGTCTAGGCTTTCATTTTTAACATGCGCAGCCCACGACCTCGAATGGGAGGTCCATAGGCTTGTTTGTATTTTCTTAGGGCCATCATGTATCGATCAGCCTATGGACCTCCCATCCGAGGTTTTATTTTTGGCAGCCCAATTTACATATTTTTTGAAGAAAATGTAGAGGTCTGTTCTATTTTTCTATATAAGAATAGGAACGCCAGGTCCAACTTATGTTTCCCTTCTAACTATATTATATATATTTAAATTATTTTATATGTTGACTGTTTAGTTCACATACTCCCTCCTTTTCGGTTTATAGGGCTTATCTCAAAATTTTAGTTTTTCCATTTTATAAGGCTCAATTTGGTTATTTTCCATCACATGTTCAGATTCCAAGGTGCATTAAATCATTGCATGCAAGTATTAAGAGAAAATTGACCAATGCATGTACTTTATGCATGCATGCATTGCAATTTATGCATTGATAAACATAATTTTTTGAGGAAAACAAGTGCATTATTTAGGTGCTTTTGCAAACTACAAAAAGTATTCCACCATTCATCATCTACCTTGGTTGGTGAGATTTTTGAATTGAGCCCTATAAACCGAAAAGGAGGGAGTAATTGGCAAATAGATCTCACCGCCACCCCCCGCCTCCTGACTCCGGGCGCGCCTGCCCCCCTCAGCAAGTCCGCTCGCGCGCCTCATGGAGTCACCGGCCATATCCATGGGGGAATGGCTGGAAGACAGGCAGATGTACAAGATGCATCTCCCACATGTCTAAAAAGCCTTCACGCGGATGCTCCAGCCGCTCGACTCCGTCGTGCCAGCGGTGCTGCGGGAGACTCGAGGGAGGAGATGGAGGGAGCGGGCGATGCGGATCCGCGACGACGCTCTCTCCTGGACCCAGTGCACGCGCGAATGGAGGGAAGCAGTGGAGGAAGCTGCGAGGGAGAAAGCCGAGGAGGGACCGAATCTGTTCTCTCACTCGCGCAGGTATGCTCGGATGTGCAAGGATCATGTGGATTGAGAGCTGTTGAATCTAGCCCTGCGGATCTACTTCGAAGGAGATTTCTCGGAGAAGCACAGGATGCCCCACCCCAGTGAGACGCCGATTGCATTCGTTTGATGGGCGAAAGGAGAAGTGAATTCAGGAGATCCACGCCGTGCTGCGAGATGGGAATGCTTGACCGGACTCCTGCCCACCAGCACGCCACCAGAGCCGAAGCAGGTGGATCCCCTACCTTACCTCTCCCCCAAACCTGCAGAAGATTGAAATTAGGCTTGGAATCTGCTTCAATTGAGCTGTTAGGTGGTTATTTCTGCTTCCTGAGAGACAACATCTGGCCAGAGGATGAGAAGGAACCAGGAACTCCGATGAATTTCCCCTATCACAATGGGGGAGCGCCGGTTGGGCAGTGGGACGGCCCACCTCCGCCCCAAATGGGGCACAATCTGGGAAGGCTTCTGTAATTGCCCAAGATCAATCTGCTGGTGGTTCTGACTCTCAGATCAGTGGGAAATCTCAAGGCAAGAATCAGCAAAAGAAGAGATAGGACATCCAGAAAACTGCTCCTGCCCCTGCTTCGGGCCTTATGGCATACTCTGAGGTGATCTTCTACAACTGTGGGGAACCAAGGCATCATTTGGATAAATGTGTCAAGCCCAAGAGTTGTTTTATCTGCAAAATGGTTACCCATAAAGTTGAGAATTGCCCTGTCAGAAGGAAAATCCACAGTTCTGCTAGATATGTTGGAAGTGCTTCTCCAGGATTATGTCCACCATTGACAAAAAAATTTGTGACACAGAATTAGATAGTTTCTTTCCCCTTTCTAGTTGTAGAGCTCTGCCCAGATGTGGTAGTGACCACACTCCTTTGCTCTGAGACTCTGGTCTTAACCAAACTCCAAAGAGCAATAGTTTTAAATTTGAAAAGTGGTGGTTGCTTAGAGAAGATTTTACTGAGCTAGTCAGGAAAATTTGGAATGAGCCTACTAGGAGCAGCTGCCCCTAGAAAATTGGCAGATCAAAATCAGGAGATTTAGAAGAACTACCAAAGGGTGGAACTCCAATGAGGAAGCTAATCTTAGAAGATACAAAAGGCTTCTCCTCCTTGAGTTTGATTCTCTAGATATTAAGGCAGAAACCACTGACCTCTCTGAGGCTGAGACTAATAGATTAAACTTTTTCCATGGAGAGCTCAAGAAAATATGGCTTCAAGAAGAAATCAAAGCCAAACAGAGGTCTAGAGATAGGAACATTAAGGAGGGTGATAGAAATACTGCTTACTTGCATGCAGTAGCTAAACAGAGGAGGAGGAAAACCCTCATTCACTCCCTTGATGGCCCTAATAGCCCTGTTACTGAGGTAGATGAGATGCTGAAAGTGGCTAGTGACTTCTACAAAGACCTGTTTAAGAAAGAAAACCCTTCTGGGTTCTCTCTACAAAACAATTTTTCTCTGCTTCTGAAAAAGTCTCTCTTGCTGAAAATGAGCTGCTAGAAGCCCCTTTTTCAGAGACAGAGGTGAAGGAAGCCATTTTTAGCTCTTATCCTGATGGGGCTCCTGGTCCTAATGGGATTCCCTTCTTGTTTTACCAGCATTTTTGGGACTTGGTGAAAAATGATCTCTTAGATCTTTTCCAAGCCTTTCATAGAGGAGAGTTGGATCCAGCAACTTACTCATGGGGGGTCTGTTGGGGTCAAGTTAAATAACTGTGAAAGTGATTTTTTCCTTGCTGGTAAATACCTTAGGCAAGGTGACCCCATCTCCCCACTTTTGTTTAATTTAGTAGTGGACATTCTTACTAAAATGCTGAGCAAAGCTGCTGATCATAGTCTGATTGCTGGGCTCTGTCCTGAGGTCTGCCCCCCTTTTATTAGACAATGACTCCACACATGCTAGCAATCTGAAAACTGTTCTAACCTGGTTTGAACAAGTCTCGGGCATGAGAATCAACTACTCTAAAAGTGAACTCATCCCTATCAACATGGATGATCAGGAGTTAGCTGACTTCTCTCTATTCTAGTCTGTAATAAAGGTAACTTCCCCATTAAGTACCTAGGTATCCCTCTCCACTATGATAAACTGAGGAGAGAGGATATCCAACCCTTCTGGATAAAATCATTAAAAGGATTGCTGGGTGGAGGGGCAAACTTCTCTCTTACAGAGGTAGATTGATCCTCATACAAGCTTGTTTGGCTAGCATTCCAGTGTATCTCCTCTCCTTCTTCAAGTTCCCTAAATGGGCAGTGAACCTCATCAATTCTCAGATGTCTCATTGCTTGTGGAATGATTTTGAGGGAAATAGGAAGCTACACCTTGCTAATTGGGCCCTAGTCTCTATGAAAAAAGATTTTGGAGGCCTAGGCATACCTAACCTCCAAGAAATTAACATCTGTCTTCTAGGGTCATGGATTAAAAGATTCTATGAGGAAGACCTGAAACCCTGGAAGCTTCTTATTGCCCATAAATACCTAGGAAATAAACCTAATATTTTTGTCCCTTCCTCCAACCCTAAGACCTCTAGATTCTGGAAAGGATTAAAATCTATTATGCATGCTGTGAAATTTGGCTACAGATGGAACATAGGGGATGGGAGCAGAACTAGGTTCTGGGAAGATACTTGGTTTGGCACATCCCCTCTAGCAGTCCAATTTTGGCCTATTTACTCTGTCTGCAATGAGCTTAACAAAAGTGTCAATGAAGTTTGGGACGGTCAATGCCTAAAACTCTCTTTTAGAAGGAACTTTGGTGATAGTCTCATGAAACAATGGTTCTAGTTGGAGGAAATTGCCAAAAGCATTACCTTTACTGCCGAGCCGGATGCCCTGATTTGGCAGCTGGACAATAAGGGGGAGTATTCCTCCAGCTCCTTCTATCATGTTATCAACTTTAGAGGGGTTCAACCCGTGTTTATCCCTGTTGTCTGGAAATTGAGAGTTTCCCCTAAAATTCATGTATTTCTTTGGCTTCTCTCCAAAAACAAATTGATGACTAGGGATAACCTTAGGAAGAGACACATCATCAAACCCCTTGATTGTGTTTACTGCTTGGAACAAGAGTCTTGTTCTCACCTATTTTTTGAATGTATAGTTGCTAAACATCTCTGGGCCCACATTGAGGAATATTTCTCTAGTCAGATTGGCTCATCCTTCGAATCTGTCGCCAGATTCTGGATTTCTACCAAAAAGTGCTCATTTTTAAACACTGTTAGCTCAGCTGTCCTTTGGTGCCTCTGGAAATATAGAAATGCTATGATTTTCAGTAACACCTCCTGGATTTCCATTCCGCGGGTCTTGAGGTTGATCAGGAACATGGTGAGGAACTGGGCGATTCTCTCCTCCGGGTCGGACAAGGACAGGTTGACGAGCTTCGTGGAAACCCTAACAAGATCCCTCCAGAAACCGTTGGCGATCACTTGTGGCTGAACAAGGCTCGACCTGCTCTGGGGCTGGCCCGTGGGCTCATCTCAAGATCTCTGATGAAGATGATGGGCACCTGGCGCCGAAAAAGAGGGACATCCACCATGCTACACCTTCTAGCCCGGTGTCTTCGCTTGCTTACTGGTCGCCGCAGGCTGACACGGCCCCTCGGCTGAAGACCATGAAGGCTTCGCTGGACCCTCCTTGTGTCATTTGAGTGCTCTATCTGCTCTGCCTTTGGCACCGCTCGGGTGATTTGTGTTATTCAGAGAACTTGTTCATACACCCCCCCTAGTTTGTAGCTTTTCTACATTTGCTTTCAAACTGCTCTTTGAGCTGCTGTATCAGAATATGTTGTGGTTTCGTTCTCAGCAATGGAACCGGGGAGATGCTCCCTTTTTTCTAAAAAAATATATTTTATATGTTATTTTATATTATTTTTATTGTCATCATATATTTAACACATACTTACATATGTAAGAAAAAAAATGTCCCACATCTTATTAACTTATAAAAATAATTTCTTAACAAATAAAATCCTGGATTGTTTTGGCACGAAAATCCTAGTGATTGTGTACAAAAGCTTGGTAAGATTTAAGGACGAATGTAATAATATCACTTATTATTTAAATATATTTATAACAAAATGCTCAGCCCCTTTTTATTTTTTGATAACATTGTTGGCCCAACCCAACATTATAATTAGAATCAGCCCAGCAAAATCGTGTATTTCGAGAAAGTGCAAATGGCATGTAATGTTTTAGGAAATAAAATAAACGGGCCGCATGGACGCTACATTATTTGTTCACCCAGCCCAGCTAATGGCTATAATTCAAAAAAAAGATCAAATTGACTGTAAATTCTACTGCGCAAAAAAAGACTGTAAATTCTGAAAAAATGGGTTGAATACGTGCCACATTTTGGAGGCTGAAATGTGGGCCAATAGGTCGAAGCCAATGCAAGTCGTTGTCAATTTAGTCAACAAATAATTCTAACATGTTAGCCGTTGGATTTACATCCAATGACCGGCATCCATCTTCAATCTCTCGTCTTCTTCCTCCAACGCCGCCGGGACCACCTCCCACCTCCTGCTACTAGCAGCTCTGCTTAGCACGCTTCGCTATGAAGCGCTACTCCACCGTTGGCCAAGACACCCCTCCACACCTCCTGTTTTTCTCCACCGACTGCCGAACCACACCGCACTAGAACCAGTTAACCCTCGTACACCTGTCTGTATGCGACTCTAATCCCGTGTCTTCCCATCTCCGGCTCGTTGCTGTCCGGGGCCTCGCCGTCGTCCACCACATTGGATGCGCTCGGCGCGGCGTGGTCAACGTGGTCAACGAACGACACCATCGGAAGTAGACTATGTGTGGAGAGGCTGAGAGCTGGGTCCACGACTGCACACAAGGAAATGCCTCCTTATTACGCACAAAATAATGATTCCTCCACCTGACATCTGGGACACATCGGAAGGGCCTCTGTATTTAATGAAATAAAGTGCCCCCGCTGACATGTCGGACCCACCAGCTATCTTCACACGCAAGGAAGTGCCTCCTTATTACGCACAAAAAATGAATATTCCCCCTGCCAGCTGGAACCCAGCATAGTGGGAGGCTGACTTGTGGGCCTACCAAGTTGACGGGGACGGAGGGCTTTGCCAACTTAGTCAATATGAATGATTCTAGCTCCTGTTACCGTACGATGTTCATCCAACGGCCGTAGTGCTTCTTCAACCTCTGGTCTTCTTGCTCCAGCCGCCCAAACCAGCGCCGGTCGTGCCGCGTGCTCCTGCCTCCCGTGGCCGGCTGTGATGCCGCGGAGGCCTCACCGCCCCCTACTACTCCCACCGCTGGCCAGGCCATCCCTCTACTCACCCACACCCCCTGTTATTCTGTGGCGACAGTAGCCTCACACCGCAGCCGAACCAGTGAACCCTCGTACTCCTCTTCGCGTGGGCATCCACTGTTGCGTCTTCCCTGGCTCCGAGTCATCCCCTTCCTAGTCCTCGCCGTCGTCCACCGCCCAGGTGCTCTCAGCACGACGTGGTCAACATGGTCAACGACTGACTTCCATCGAAAGAGTATTGTACGTGGAGGGGCTGACAGCTGGGTCCACGGCAGCCGCAAGGAAGTGTCTCCTTATTATGCGGAAAATAATTATTCCTCCACCTGATAGCGGGGACCCACCGGACGGGCCACCAGTATTTTGCAAAAAAAATCATTTCCCCCTGACTGCTGGGACCCACCGGACGGGCCACCGTATTTCGCGAAAAAACGTTCCCCCCGCTGTCAGCTCGGACCCACCGGAAGTGCCTCCTTATTACGCACAAAAAAATGAATACTCCCCCGGCTAGCTGGGACCCACCTTGCTGGGAGGCTAACTTGTGGGCCTACTAAGTTGACCGGGACGAAGGGCTTTGTCAACTTAGTCAATATGAACGATTCTAGCTCCAGTGACCATACGATGTCCATCCAACGGGCGTAGTGCTTCTTCAACCTCTGGTCTTCTTGCTCCATCCGCCCAAAGCAGCGCCGGTCGTGCAGCATGCTCCTGCCTCCCGTGGCCGGCTGTGCTGCCGCAAAGGCCTCACCGCCCCCTATGATACGTCTCCAACGTATCTATAATTTTTGATTGCTCCATGCTATATTATCTACTGTTTTGGACTATATTGGGCTTTATTTTCCACTTTTATATTATTTTTGGGACTAACCTATTAACCGGAGGCCCAGCCCAGAATTGCTGTTTTTTGCCTATTTCAGTGTTTCGGATAAACGGAATATCAAACGGATTCCAAACGGAATAAAATCTTCGGGAACGTGATTTTCTCACCGAACGTGATCCAGAAGACTTGGACCATTCTCCAAGGAACAAAAGAGGCGGTCACAAGGGTGGGGGGCGCCCTCCCCCCTAGGGCGCGCCCCTGCCTTGTGGGCCCCTCGTTGCTCCTTCGGCATACTTCTTCCTCCTATATATACACACGTACCCCCAAACGATCAGAACAGGAGCCAAAAACCTAATTCCACCGCCGCAACTTTCTGTATCCACGAGATCCCATCTTGGGGCCTGTTCCGGAGCTCCGCCGGAAGAGGGCTGTCATCACGGAGGGCTTCTACATCATCATAGCCTCTCCGATGAATTGTGAGTAGTTTACCTCAGACCTTCGGGTCCATAGTTAGTAGCTAGATGGCTTCTTCTCTCTCTTTGAATCTCAATACAAAGTTCTCCCCCTCTCTTGTGGAGATATATTTGATGTAATCTTCTTTTTGCGGTGTGTTTGTTGAGACCGATGAATTGTGGGTTTATGATCAAGTCTATCTATGAATAATATTTGAATCTTGTCTGAATTCTTTTATGTATGATTGGTTATCTTTGCAAGTCTCTTCGAATTATCCGTTCGGTTTGGCCAACTAGATTGGTAGTTCTTGCCATGGGAGAAGTGCTTAGCTTTGGGTTCGATCTTGCGGTGTCCTTACCCAGTGACAGAAGGGGCAGCAAGGCACGTATTGTATCGTTGCCATCGAGGATAACAAGATGGGGTTTATTTCATATTGCATGAATTTATCTCTCTACATCATGTCATCTTGCTTAAGGCGTTACTCTGTTTTTAACTTAATACTCTAGATGCATGCTGGATAGCGGTCGATGAGTGGAGTAATAGTAGTAGATGCAGAATCGTTTCGATCTACTTGTCACGGACGTGATGCCTATATACATGATCATGCCTAGATATTCTCATAACTATGCTCAATTCTGTCAATTGCTCAACAGTAATTTGTTCACCCACCGTAGAATACTTATGCTCTTGAGAGAAGCCACTAGTGAAACCTATGGCCCCCGGGTCTATTCTCATCATATCAATCTCCATTACTTTAATCTTGCTTTGCTTTTTACTTTGCCTTTACTTTTTACTTTGCATCTTTATACCAAAAATATTATGTCTATCAGATCTCACTCTCGTAAGTGACCCTGAAGGGCTTGACAACCCCTAATCGCGTTGGTTGCGAGTAGCTATTGCTTTGTGAAAATACGAGGGACTTGAGCGTGGGCTCCTACTGGATTGATACCTTGGTTCTCAAAAACTGAGGGAAATACTTACGCTACTCTGCTGCATCATCCCTTCCTCTTTGGGGAAAACCAACGCAAGCTCAAGACGTAGCAAGAAGGATTTCTGGCACCGTTGCCGGGGAGTCTACGCAAAAAGTCAACATACCAAGTACCCATCACAATCCCTATCTCTCGCATTACATTATTTGCCATTTGCCTCTCGTTTTCCTCTCCCCCCAATTCACCCTTGCCGTTTTATTTGCCCTCTCTCTCCCTATCCTCCCTCTCTATTTGCCTCTTTTTGCCCGTTTGCTTTTTGTTTGCTTGTGTGTTAGATTGCTTGCTTGTCACGATGGCTCAACCGAGATTTGGTGATCTTCACCTTAAAAGGTTAGAGGAGATCGAAACCAATGTTAGGAAGTTTATGGTTTTGCAATTTGAGCATACTAATTTCTTTAGAAACGAGCTTAAGGAACAAAAAAGTTTTATGAGTTATATGAATAAATAGCTTGATGATATGTCTAAAGAATTTGAGGGTATAAGATCCCAAATTGCTCATCTAGAAAAAATGACTGCTGAAATTTCGGACATGCAAGCCACCTTAGTTAATAAGATGGCTGCTAAACCGGATACCTATGAAAATCAAGATGAACAACTAAAATTTATTGATGTGTCTCCTATTAAATCTTTATTTTGCAATATGAATCTTGATGAAACTGAATATGATCTTCCTTTACCAAGAAGGCAT
The DNA here is from genome assembly GCF_056163025.1 of Triticum urartu. Lineage (NCBI taxonomy): Eukaryota > Viridiplantae > Streptophyta > Magnoliopsida > Poales > Poaceae > Triticum > Triticum urartu. The sequence goes on along the minus strand of NC_141874.1, from coordinate 499,613,395 downwards.
TCTAAAAATTCGGAGTGTTTAGATCTTAATGATGAAATTGATGAAAGTGGGATTGAAAGAAATAAAAATCTAGATGTTGCTAAACCCACTATATTGGATTTCAAGGAATTTAATTATGAAAGTTGCTCTTTAATTGATTGTATTTCCTTGTTGCAATCCGTGCTAAATTCTCCACATGCTTATAGTCAAAATAAAGCATTCACCGAACATATTGTTGATGCCTTGATGCAATCTTATGAAGAAAAACTTGAGTTGAAAGTTTCTATCCCTAGAAAACTCTATGATGAGTGGGAAACAACTACTAAAATTAAAATTAAAGATCATGAGTTTTATGCTTTGTGTGATTTGGGTGCTAGTGTCTCTACTATTCCCAAGACTTTGTGTGATTTACTAGATTTCCGTAATTTTGATGATTGCTCTCTAAACTTGCATCTTGCGGATTCCACTATTAATAAACCTATGGGAAGGATTAATGATGTTATTATTTTTGCAAATAGGAATTATGTGCCCGTAGATTTCATTGTTCTTGATATAGATTGCAATCCTTCTTGCCCTATTATTCTTGGTAGACCTTTCCTTAGAACGGTTGGTGCGATTATTGATATGAAGGAAGGGAATATTAGATTTTAATTTAATTAAAAAGGGCATGGAACACTTTCCTAGAAAGAAAATAACATTACCATATGAAACTATCATGAGAGCCACTTATGGATTGCCTACCAAAGATGGCAACACCTAGATCTATCTCGCTTTTATGCCTAGCTAGGGGCGTTAAACGATAGCGCTTGTTGGGAGGCAACCCAATTTTATTTTTATTCCTTGCTTTTTTCTCCTGCTTAGTAATAAATAAATTATTTAGCCTCTGTTTTGGTTTTGGTTTTTGTGTTTAATAAGTGTTTGTGCCAAGTAGAACCGTTGGGAAGACTTGGGGAAAGTCTTGTTGAACTTGCTGTAAAAAACAGAAACATTAGCGCTCACGAGAACTGCTGTCATTTTATTTGAAGAGTGCTATTTAGTTAATTATTTTTGAATATTATTAATAGATAAATTCCTCACGTCCAGAAATTTATTTTAGAATTTTTGGGGTTCCAGATCTTGCGCTAGCTACAAATTACTACAGACTGTTCTGTTTTTGACAGATTCTGTTTTTCGTGTGTTGTTTGCTTATTTTGATGAATCTATGGCTAGTAAAATAGTTTATAATCCATAGAGAAGTTAGAATACAGTAGGTTTAACACCAATATAAATAAATAATGAGTTCATTACAGTACCTTGAAGTGGTCTTTTGTTTTATTTCGCTAACGGAGCTCACGAGTTTTCTATTTTGAGTTTTGTGTTGTGAAGTTTTCAAGTTTTGGGTGAATTCTTTTGATGAATCATGGAACAAGGAGTGGAAAGAGCCTAAGCTTGGGGATGCCCATGGCACCCCCAAGATAATCCAAGGACACCAAGAAGTCAAAGCTTGGGGATGCCCCGGAAGGCATCCCCTCTTTCGTCCACTTCGATCGGTAATTTACTTGGAGCTATATTTTTATTCACAACATGATATGTGTTTTGCTTGGAGCGTCTTGTATTATTTGTGTCTTTGTGTATTAGTATTCCACAATCATCCTTGCTGTACACACCTTTTGAGAGAGCCATACATGAATTAAAATTCGATAGAATACTCTATGTGCTTCACTTATATCTTTTGATCTAAGTAGTTTTGCTCTATGTGCTTCACTTATATCTTTTGAGCGTTATAATTTTGCTCTATGTGCTTCACTTAGATCTTTTAGAGCACGGTGGTGGATTTGTTTTAAAGAAACTATTGATCTCTCATGCTTCACTTAAATTATTTTGAGAGTCTCTTAATAGCATGGTAATTTGCTTAATAATAATATGCTTGGTATTCAAGATTTGTGAAACTTTCTTTTGACTGTGTTGAATACTAAGAAAAGATTGAAGCATGATAATTGTTTTGAGATATGGAGGTGATAATATTAAAGTCATGCTAGTTGAGTAGTTGTGAATTTAAAGAATACTTGTGTTAAGGTTTGTGATTCCCGTAGCATGCATGTATGGTGAACCGTTATGTGATGAAGTCGGAGCATGATTTATTTATTGATTGTCTTCCTTATGAGTGGCGGTCGGGGACGAGCGATGGTCTTTTCCTACCAATCTATCCCCCTAGGAGCATGCACGTAATACTTTGCTTTGGTAACTTCTAGACTTTTGCAATAAGTATATGAGTTCTTTATGACTAATGTTGAGTCCATGGATGATACGCACTCTCACCCTTCCACCTTTGCTAGCCTCTCTAATACCGCGCACCTTTCGCCGGTATCATACACCTACCCTATACCTTCCTCAAAACAGCCACCATACCTACCTATTATGGCATTTCCATAGCCATTCTGAGATATATTGCCATGCAACTTTCCACTGTTCCGTTCATGACACATTTATCATTGTCATATTGCATATCCCGGTACACCGCCGGATGCATTCACATAGAGTCATATTTTGTTCTAAGTATCGAGTTGTAATTGTTGAGTTATAAGAGAAATAAAAGTGTGATGATCATCATTATTAGAGCATTGTCCTAGTGAGGAAAGAATGATGGAGACTATGATTCCCCCATAAGTCGGGATGAGACTCCGGACGAAAAAAGAGAGGCCAAAGAAGCCCAAATAAAAAGAGGCCATAAAAAGGCCCAAATAAAAAATATTAAAAAATGATGAGAGAAAAAGAGAGAAGGGACAGTGTTACTATCCTTTTACCACACTTGTGCTTCAAAGTAGCACCATGATCTTCATAGTAGAGAGTCTCTCATGTTATCACTTTCATATACTAGTGGGAATTTTACATTATAGAACTTGGCTTGTATATTCCAATGATGGGCTTCCTCAAAAATTGCCCTAGGTCTTCATGAGCAAGCAAGTTGGATGCACACTCACTTAGTTTCTTTTTGAGCTTTCATATACTTATAGCTCTAGTGCATCCGTTGCATGGCAATCCCTACTCGCTCACATTGATATCTATTGATGGGCATCTCCATAGCCCGTTGATACGCCTAGTTGATGTGAGACCATCTTCTCCTTTCTTGTCTTCTCCACAACCACCATTCTATTCCACTATAGTGCTATATCCATGGCTCACGCTCATGTATTGCGTGAAGATTGAAAAAGTTTTGAAAAAGTTAGAGTATGAAACAATTGCTTGGCTTATCATCGGGGTTGTGCATGATTTAAATACTTTGTGTGGTGAAGATGGAGCATAGCCAGACTATATGATTTTGTAGGGATAACTTTCTTTGGCCATGTTATTTTGAGAAGACATAATTGCTTTATTAGTATGCTTGAAGTATTATTATTTTTTATGTCAATATAAACTTTTGTCTTGAATCTTTCTAATCTGAATATTCATACCACAATTAAGAAGATTTACATTGAAATTATGCCAAGTAGCACTCCGCATCAAAAATTGTGAGTAGTTTACCTCAGACCTTCGGGTCCATAGTTAGTAGCTAGATGGCTTCTTCTCTCTCTTTGAATCTCAATACAAAGTTCTCCCCCTCTCTTGTGGAGATCTATTCGATGTAATCTTATTTTGCGGTGTGTTTGTTGAGACCGATGAATTGTGGGTTTATGATCAAGTCTATCTATGAATAATATTTGAATCTTCTCTGAATTCTTTTATGTATGATTGGTTATCTTTGCAAGTCTCTTCGAATTATCCGTTTGGTTTGGCCAACTAGATTGGTAGTTCTTTCCATGGGAGAAGTGCTTAGCTTTGGGTTCGATCTTGCGGTGTCCTTACCCAGTGACAGAAGGGGCAGCAAGGCACGTATTGTATCGTTGCCATCGAGGATAACAAGATGGGGTTTATTTCATATTGCATGAATTTATCTCTCTACATCATGTCATCTTGCTTAAGGCGTTACTCTGTTTTTAACTTAATACTCTAGATGCATGCTGGATAGCGGTCGATGAGTGGAGTAATAGTAGTAGATGCAAAATCGTTTCGATCTACTTGTCACGGACGTGATGCCTATATACATGATCATGCCTAGATATTCTCATAACTATGCTCAATTCTATCAATTGCTCAACAGTAATTTGTTCACCCACCGTAGAATACTTATGCTCTTGAGAGAAGCCACTAGTGAAACCTATGGCCCCCGGGTCTATTCTCATCATATCAATCTCCACTACTTTAATCTTGCTTTGCTTTTTTACTTTGCCTTTACTTTTTACTTTGCATCTTTATACCAAAAATACCAAAAATATTATATCTATCAGATCTCACTCTCGTAAGTGACCGTGAAGGGCTTGACAACCCCTAATCGTGTTGGTTGCGAGTAGCTATCGCTTTGTGCAGGTACGAGGGACTTGAGCGTGGGCTCCAACTGGATTGATACCTTGGTTCTCAAAAACTGAGGGAAATACTTACGCTACTCTGCTGCATCATCCCTTCCTCTTCGGGGAAAACCAACGCAAGCTTAAGACTTAGCACCCTACTATTCCCACCGCTGGCCAGGCCCTACGGCGACGACAGCCTCACACCACAGCCGAACCAGTGAACCCTCGTAGTCCTCTCTGCGCGGGCTTCCACTGCCGCGTCGTCCCCTTCCTAGGCCTCGCCGTCGTCCACCGCCGTGGTGCTCTCTGTGCGGCGTGGTCAATGTGGTCAAGGAACGACTTCCATCGGAAGAGTACTGTACGTGGAGAGGCTGACAGCTGGGTCCACGGCCACAGCCCAGTTTTTTTGTGATTTTCCAAGTAAGTCTCTTTGTTAGGCATGTTCGGCTGCAAATCTTTCAAGACGAGGAGAGCTTTCATTCGGCTGGCCGAGAAAATGCCCATCAGTAATGAGAAATGGGTTGTACATTTTTAAAACACATCAAACCGGCAATTAGTTTCAAATATCTTTTTTTCATTTCAAGATTTTAAATTACATTAATATTTATGCGTGGAGAATTTGTTGGATTTTATATTGATATACATTTATTTTTAAAATCAGTTTGAATGTGAGTCGAAATTTCGGGATTAAAAACAGTTCGAACCGCACTGAAATATGCAAAATTTCGTATAATTTTTTAACTGTTGCCACAATATGGGCTGTAATGCTAACAAAAAGAATATGTGCTCCAAAAAAAAACCTTAAGAATTAGCAAATGGGTTGTAAATTATTGGAAATAATGGCAGATGGGTTGTATGTTGTTTTCCACGGATTTGAGGCTTTCCTAAAAAAAAGGTTGACGCACAAGCACTGACTGTTGGATGTCCATCCAACGGCCGTCGTGCTTCTTCAATCTCTGCTCATCCTGCTCCAGCCGCTCGAACAAGCGCCGGCGGGACCTCCTGCTCCCTCCTCCTCGCGGCCGGCTGTGCTGCCGCGCAGGCCTCACCGCTCGACCGTACTCCCATCGCTGGCCTAGCCATCCCTCTACTCACCCACACCTACTGTTATTCTCCGGCGACGGCAGACGAACTAGTAAACCCTCGTACAGTCGTACTCCCCTCCGCATGGGAAACAACTGCCGAGTCTTCCCTGCCTCCGTGTCGTCCCCTTCCTAGGCCTCGCCGTCGTCCACCACCCTGGTTCTCTCGGCATGGCATGGTCAACGTGGTCAAGGAACGACTTCCATCGGACGTGGACTGTATGTGGAGAGGCTGACAGCTGGGTCCACGGCCGCATCAAGGAAGTGCCTCCTTATTACACGGAAAATAATGATTCCTCCACCTGACAGCTGGGACCCACCGGACGGGCCACTGTATTTCGCGAAAAAAATGTTTCCCCCTGACTGCTGGGACCCACCAGCTACATCTTCGCACGCAAGGAAGTGCGTCTGGGCAAAAAAACGATTCGGCCCCTGACTGCTGGGACCGACCAGCTACATCTTTGCAGGCAAGGAAGTGCCTGATAGTCGGGACCCATCTGGTCGAAGCGTATGTAGCGTTGTCATTCTGGTCACGAACGTGTACGTACATACTGGTCGATGTAGAGGCGCGCACGTGTCGTAGTATAGGCGCGCACGTGTCGTAGTAGAGGCGCGCAAGTAGCATTTACACGTACGTATAGCGGCTAGGGTGCAAGAAAGAAAATACGGCCACGTATGTGTACATACGGGCGGGGTCTCGAACGCCTACTCGCGCATACGTACGGCCAGGGCTCGTGTACATGGCTGGGTCGGAACGGAGAAACAGCGTCGTCGTCGTGTTCATGGGGAGGCAACGGAATGCGCCATGTTCATGGGGAGGCAACGGAATGCGTCGTGTTCATGGGGAGGCAATGGAATGCATCATGTTCATCGGGAGGGCTTGGACGGAACAGGCGATGGAAACGAGGCCTGGCGTACCGTGGAACGGAGAAAACGGCCTTGTGTTCGACCGGCCACGTTCAAAATGGGATCCTGTTCATCAGGAGGGGTCTGGCATACCGCAAAACGGAGGAAACGGACCTCCTACGGTCGAAACGGGGGTCCTGTTGATCGGGAGGGGTGTGGCGTACTGCAAAACGGATAAAACGGACTTGTGTTGGAGCGCTACGGTCGAAACGGGGGTCCTGTTCATCGGGAGGGGTGTGGCGTACCGCAAAACCGGACTCCACGGGATACTGTTCATCTCCACCGTCGACCTCCTCCAGTCTCCATGGGCTCCTGTTCATCCAGCCTCCACGGGCTCCTGTTCATCCAACCTCCACTGCGCGTTAGTCCACCGGCTACTGTTCAACCACCCCTCCACCGTCTAGTGTTCATCCAGCCCTCCACACCACGGGGTCCTGTTCAACCACCCCTCCACGGGCACCCCTCCACCGTCTACTGTTCATCCAGCCCTCCACACCATGGGGTCCTGTTCAACCACCCCTCCACCGTCTACTGTCATCCACCCCTCCACGGGCACCCCTCCACCGTCTACTGTTTATCCAGCCCTCCACCACACCACGGGGTCCTGTTCATCCAGAGGCAACGCCACCGCTCAATGTTCATCCAACCCCCCCCCCCCCCGCAACGCTCACTGTTCATCCCATCGATCGGCTTCAGTTAGCAGCAGTAGCGAAGGAATTGCTCGATCGGGTTCAGTTAACAGCCATCGATCGATCACTCGAGTTCAGTAACGCGTAACCTGCAGTGCAATCGCTCGGGTTCAGTTAGAGCCCCACGCCTCGCTCTTCAGTTAGAGCCAACGCCTCGCACACACGCGCGTACGTGTACGAGAGGAACGCGCATCGCTCGGCCCCTGACCTCCCACCATAACCGGGAACTCCCCGAAATTTTCCTCCCCCTCGCTTCTACCATGGTTTTTCCGTCATGGACGGCCCAAAGAATGTCATGCAGCTGCGTCTCCGGCCCGCCCAGGACGAAAAGCCCATTTTCTGTCATGATTTTTTGTCACATAAGTAGGAGCCCACCACATCTATGATGATACTGGGTTTTGTCACAATTATCGTCATAAAAGTGTCATATGTATGACAGAAAAAATTTCATTCAGCCCAAAATGTCACGGATGTGTCTTTTTTTGTAGTGATACTTGTGGGTTATCAAGACTATTTTCTGGCGCCGTTGCCGGGGAGCATAGCTCTATTCTTTGAGTCACTTGGGATTTATATCTGTTGATCACTATGAGGAACTTGAAAGATGAAAGAACCAAGATTTTTCCCTCAACTACGAGGGGAGGTAAGGAACTGCCATCTAGCTCTGCAGTTGATTCACCTTCTGTTTTGAGTAAACTTGCAACACCTACTCCTGCTATTTATTCTGATATGTCGCATGTTATTGATGATGCCACTTCTGCTTTGCATGATACTTATGATGAAACTACTTCTATGCTTAATAATACTGTGCCATTAGGTGAATTTCTTGATGAACAACTTGCTAGGGTTAGAGAGAATGAAATTATTGAAACTGATAATATTGATGAAAGTGATGATGAAGATTCTCCCCTAGATATGAATTGCTTGTTGTGCTTGAGGGTTATGTTATGGATGAAGAAACCGCTAGAGACTTTTTAGCTTGCAATGATAGATATGATCTTAAGAAACTGTTAGCTAAACTGAAAGAGAAGTCTTTGAATGCTAGAATGAAATATGACCCTGCTTTTGCTACTTCACCTATCTGTATTTCCAATAAGGATTATGATTTCTCTGTCGAGCCTGAGTTAATTACTTTGGTTGAATCTGATCCTTTTTATGGATATGAATCTGAAACTGTTGAGGCACATCTTATTAAATTAAATGATATAGCCACCCTGTTCACTAATGATGAGAAAACTCGCTATTACTTTATCCTTAAGTTGTTTCCGTTCTCATTAAAGGGTGATGCTAAAACATGTGGTTTAATTCTCTTGATCCTGGTTGTGTGCGTAGTCTCCAGGATATGATTTATTACTTCTCTGCTAAATATTTCCCCGCTCATAAGAAACAAGATGCCTTAAGGAAAATATATAATTTTGTGCAAATTGAAGAAGAGAGTCTCCCACAAGCTTGGGGGAGGCTTCTCCGATTACTTAATGCTTTGCCTGATCATCCTCTCAAGAAAAATAAAATACTTGATGTCTTTTATAATGGACTAACCGATGCTTCCAGAGACCACCTGGCTAGTTGTGCTGGTTGTGTTTTTAGGGAAAGAACTGTTGATCAAGCCGAATTGCTATTGAATAATATGTTGAGTAATGAAAATGATTGGACACTTCTTGAACCAACTCCTAAGCCAACTCCGAAGAAAAGGGGTATTCTATTTCTCAGTCCTGAAGATATGCAAGAGGCAAAGAAATCTATGAAAGAAAAAGGTATTAAAGTTGAAGATGTTAAGAATTTACCACCTATTGAAGAAATACATGGTCTTGATAACCTGACACACGTAGTAAAGGTAAATTCTCTCTATAGATTTGATGAAGGTGGTATTCCTCGTAATAAGTCTGCTAGCCAATGCTTGGATGAGTTTGATAATTCTATTGTTAAACAAGAAAACTTCAATGCCTATGTTGGTAGACAATTGAAATGTAATGCTTATATGATTGACACTTGCATGATTATATGTCTAGAGTTAAAGGTGAACTTAAACTTATTAGTAAACATGCCTCTATGGTTACCACTCAAGTAGAACAAGTACTTAAAGCTCGGAATGATTTGCTCAATGAATTAGATAATAAGAAAAATGAAAATGTTGTTAGAGTTGTGACTAGAGGGGGTAAAATTACTCAGGAACCTTTGTATCATGAGGGCCGCCCTAAGAGAATTGAGCAAGATTCTCAAATAACTAATGTTGATGCACCTAGTTCTTCTAAGGAGAAGAAAAAGAAAAATGATAGGACTATGCATGCTTCTAGTGAACCTGTTGTTGACACACCTGAGAATCCCAATGATATTTCTATTTCTGATGCTGAAACACAATCTGGTAATGAACATGAACCTAGTGATAATATTAATGATGATGTTCATGTTGATGCTCAACCTACTAGGCCCATGAGGCCTAATAACCCCGGTACTCCGAAACTTATCTGAAATGACCCGAACCATTCCGATGTCCGAATGTAGCCTTCCAATATATGAATATTTATGTCTCGACCATTTCAAGACTCCTCGTCATGTCCGTGATCACATCCGGGACTCCGAACAACCTTCGGTACATCAAATCACATAACTCATAATACATATCTTCATCGAACGTTAAGCATGCGGACCCTGCGTGTTCGAGAACTATGTAGACATGACCGAGACACATCTCCAGTAAATAACCAATAGCGGAACCTGGATGCTCATATTGGTTCCTACATATTCTACGAAGATCTTTATCGGTCAAACCGCATAACAACATATGTTGTTCCCTTTGTCATCGGTATGTTACTTGCCCGAGATTCGATCGTCGATATCATCATACCTAGTTCAATCTCGTTACCGGCAAGTCTCTTTACTCGTTCAGTAATGCATCATCCCATGACTAACTCATTAGTCACATTGCTTGCAAGGCTCATAGTGATGTGCATTATCGAGAGGGCCCAGAGATACCTCTCTGATACATAGAGTGACAAATCCTAATCTCGAACTATGCCAACTCAAAAAACACCATCGGAGACACCTGTAGAGCATATTTATAATCACCGAGTTACGTTGTGATGTTTGATAGCACACAAGGTGTTCCTCCAGTATTCAGGAGTTGCATAATCTCATAGTCATAGGAACATGTATAAGTCATGAAGAAAGCAATAGCAATAAACTAAACGATCATAGTGCTAAGCTAACGGATGGGTCTTGTTGGGGATATTACTACTGGACGTAAACCGGCCAGGAATAGCCGGATTAACTTTATGAAGATTAGAAGCCCATGAAGATGTAAGAATGATGGCGCTTTATGAAGGCCCAAGGCCCAAAGGCAGGTTAAGGCCTATAGATGTAAACCGACCTTATTATGTAACTTGCATTGTAAGATAGGAAGAATAGAGACCGAACCGGACACGTTTATGATCCGGCTTCGGGACTCTATAAACCGGCGGGCGTCAACCTATGTATAAAAAGGGACAACCCGGCAACGGTTCAGGGACAACAACTCGAGGGCCAGTCAAAGCGGATTCGCTCCCTGGTCATCAAAACCCTAGCAATACCAACCACAACTAGACGTAGGATTTTACCTTCATCGAAGGGGCCGAACTAGTATAAACTCCCCATGTCCCCTTGCCCGGTTTAACCCCTCTAAGATAACCCGTTGCGATGGCTCCACGACTAAGTCCTTTCACAAGGACATATGCCATGACAAACCCACGACAGTTGGCGCCCACCATGGAGCTATCGCATTATGGTTTCGAGTTCTTAAAGGGCAGCTTTGATGGACTCAAGGGATACGTTGTGGGTCGGATGACGAAGAGTCGTCGCGGCAAGCTCTACATCGACAATGCAGGATGGGGCCCCGAGGCCGATTCAATCGAATACGGGTACCGGATCCCCTTTGGTGGGATTCACATCTTCATTGGCAAGATTGGCGAACCGGGCCCTGAGCCAACACGTGCACCGACATCATCGAGACGGCTCAGTGTGAAAGCCCTTCCCCGGTTCAGCCCATGGCAAAGCATGTTTTCGTAGGTGTCATCCACGGAGCAGAATATGAGGACGGACCGGCATCTGATGGAGAAACCGTCGACTGCTCCGACGACGAGTCTTCTGGAGAGACCGAATCGCTTTGTTAGCTGCAGGATTGCCGGATTAGTGGGGGTTCCGAGGGCAACAGTATTCCGGACTCCCCTGATCTACCAAACCGGGCAGCTATCTTCATGGCCGGTACACAATCAGCGCCCCACTCATCGACCGCCGCAGCAATGCTCTCTGGTTCAGCAACAGCCACACCAGCAGGGGGCTCTGCGCCATCTCCGGCTTAAGTTCTGTCTGACTTATTCGACGCTTTGGCAACATTGATGGCCGCAGAGGTGGATGCAGCGGCCCGGGATCAACACAATGCAGAGATCGCAAAGGTAAAGGATCAGATTACTCAGGCTAAAGCGGACCTAGCAGCAGAGAACGCTAGGATGGCTACAGAACAGGCCGAGTTGGAAGCTCGGGCCTACCGGCTTAGGCTGGATCAGAATGCTTCAGAGGAAGTCATGAGAAGAAGATACCGATCGCATCTCCCGCCGAGTTATGAGCCAAGGAATCTCTTTAATATGCCAGGAGCAGGAACGAGTAACCAGCCAATAGTAAACCGGACGGAGGCGCCAGGGACAGGAGCGCCGGTTCAGCCGCGCACGACGGACCTGCCTCGTCAGAACAACACTATGCCACAGTATGTTCCAACACCTCCCGGGCATTACTCCAACCCGTTGGACAACATTGTGGCCGCTGCTTCACGATTGGCAGCCCTCCCAACCGACGGCGAATCACCAGTTGCGATTGAGGCACGACGGGCCAGAGATCTCCTTCAAACAGCTCTAAACCAGCAGCAGGCATATTCGCACGGTCGTGAGAGGATTCATTCCACTCCCCGTCCAAGCCAGAGCTACAGCAGGCACGTTGAGGATGAACCGGCCGTGTCAAGCAATGCACGTCGCCGTAATTCGCCGCGAGGGCACAACCGGCAGGGGGAGGTGCTAATGCGCAGGATGTGGTGGATCATGGTCACGCACGTCGAGAGGCCGAGTTAGCAGCTCAGCACGGAGCCCGTCAACATACTCCGGTTCACCCTACCGCTTCAGTAGAGCCAGGTGTGGCATTCAGTTCCTTAGGGGTGCCGTGTCTCACCCCCGCTTTGCGTAATGTGAGATTGCCCAAGCACTTCAAAGGACCTCGTAAGGTACCCAATTACACCGCCGATCTGCAACCAGAGGCATGGGTTGAAAGCTACGAGATGGCAATGGAGATGTTAGATGTGGATGAGGCAGTATGTGCTAAATACTTTACCATGATGTTGGAAGGAACAGCTCGCACTTGGTTAAAAAGCTTACCAACTAACTCTGTGAGATCATGGGCCGAATTGAAGCACCAGTTTATCCAAAACTTCAAAGATACTTGTAAGCAACCCATGTCAATTGTGCATCTGGCCGCTTGTGTCCAAGAGGATGGGGAGTCCACGACCCATTGGGTAAAGCGGGTCTCAGCTATTCTGCATTCATCGGATCGTATCAATGCAGATACCGCAGTGCTAACGTTGGAGGGCAATTGTCGTTTTCTACCACTCAAACAGAAGTTAGGAAGGCTCAAACGTCACTGCAATGATATGTCAACGCTTATGGCCGCTTTGGTCAAGTACGTCGATTCAGATAATAACAAAGACCCTGACTCAGAGGAGGACAAACCGGGGAAAGGGAAAAGAACGGCAACACCAAGAGTCAGCAACATTATCCGGTAGGCCATGGGAACAATGGTAAACGCAAGGCCGACAACAGTCTGGACTTTGTGGCTAACACCAATGCTCAGGAGAATGGTCAGCGTCGTAAGGGTAAGCAGCCCCAGAGGGGCGGAGGTTCAGGCCCCAATTTGGAGCGCCTGTTAAATCAACCCTGTCCGAAGCATGGATCAAAGGAGAAGCTAGCATCACATCTTTGGAAGGATTGTTACATCATGCGGGATTTCAAGAATTCCAATATGTTTCAGTACGATAATGGCCCGCCCGGCGGTTCAGGAGGTGGTTTCCACGGGCCGGGTTACGGAGGCGGCAGCTTCGGTTCAGGATTTCAGGGCAATCAAACCGGACACAGTAATCAAGGGAACCATGGAAACCAAGGAGGTTACAACCATCAGGAGAACCACCAGCAGCAGCAGCAGTCGGGTTATTAGAGCAATCCTAAGCAGCTAAATAGTGGGCAATATCATGTCTTCACCACTAGCTTGTGTAAGCGTGATCAGAAGCTTCACAAGAGGGCAATAAACTCTATTGAACCGGCGGTGCCTCAGTATTTGCGCTGGTCTGAGCAACCCATTTTGTGGAGTAGAGAGGATCACCCACCCCGGGGTGACAATCCGGGTCACTTGGCCCTAGTGGTGGCCCCTCAAGTTGGGGATATAAGTTCACTAAGGTACTCATGGATGGGGAAAGTAGTATCAACATTCTATATTATGATACCTTCCGTCATATGGGGTTGACAGATAAGAGTCTTAAACCGTCAAACACTATTTTCCATGGTGTGGTGCCTGGCAAGTCTGCATATCCAGTGGGCAAGATAGCCTTGGAGGTGGCTTTTGGAGATGACTATGATTCAAGGTCAGAAACATTGACTTTTGAGGTGGTGAAAATCAAAAGTCTGTATCACGCTTTGTTTGGGCGACCAGCTTATGCTAAGTTCATGGCGAGGCCGTGTTATGTTTATCTACAGCTTAAAATTCCAGGTCATAAGGGGACCATCACAGTACACGGGAGCAGGAAGATCGCTTTGGAATGTGAGGAAGGTGATGCGGCTTATGCTGAGTCGGTTTGTGCCATGGAGGAGCTGAAGTTTTATAAAGACCAAGTTGATCTGACGGATATGACCTCTTTGAAAAAGCCAACTACGGAACACAATCCGGCGTTGAAGTTTAAATCAGCCACAGATACTAAAATGGTTGATTTTGTTCCTGGTGATTCATCCAAGAAGTTCAGCATCAGTGCTAACCTGAATCCCAAATAGGAAAGCGCTTATCGAGTTCATCCATGAGAACCGGGATATCTTTGCATGGAAACCTTCTGACATGCCAGGTGTACCGAGGGAACTCGCTGAGCACACACTTAACATTGATCCTAAGTTTAAACCGGCCTGCAGTTTCTCCGCCGCTTCAATGAAGAAAGGCGCAAGGCTATTGGTGAGGAGGTAGCTCGGTTGTTGGCCGCAGGGTTTATCGTGGAGGTCTTTCGCCCAGAGTGGTTGGCTAATCCGGTGCTGGTTCTTAAGAAAAACGGCACTTGGTGTATGTGTGTGGATTACACAGACTTGAACAAAGCTTGCCCTGCAGACCCCTTTGCCCTCCCTTGTATTGATCAAATCATTGATGCTACGGCGGGTTGTGACCGTTTGTGTTTTCTGGACGCTTATTCTGGTTATCATCAGATCAAAATGGTAGTTAAGGACCAGGAGAAGACAACTTTCATAACTCCCTTTGGAGCCTTCTGCTATGTCTCCATGCCCTTTGGGCTCAAAAGTGCCCAGGCGACTTATCAATGTTGTGTTCAGAATTGTCTTCATAAGCAGATTGGGCGCAATTTTCATGCATATGTGGATGATATTGTGATAAATTCCAGGAAGGAGGAAACATTGATAGATGATTTGAGAGAAACCTTTAACAACCTCTGGGTTTACAAGATGATGCTGAATCCGAAAAGGTGTGTCTTTGGTGTTCCGACAGGCAAACTCTTGGGTTTTCTGGTGTCAAATAGAGGCATTGAGGCTAATCCAGAAAATTTTCCAGCAATTACATCTTAGGCTAAACCGGCGTGTATCAATGACGTTCAACGTTTGGTCGGCCGGATTGCGGCTTTGAGCCGGTTTATCAGTCGTCTTGGGGAGAAGGCTATCCCTTTATATCAGATGCTCAAGAAAACAAATGATTTTGTCTAGAGCGAGGCGACTGATAAAGCATTTGAGGATCTGAAGAGGCAGTTAGCTGAACCGCCTGTGCTTGCAGCCCCGATCGATAAAGAGCCGTTGTTGCTATATGTCGCTGCTAATGCTCGAGCTGTTAGCGTGGCTATTGTGGTGGAATGCAAGGAAGCTGGCAAGGAACATCCGGTTCAACGGCCGGTTTATTATATCAGTGAAGTGCTCATTGAGTCAAAGCAGAGGTATCCACATTGGCAGAAGCTGGTGTATGGAGTGTTTATGGCAAGCCGGAAGCTTAAACATTATTTTCAGGGTCATCCTATCACAGTGGTCAGTTCAGCCCCTCTGGGAGATATCATTCAAAACAGAGAAGCAACTGGCCGGATTGCCAAATGGTCTATTGAGCTTGGACCTCACGGGCTCAAATACATACCTCGCACAGCAATTAAATCCCAAGCACTCGTGGACTTCATCAATGATTGGACAGAATTGCAGGCACCAGAGGAAAATCCAGATAACACGTATTGGACTATTCACTTTGATGGATCCAGACAGTTGGAGGGCTCGGGGCTGGAGTCATACTAACTTCCCCACGAGGTGACAAGTTTTGTTATGTCCTTCGTTTAATGTTCCCTTGTACTAACAATGCAGCTGAATATGAGGCCTTACTCCACGGTCTTCCGATGGCTAAGGAGATGAACTTAAGCCGGGTTAGGTGCTTTGGGGATTCAGATCTGGTGGCCCAACAGGTGTCTGGCACTTGGGATTCTAAAGACCCACTCATGGCTGCATATCGACGAGAGGTGGACACAGTGGCTGGTCACTTCAAGGGTTATCAGGTGGACCATATAGACTGGCGAAAGAATGAAGCGGTGGACGCTTTAAGCCGCCTTGGTTCTCAGCATAAACCGGTCCCACCAAATGTCTTTCTTGACGTGCTGCATAATCCGTCGGTCAAGGTACCAACAGAGGAGGAGTTGGCTATTCCTGACCCGAAGGCTCAATTGGTGGCAACTTTGCATGTCATACCGGATTGGACAATCCCATACCTGGCTTACATGAACCGGGGCGAGTTACCAGAGAATGAAACCTCGGCCCGGCAGATAACCCGGCGTTCCAAATCGATGACTATACTCAACGGAGAATTACATCGTTACAACGTCTCAGGGGCAATTTAGCATTGTGTTTCTCCTCAAGAGGGTTGTGAGATTTTGCCAGAAATCCATGAAGGGATTGTGGTCACCACGCCGGTTCAAAGTATTTGGTGGCTAAAGCTTTTCGCCACGGTTTCTATTGGTTAACAGCTCTTGCTGATGCTGAGGATTTAGTCAAACGATGTGACGGTTGTCAAAAATTTGCACGCCGTGATCATATTCCGGCTCAGGAGTTGAGGATGATTCCAATAACATGGCCGTTTGCGACTTGGGGGCTTGATATGGTTGGACCCTTTAAGCGCTCCAAGGACAAAAAGACCCACTTATTAGTGGCAGTGGACAAGTTCACCAAATGGGTGGAAGCAGAGCCAGTCAGTAAGTGTGATGCGGCCACGGCGGTTCAGTTCATCAAAAATGTGATATTCCAGTTTGGCTTTCCACACAGTATTATAATGGATAATGGTACTAATCTGTCAAAGGGAGAGATGGAGGAATTTGGCCAACGTAAGCACATCCGGCTTGATATAGCATCGGTGTCTCACCCCCAATCCAATGGACAAGCGGAGAGGGCAAATCAAGAAACTTTGCGAGGTATTAAACCCTGGCTTATGGTTCCTTTGAAGCGTACATCGGGTTGTTGGGTGGAGGAATTACCTTCTGTGTTATGGAGCATCAACACCACACTTAACAGATCTACGGGTTACACACCTTTCTTCATGGTTTATGGAGCGGAGGCGGTTCTTCCTAGTGACATCCGTCACGACTCGCCCCGTGTGGCAGCTTATGTTGAAGCTGATAATGAGATAGCACGTCAGGATTCCCTGGACCTATTAAATGAGGAGCGTGATCTTGCAGCAGCACGTTCAGCGATTTATCAACAAGATCTCCGACGTTATCACAGCCGTCGGGTTAAGACCAGAACTTTTCAAGAGGGCGATCTAGTGCTCCGGCTCATCCAGGATCAAACTAATATGCACAAGTTATCCCCACCTTGGGAAGGACCTTTTGTGGTTAGCAAGAATCTGCACAACGGGTCATACTACCTCATTGATGTTCGAGAGCACAAAGACTCATGTAAATCGGAGGAGAAGACCAAGCGGCCGTGGAATATAGCTCTTCTTCGGCCTTACTATACTTAAGCCACAGGCTCTTCATATGTACATATTTATGACAATGTATATATTATATAATAAACCGGAGCCTCGAATAAAGCGGTGTCTCTTTTCTTTTTACATCATGTGTGTGCTTACAAGAGTTTCTACTGACCAAGCGGAGTTTTTTGTTAAACCGGTCTCTGCAGCCGCACGGATATAAAGAAAATCACTAGGGGGCTTGGTCATATCTGAACCATAGCTACACCTCTTGATCGGTTTGAAACCACAAAAGGATATCAGTAGGGAGCTTTGTTGTTGTCACACCATAGCTACACCTCTTGATCGGTTTGAAACCACAAAAGGATATCACTAGGGGGCTTGGTTGTTGTCACACCATAGCTACACCTCTTGATCGGTTTAAACACCATAAAGGGATGTCACTAGGGGGCTTGGTTGTTATCACACCATAGCTACACCTCTTGATCGGTGTTAAGCCAAAACGAAATTATGTGGAGCCAAAGAGAGTCTATTGCATTAAGCACAACTCAAACATAGGTATCCACCGAGCACAACTCACATATTACCTGGGGGCTCTTTGCTTCTCAAAGAATAATGAGTTTTGAACCCTTGTAATAGGCTATCAAGCTAGGCTTGGAAGCCAGGTGTATTCACCTAAAACCCCGGGTTATCCTGCCTCTTTAAGTAAGTCACTCCGTCCAGGTAAACCTGGTACGACCCATCGAACGTTTGACAAGTCAATCCCATGGACCCTGAACTTGTCAAAGTTCAATCGGTGATTGGTTAAAGATTGAGGTCCATCTTAAAAAGGCTTTGCAAAATGGTTTAACTCAGCGGCCTGGCAGCCCATGAAAAGTCTCGATTTAGGGCCTGGCAGCCCATGAAAAGCCTTGCATATTTCTGTTGTTTTTGCTGTTTTTATGTTAAGGGATTTAAAAACATTTTTCTAACAAACCGGTGTTCATTACAAACCGGCATGCCTTTCAGCGCTCCATCTTAAAAAGGCTTTGCAAAATGGTTTAACTCAGCAGCCTGGCAGCCCATGAAAAGCCTCGATTTGGAGCCTGGCAGCTCGTAAAAGCCTCGCATATTGTTTTTTAGTTTTATTTGTCAAGCTTTTCGCTTTTGTTGAGGTTCATAATATCTTCTGATAAACCGGCGTCCTTGACCCGGATTGGCTTTCAACTTCAAGTTGTTAGTACATGATCAGTTATAATCCGGCGTTCATTAAACCAGTCTGGTTTTGACTAACAAGTCGCCGGCGTTATAAGGAAAACCCGGTGTTTATTATATCCTGGTGCGGTTTATTGTCATAATCCGGCAAATTAAGGACGGAGTTATCACTGCTCCGGATTGGTGTTTACACCTTTACCATACAAGCAGTTGGTCAGCCAACGAGGTATGTTGCACATGTTATTTTTTATATACAAACTTTGATTATCCATCCAAGTATTGTCTATTCTTGGGCATCATGACCCGTCCAGTGGTAAACCACTAGGACACTTTCAAGTTCTTGTATCCAGGAACACAATCATCATGGGTTATGCATAAATAGATCCCAAAAGGTGGAGCAAGTTTTCACATTATCAAAGCATCACAAAACATGCTCGATGGCATGACAGATAAAGGAATTTTTGCTATCCTATTACATGAAGCTTCCAAACGGCTCCAATTGAATAATTGTTTTTAAGCATTGGCACACAATAGCTGGTAAACCGGCTGCCGGTTTAAGATGCTTCGTCTGGACGGTTTGACGGTTGAGGGTCAGTTGGTGCGATCACTTCTTCTTCATCCCTCCCCAGACGCTGGAAATCAACCGTTGACCAATCGGTTCCGGTTAAAGCTTGAAACACGGCTTCTTCATGGATAAGGCTAGAGGGGTTAATGTTAGGAGTGTAAGTATGCTTACGGATTGGAGCCACAAGTTCTTAGACTTCATGGATTTCGGCAGGTTGTCTCTTCCCTTCAGCGTCATAAGCCGGTTGGAAATGAGACAAGTCTGTGTCCTCTACCAGTTTGCTGGCTATTGGCCGCATTTCTTTGGTCAGTCTTCGGAGGTCATCATTGTCGAAGTTTGAATCGTCCTCCTTCACACCTGGATATCCTTTAATGATGTCCTCCACTTCAAGATCTGGAATCCATGCTTTGGCCCGGATTAGTGCGGTCAGCGCTCCTGCTCTTGCGGCTGCCTTCTTTAGTTCGTTAATCCGGGCTGGTAACATGGCCAGCTTCTCAAGAGTTTCTTTTATCAATGATGGTGCCAGTTTGTGGTAAGCTGCAGTACAAATAGCACGCTGGGATCCAGAGTACAGCTGTTCAATCAAGGTATAAGCCGCTTTAAGCTTCATCCGCATATCTATGCCCAGATGAGCAATGCAAGTACCTGTCATGATTTAAAATCAGCCAGCTGGTAAATAATAAGGTCTCAGGACTTGGACAAACAGCATAAGGAGATATTTACCAAATACAGCGGACGTCATAGCGTTGATTTTCCACTTCAAACCAGTTAGTTCATCTACAACTGGTTGCAGGGCTGCTTCGGCATCCTCAGCTCTTTTGGTTAAACCGGCCTTCTCGGTTTCCCAGTCAGCATGTTCTTTGTTAAAAGACTCCTTTAGCTTTTCCATAGTTGTCAAAGCTTTGGTCAGCTCCTCTTTGGTTTTCACAGCCTCTTCTTGTTGGGACTTCACGTTCTCTTGCAAATCAGTGGTTCGGGCTTCTCTATTTCTTAGCTCGGCCTGCAACAGTGAAGATATGTCAACAACAGGATATGTATTTTCTAAGTACAAAGCGTATAACAAGTTATGCACTTCGTACTTGGGGGCTAATGCCTATTTGATCTGATTCACTACATCTTTTATAAGTCTCCAGCACAATTTAAGCATTATCCTTAACACTTGGGGGCTAATGTACATCTGTTCAAAACGGACGCATGGATTTCAAGACCGGCCTTTGGGGGACACATTGAGGAAAGCTACATAATTGCATTGGTAAAGTATCGGTTTTTGTTTTCACTAAGGACCTGACATTTTGAGGGCCAGCAGGAGAGGATTAAAGTGTTACAAAGTCCCGGTTTAAGATTAAACATCATAAAACGGCCCTTGGGGCTACTTGGGCTAGTGTTTCAACTTTGGAATTAAGAAGTAAAGGGATATGAAAATACCTCATAACGTTCCTTCATCAGATTCACCAAACCGGCTTCATAGTCACGGTTTGAGTGAAGATGGTTTAAAAAACTGGAGTGAAGTTCTTCAGCACTGAGATGAGCATAACTTGATAAGTCAGTGCTCCATTTACCCTTTTCCCTGGCAGCACGCTCCTCTTTGGCACTATGTTGGGCCAAGATGACAGGATGGCCAGGAGAGTTGTGGCCCATGCCAGTAATGACAACATCATCTCCTTGGCCTTCAGTAGTATTAGTGCCTTTCACCGGACTAGCACGGTTTGGAGCTTCTAGTTCAGTATCAGGCATAGCAGGAGCAGCTTCTAGTTGTTCATCAACATTCTGGTCTTGAAGGGGCGGTTCATCAAAAGTAGCTTCAGGATGAGGACCCTCCGGTTCACGAGTTTGGTCCGGTTCACCTATTTGCTCTTCTTCAAAAACAGCATGGTCTTCTGACGGATTGTTGACCCGAGCTTTCTTGCTGGGTCTGGCTTTGGCTCTACAAACAAAATTAAAAGACGGCTTAGCATCTTATTCAAGATTTGCAACACATTTTAAGAAAGGGTTTGAATGCTTACCCAGCCACAGTTTTAAGAGGAGAGAGTTGGGTTGTTGTTGATTCGCCAGAGGATGAGGGAGATTTCACCTGATAATTTGAGTTGGGTGGATTAAGAGGTTGTCTGAAATAACCTGCCTTGGGATAAGAATTGTCAGAAGTGGGAGAAACCTCATATCGGCGCTTCCGAACAGGGGTATCAGGTAAACCGGCCGAAGTGACCTGTTGGCCACTGTGCCGGGTTGTCCGGCGAGCTTCATGCTGCTGCATCTTTAAAATAAATGTTGGATCCAAGTAAGCAAGAGGATGAGAAAAGCTTACTTTCCGGACTGCTTGACGGGTTTTTTGTGTTGGCATAGAGTCTGAACCGGAGGAAAGGGTAATTACCTCTGCATCATTAGCCTGGCTGCCTTCTATGTCCTCCTGATAAAGATCATCGTTAATGAGGTGCATAAAAAGGGAGCCAAGTGAGTCAAGTTCTACCTCAACTTCCAGATCATCTACATCTTCATCAAGTTCCATGCTGATCCGGTCGGCCGTTTTCCACTTTGAGGTACGCTTCACGGCTTTGGTTTTGGGACGAGATGGCTTTGCTGCTTTATCTACGGATGGCTTGGCCGTTTTATCTGCGCATTTCCGCTTCCAGAAGGGATCATCACCCTGTTCATACACAAACAGAAGACATTTTACAAGTTGAACAATTCAAAGATACCAAAGGTAAAAGTAAGCATAGTGCTTATAGCAGGCGGTTTATTTTGAGCATAAAAGGGGTTCAAGCCGGTTTGGCGACAGACTGATTCCGGTTCATTCAAAATTTTCTTAACACCTTCAGTGACATCTTCATCGGTTATCTGAATATTGATGTGGCATTGGGGGTCTTCTACTTCGCCGGTATACTCACACATTAAACTGGGGCGGCGGCTTAGTGGCAAGACGCTCCAAGATATCCAACAACGAACAAAATCAACGCCTGTTAATCCGTTGGCCATGAACGTTGAGGGGCGTATTTGGCCCGTTCTGCAGATCTTAAACGTTGAGGCATTGGATGAGTGTTGGAAAGTCGGTGCTCACGATAGCCTGGAAGAGGGTTATCATCTTCAGGAGAAGTATCTCTGCAATAGAACCAAGTTTGATTCCATTCCTTAGGGTGACTATGCAGTTTGGCATGAGGGAATTCAACTTCTTTCCGCTTTCGAATAGAAACACCACCAATTTCAGTGTTGGGATCATTTACAAACTCTGTATGCCGGTTTAGATGGAAAAAGTCCCGGAATAGCTCAGCAGTTGGTTCTTCTTGTAAGTATGCTTCACAGAAGACTTGGAAGTTGCATATGTTGGACACCGAGTTGGGTCCGATATCCTGAGGATGGAGTTGGAAACTGGCAAGAACATCTCGGAAAAACTTAGACCCGGCGGTTTGAAACCACGGCCTATGTGGTCGACAAAGATCACTACCTCACCCTGCCTTGGGGTAGGAGGATTCTCCGTTCCTGGAACTCGCCACCGAATTTCTGTTTTCTTGGGCAAGGTGCCGATACTGACCATTCCGTTCAACTATTCCTCGGTGATCCGGGAAGGAGCCCAGTTGCAAGCAGCGAACTGTTTGGCCATTGTGAAGCGAAAAGCTGAAAAAGAAATGCCGGTTTACAAATCATGCCGATTTACAAATCATTCATGATGGTATGCAAGATGCAATGGAATAAAAGATATACAGATATGTGAAATTGCATAAACCGGAGACTAATGCAATAATGAATAACAAGGCAATATCGGAACAAGGGTATATGGATACTGTTAAACCGGAGTATAACAATGGAGGTAAAAGGCTCCTCCGGTTTACCAGAGGGCTAATGGTATGTGATAGATTGCTTATACAAAGGTAAATCGCCAAAGTGATAAGAGGGTACAGATCTAAGGCAAAAACGACTAGGTAAGGTAAAACAGGTTCCACAAAGAGACATGGATATTTTGGATCTACCGAAAGACAGGATAGCAAAAATATTTTGACCTAAAAGGGTTGGTCCCGAAGCAGTTCATAAAGGTTCAGATCAGTTCTTATACACATAAGGGTTTGTTGTGGTAGCGGAAGATAACCATTATGCGGAATATATCAAGCTAAGAGGTTCTTGAGGTACAGGGAAGAGCTGCACTGGAGCCTTGATGAACTTCGATGAACTGCGAAGAACAAAGAAACCCTAGACGGATCTACAGAGGGGGAGGAGAAAGGACTTACTGTAGCCGTGGAAGCAGCGGAGGTGCGCTACGGTGTTCTGGTACAAACAGGTTGATGCAGCGGCCGACGGTGAGGTAGAAGCGAGGCTTGACAATGGCGGCGGCGCTCGAGTGCGGAGACGTCGCGAGGAAGAAGAAGGGATGAAGAGGCAACAAAAAGAAAAGAATGGGGTCCTCCGCCTCTATTTATAAGGGTAAAAGCGATAGGCGCGGGAATCGAGGAGCCCAAAAGATGGATAGATAATGAGATTGTTGCCTCGATTGTTGGATGCTCATTAATACAGGGTATCTTCGGCTTTAATGAACAAGATGACGTCACGACAGTTTACTACAAAACTGGAGGATGACGTCACAGCGGTTTACAAGATCTATGCGAAGGTACAAAGGGAGGAATTTTTCTAGGTGCTGAAGATTGACATGAACAAGTTCAAACCAATCTGGGGCCTAATGTTGGGGATATTACTACTGGACGTAAACCGGCCAGGAATAGCTGGATTAACTTTATGAAGATTAGAAGCCCATGAAGATGTAAGAATGATGGCGCTTTATGAAGGCCCAAGGCCCAAAGGCAGGTTAAGGCCTGTAGATGTAAACCGACCTTATTATGTAACTTGCATTTAAGATAGGAAGAATAGAGACCGAACCGGACACGTTTATGATCCGGCTTCGGGACTCTGTAAACCGGCGGGCGTCAACCTATGTATATAAAGGGACGACCCGGCAGCGGTTCAGGGACAACAACTCGAGGGCCAGTCAAAGCGGATTCGCTCCCTGGTCATCGAAACCCTAGCAATACCAACCACAACTAGACATAGGCTTTTACCTTCATCGAAGGGGCCGAACTAGTATAAACTCCCTGTGTCCCCTTGTCTGGTTTAACCCCTTTAAGATAACCCGTTGTGATGGCTCCACGACTAAGTCCTTTCACAAGGACATCTGCTGTGACAAACCCATGACAGGTCTAGTCCATCACATCATTCTCTAATGATGTGATCCCGTTCATCAAATGACAACACATGTCCATGGCTAGGAAACTTAACCATCTTTGATTAACGAGCTAGTCAAGTAGAGGCATACTAGGGACACTCTATTTGTCTATGTATTCACACATGTACTAAGTTTCCGGTTAATACAATTCTAGCATGAATAATAAACATTTATCATGATATAAGGAAAAATAAATAACAACTTTATTATTGCCTCTAGGGAATATTTCCTTCAGTGGGCACAGCCCACCAGGGCGCGCCTGGGCCTCCGGGCGTGCCCTTGTGGGTTGTGCTCCCCTCGGAGCACCCCCCCCCAGGCGCTTCTCCGGCCCACTGGATGTCTTCTGGTCCAAAAAATCCACAAAAAGTTTCGTTGTGTTTGGTCTACGTTTGGTATCGATTATCTGCGATGTAAAAACATGCAGAAAACAACAACTGGCACTTGACACTATGTCAATAGGTTAGTACCAAAAAATGATATAAGATGATTATAAAACATCCAAGAATGATAATATAACAACATGGAACAATCAAAAATTATAGATACGTTGGAGACATATCAACATTCCCAAGCTTAATTCCTGCTCGTCCTCGAGTAGGTAAATGATAAAAACAAAATTTTTGATGTGGAATGCTGCCTAACATGTCATATCATATTCTTTTCTTTATAGCATGGACATTTGGAATTTTATATGGTTCAAAGCAATAGTCTAGTTTTGACATGATAATTTAGATACTCAAGCATATCAACAAGCAACCATGTCTTTCAAAATATCAACACTAAAATAAGTTATCCCTAGCCCATCATGCTCAATCATTGATCCACTCATGAAACACAATCACATATTAGCTACACCTAATGCTCAAGTATGATCATAGTGCCCCCTAGTTGGTGCTTTACAAGAGAAGATGGAGACTCAAATTAAAAATAAAAATTGCATAAAGTAAAAGAAAGGCCCTTCACGGAGGGGAGTAGGGATTTGTAGAGGTGCCAGAGCTCAAAGCGAAAATTGAGATATAAAATCATTTTGAAAGGCATACTTTTCCCACCAACGAAAACGACTTTGAGCTCCCAACACTTTCCATGCTAGATATATCATAGGCGGTTCCCAAACAGAAAATAAAGTTTATTCTTTTTTCAACCATACTTTCACTTTCCAT
This sequence comes from Triticum urartu, assembly GCF_056163025.1. Classification (NCBI taxonomy): domain Eukaryota; kingdom Viridiplantae; phylum Streptophyta; class Magnoliopsida; order Poales; family Poaceae; genus Triticum; species Triticum urartu. Next base: position 499,588,056 of record NC_141874.1, on the reverse strand, counting down.
GGCTAGCCGTATCCACGTTTTCCCTCCATACCAACAGTTTCCAAGGAATTTCTTATTTGACAACATAAAGTAAATTAATTTTTCATTTTGGCACTGGGCATCCCTAATACCTTTTCCTTACTCTCGTGCAATGACAAGTGAATAAACACTCATCATGAGAATAACACATCTAGCATGGAAAATATTGGCTACCCCTCACCGCCTCGCGAGCGGTACGAGCACACAAAATAGAAATTTATTTTGAAAATTAGAGATGGCACATACAAATTTGCTTAGAATGGCAAAAGAATACCGCATATAGGTAGATATAGTGGACTCATGTGGCAAAACTGGTTTAAAGGATTTTGGATGCACAAGTAGTGATCGTACTTAGTGCAAAATGAAGGCTGGCAAAAGATTGAGAAGTGACCAACCAAGAAACAAATAATCTCATAAGCGAGCATTAAGCATAATTAACACCGAATGATGCACCACAAGTAGGATGTAATTTCATTGCATGACTATTGACTTTTGTGCTTGCATAGGGAATCACAAATCTTAACACCAATATTTTTACTAAAGCACAATTACTCATCAACATAACTCACATATCACATCATCATATCTCAAAACTATTACAAGGAATCAAGTTTATTTTGTCCAATGATCTTCATGAAAGTTTTTATTATATCCTTCTTGGATATCTATCACTTTGGAACTAATTTTCATGTGTTTCTTTTGATAAGCTCAAACAAATATAAGTGAAGATCATGAGCATAATATTTCTTTCTCTCAAATTAATTTAAGTGAATCAAGAGAGAATTTCTTTGAAAATTTTTACTAACTCTCAAATATATCTAAGTGAAGCAAGAGAGCATTTCTTGAAACATAACAAAGCACACCGTGCTCAAAAAGATATAAGTGAAGTACTAGAGCAATTCCATAGCTCATAAAAAAATAAGTGAAGCATAGAGAGCAATTCTAACAAGTCATGGCATAGTTTTGGCTCTCTCATATAGGTGTGTCCAGCAAGGATTCAATACTTAAAACAAGCAAAGACTCATATCATACAAGATGCTCCAAGTAAAACTCATAGTATGTGACGAATATAAATATAGCTTCGAGTAAAATACCGATGGTCATTAGAAGAAAGAGGGGATGCCACTCGGGGCATCCCCAAGCTTAGTTGCTTGCTTCTCTTTGGATAATAGCTTCGGATGCCATGGGCATCCCCAAGCTTAGGCTCTTCTTACTCCTTATTCCTTCATCCATCGTAAGATAACCCAAAACTTGAAAACTTCAATCACATAAAACTCAACAAAACCTTCGTGAGATCCGTTAGTACAAGAAAGCAAATCACTACTTTAAGTACTATTGCAAACCAATTCATACTTTATTCTTGCATTATATCTACTGTATTCCAACTTTTCTATGGAAAAAACTCATCAAAGAAAACAATAGAATCATCAAAACAATCACACAATGCAAAGAAAACAGAATCTGTCAAAAACAGAACAGTTTGTAGCAATCTGGATATTTCAAATACTTATGAAACTCCAAAAATCCTGGGAAATTAGGAAAATCTGAGCAATTTGTATACTACTCTTCTGCAAAAATGATTGGTATTTTATCATGCTCTGCTTAAAAAATTAGAATTGTTTTCGTGAGCGCGAAAGTTTCTGTTTTTTCAGCAAGATCAAACAACTATCACCCAAGAAGATCCTAAAGGCTTTACTTGGCACAAACACTAATTAAAACACAAAAAACACAATCATGACAATAGCATAATTGTGCAAACACTCAAGAACAGAAAACAAAAAGTAAAAATAAATTTTATTCATTGGATTGCCTCCCAACAAGCGTTATTGTTTTACGCCCTTAGCTAGGTATAAAGCAAAGGATCTAAGTTTTGTCACCTATAGTTTTGGCAACTTTTGTAAGGGTTTTCTCAAACCTGGGAGGCTCTTTACGCTTCCCTAAATTCTCAGGAAAAGAAACCATCTTTAGATCCAAAATATCCAATCGCTTGTTGCAGAGAGTAATCAAGGTATTCATGCGATTGATACTACCATTGAGATGTTTGAGGGGTTTGTTATATTTTTGTAATTCAACCATATGTTTATGCAAATCACCAAGTTTTTCCAACATTTGAACTCCTTATGGGGTGAAAGAAAACCCCTTCTTTTGAGGTGGAACCCCCAAAATTCCTTCTAAAATTTAATAGGCAGCATTAGCATCAAGCTCAATAAAATTCCCTTTAGCGACAAAATCTAGGAGTTGTCTATGATGCAAAGCCAATCCTATGTAAAAGTTACGAAGCAAGATCTTAACGTCCCCCTTTAAATTGCAAATACGATAGGATTCCATAAGCATATACCAAGCATCTTTCAAATTTTCTCCTTGTCTTTGCTTGAAGTATAGAACTTCAAAATCTGGTGACAAAGGAGGAGTAGACACGCTAGCCATCGGGACTAGAAAGCAAGAAAATGATGAACAAAAAAAAGAGGGCGAATAAAACGGCAAATTTTGTGAAGTGGGGGATAGGAAAATGAGAGGCAAATGGCAAATAATGTAAATTGCGAGAAGATGAGATTTGTGATTAGGAACCGGGTAGATGTTGACGATGCACCCCGGCAACGGCGCCAGAAATTTCTTTTGATGTCTGCTAGACTACGTCGGTATTTCCCCAAAGAGGAAGGGATGATGCAGCACAGCGACGGTAGGTATTTCCCTAAGTGATGAGACCAAGGTTATCGAACCAGTAGGAGAACCCAGCAACACTACGTAAACTGCACCTACACACAAATAATAAATACTCGCAACCCGACGTGTAAAAGGGGTTGTCAATCCCTTTCAGGTAACAGCGCCAAAAATTGGCAAACGGACGTGAGAGAGTTGTAAATATTGATAGATTGAAAGCCAAATAAAATAAAATGCAGCAAGGTATTTTTGTATTTTTGGTTTAATAGATCTGAAAATAAAAGCAAAGGAAAATAGATTGCAAAGACAAATATATTAAAGAAGAGACCCGGGGCCCATAGATTTCACTAGTGGCTTCTCTCGAGAAAAATAGCAAACAGTGGGTGAACAAATTACTATTGGGCAATTGATAGAACTTCAAATAATCATGACGATATCCAGTCAATGATCATTACATAGGCATCACGTCCAAGATTAGTAGACCGACTCCTGCCTGCATCTACTACTATTACTCCACACATCGACCGCTATCCAGCATGCATCTATTGTATTAAGTTCTTGGAGAAACGGAGTAATGCAATAAGAACGATGGCATGATGTAGACAAGATCTATTTATATAGAAATATACCCCATCTTGTTATGCTTAATGGCAATGATACATACGTGTCGGTTCCCCTTCTGTCACTAGGATCAAGCACCGTAAGATCGAACCCATCACAAAGCACCTCTTCTCATTGCAATATAAATAGATCAAGTTGGCCACACAAAACCCAAACATCGGATAAGAAATACGAGGCTATAAGCAATCATGCATATAAGATATCAAAGAAGACTCAAATAACTTTCATGGATAAAAGGATAGATCTGATCATAAACTCAAAGTTCATCGGATCCCAACAACCACGCCGCAAAATGAGTTACATCATATGGATCTCCAAGAGACCATTGTATTGAGAATCAAACGAGAGAGAGGAAGCCATCTAGCTACTAACTACGGACCCGTAGGTCTACAAATAACTACTCACGCATCAACGGAGAGGCACCAATGGGCATGATGAACCCCTCTATGATGGTGTCTAGATTGGATCTTGTGGTTCTGGACTCTGCGGCGGCTGGAATTGATTTCCGTCAACTCCCCTAGGGTTTCTGAAATATTGGGGTATTTATAGAGCAAAGAGGCGGTTCAGGGGGCATCTGAGGTGGGCACAACCCACCAGGGCGCACCTGGGCCTCCGGGGGCTCCCTGGTGGGTTGTGCTCCCCTCGGAGCACCCCACCAGGCGCTTCTCCAGCCCACTGTATGTCTTCTGGTCCAAAAAAATTCACAAAAAGTTTCGCTGCGTTTGGACTTCGTTTGGTATCGATTACCTGCGATGTAAAAAACATGCAGAAAACAACAACTAGCACTTGGCACTATGTCAATAGGTTAGTACCAAAAAAGATCTAAAATGACTATAAAATGATTATAAAACATCCAAGAATGATAATATAACAGCATGGAACAATCAAAAATTATACATACGTTGGAGACGTATCAGGGCCCGAGTGCCATGATTTCAGATCTGAACCGTTTATGTTTTCACCATTATATCTATATTCTTGATACGACCTTGCAAGTTATATGCACCTGTTACGTGTTATGTTCTGTAAACCACAAGATGACAATAATTGGGATACTTTCCGGCCGATGATGGCCGTAGTTTGAGGAGTTCATGTATTCACTATGTGTTAATGCTTTGTTCTGGTTCTCTATTAAAAGGAGGCCTTAATATCCCTTAGTTTCCTTATGGACCCCGCTAGCACGGAAAGGTAGGACCAAAGATATCATGCAAGTTATTTTCCATAAGCACGTATGACTATTTACGGAATACATGCGTACATTATATTGACGAACGAGAGCTAGTTCTGTGTCGCCCTAGATTATGACTGTTATATGATGAATATCATCCAAAGAAATCACGGATCTAATGCCTATGAGATTTTCACATATTTCTCTTGCTAAGTTACTATCGTTGTTGCTACTGTTACAACTGCTAAAAAAATATTGCTACTGTTATTACTGTTACTATTGCTGCTACTGCTGTTGCTATCGCCATCAAACTATCATACTACTATGCTATGGATCACTTTGCTGCAGATATTTAATTCCCAGGTATGGTTGAATTGATAACTCAACTGCTAATACTTGCAAATATTCTTTGGTTGCCTTGTGTCGAATCGATAAATTTGGGTTGAATACTCTACCCTCGAAAACTGTTGCGATACCCTATACTTGTGGGTTATCATGTACACACTTAAATTGCTATTTTGCTGATGCAAGTGAACAATCAACATTTTTTATTTATCCATGCTAATGTTTCCTCTTTGTTTAATTAGGCATGTGCGCTTGAGGGAGAGAAGAGGCGCAAAACATTGACATTTTTCATGCTTTGGACAAACATCTTTGTTCATATCTTTATTTTTTCATGGTAATGCATGAGGGTGACGTCGTCATGGTAGAGCTCTGGATGAAGGGTCGGTCCAGTATAGAACCTGGAGGTACTAGCACTAGATGGGAAGACCGTTACCGCCCTTGTGCCTTGTTGTTGGCCTGCCATGGCAGTGTCATTCACTGGCTCACTTGGAGCGCAAGGTAGTGGATTTTATGATAAAAGTGAGGGTTGAGAATGAGCGGGGTGGCGATTGGGGTTGATCTGTTCGGTTGCGACTGTCTGAGCGAAATAATGTCCCTACTTTAAAAAATATGGCAAATTGCATTTCATTAGACATGGGTTTGCAACAAATTGCATGAGGGAGTGTTTCATATATTTTTTTACATCAAGTTGTACATTTTTTTGTTATGATAGAATGGTAAATGCATTGGTTGGTTGCTTCAAGATTTAATATGTTCAATTGTATGTTCCAACGTGGCAATGGCTCAGCAGACATCAGATATACCTTCTTGGCTCGAGGCGTCACACGCGGGGGGGGCACACTTTCTCCCACTTGATGGTGGTGGCGGATCGTGGCGGAGAGCACGACGGTTGGCAGGGGACTCCTCGACGGTCTGTGGGGAAGTACAATGTAAAGGAGTGAGGGCACCATGGCGAAGGTGAGGATGGGCTTCATCCAATTTTAATGTAGAGGGCTCTAGCTATAAATATCTCGCCACAACGAAAGACGGAGCAAGAAGGGAAGGGTCCGGCATGATAAAGGAAGGGTGCGTCGTGGGGTGAAGTTTTTGTGTTGAGATAACGTGTTGGAAATAATGTAACGGGTAGTCCGGACAACCACTTTTCTCCCTTCAAAATATGGGTTGGATTTAGGAAGCCCGAACTGTCCAGACGTTTTAATTTTGAAAAGCCTATTGGGTGACCTCTTGATGTCTAAACATGCTCGGACATATCAGGAGAAATGAGCTTTGACTTTGAAGATGACCTTACTCATTTGCTTAATTCATTTATATACATTGTAGTCTGTAGCAACGCACGGACATTCTATTAGTTATACTGTAATTAACAAGCCGGTTAGGTTTACTCTAGAATCACGTTCATATTTCTTAGATAGACCCTAGAACTAATCCAAAACTGGAGAACACCCAAAGAATTCCCGTGTGCACCATGACCGAACAGTTGGGGTGGATCCGTGGGGTTTGCTCAAATCAAATGGAGCCGGACATCGGCGGTTGGCCCGAACATGAGCAACGGAATCGATTGGGCGGCATGCATGATCGCGATACACGAGAGCGTGCGTGGTACACTCCACAAGCCAGATCCAGCTCCACATTCCTCCCCCCTGTAAACCGAATCCCGGCCGGCATAGATACATATAGGTGTTTTTTTACCAATGTGAACACTTTCATCCTACAAAAATTGAGTAATTGATGCAGTTAATGCGCTAGTTGATAAATATGCAGCTGCTTCTCTCTATATAATATATGATACTCCCTCCGTCTAGGTGTATAAGGCTGGTCGTCGTGGGGAGTAACTAATACTAGTGTCATGCATATGACACTAGTCTAAGTTACTATCTCCATAGTGTGAAGTAACATAATAGTAGTGTCATAGATGGGTTCATTTATTAGCTTGTAGACTCATCCTTTCTTGGGAAGCGCTATGTTACAGTAATAGTCATAGTGGAGAGTAACTTAGACTAGTAACATGCATATGTTACTAGTTTATGTTACTACCTTCATACTCCCTCCTTTCCGGTTTATAAGACTAGCCACAATGGGTAGTAACATAGAGCAGTAACATGCCCATGTTACTACTCTATGTTACTACCTCTATAGTGGGGAGTAATATATGTGTGGTAACATGCAATACTTCATTTATTATGTTATAGACTTATCTTGCCTTGATATGTGTGATGTTACTCATACTAGTAGTAACTACCTATGTTACTACATGCCTCTCTTTCTTCATTTATTGCTTGCCACATCATCTATTTTATCTAGATATGTGTGATGTTACTACCTATGTTACTCCCACTGTGGGTAGTCTAAGGCTCAAATCTCAAATCTCATCAACCAAGGCATTTTGTGAGTGGAGGAATGTATCTCGTACTTTACAAAACTATACCAATTAGGTTGGTCATAGTGGGGAGTAACTTATACTAGTGTCATGCATATGACACTAGTCTAAGTTACTACCTCCATAGTGCAAAGTATCATAATAGTAGTGTCATAAATTGTTTCATTTATTGCCTTATAAACTCATTTTACCTCGAGAAGCGCTATGTTACAGTAACATATTATGTTACTCCAAAGACCTCTCTCCTCATTAAATACTTGCCACATAAGCAAAATTGTCTTGGGGTGTGTTAAGTTACTACCTAAGTTACCCCCACTATGGCTAGCCTTAAACTCATGCATTAATTTGGATTAATTGCAGTGCATGCATGCTTGGCCACTAGATGAGTAGGAACATTACATGCATTGGTGTGTTCCTCTTTAATTCTTGCATGCAAAGATTTAATGCGCATTGGAAACTAAAAATGAGATGGAGATGAGCCCTCTAAATTGGAAAAACAAAAAAGTTGAAATACTCCCTCTGTCCGGTGAAAAGTGTATATCTAGAAATTTTAGAACAAATTATGGAGTTGAGTACAAAATGCATTGGAAAGGTGCAAGCCACCATCTCTCTCATCTTTAATTACCCAACCTCCAATAAGCTAAGTGCATGTAGAAATTAAGAAGACCATGTGTAAATTGCTATTGGTCTTCATTACCGTGTGATGAGAGAGAAATATTTTTCCCACTTTGAAGTGCATTGAAAAGATAAAAGTACACTCTTTTGTGGACAAATTTTAAAGCTAGATGTACACTCTTCACCGGACGGAGGGAGTAAGCCTTATAAACCAGAAAGGAGGGAGTAGTGGGTAGTGTCATATATGTGGTAACATAGATGTCTTCATTTATTATTTTGTAGACTCATTTTGCATTGAGAACCGCTATGTGATAGTAACATATTATGTTAATCTATTTGCCTCTCTCCTCATTAATTGCTTGTCACCTCATCATTTTTGCTTATGTGGCATCTATGTTACTACCTATATTACTCCCACTATGACCAGCCTAAACACCTCTCTCCTCATTAACTACATGCTACGTAAGCAAAATTTTCTTGGAATGCGTTATGTTACTACCTAAGTTACTCCCACTATGAATAGCCTAAGTCATCTTAAGTTGTGCACCGCGACCAAAAGCGAAGGGAAAAATCAGAGAACTTAATATTTATTAGCTAATTAACAGTATTGCATGCATGTTGTGTTTGATAGTCTCAAGCCATTGAAATCAGCGGCGGTGCTAGCCAAAATAATCCGTGGGGTCAATGGTATTTTTTTTGATTTTTTCTTCACAATGAACATTAATGAACAGTGATTATAGGTTGTTTTTTAAAAAAGCTGTGGGGTCAGCCGATCCCACAACTTACACATAGATTTGCTCCTGATTGAAAGCATACATGCTTCATATATTTTATTGGTTGATTTCTTTATTTATGTCAAGAAACAAGAAACGAGGTGACAATTAATGTCCCACCCCTAAGTGTTTTGGAACATTTTGTTTTCGTAAGACAACTTATACACCTAGACGGAGAAAGTACACACATTGTGTGTATTTGAGAAGAGAAAATGCACCTAAAAAAGTCAATGATGCAGTTAAGAATGGTGCAAATGACAATGGTGTCTCAACTGCATTCTTTTCAAATGTAGGAGTAAATCGCATGCTTGAAGTGTATTTTCGGAGCTGATGTTTTCAACTACATATATATCTCAACTGCGCTGATTAGGGCATGTACAATGCATAGCTTCAAGGTGATGCCCCGCATGCCATGTAGGATCGGATATGACGTAAAATAGGTTCGGATAGGGAAGCGGGATCCTCTCCGGGAGACGGGTGCTTGAAGAGAAAAAATGTGGTCCGATGACAAAGGCTGAAAAGGTTGGAATGAAAAGTAGAGATGCATGTGTACTACAGTCTTTATTTTTTATTTTTTTTAATGAGGCCTACTAGTGATAGCTTGTATTGGAAAGAAAAAATTAATGTAAATACCTCAAATTACTTTTTGTCATGGGACATATGTATCCATATGCCATCATTATACATGCCCTCATATTACTGTAATTAACAAACCGGTTAAGTTTACTCTAGAAGCGCATTCATATTTCATAGATAGACCCTAGAACTAATCCAAAAATGGAGAACACCCAAAGAATTCCCTGGTGCATGCACCATGACCGGACAGTTGGGGTGGGTCCGTGTGGTATGCTCAAATCAAATGGAGCTCGACGTCGGCGGTTGGCACGAACCTGAGCAACGGAATCGATTGGGCGGCATGCAATGCATGATCGCGATACACGAGAGCGCGCGTGGTACACTCCACAAGCAGATCCAGCTCCACATTCCTCCCCCCTGTTTGGCCAGAGCACGTGCGAGCGACGCAGCGAAGCCTCCCCCTCACAACGCTGCATGCACTGCAAGTGCTTTCTATATCCGTACCACACCCAAACAGAGTTTTCTTCCCCTATCATCCCGATGAACATCGGATCGCCACTTTATTCTACAGTTGTCAAGAGTAATAGTACAAAAGTCAGCATGACCTAATCAAGAACGCATCATCAGTGGAGTAATTCACCAGGGTAAAAGAATAAAGTCATGGTGCATTATCAAACAATCATTTCCTCGGCTACCACTGCTGACTTTAGGCATTGCTTTCTCCTCCCCTTCCTCCCCCTTTCCTCGCTGCCTAGTGGGCAAGTGGTTGCCCAGCAAGAATTAATAAAACCCAGAGGATAATTTTTCGCTAATTAACCTGTCATCACTACGGGGGCCCACCACACCGGGCTGCGCCTAACCCCCCAAAAATGGAGAAGCAAAAAAGAAAAGAAAAAGAGAAATTTCGGCCGCTGGTGCCGTCTTTGACGGAGGCGGCGGCCTAGAGATCTGGCAGGTTGCTCATGAGCTCCGCGAAGGTTCGCGGCGACGGCACGGTGGGCGTGGCAAGGAGGTTGCGGGGGCTCGGGACGAAGGGGTCGGAGTAGTAGGATTGTGGTTGCCGGTAAGCGCCGCCGTTGCTAGTCCCGCCGCCGCCGCTGCCGCTGCCTGAGGAGCCGGCGCCGGTGGACGCCGCTCGGAGGATGGGGCTCAGCTCGTTCAGCCAGCTGAGGCCGTTCGGGTCGAACGGCAGCGGCGAGAACAGCACGGACGCCGCGGCTGGCGGCAGGGACGACGGCAAAGGGGAGAGGATGCCGGGCCCTGGCCTACCCGCGCCGAGAACCGCCGCGAGGCCGCCGTCGTCGAATCTGTAGTTATTGAAGTCGACGTAATCCGGCGTCGGCGCGGGCATCGGCCGGACGGACCGCTCGATGGTAGCCAGCCTCGCGGCCGGGGACATCGCGGCGGACGGCGAGAGGAGAAGCTCCGGCGGCAGGAAGGACTGCCCCGGCACGGCCTCGTCCATCTGGTAGTCCTGGGTCTGGGCCTCGGAGGGGAGCGCGCCAGAGCCGGGGCCGGTGAGACGCTGCACGAGCGCCATGAACTCGCTGGGCTTGGTGTGGATGATCTTGGGCGACGCGTCGTAGATGATCACCGGCTCCCGCGGCGGCTGGCCTTGCTGCTTCTCCTCCCGCCGGGCGTGGCCCTGCCCCTGGGCCTGCGGCGGCGCCCCGGACGGCTTCTTGATGGCGTGAGACTCGGGGCGCACGCTGAGCCGCGGCGGGCGCGGGCCCTGCAGCTGCAGCTGCCGCCGAGGCGTGGTGGGGCGCCCCGACGGCGAGGTGGCGTCCATCCGCGGAGGCGGCGCCACCCGGATCCGGTCGTGCTCGGACGGCGGCGGCGGCCCAGCGACGGCGCGGGGGAGGACGCGGAGGAGTGGGGAGAGGGCACCGGGACGGGAGTGTGAGAGGGGGTGGGGGCGGTTCCACATGTGAGGCAGACGGGGTGCGGAGCGTGTGTGGGTGTGTGAGCTCGCTCAGCCGGGACCGAAAAGTCAATCAGCCAGGTCTGGCCTGTGCGGGAACGGGGGTGGATTTTCTACGGCCGCGTGGGCAGGGTTTGTAGTGCGCTCGTTTTGTTCCCGGGCGGTCTGTGTCGGGCACGGAGGAGTCCGGACTCCGGACTCGTTCTCCGCCGCGGGGACGGCAGCCGGCAGTGGTGGGCAGGGCAGTGGACTCGGCTCGCGTCCGCCGTGCCGCGTCGCCGGTGATCGATTATTCTGCTTCGTCTATGTCGGGCTCCGGGTCGCCCTCTCTCTTTCACCGCCGGTTGACGGCGACGTTGCCGGAACCCGGGAGGGGCGAGGGCGAACTGTGCCGCGGGTTGAACGGGTCCGTGAGTGGCCGTGCAGGACATAGTACGGCATGGATCGGGTTTTTTGGTTTCCAAAGTACACGGGGCGCTACCTGGACGGAGCTTGATCGTTCTGCTGGCCGCGGAAAAGGTTTCGCTTGTCCATGTGCAGATCCACGCCAGCATCATCATGATCATATAATTTGGTTGTGACAGCTGGTTCCGGCAAATCTAAGGCTTTTAAATCGATTGCCATAGTCAGCTAGTACCAGTCTACCACGTAGCACATGCTGTGTCTACCCCGACGGACCGCCCTATCTGCTGCCCATGTGCCCTTATCCGTACAGCGGCTGCCCAAATGCTTGATGGTCTTGTCGAGCTGGCTAAATACAGTGGCGGAGGCAGGAAAACTTAATAGGGGGGCCAACTTGATGTTAAGTCTTGTTGGGAGGGCTAAAGCCAAGAAAACCATGATAATACACAGAATTAGCAGCAGGTAATCACTTGTGTAGTGGAAAATTCTGCTTGTTGGCCTGGGCCGGGGCCCCTGCTGGCACCCCCCTGCCTCCGCCAAATACCTGCTGCGCAATATTTGCTACAGACTATACTACTTTTACATTCCTTTTTTCTGCGACTTACGTTGACCAAAAAAGTAAGGGTAGGAGCAGACATTTCATTCTTGGAAATCTTGGAACTATTTTGGAGACATTTCCTGGCAGGCAATAGCCTCCTGGGAGACAAGCGCACAGGGCACCATAACGTAACTGTCTCCGTAACCATGCTACTGCTGTATCAAAACAAATGGCTGGCCTGCCTCTGCCTGGCCATCCAACAGGAAGTTCTTGAGACGAAATAGGGAAATGCAGCTGGTGGGGTCCATCATTATTGTAAGGTGCAGACTGCAGAGGCAAGTAAATCGGTGCTTCCGTGCATGCATCAGGCTGGTCTGCGTCTCATCTGGGCTCGACGGAGACAGTCAGACAGACCAGCACTGCAAGGTCCACAATACCGCAACGGAACACCGGAATCAGCATCACCGACAGTGAAAGGCGGCAGATCCTATTTCACGCCCGCAGGCGTCAAAAGGACCCGATGCCCCATTTGGGCCCGCCAAGGGTGGTGATGCTTTTTTCTTCTTTTTCCTGTTTCTTTCATTTCTTTTTTTCTGTTTCTCTTTCTTCTTTCTTCTTTTTTCCGTCTTTTTGTTTCTTTTCCGTGTATTATACACACTTCATTGCATATTTATATATGAAAATGTTCCTCGTATATTTCAGAAAATGTTCGTTGCGTTTTTTTCAAATTGTTCAACATATATTCACAAAAATGTTCAATGTATATTTAAACATTGCTCAGCGTACAACGTATATCTCAAAAATGTTCAATGTGTATTTAAATATTTGTTCAGCGTATATCAAAAAATGTTCAGTCTGTATTTAAAAACTGTTCAGCGCATATCACAAAATGTGCAATGTATATTTAAAAATGGTTCATCATTTGAAATTTCGAATTTTTTGTTCATGCTTTCAATAAATGTTGATGTTTTTAAAAGTTTGATCAAATCTCTAAATCTGTTCAGGATTTTCATGCGTTATTAATTTTTGAAGGAAATTGTTCATTTTTTTTCCAAAAAATGTTGAAAAGTTTGAAAAAAATAAATGGATCTGCCGTTGTACATGGTAGTTTTACTTGTCAGCCAATGCAAATTGGTCCTTAAAGTCGGGCGCCGCAAATCTAACACTAGAACACGTCAGGTTTGTTGGCTAGCGGGAGATCGCGAGTTTGAGTCGTGCAACAATTTTCTGGCGAAGTTTTTTCACACGCCTGGATTCCGCTAGCTCCAACTGGGCCGGCCCGTTCGTGGTTCTCTTTAGAGAAGGCTCAACAACCTGACGCTCGCGGGCGTCATACAGGGGTCTCATGAAAGGCAGAGGACGGCAAGCAAGTCTAAGTTCGTTCGCAGCGAGAAGTGGGCCCAACATATACCTCCGCAAGGATTTGTAAACATGGATCGCTCAGTGAGCGGGCCCACTAATAATTTGGCCCGTTCGAATAATCAAAATGTACATAAATGTGGTGGAGCATGGTTCCTAAAAGGGGAACGGCTAGCTGACGCTCGTTAGCGTCAAAAGGACGAGCTTTCGCGCAGGCGCGAACTGAATGGGCCGGCCCATTCGATGGCGTTGTAGCGAGAGGCCATACCGAGGAATCGAACTGGAAACCTGGCAACCAGGTGTAACCGTTCTTTACCAGTTGAGCTACTAAGCATTTCTGGTTAGTTGATCGCGCAATTTTATTTAAACTCAATGCCGTGACAGATCCAGAAAAAATACAAAAAAATTCAACCATTGAACTTTTTTGTAAATATACAACGTTCAATTTTTAAATAGACAAAGAACATTTTTGGATACATGCTGAACAATTTTGAAATACACATTGAATATTTTTGTGATATACGCTTAATATTTTGTTAAATATACATAAAATATTTTTTGTAAATATACACTGAACATTTTTTTAACTACACATTGAACACTTTTGTGATATAAGCCGAACAATATTGAAATAGAAATTGAACATTTTTGTGATATATGTTGAACAATTTTTATATATACATTGTACATTTTTGTAATATACGCTGAACAATTGTGATTTTTTTATAAAAACCTTTTTTACTATTGTGGACAAGTTTTGAAATCATGAACAAAATTTGGAATTTCGAACATTTCTTAAAACATAGAATGAATATAAAAACGAAAAACATAAAAGAAAATGAAAGAAAAAATAAATTAAATAGAAAACAGGAACAGAAGAAAACAAGAAAAACAGAAAACCAGTAAAAGAAAAAAAAACATGAAAAAATCGGTCCAGGGAACTCTCTAGAAGGTTCCCAAAACCGTTTGCCTGGCCCTGCTTCAACGCACGAAATGGGCCGGCCCGTTTGCACTGCCCGCTCGTGCTCTTCAGCGAAAGCGGAGCAGATGGACGCACGCGAGCGTCAAATAGGGTTCGCCTCCTAAAAGGGTCTGACTATCTCATCTAAATGTAAGATGATACTCCCTTCGTTCCAAATTACTTGTCGCGGAAATGGATGTATCCAGAACTAAAATACATCTAAATACATTCATACCAGCGACAAGTAATTCGGAACAGAGGGAGTACCTCACATCTAAATATGACATCAGCACTTACTGTGAACACTGCTATTCATCGGACCTTGTCTTCTTTTATGAACGCTGCTATACAACGCTTACTGTGAACTCTAACGAACATTCTAATGGGCCAGGCCCAGCCCCTCCCACGCTCGCTCAATCTACTACACATTTGTAGTATGATTTTTTTTGTATTTTTTTCTCTTTTAGGTTTGGTTTTTTTCTGGTTTTCTTTCAGATTCTTTCCTGTTTGTACTTTTCTGTATTATAAACATTGTTCTAATGTATGTTGAACATTTTTCAAAAACACATTGAACAATTTTTTCATATATGGTGAACATTTTTTTTCAAATGCACACTGAAGAATGTCTTAAATATAGCTGAACATTTTTTCCAAATATACATTGAACAAGATAATATATATGATGAACTTTTTCAATATACATTGAACTTTTTTCCATATACTGTGAATTTTTTAAATATTTTACGGTGAACCTTTTACCAATACCATCTGAATTTTTTTTAAATGTGTCAAACATTTCTAAAAATAAGTAAAAATATAGAAGGGAAATATAAAATAAAAAATCATAAAAATGTTCATGTATTTGAAAAAAAATCCATGGATTTAAAACAATAATGAATTTGAAGAAAAAAATCATGAATTCAAAACATGTTAGTAGTGAATTCAAAAAGTGTTCACATATACGAAAAATGTTCACGTATTCGAAAAAAAGTTCATGAATTCGAAATAATGTTCATGAATTCGAAATAATGTTCATAAATTCCAGAAATGATGGCAAATTCAAAATAAATTCAGGTATTCAAAAAATATTTGCAAATTCAAAATATGTCTCAAATAAAATATACATTTTATGGCCACAACAAATTCAAATGTTTAGGATTGCAAAATAGAAAAATAAAAAATTAGTGATACAGATCAAAGGAGAAATAAAATTTGCATATTGTTTTGTTATCCAGTCCAATATGTATTTTAAGGTTTTTGTTTTTCTTGGAGAGAACCAAAAACCATACATATGTATATTATGTTTAGAATTGAAAAGGAGCAAAATAACTAGCAAGTGATTTAATCAAGTAGAAAGATATATATTTCTGGTTGACTAGGCGGAAAAAAATACTTCGGGCCCAGTTGCTAGTTGAAGGTGGACTTGCAACTGAGGCAGAAATAAAAGGCCAGGCCTAGATTGAGCCCAGTTGTGAGTTGATGGTAGGCTTGCAACTAGGACAAAGAAAACTTTGGGCCCAATTGTGAGTTGATGGTGGACTTGGAACTGGGACAGAAAAATTTCGAGTCGAGTTATGAGCCGTGGGTGAACTTGCAACTGGGACAAAAAAAGGACGGGCCAGAACCAACCTCTTGAAGGCTTACAATTGCAGTCGGTGGAAAACAATAGAGGTTGCGAGTCAAAGGTGAACTTGCAACTGAGGCCAAAATAAAATGTTGGGCCTAGATTGAGTCCAGCTGCAAGTTGACGGGGGACTTGCAACTGGAACCACTATGAGCCTAGTTGCGAGTCAAGGATAGACTTGCAACTGGGATGAAGAATAAACTATATCCTAGTTGCGAGTCAAGGGGTGGACTGGCAACCGGGATGAAAACAAACTATGGGCCTAGTTGCAAGTTGAGGGTGGACTTTCAACTAGGAAAACTACACAAAACTACGCGACCGGTTGTGAGTCAAGGGTGGACTTACAACTGGGACACTATGAGCCTAGTTGCTAGTCAAGGGCGGACTTGCAACTGGGATGCAAAAAAACTACACTCTTAGTTGTGAGTCGAGTGTGGACTTGTGGGGTGAAAAACAAACTATATGCCTATTTGAGAGTTGAGGGTGGACTTGCAACTAGCACAACTACACAAAACTACGATCCTAGTTGCGAGTTGAGCATGGACTTGCAATCAGTATGAAAACAAAAACTACGGGCTTAGTTGTGAGTCAGAGGCTGGACATGAAACTAGGACAACAACAAAACGGTGGGCCCAGCTGTGAGTTGAGGTTAGACTTGCAACTAGGACAACTACGAAACTAGGGGTGAGGCTGCGATTCAATGGGTAGACTAACAACCGGGATGAAACAAATTACGAGCCCAGTTGTGAGTCAAGGGAGGACTTGCAACTAGGATAACTACAAAAAACTACGATACCATTTACGAGTCGAGGATGGACTTGCAACTATAACAATAACAAACTATGAGCCTAGTCGAGTGTGAGCTCGCAACTGGGATGAAACAAAGACATGCCTAGTTCCGATTCAAAATATCATTGATCTAGTAATTACACAGAACCTAACAAACCATTCAGCCAACCGAAACATCTGCTCAGTTCTCTGGCCTGTACAAAACTGATTAAGTGGAATACACCATGAATCGATGTGTTCTCCTCAAAGTAGTTTTTACGTAATAATATGTGAAAAGGATACCAACACAAAACTCATCCTTTCAATGATCAATACATTGAGTATATTATAGCCCTAAATAAACAATTACCACATGGTACAAGGAGCAATATCTTTCCATGCCTCTTGCAGGGCCTCTTCATTCTTATAAGCTGCATGTGTTGCCCAAGCAAAGTACCCACTAGCTCCGAGAATTCTATTAACCTCCAGGAGGAAGATTCCATCTTCAAAATAGGAAAGTTATGATAACCCATTTAATTATGTTTATCATAACTTTCGTGCCCACAAAATGACCCATATTTGGTTTTTTCAGTTTTTCTTTTTTTTTGTTTTTCAAATATGCGAACATTTATCAAATTCATCAAGAATTTTCAAATTAACAAACATTTTTTATACACACGTATACTTTTTGAATTCATGAGCATTTTTCAACCACAGAAACATTTTCTTCAAATTTATGAACATTATTAAAATTCTTGATCATTTTCTGAAGATTTTGTGAACATTTTTTTGATTTTATGAAATAGTTTCAAATTTAAAAATATTTTGTGAACTCATGATACATTTTTTGAACTTGCAAACACTTTTAAAATTTGTGAACATTTTTTCAGAAAAATTGTTCACTATATGTTTGTGTAAAGTTCAATTTATGTTAAAAAAATCATCGTATATTTGAAACAATGTTCAGTGTGTATTAAAAAATATTCATTGTATAACTAGAAAAGTTCATTGTATATTAAATAATATTCTATGTATATTAAATAAATGTTTGTATTGAAACTGTACGGTGTGTCTAATAAAAAAGTTCATCGTATATAAAATTATTCGGCATATATTAAAAAATGTTCAACTTATACCAGAAAAATGTTTAGTGTCTATTCATAAAATATTCACCATATGTTATAGTATTGTTCACTCTATATTGAAATATGGTTTACTATGTGTTAAAATAGAAAATAAAAACAAAACAAAAAATCATAAGGGCAACTCCAATGCATGCCCCTAAACTAGCGTCTGTTTTGTTTGGATTTCGTCTGTTTGGGGTTGGCAATGGGGTGGTGTCTGCCTGAATTTCTAGATGACGCACGGTCGAATTTCGGCTACATCTTGTCCGCTGGAGGCCCTTTATACTAAAATCAAGCATAGCAAATAGTTCAAATCAAACACAGCAATTAGTTCCACATCCAAAATAGTCTTAGAACCTAACCAAAATAAAAACAATATCAAATAGTCTTACAACCCGATTGAAATAAAACCACAATCAAACCGCCTTGGTCGTTGTTGCTATCCCCACGCTCATCCATCACGATCATGTTGTGCATGATCACACAAGTAGTCATCACCATCCAAAGCTTCTAAGTGCTCCATGTCAATGCCAGGTTTCGAACAATACCCCATCGAGATTGAAACACACCAAATGCACGCTCCACATCCTTTCTAGCACTCTTCTGCATTTAGGTAAATCTATGTCTCTTCTCTCCTTGCGGATTGGGTATGGTCTTCACAAGAGTTGACCACTGAGGATAGATACCATCAGCTGGGTAATATCCCTTGTTGCAACAGTGGCCATTGATCTCAAATTTGACCTCTGGGGAGTGGCCTTTTGCAAGCCTTGCAAACACTAGAGAACGCTAAATCACATTGATATCATTGTGAGAACCAACCATGCCGAAGAAAGAATGTCATATCCACAGATCCCGTGAAGCCACCGCTTCAAGTATGACAGTGACACCTTTCACATGCCCCTTGTACTGCCCGTGCCAAGCAAATGGACAGTTCTTTCACTTTCAGTGCATATAATCTATACTATCAAGCATGCCCGAAAAGCCCCTATTGGCATTGATCGCCAACAACCTCTCTGTATCAGCGGCAGTTGGCTCTCTCAGGTACTCAGGGTCGAACACTGCCACCACGGCTTTGTAGAAACTATACATTGAGAGGAGACATGTGGACTCCCTCATATTCACATACTCATCCACAAGATCACCGGGAATTCCGTATGCAAGCATGTGAATAGCCGTAGTGCATTTCTGGTAAGAAGAGAAGCCAAGCTTGCCAAGGGCATCCTCTTTGCACTCAAAGTATGATCATATCCTACCACTCCCTGTCGAATACGATTGAACACATGTCTCCTCATTCGGAATTGGCGACGAAATTGATGTGGTTTTAAGAGTGCGGTATTCTCAAAGTAATCGATATAGAGAAGGTGTGGCCTCTCTCCTATTGTGGTTCAAGGCCGGAGCATACCCGGGATAGATCCCCTGAAATGAGGCCGCTTCCTACAAATGTGGTCATGGATGACCAATGCAGCCACCATAAGCTCTTCCTCATCCGAAAGAGCACCTCGAGCTCCCCTCGCAGGCAGCAAAGCAAGGTTGGCGTTGGTGGGTGGGCACCCTGCGGCAATGCAGTGTCTGTCGGAAGTTATTAGGGTCAACGGGCGGCGCTGGCGGCTGTAGCTTCTCTCCCACCGGCAACAAGGAACCACAAACGCTGGCAAAAAGTTCTTCCGAAACACGGGCATGGGCCAACTATGGTATGGTGTGGTCGTGGTTCGGACGGCCTTGATGGAAGGCGACGCGGCCGGGAACGGGGTGGCAGCGGCGATGGCGGGGGGTCATAGGATGAAAGGAGGGCAGGAGAAGATGGAAATTGGTTGTTGTTGGGGAACGTAGTAATTTCAAAAAAAATCCTACACACACGCAAGATCATGGTGATGCATAGCAACGAGAGGGGAGAGTGTTGTCCACGTACCCTCGTAGACCGAAAGCGGAAGCGTTAGCACAACGCGATTGATGTAGTCGTACGTCTTCACGGCCCGACCGATCAAGCACCGAAATTACGGCACCTCCGAGTTCTAGCACACGTTCAGCTCGATGACGACCCCCGGACTCCGATCCAGCAGAATGTCGGGGAAGAGTTCCGTCAGCACGACGGCGTGGTGACGATCTTGATGTTCTACCGTCGCAGGGCTTCGCCTAAGCACCGGTACAATATTATCGAGGATTATGGTGGAGGGGGGCACCGCACACGGCTAAGAGATCAATGATCAATTGTTGTGTCTATGGGGTGCCCCCTGCCCCCGTATATAAAGGAGCAAGGGGGAGGAGGTGCGGCCAGGCAAGGGGCGCGCCAGGAGGAGTCCTACTCCCACCGGGAGTAGGACTCCCCCCTTTTCCATGTTGGACTAGGACTTGGGGGGGAAGGAGAGAGAGAGGGGAAAGGAATGGGGGGGGGCGCCGGCCCCCTCCTTGTCCAATTCGGACTTGGGTGGGGGGGGGGGGAGGGGCGTGCGGCTGCCCCTTGGCCTCCTCTCTACTTCCTCCACTAGGCCCATTAAGGCCCATTAGGTTACCGGGGGGTTCCGGTAACCTCCCGGTACTCCGGTAAAATGCCGATTTCACCCGGAACACTTCCGATGTCCAAACATAGGCTTCCAATATATCAATCTTCATGTCTCGACCATTTCAAGACTCCTCGTCATGTCCATGATCACATCCGGGACTCCGAACAACCTTTGGTACATCAAAACATATAAACTCATAATGAAACTATCATCGTAACGTTAAGCGCGCGGACCCTACGGGTTCGAGAACAATGTAGACATGACCGAGACACGTCTCCGGTCAATAACCAATAGCGGAACCTGGATGCTCATATTGGCTCCTACATATTCTACGAAGATCTTTATCGGTCAGACTGCATAACAACATACGTTGTTCCCTTTGTCATCGGTATGTTACTTGCCCGAGATTCGATCGTCGGTATCTTAATACCTAGTTCAATCTCGTTACCGGCAAGTCTCTTTACTCGTTCTGTAATACATCATCCCTCAACTAACTCATTAGTTGCAATGCTTGCAAGGCTTAAGTGATGTGCATTACCAAGAGGGCCCAGAGATACCTCTCCGACAATCGGAGTGACAAATCCTAATCTCGAAATACACCAACCCAACATGTACCTTTGGAGACACCTGTAGAGCACCTTTATAATCATCCAGTTACGTTGTGATGTTTGGTAGCACACAAAGTGTTCCTCCGGTAAACGGGAGTTGCATAATCTCATAGTCATAGGAACATGTATAAGTCATGAAGAAAGCAATAGCAACATACTAAACGATCAAGTGCTAAGCTAACAGAATGGGTCAAGTCAATCACATCATTCTCCTAATGATGTGATCCCGTTAATCAAATGACAACTCATGTCTATGGTTAGGAAACATAACCATCTTCGATCAATGAGCTAGTCAAGTAGAGGCATACTAGTGACTCTCTGTTTGTCTATGTATTCACACAAGTATTATGTTTCTGGTTAATACAATTCTAGCATGAATAATAAACATTTATCATGATATAAGGAAATAAATAATAACTTTATTATTGCCTCTAGGGCATATTTCCTTCAGTCTCCCACTTGCACTAGAGTCAATAATCTAGATTACACAGTAATGATTCTAACACCCATGGAGCCTTGGTGCTGATCATGTTTTACTCGTGGAAGAGGCTTAGTCAGCGGGTCTGCAACATTCAGATCCATATGTATCTTGCAAATTTCTATGTCTCCCAATTGGACTAAATCCCGAATTGAATTGAAGCATCTCTTGATGTGCTTGGTTCTCTTGTGAAATCTGGATTCCTTTGCCAAGGCAATTGCACCAGTATTGTCACAAAAGATTTTCATTGGACCCGATGCACTAGGTATGACACCTAGATCGGATATGAACTCCTTCATCCAGACTCCTTCATTTGCTGCTTCCGAAGTAGCTATGTACTCCACTTCACATGTAGATCCCGCCACGATGCTTTGTTTAGAACTACACCAACTGACAGCTCCACCGTTTAATGTAAACACATATCCGGTTTGCGATTTAGAATCGTCCAGATCAGTGTCAAAGCTTGCATCAACGTAACCATTTACGATGAGCTCTTTGTCACCTCCATATACGAGAAACATATCCTTAGTCCTTTTCAGGTACTTCAGGATGTTCTTGACCGCTGTCCAGTGATCCACTCCTGGATTACTTTGGTACCTCCCTGCTAGATTTATAGCAAGGCACACATCAGGTCTGGTACACAGCATTTCATACATGATAGAGCCTATGGCTGAAGCATAGGGAACATCTTTCATTTTCTCTCTATCTTTTGCGGTGGTCGGACATTGAGTCTTACTCAAATTCACACCTTGTAACATAGGCAAGAACCCTTTCTTTGCTTGATCCATTTTGAACTTCTTCAAAACTTTGTCAAGGTATGTGCTTTGTGAAAGTCCAATTAAGCGTCTTGATCTATCTCTATAGATCTTAATGCCCAATATGTAAGCAGCTTCACCGAGGTCTTTCATTGAAAAACTCTTATTCAAGTATCCCTTTATGCTATCCAGAAATTCTATATCATTTTCAATCAGTAATATGTCATCCACATATAATATCAGAAATGCTACAGAGCTCCCACTCACTTTCTTGTAAATACAGGCTTCTCTAAAAGTCTGTACAAAACCAAATGCTTTGATCACACTATCAAAGCGTTTATTCCAACTCCGAGAGGCTTGCACCAGTCCATAAATGGATCGCTGGAGCTTGCACACTTTGTTAGCTCCCTTTGGATCGACAAAATCTTCTGGTTGTATCATATACAACTCTTCTTCCAGAAATCCATTCAGGAATGCAGTTTTTACATCCATCTGCCAAATTTCATAATCATAAAATGCGGCAATTGCTAACATGATTCGGACAGACTTAAGCATCGCTACGGGTGAGAAGGTCTCATCATAGTCAATCCCTTGAACTTGTCGAAAACCTTTCGCAACAAGTCGAGCTTTGTAGACAGTAACATTACCGTCAGCGTCAGTCTTCTTCTTGAAGATCCATTTATTCTCAATTGCTTGCCGATCAACGGGCAAGTCAACCAAAGTCCATACTTTGTTCTCATACATGGATCCCATCTCAGATTTCATGGCTTCTAGCCATTTTGCGGAATCTGGGCTCACCATCGCTTCTTCATAGTTCGTAGGTTCATCATGATATAGTAGCATGACTTCCAGAACAGGATTACCGTACCACTCTAGTGCGGATCTTACTCTGGTTGATCTACGAGGTTCAGTAGTAACTTGATCTGAAGTTTCATGATCATTATCATTAGCTTCCTCACTTATTGGTGTAGGTGTCACAGATACCGGTTTCTGTGATGTACTACTTTCCAATAAGGGAGCAGGTACAATTACCTCATCAAGTTCTACTTTCCTCCCACTCACTTCTTTCGAGAGAAACTCTTTCTCTAGAAAGGATCCATCCTTAGCAACGAATGTCTTGCCTTCGGATCTGTGATAGAAGGTGTACCCAACAGTTTCCTTTGGGTATCCTATGAAGACATATTTCTCCGATTTGGGTTCGAGCTTATCAGGTTGAAGCTTTTTCACATAAGCATCGCAGCCCCAAACTTTCAGAAATGACAACTTTGGTTTCTTGCCAAACCACAGTTCATAAGGCGTCGTTTCAACGGATAATGATGGTGCCCTATTTAATGTGAATGCGGCCGTCTCTAAAGCATAACCCCAAAACGATAGCGGTAAATCTGTAAGAGACATCATAGATCGCACCATATCTAGTAAAGTACGATTACGACGTTCGGACACACCATTACGCTATGGTGTTCCGGGTGGCGTGAGTTGTGAAACTATTTCGCATTGTTTCAAATGTAGACCAAACTCGTAACTCAAATATTTTCCTCCACGATCAGATCGTAGAAACTTTATTTTCTTGTTACGATGATTTTCAACTTCACTCTGAAATTCTTTGAACTTTTCAAATGTTTCAGACTTATGCTTCATTAAATAGATATACCCATATCTGCTTAAATCATCTGTGAAGGTGAGAAAATAACGATATTCGCCACGAGCCTCAACATTCATCGGACCACATACATCTGTATGTATGATTTCCAACAAATCTGTTGCTCTCTCCATAGTACCAGAGAACGGCGTTTTAGTCATCTTGCCCATGAGGCACGGCTCACAAGTAGCAAGTGATTCATAATCAAGTGATTCCAGAAGTCCATCAGTATGGAGTTTCTTCATGCGCTTTACACCGATATGACCTAAACGGCAGTGCCACAAATAAGTTGCATTATCATTATCAACTCTGCATCTTTTGGTTTCAACATTATGAATATGTGTATCACTATTATCGAGATTCATCAAAAATAGACCATTCTTCAAGGGTGCATGACCATAAAAGATATTACTCATATAAATAGAACAACCATTATTCTCTGATTTAAATGAATAACCGTCTTGCATCAAACAAGATCCAGATATAATGTTCATGCTCAACGCTGGCACCAAATAACAATTATTTAGGTCTAATACTAATCCCAAAGGTAGATGTAGAGGTAGCGTGCCGACCGCGATCACATCGACTTTGGAACCATTTCCCACGCGCATCGTCACCTCGTCCTTCGCCAGTGTTCGCTTAATCCGTAGTCCCTGTTTCGAGTTGCAAATGTTAGCAACGGAACCAATATCAAATACCCAGGTGCTACTGCGAGCTCTAGTAAGGTACACATCAATAACATGTATATCACATATACCTTTGTTCACCTTGCCATCCTTCTTATCCGCCAAATACTTGGGGCAGTTCCGCTTCCAGTGACCAGTCTGCTTGCAGTAGAAGCACTCGGTTTCAGGCTTAGGTCCAGATTTGGGTTTCTTCTCCTGAGCAGCAACTTGCTTGATGTTCTTCTTGAAGTTCCCCTTCTTCTTCCCTTTGCCCTTTTTCTTGAAACTAGTGGTCTTGTTGACCATCAACACTTGATGCTCCTTCTTGATTTCTACCTCCGCGGCCTTTAGCATTGCGAAGAGCTCGGGAATTGTTTTATTCATCCCTTGCATATTATAGTTCATCACGAAGCTCTTGTAGCTTGGTGGCAGTGATCGAAGAACTCTGTCAATGACACTATCAACCGGAAGATTAACTCCCAGCTGAGTCAAGTGATTATGGTACCCAGACATTCTGAGTATATGTTCACTAACAGAACTGTTCTCCTCCATCTTGCAGCTATAGAACTTATTGGAGACTTCATATCTCTCAATCCGGGCATTTGCTTGAAATATTAACTTCAACTCCTGGAACATCTCATATGCTCCATGACGTTCAAAACATCGTTGAAGATCCGGTTCTAAGCCGTAAAGCATGACACATTGAACTATCGAGTAGTCATCAACTTTGCTCTGCCAGACGTTCATAACATCTGGTGTTGCTCCAGCAGCAGGCCTGGCACCCAGCGGTGCTTCCAGGACGTAATTCTTCTGTGCAGCAATGAGGATAATCCTGAAGTTACGGATCCAGTCCGTGTAATTGCTACCATCATCTTTCAACTTTGCTTTCTCAAGGAACGCATTAAAATTCAACAGAACAACAACACGGGCCATCTATCTACAATCAAACATAAACAAGCAAGATACTATCAGGTACTAAGTTCATGATAAATTTAAGTTCAATTAATCATATTACTTAAGAACTCCCACTTAGAAAGACATCCATCTAATCTTCTAAGTGTTCACGTGATCCAAATCAACTAAACCATAACCAATCATCACGTGAAATGGAGTAGTTTTCAATGGTGAACATCACTATGTTGATCATATCTACTATATGATTCACGCTCGACCTTTCGGTCTCAGTGTTTCGAGGCCATATCTGCATATGCTAGGCTCATCAAGTTTAACCTGAGTATTCCGCGTGTGCAAAACTGGCTTGCACCCGTTGTAGATGGACGTAGAGCTTATCACACCTGATCATCACGTGGTGTCTGGACACGATGAACTTTGGCAAGGATGCATACTCAGGGAGAACACTTTTATCTTGAAATTTAGTGAGAGATCATCTTATAATGCTACCGTCAATCAAAGCAAGATAAGATGCATAAAAGATAAACATCACATGCAATCAATATAAGTGATATGATATGGCCATCATCATCTTGTGCTTGTGATCTCCATCTCCGAAGCACCGTTATGATCACCATCGTCACCGGCGCGACACCTTGATCTCCATCGTAGCATCGTTGTTGTCTCGCCAATCTTATGCTTCTATGGCTATCGCTACCGCCTAGTGATAAAGTAAAGCATTACAGGGCGATTGCATTGCATACAATAAAGCGACAACCAGATGGCTCCTGCCAGTTGCCGATAACTTGGTTACAAAACATGATCATCTCATACAATAAAATTTAGCATCATGTCT
The DNA here is from genome assembly GCF_056163025.1 of Triticum urartu. Lineage (NCBI taxonomy): Eukaryota > Viridiplantae > Streptophyta > Magnoliopsida > Poales > Poaceae > Triticum > Triticum urartu. Next base: position 499,561,809 of record NC_141874.1, on the reverse strand, counting down.
TGACCATATCACATCACAACATGCCCTGCAAAAACAAGTTAGACGTCCTCTACTTTGTTGTTGCAAGTTTTACGTGGCTGCTACGGGCTTAGCAAGAACCGTTCTTACCTACACATCAAAACCACAACGATAGTTTGTCAAGTTGGTGCTGTTTTAACCTTCGCAAGGACTAGGCGTAGCCACACTCGGTTCAACTAAAGTTGGAGAAACTGACACCCACCAGCCACCTGTGTGCAAAGCACGTCGGTAGAACCAGTCTCGCGTAAGCGTACGCATAATGTCGGTCTGGGCCGCTTCATCCAACAATACCGCTGAATCAAAGTATGACATGCTGGTAAGCAGTATGACTTATATCGTCCATAACTCACTTGTGTTCTACTCGTGCATATAACATCAACGCATAAAACCTGGCTCAGATGCCACTGTTGGGGAACGTAGTAATTTCAAAAAAAATCCTACGCACACGCAAGATCATGGTGATGCATAGCAACGAGAGGGGAGAATGTTGTCCACGTACCCTCGTAGACCGAAAGCGGAAGCGTTAGCACAACGTGGTTGATGTAGTCGTACGTCTTCACGGCCCGACCGATCAAGCACCGAAATTACGGCACCTCCGAGTTCTAGCACACGTTCAGCTCGATGACGATCCCCAGACTCCGATCCAGTAGAATGTCGGGGAAGAGTTCCGTCAGCACGACAGCGTGGTGACGATCTTGATGTTCTACCATCGCAGGGCTTCGCCTAAGCACCGCTACAATATTATCGAGGATTATGGTGGAGGGGGGCACCGCACACGACTAAGAGATCAATGTTCAATTGTTGCGTCTATGGGGTGCCCCCTGCCCCCGTATATAAAGAAGCAAGGGGGAGGAGGTGCGGCCAGGCAAGGGGCGCGCCAGGAGGAGTCCTACTCCCACCGGGAGTAGGACTCCCCCCTTTTCCATGTTGGACTAGGACTTGGGGGGAAGGAGAGAGAGAGAGGGGAAAGGAAAGGGGGGGGCGCCCCCTCCTTGTCCAATTCGGACTTGGGGGGGGGAGGGGCGCGCGGCTGCCCCTTGGCCTCCTATCTACTTCCTCCACTAGGCCCATTAAGGCCCATTAGGTTACCGGGGGGTTCCGGTAACCTCCCGGTACTCCGGTAAAATGCCGATTTCACCCGGAACACTTCCATGTCCAAACATAGGCTTCCAATATATCAATATTCATGTCTCGACCATTTCCAGACTCCTCGTCATGTCCGTGATCACATCCGGGACTGTGAACAACCTTCGATACATCAAAACATCTAAACTCATAATGAAACTGTCATCGTAACGTTAAGCGTGCGGACCCTACGGGTTCGAGAACAATGTAGACATGACCGAGACACGTCTCCGGTCAATAACCAATAGCGGAACTTGGATGCTCATATTGGCTCCTACATATTCTACGAAGATCTTTATCGGTCAGACCGCATAACAACATACGTTGTTCCCTTTGTCATCGGTATGTTACTTGCCCGAGATTTGATCGTCGGTATCTTATTACCTAGTTCAATCTCGTTACCGGCAAGTCTCTTTACTCATTCTGTAATACATTATCCCGCAACTAACTCATTAGTTGCAATGCTTGCATGGCTTAAGTGATGTGCATTACCGAGAGGGCCCAGAGATACCTCTCCGACAATCAGAGTAACAAATCCTAATCTCGAAATACGCTGACCCAACATGTACCTTTGGAGACACCTGTAGAGCACCTTTATAATCACCCAGTTACGTTGTGACGTTTGGTAGCACACAAAGTGTTCCTCCGGTAAACGGGAGTTGCATAATCTCATAGTCATAGGAACATGTATAAGTCATGAAGAAAGCAATAGCAACATACTAAACGATCAAGTGCTAAGCTAACGGAATGGGTCAAGTCAATCACATCATTCTCCTAATGATGTGATCCCGTTAATCAAATGACAACTCATGTCTATGGTTAGGAAACATAACCATCTTTGATCAATGAGCTAGTCAAGTAGAGGCATACTAGTGACACTCTGTTTGTCTATGTATTCACACAAGTATTATGTTTTCGGTTAATACAATTCTAGCATGAATAATAAACATTTATCATGATATAAGGAAATAAATAATAACTTTATTATTGCCTCTAGGGCATATTTCCTTCAGTTGTGTCCCCGACGGGCGGGCCTGGGGACAAGGGCGCGCGTCCCCCACCGTCCACGTGTGTGTGTTCGTTTGGACGCAAACACGGCCCAAAGTTGGGCCAGAAATGAGTCGAAAACAGATAAAAAACGGACATTGATCCGTTTAGTCTCACGCGTTGGGCCGTGTTTTCTATCTGTTTACCCTTAAACAAACACGACTGAACCATTTGGGATTGTGCGTTAGAGTTGACCTAACAGAAAATATAAAAAGAAAACCCACCGCACTAGCTTAGTGCTGCTACTAGTGCATGTGCCCTCGCTTTTTTTGAGACAAACTCGCCAAGCTTTATTTATGTCAAAATGTTCTGTGGTACAAAAATAAGATCACCAGGGTGACCAAGCCAGACATGGCGGCCAAAACCTAGAGATAAAGCATGCTTGGCGAGGTTGTGAGCCTCGATATTTGAGCTCCTAGACTCATGGACTATACTGCAAGAAGGAAACAATGTCGCGTGCTCCATGATTTCATGTGTTATTGCTCCATACCTGCTGAAGAGCCTTGCTTAATTCCGTCCACTACTGCCTTGCAATCCGTCGCTATATGTATATTATGGATATACAAGTCATCTGCCAAACATAGAGCTTCACGGAATGCCATTGCCTCGAGCGTCTCAGGGTCTGCAATATGCCTGAATGTTATACACGAAGCTCCCGAAAACATACCTCCCGAGTCACGGCTCACAACAGCCACCGCGCTGTAGCTCCCGTCTCTCCTTACTGCCGCATCAGTGTTGAATTTCGTATAATTTGCTGGGGGCGGCACCCATGCTGACGATCGTATACTCTGCCTTGTCAATTGAACCATCATGGGATTTGCTATCATATCCAAATCAGCAATGAACGAACTAATGAAGCTATGGGTAGACAGCGGGCTCTGGAAGATATCTTCGTGGATCACTTTCCGCCTCGCCTTCCAAATAGCCCATAGAGTCACAACCATCCTGGTGAATTCACTCTGAGAGAGAGTTTCATTCATCAAGCTCAGCCACTCCCTCGCATTCAGATCCTCATGAGCACACATATGTTCGACAGTTTCATCAAGCGCTAATGCCCATACGCACCTCGCCATCGTGCAGTTTATTAGAGCATGCCTCCAACTGTCCCCTGTTGAACATATTGTACACACTGCTGTGGTAGACATATTCCGGTGATTAAGTATATCAGCAGTTGGCAACGAGTCATGGCAGAGCCGCCAGATAAAATTTTTAAGTTTAGATGGGACTCTCATCTGCCATATTAGTGTCCACTTCCTCTCCTCAGCATTTGTGTCCAATGGGCCCTCGATTTGTTCCAGCCAGTTTTCCCTCTGAGTCTTCGTCTTCATTAACATCTTATAAACTGAGCCCACTGAGAACTTGCCCCGTCTATCAGCTCCCCATGCCCAGAAATCATCGATCCTTCGAGTACACAAAGGGATCTTCAATATTGCTTCCGCATCAACAGGCAAAAAGGAAGCCTGAACCAAAACCTCTCGCCATTCCCCCAGTGGGGCATTGATCAGCTCAGAAACAAAAGTAGGGGGATTGTCAACTAGATCAGCCATTGGTCTTTTAACTCCATCCCTCGGTAGCCAATTCTCTTCCAAAATTTTAGTGGACTCACCCGTTCCAATCCTCTTAATGATTCCTTGGGCTAAAATGTCATGTCCATCTACGATTGCCCGCCATACCTGATAAGGGTGAGTGCCCAAACTTGCCTCAAGTATACTGCTGGAAGGATAGTATACCGCCTCTAAAATTCTTGCACTGAGAGTTGTTGGGTCATGTAGTAGCCTCCATGCTTGTGTGGCTAGGAGGGATAAGTTAAAGAGTTCCATGTCACGGAATCCCAATCCTCCCAAAAACTACGGTTTTGTGCATACATCCCACGAGACCCAATGCGGTTTCCTCTTTCCCCTCTTGCTTCCCCACCAAAATTGACGGATGACTGCAGATATGCTTTCACAAACTCCCCTCGGTAATCTAAAGCAAGGCATTGAATAGACCGGGATAGCTTGAGCAACTGCCTTGATAAGAACTTCCTTACCCCCATAGGATAATAATTTCTCCATACAGCCTTTTACCTTCTCCCACACTCTGTCCCTCAAATATTTAAAAGATCCGTTTCTTGAAATCCCCACATCAGTTGGCATCCCCAAGTATCTCTCACTAAGCTGCTCGTTATGAACATTGAGTGTTCCCTTTATTCCATCACAAATCACCTGAGGGCATCCCTTGCTAAAAAAGATAGAGGATTTATCGTTGTTTACCTTCTGTCCTGATGCGTTACAGTAAGTTTCCAACAGGTTTGACACTACCACTGCCCCCTCATTGCTTGCCTTGAACAGCAACGGGCTATCATCAGCAAAAAGAAGATGGTTAACAACCGGAGCTGTCGGTGCCACCTTTACTCCCACGAAGCTCGATGACTGAGAACTGTTTTTAAGAGGCACGAAAGGCCCTCCGCTGCTATCAAGAAAAGATAAGGGGAGATCGGGTCTCCCCGCCGAATACCTCTGGACGGTTTAAATTGATCAAGTTTCTCACCATTGAACAAAACCGAGAACGAAATAGATTTAATCATTCCCATAACAGTATTTATCCATGTTTGTGCAAAACCCAATTTCACCATAATTGCTTCTAGATAGTCCCACTCAAGCCTATCATAGGCTTTCATCATATCTAATTTTAGTGCACAATGGCTATTAGTCTTGGATCTGCTTCTCTTCATAAAATGCAAACATTCATAAGCACAAATAATATTATCCGTAATTAGCCTCCCTGGAACACAAGAGGATTGCTCTTCTGATATGATATCTGGAAGGATTTGCTTCAATCTATTTGCCACCACTTTCGAAGCTATTTTGTAAAGAACATTACACAAACTGATGGGTCTAAACTGAGTCAGAAGGGTGGGATTCATTACCTTGGGAATTAGTACCAAAAAGTATCATTTATGCATTCAGGACTCTCCTCCCCCCTTACTATCCTCAACACCGCCCGAGTGACCTCTTCCACACAAACGTCCCAGTGTCGTTGATAGAAGTGTGCAGGAAAGCCATCCGGCCCCGGGGACTTTGTAGGGAACATTTGAAACAAAGTTGTTTTAACTTCATCGCTGCTATAGGCTGCACCTAACATTTCATTCATCTGCGCCGTAACCTTCCGTGGCACATGATCTAGAACCCTATCCATATTAGAGACCCCTTCGGACCTATACAGGTCCTCATAAAATTTTGACACCATAGACTTCAGCTCCTCCGGGTCCTCAACCATCACGCCCAAAGAATTGGAAAGGGCCTTGATCATGTTTTTCTTCCTCCTCAAGCTTGCACGGATATGAATTTTTTTGTATTCCTGTCCCCTTCAGCTAACCAGTTGATTCGCGAGCGTTGTCTCCATAACATTTCTTCCCTGTGATACAGCTCCACTAACCGATCATTTATCTTGATTTCTACATGACTCGGCCTTGTTCTAGTCCGATTACTACGAAGCTTTTCCAGTTCCCTTTTCAAAGCTCTAATCTCCTTACGTACAGACCCAAACGTATCTGCATTCCATGACTTGAGACTACCCGACAAAGAAGCCAACTTCTGTTTCATATCCTCCACTCTTGTACAAGGCTGGTTTGCTGTCCAAGCCTCCACTATCGTCTCTTTCAGATTTTCATCTGTTTCCCAAGCCGTCTCATATCTGAACAACGGCGGTGGGCGAGAGACTCCCGCTGCTCCGTCTAGCTGCAGGTGGATTGGACCATGATCTGACGTGGCTAAGGTAAGATGATTCAGACACGCCAAAGGAAAGCGAGCGTTCCACTCCGCTGTACCCAGGGCTCTATCGAACCTCACTCGAGTATATGTGCCACCCACCACCTTCTCGCAAATGTCCAAAACCTGCCCTTAAAGCCAATGTCCAGTAACCTACAAGTGTCAACCATATCTCTAAAGCCTTGTATTTGTGCATTGCTTCTCTGACCTATCCCCTCATGTTCTTCCCGACGTAAGACTTCATTGAAATCTCCAATGCATAGCCAGGGAAGCTCGCTCGAACCACTGATGTTTTTAAGTACATCCCATGTTTGATGCCAAAGATGTGTTTGGGCTTCACCATATACCACTGTTAAGCGCCATGGTTCATTGATCGTGTCAGCCACCTCACAATCCACATGATACATAGAGTAACCCAAAATCTCAATGTTTATTGAATTATTCCAAAAGATACCAATACCTCCACTTCTACCATTACTATCTATTGCATAGCCATACTCTCTACCCTAACTTTATTAATCTGTGTTTCGACAATACAAAGCACCGTAGGGGTAAACTTCTTCTTCGTCTTGCGAAGTTCACGAACTGTCGAGGATTTACCCGCACCTCGGCAGTTCCAACATATCATATTCATTGTGCCCGGCGGCACTCCTCGAAGGAGCCCGCCGATATTGCAACTGTATTGTCCTGAGTATGATTGTTTTGTCCCACCTCTTTTCCTTCTTGTACCTTTCTCAGCCTTTTATTATCCTTCCTTGGTGACACATAGACTGGGGGCAAGGGCGGGACCCCTGAAGGTGGCACACCTGCCACCACCATGGCACCCAAGTTTTCCATAGCTGACTGGTGATCCACCAGCGTCTCTGACTACTGCGATATATTATCATGAGAAGATCTCTTGTAGTGCACTTTCCCCAGATTGGTTTCAGAAAACTGCTGCTCCACCGCTTGTCCTTTGGCACCTTGTTTAGCTCCTGTTACGGCCTGGGTTCCTAGCTCGCCCACGGCCACGATCTCCTATGAAAAAACCTCTCCCTCCAGTCGGCTGGCTGTAATTTACAGTTCTGCATTTTGCAATCATCCAAGACCCCCACTTAAAGTCATCCTCCTTCCAAACCCCATTGCCACATTCATCATAACTATGCCCCATCAATCCACAGACCTTACAGAAAAACGGGATCTTTTCATACTTCACCATTAACATGCGTGTGCCTTCCCCAGTCACCGTGAGCGGGATGAAACGGGTCAAGGGTTTTGCTGTTAGAACCCTAGCCCTCACCCTCACATAATCTCCTTCATAGTACAGTGTTGGATGGAGTTGCACCTCTCTCACCTTCCCAATCCTACGAGCTAGCTGATCTACCACTGGTTCACGACGATAAATCTCCGGTACCTTGTGGATTTGAGCCCAAACATACAGTCCATCTAGCACAAACTCCTTTGGGTATGTCTTCCCATCATAATCCTCGATTACCACCGCCAAATTCCTGAATAGCCAAGGGCCCCCATGGACCACTTTTTTCCAATCTCCAAGAGAAAACATCTGGAAGATGAATAGGTTTGACCCAGCCTCACGAAATTTTGGGGTCTGCGCAAGGCCCCATACGAACTTCATGTTGTCAAAGAAAGCAGTCGAACTAAAGGGTCGATATGTGTTAACCCTAGCTATCACCATCCACTGCGCTTCTGCCTCAAAAGACTTTATAAAACCTCGGACCCGCGCAAGCGTTGCCTCCCTCGATCTCCCTCAGCACCCGTATGCGAGCGCTAAATCGGTATGTAGTGTAGAAGATGGAATCTCACGCCAGCAAGAACAGCCGCCGGCGGAGCCAAAACCCTAATCGAGAGGGTACATAGGTAGTAACCTTGCTGGCGCATTTTTGAGTAATTGCATGTGCCCTCGTTGCTGGCTACTATTCCACTCGATAGGCAAGGCCCATGTAGGTACCATGTACTCCCTCCGTTCCGAATTACTTGTCTTAAATTTGTCTAGATACGGAGATATCTAGCACTAAAATGAGTCTAGATACATCCGTATCTAGACAAATCCAAAACAAGTAATTCGAAACGGAGGGAGTACGTGCGAGCGACGGCTGGGATACAAATCGCTTTAAGCGATATATATCGGGAACTTCTATACGGCGCTTCAGGTAAAACCTATTAGACACCCGCGTGTGTCAAACTGCTGCAGCGTGCGCTTCCCGTTCGTGGCAGAGCGTGCTTCCCTTTCGCTTCTTTGGTTTTTCGTTCATTTTCTTCTATTACCTTTTTGTTTTGTTCTATCTTTTCGATTTTTTCTTTCTAGTTCTTTTAGTTATTTTTTATTTTACTTTTTTCTTTCTCTTTCTCTTTTACATTAAAGAAATGTTTCATCATGTATTTATTTATTATTACTTTAATACGATGAACAGTCTGTGTTTCTTCTTTTTATTTTTAATTTTCTTCCTTTCTTGTGTATTATATAAGAGTTCATCTCGTATTACAAAAACATTCATCATATATTTAAGACAAATTTTACCTTATATTAAGAAAATATTCATTGTGTACTTCAAAAATGTTCAACATGTATCACAAAAATGTTCAATGAGTATTTTCAAATTGTTCAGGGTATATCATAAAAATTTTAATATGTATTTTCAAAATTTCAGCATATATCACAAAAATGGTTCAATGTGTGCTTAAGAAATGTTCATCGTATATTACAAAAATGTTCAATGTATATTAAAAAAATGTTCAATGATCGAATTTTTATTTTTGGATCTGTCTCTAAATGTAGTTCTTAAGTATTCACGCAGCCTATTGACCGCAATCACCAAGTGGTAAGGGATGCTAACCCTCTATCCTAGGGTTAGGGTTAGGGCCAGCCCATTCAATCGCGCCCTGCACGAATGCTCGTCTTCTTGATGCACGCGGTCGTCTGCTAGGGCTCTCGGCGCTTCAAGCGAATTTGAATTTTTTTATTGATTTACTCTTCTTTTTTGAATTAATGATAGAAAATAATTTCAAAAATAAAAAGTTCATGAATTTGAAAAAAGTCATCAATTTACTGTTATTTTTGCGAAATAAGAAAATAATTCACACATTTAGCAAACAAAAAAGAAACAGAAAAGAAATAAAATTAAGGAAAGAGAAAAAGATAAAAGATAAAAGAAGATAAGAACGGAGAAAGGAATGGGATAGTGGTAACTAATCGTAACAGAAATGGTGGACCTATGGTTGGATGGTTAGAAGGACTGTGGTATTCCCAGCTCACTAGGATTCAAGTCCTGGTGCTCGCGTTTATTTTTGAAATTATTTCAGGATTTTTGGTGATGCGCATTCAGTGGGAGGAGACGTTCCCGTCGACGACGAGGTGCTTATGTTCACTTCTTGAATTTCAAGATGATATGACGGCTCAGTTTTTCGAAGGTGCTCATAGGGGTAAGGTATGCGTGTGTGCGTTTATAGAGATAAGTGTATGTACGTATATATGAGCGTTTGCGTCTATACTGTGTTAAAAAAGTGGCTTGATGGTTATCGCGCACAATACTTTGAACTAGAAAGTCCCTGGTCGAATCCCGCGATCTCATCTTTTTTCCATTTAAGAATAAAAAAAGATTAGACAGGCCGGCCCAATTTGCGGGAGTGTGTGCGCCCATTTGTAAAAAGACCTATAACGGCTGCCTGAAGCGCCAAATAGGAAGGGCCATATATATCACCACCCACAAAAAACTAAGTTCACGTGGCAGCACGTTTTTACTTTTTGATGATTATGATTGAAAAATTGAAATGTTAACAAAACATAGTAAATCGCCATGCCAGTAAATAAAATTTTCGTGCTCTTGATGGTAAGATGTCCATGAAAAAACATTACACACAGAAAGTAACCATGATCGAAATAATGAAATTGCCATGCCAGTAAAAATAAATATTCATACTCTTATTAAAAAATGGCCATGCTCTATATTTCCTTTGTCTTAATAAAAGAATCACATAAAAGAATTTTGCCATGATGGAAAACAATAAAATTGACATGCCGGTAAAGCTAAAATTGCCATGTTCTTATTAAGAAAGTAGATACATTAAGTTTTCAACAGAAACATATATAGTCTGTCATTTAGAGTTAAACAAATGTTGCCATCTTGTGGTATGAGCAAGTTGTATGAAAACACAACAACAAATTTGCAAAAGACCCGTCGCAAAACAAAAAACACACAACAAAAAAAGAATGCCGTTGGAAAAAGTTATATAAAAGCCTATACAAAATGATGGCAAAAATTAGAAAAGATGTTCTCTAGTTTATGGCCCAAAAAAGAAAAGTATGTAAGAGTGACATGACAAATTCAGGAAATTTAGATGTCTAAATGTAGGAAATTTGTACTTAGTGACATGGAAATTCATACAAAAAAAGATAAATATGTGTAGGCAAGTGTAAGAATTTTTGAACTAGTGACATGCCAATTTTTTCTTCTGAAAATGCCATGTCACTAGATCAATTTTTCTTAAATTTGCCATGTCGCAAACACAAATTTACCTGCATATTTCTTGGATGCACCCGAAGAAACGTCGTGGTACGTATGTTATATACAACAAATTTGCCATGATCCAAGGAAACAATAAATGTTAAAAATGTAAACAGAAAGCACATGACAAATTTGCCATGATTATTTTAAAAACAAAATACAAGCATATAACAAATTTGCAAAGATCCATGGCAAAAACTATATAAAAAGACTATACAAAGCCATGGAATTTCCTAAGATGGAGTACAAATGCCATGTTACAAGTGTTATATATAATAAATTTGCCATGGTAATTGTAATAAAAACAAGAAACCAACTTTTGTCGTCTGAGTAGACCACATGAGGGCAAAAAGTTAGAATCATGGCAATTTTTTAAAGATTGGCTCTATATTTGGTTCAGATGTCATAGCAAATGCAGAACAGAATGTAATGTTACATGGGAAATTTTAGGGAAAATTCCTCATTGAACATGTCAAAAAGTGTACATAAATTTTGGAAAAAAGGTTGCGTGGCAACTATCAAAAACTTGTTTGATAACTAAAACAATCATAACAAAATGTCACGTGTAACAGAATTTGCCTTTCTACCCATGATAGTGAAATCTACCAAGCACTAGGTTTTGCACCTCACAAACACACATTTGCATGTGTTGGCATTTTGTGTTATGCAAAATGTTTGTGATGGTTGTATGGTGTCGGAGCTAATCTCATAGATTATCCTAACTAGGTGACTTGACACAATGGTAACAGGGACAAGGTTTTTACCTAGGTTCGGGCTCTCACGGAGGAGATAATACCCTACGTCCCGGTCTTTGCTTTATCGCATTGGGATGTGTACAGAGTGCAAAGTACCATGTGTCTATCTACGAGCCCGGACCCTGGTTTATATAGCATACTGGGACCCTAGGGTGAAAGAACCTAGTCGGCTACATACAGAGAGGTACAATCCGCCATGATCCTAGCTTCTGGTCTTGCACGCCAAGTGTTCTAGAATCTTCTGGTATACCGTCATGGGCCGCCCAAAGTAGCCCAGGACGGAACCGACAAAGGGATCATCTGCCCGACACACCAGGCCAGGAGCCGACGTGGTGATGATCCCCTTTGAGATCGTGCATTTGAAGGAAAAGTTATCGCAATTGGGAGGTTGTAAATCCTACCTGCGAGAATCCGCATCAACGATTGATAACCCACAAGTATAGGGGATCAATTGTAGCCTCTTTCGATAAGTAAGAGTGTCGAACCCAACGAGGAGCTAAAGGTAGAACAAATATTCCCTCAAGTTCTATCGACCACCGATACAACTCTACGCACGCTTAACGCTCGCTTTACCTAGAACAAGTATGAAACTAGAAGTACTTTGCAGGTGTAACGGGATAGGTTTGCAAGAATATAAAGAGCACGTAAATAAAAACTAGGGGCTGTTTTAAGTAAAGAAGCAATAAAGTTAGTATAGCGAGTGTGGAAAAGTGGTGGTAGGAGTTGCTAAATTGTCCCTAAGCAATTGACTACGTTACTAGACCGATAGCAAGTTTCATGTGGGAGAGGCCACTGCTAGCATGTCATCCCTGACTTGCAATTCAATGCACTTATGATTGGAACTATTAGCAAGCATCCGCAACTACTAACGTTCATTAAGGTAAAACCCAACCATAGCATTAAGATATATTGGCCCCCTTCAACCCCGTATGCATCAATTTCTATGCTAGGTTGAACCTTCTGTCACTCTTGCCCTCCAATACATAGTCCTATCAACATACAACTAACCCTATGGTGTGATCCACGCGCGCGCTCATATGATGGGCACCAAAGGACAACAACATAACCACAAGAAAATTAAATCAATCATCGTAATTCACCAATCACCGATAGGACAACGAAAATCTAGTCAGACATCATAGGATGGCAACACATCATTGGAAAATAATATGAAGCATAAAGCACCATATTCAAGTAGAGGGTACAACGGGTTGTGGGAGAGTGGACCACTGGAGATAGAGAGGGGAAGGTGATGGAGATGTTGGTGAAGATGGCGTAGGTGTTGGTGAAGATCGCGGTGATGATGATGGCCCCGGCGGCGTTCTGGCGCCACCGGAAGCGAGGGGGAGAGAGCCCCCCTTCTTCTTCTTCTTCTTCTTCCTTGACCTTCTCCCTAGATGGGAGAAGGGTTTCCCCCTGGTCCATGGCCTCCATGGCATGGGAGGGGCGAGAGCCCCTCCGAGATTGGATCTGTCTCTCTGTCTCTCTCTATTTCTGCGTTCTGGGATTCTGCCCTTTCACCGTTTCTTATATATCCGGAGATCCGTAACTCCGATTGGATTTAAACCTTCGCCCTGATTTTTTCCCTTCGAAAATTAGCTTTCTTGCGGCCAAAGAAGAACAGCAACCGCCTTACGGGGGGCCCACGAGGGTCAGGGGCGCGCCCCCTGCCTCGTGGCCCCCTCGGGCACCGTCTCGCGTTGATTCTTTTCCCATATTTCACAAATATTCCAAAAATATTCTTCCTCCGTTTTTACTCCGTTTGATATGGATTTTCTGCGAAAAAAACATGCAACAAACAGGAACTGGCATCGGGCACTGGATCAATATGTTAGTCCCCAAAAATAGTATAAAAAGTTGCCAAAAGTATATGAAAGTTGTATAATATTGGCATGGAACAATAAAAAATTATAGATACGACGGAGACGTATCAGCATCCCCAAGCTTAATTCCTGCTCGTCCGCGAGTAGGTAAATGATAAAAATATAATTTTTTATGTGGAATGCTACCTAGCATAATCTTGATCACATATCTAATCATGGCATGAATATTAAGACACGAGTGATTCAGAGCAATAGTCTATCATTTGATATTAAGACAATAATACTTCAAGCATGCTAACCAATCAATTATGTCTTATCAAAATAACATAGCCAAAGAAAGCTCATCTCTACAAAATCATATAGTCTGGCTATGCTCCATCTTCACCACACAAAGCATTCAAATCATGCACAACCCCGATGACAAGCCGAGCAATTGGTTCATACTTTTTAACGCGCTTCAGCCTTTTCAACCCTCACGCAATACATGAGCGCAAGCCATGGACATAGCACTATGGGTGGAATAGAATATGATGATGGAGGTTCGTGTGAAGAAGGCAAAAAAAGAGAAAGTCTCACATCGACGCGGCTAATCAACGGGCTATGGAGAAGCCCATCAATTGATGCCAATGTGAGGAGTAGGGATTGCCATGCAACGGATGCACTACGAGCTATAAGTGTATGAAAGCTCAAACTAGAAACTAAGTGGGTGTGCATCCAACTTGCTTGCTCATGAAGACCTCGGGCATTTGAGGAAGCCCATCATCGGAATATACAAGCCAAGTTCTATAATGAAAATTCCCACTAGTATATAAAATTGATAACTCAAGAGGCTCTCTATATGAAGAACATGGTGCTACTCTGAAGCACAAGTGTGGTAAAAGGATAGTAACATTGCCCCTTCTCTCTTTTTCTCTCATTTTTTTGTTTTTTGTTTTGGTGGGCTTCTTTGGCCTCTTTTTTATTTGGGCTTCTTTGACCTCTTTTATTTTTTTTAAAGTCCGGAGTCTCATCTCGACTTTGGGGGAATCATAGTCTCCATCATCCTTTCCTCACTGGGGCAATGCTCTAATAATGATGATCATCACACTTTTATTTACTTGCAACTCAATATTACAACTCGATACTAGAACAAAGATATGACTCTATATGAATGCCTCCGGCGGTGTACCGGGATGTGCAATGATCTGCGTAGCAATGACATTAAAAAATGGACAAGCCATGAAAACATCATGCTAGCTATCTTACGATCATGCAAAGCAATATGACAATAAATGCTCAAGTCATGTATATGATGATGATGGAAATTGCATGGCAATATATCTCAGAATGGCTATGGAAATGCCATGATAGGTAGGTATGGTGGCTGTTTTGAGGAACATATAAGGAGGTTTATGTGTGATAGACCGTATTGTATCACGGGGTTTGGATGTACCGGCGAAGTTTGCACCAACTCTCGAGGTGAGAAAGGGCAATGCACGGTACCGAAGAGGCTAGCAATGGTGGAAGGGTGAGAGTGCGTATAATCCATGGACTCATATTAGTCATAAAGAACTCATATACTTATTGCAAAAGTTTATTAGCCCCCGAAGAAAAGTACTACTACGCATGCCCCCAGGGGGATAGATTGGTAGGAAAATACCATCGCTCGTCCCCGACCGCCACTCATAAGGGAGACAATGAATAAATACCTCATGCTCCAACTTCGTTACATAACGGTTCATCATACGTGCATGCTACGGGACTTGCAAACCTCAACACATGTATTTCTCAATTTCACAATTACTCAACTAGCACGACTCTAATATCACCACCTTTATATCGCAAAACTATTGCAAGGAATCAAACATATCATACTCAGTGATCTACAAGTTTTATGTAGGATTTTATGACTAACCATGTGAATGACCAGTTCCTGTCATCTCTCTAAATAGATATAAGTGAAGCAAGAGAGCATTCTACAAATGGCGGTTTTCTATGTGAAGAGAAACAGGCAATCCAAACTTCAAATGATATAAGTGAAGCACATGAAACGTTCTATAAAGCCATACTCAAAAGATATAAGTGAAGTGCAATGAGCATTCTATAAATTAACCATGGACTATCTCATACCAGCATGGTGCATCAAATAAAAGTGAAAACTAAATGCAAAATACGCTCCAAGATTGCACATATCGCATGGACGAAACGAATCCGAAAACATACGGATACTTGTTGAAGAAAGATGGGATGCCTTCTGGGGCATCCACAAGCTTAGACGCTTGAGTCTCCTTGAATATTTATTTGGTGTGCCTTGGGAATCCCCAAGCTTGAGCTCTTGTCTCTCCTCCTTATCCTCATATCGAGACCTCCTCGATCTTTGAACACTTCATCCACACAAAACTTCAACAGAAAACTCGGTAAGATCCGTTAGTATAATAAAGCAAATCACTACCCTAAGTACTGTTGCAAACCAATTCATATTTTGTTTTTGCATTTTATATACTGTAATATAACTTTTCTATGGCTTAATCCACTGACATAAATCGATAGTTTCATCAAAACAAGCATACTATGCATCAAAAACAGAATCTGTCCAAAACAGATCAGTCTGTAATAATCTGAACATTCACCATACCTCTGGTGCTCCAGAAATTCTACAAAAATTCGAAAAAATAAAAAAGTTGTATATAAAGACAGTGCAAAAAGTTTGACAACCGTTTGACGTTCCAGTAAAAAATGTAAAATCGCGCACTACAGCCAAAGTTTCTGTCCTGCACCGCATAAACCAACAAGCAAAATAAACATCCTAAAGGCAAACCTTGGCATATTATTTTTATTTTTAAACCTTATAAACGCACACAACAGAAATAAATTACTCTCTAAAACTTCCAGGTTGTCTCCCTGGCAGCGCTTTCTTTAAAGCCATTAAGCTAGGCATATAGTGCTCAAGTAATGGATCCACCCGGATCCCAATGTATATCAAAGCCAATTTTAATTAACAATGCTTTCTAATTTAGTAGTGAGCACAAAGTAACATATATCATGTAACAGCGAAGTCTAACTCTCTTCCTATGCATTGGCCTGTCATAAAAGAACAATTCTTGCACACATAGTAAAGGCCAATGCATAGTATAAACAATTTCTTGCAATTTTATCATGTTGGAAACATAGAGAGGCGAAGATGTAGTTCCTCTCTCATAATAATTGCAAGTAGGAGCAGAAAGCACATGCATATTATATCTATCAAAATCTTCATGTGTAATAGTAAAACGCAACCCATCAATATAATCCTTAATAAGGGCAAACTTCTCTGATATAGTGTAGTCGGGAGAATTCAAAAAGATAATAGGACTATCATGCGTGGGTACAATAGCAACAATTTCATGTTTAACATAAGAAACTATAGCAAGTTCATCTCCATAAGCATAATTCATATTGGCATCTTGGCCACAAGCATAGCAAGCATCATCAAAAAGAGATATTTCAAAAGAATCAACGGGATCATAACAATCATCATAGCATTCATCCTTCGGTAAGCATGAAGGGAAATTAAACAATGTATGAGTTGAAGAGCTACTCTCATTAGAAGGTGGGTACGGGTGATCAATCCGCTCTTCCTCCTTTTGTTCTTCGCTCTCCTCCTCATCTTTTTCATCCAATGAGCTCACAATGTCATTAGTTTCTTCTTCCATAGACTCCTGCAAAATATTAGTCTCTTCTTGGACAGCTGAGGAGTCCTCAATATATGGTTTAACATAAGAATTAGAAGCATAATTATCATAATAATATTTAAGTATGTCAAATTTTTCAGATTTGTAAAGAGTAGCATCATACTTTTCAATCAAAGAAGCAATTTCATAAGCACCCTTAAAAGCAACAAATTCTTCAATTTGTTGAACATCATAATAATTATAAACACCCTTAGCATACGAAGATACGATTCCATTATCGCTAAACTCACATTGGCAGGGAAGGTGTTTCTTAGGGTTTTCAGAACAACAAGTAACATCATATATTTCACATAAATTCCAAGCATAGCACTGCAAACGATGAATTTGATCCAGTAAAAGTTCCCCTTTTTGAGATAAGCGGCGTCACACATAATAAGGATGCTCATCTAAAGATTTGCCCTCAACTAAGCTAGTTGGGGTTTCAGCACGAGCACAAAGGGATCGAAGATGATCCAAGTAAAAAGCTTTAGGAGTGTGATAGATTTTGAATGGTTCTTCAACCACTGGTTCAGTAGATACAACTAATTTTTTTGGTATTTTGTGTTTCCTACCCATAACTAAAGATAGAAAACAACTAAGAAAAACAAATAAAAATTACTTAGTGATAAAGCAAACAAGCACACACACGAGAATATTCACCCCACACTATTGCTCCCCGACAACGGCGCCAGAAAAAGGTCTTGATAACCCACAAGTATAGGGGATCAATTGTAGCCTCTTTCGATAAGTAAGAGTGTCAAACCCAATGAGGAGCTAAAGGTAGAACAAATATTCCCTCAAGTTCTATCGACCACCGACACAACTCTACGCAAGCTTAACGCTCGCTTTACCTAGAACAAGTATGAAACTAGAAGTACTTTGTAGGTGTAATGGGATAGGTTTGCAAGAATATAAAGAGCACGTAAATAAAAACTAGGGGTTGTTTTAAGTAAAGAAGCAATAAAGTTAGTATAGCAAGTGTGGAAAAGTGGCGGTAGGAGTTGCTAAATTGTCCCTAAGCAATTGACTACGTTACTAGACCGATAGCAAGTTTCATGTGGGAGAGGCCACTGCTAGCATGTCATCCCTGACTTGGAATTCTATGCACTTATGATTGGAACTATTAGCAAGCATCCACAACTACTAACGTTCATTAAGGTAAAACCCAACCATGGCATTAAAATATATTGGTCCCCCTTCAATCCCGTATGCATCAATTTCTATGCTAGGTTGAAGCTTCTGTCACTCTTGCCCTCCAATACATAGTCCTATCAACATACAACTAACCCTATGGTGTGATCCACGCGCGCGCTCATATGATGGGCACCAAAGGACAACAACATAACCACAAGAAAATTAAATCAATCATAGTAATTCACCAATCACCGATAGGACAATGAAAATCTAGTCAGACATCATAGGATGGCAACACATCATTGGATAATAATATGAAGCATAAAGCACCATGTTCAAGTAGAGGGTACAACGGGTTGCGGGAGAGTGGACTGCTGGAGATATAGGGGGGAAGGTGATGGAGATGTTGGTGAAGATGGCGTAGGTGTTGGTGAAGATCGCGGTGATGATGATGGCCCCGGTGGCGTTCCGGCGCCATCGGAAGCGAGGGGGAGAGAGCCCCCCTTCTTCTTCTTCCTTGACCTTCTCCCTAGATGGGAGAAGGGTTTCCCCTCTGGTCCATGGCCTCCATGGCATGGGAGGGGCGAGAGCCCCTCCGAGATTGGATCTGTCTCTCTGTCTTTCTCTGTTTCTGCGTTTTGGGATTCTGCCCTTTCACCGTTTCTTATATATCCGGAGATCCGTAACTCCGACTCGATTGAAACCTTCGCCTTGATTTTTTTTTTCCGAAAATTAGCTTTCTTGCGGCCAAAGAAGAGCAGCAACCGCCTTACGGGGGGCCCACGAGGGTCAGGGGCACGCCCAGGGGGGCAGGCGCACCGCCCTGCCTCGTGGCCCCCTCGGGCACCGTCTCGCGTTGATTCTTTTCCCATATTTGACAAATATTCCAAAAATATTCTCCGTCCGTTTTTATTCCTTTTAGACTCCGTTTGATATGGTTTTTTCCGCGAAACAAAAAACATGCAACAAACAGGAACTGGCACTGGGCACTGGATCAATATGTTAGTCCCCAAAAATAGTATAAAAAGTTGCTAAAAGTACATGAAAGTTGTATAATATTGGCATGGAACAATAAAAAATTATAGATACGATGGAGACGTATCAACGATCTACACCAACACATCTTCCCTTGCACTCTTGTTGATAAGGCTCAGATCTAATCTCATATGCATCTTCATAGTGATATTGGGAGTTCCATTCGTATGATGATTTTTTTTGTTTTCTACACATTTTCCAACAAGAGATATAATTTTATGTGCATCCCTTTGCGCAGGATCAAATACCTTTGAGGGGATGCCCCCTCACATATATATTGGGGCAAGGGATGAAGATTGACTTGGAGGAGGGTCCCTTCCTCCCTAGGTCAACCACCGCAAGGGGTGGGGCCCTCCAAACCCTAGGTGCACCTAGGAGTCTTGGCCCCCAAGCCAAGGGGAGGGACGCCCCACTCTTGGTCCAATAGGCCCATATGGTTGCCCCATAATTGGTCCTAGCCAAAGGGGAAACCCATGGCGCCCTATATATTTATCCGGGAGGTTCCATAACACATACCATTTGGTGGTCTTCCAGGTCTCTCGAGATTTTCCCAATTTTCCTAGACTCTCCGGGTTTCCCCTACATACTGCCAATTTTATCCAAAACACTTCTAGTTCTCTCTCTGAAACATTTTTGATATACCCAAAACTTTTCTGGTGAATTTCTCTCAAGCTCCTAACACTTCTAGTACTCAACAAACTGGAGAGCCTCAAGCGTGTGACCCCGCATGTTGCGGTAAAGTATAGACATGACCTGGAACTACTTATGGTCAATAATCAATAGCGGAATCCGAGCATCCATATTGAATCCTACAATTACACGAATAAATTATTGATGGAACCTTTTTTTTCTACATATCATTCCCTTTGCTTCACGATAGATAACAAAACCCCAAGCGAAACTTTTGGTATATGTGTGAAGCAACAACTTGCTCATAATACCAAGTTATCCTTGTTACCGTTTTTTTTCTTGTTTCCGTATTTCGACATCCCCGTGATCATATAATGTTGTGTCTAGGAAGACGATGATGGATATCAAAATACTGAGAGGTCCTGAAGAATATCTCTCAGTTGTAAGAGGAGCAAATCTCAATCTTGAGTTATCAAGTCCCTTCACATTCTTTTATGATGCACACAAAAGTTACCATTATAGTCACCCTATAATGGGTAACATTCGGCGAACCCCGAAATACACTGTCCGGCATGAAGTTACTCGATACTCTCATTGTCTAAGAAATTGAGCATATGTTAACACTCGCATGAAAATACTTATAACATAGTGACGATGTGTTATCGACATATATTTCATTTAGTTGGGTCTATCAAACACCATTATTCCACAAACAATGTGTTCCTATTGTTGCCGACATCCTTATTAATTTAAAATGGCCCTATGATCAGGAAAACAGGTTCATCGTGCAACACATTAGCTAGTCCTATAGGGGAGACTGGGAAATTACTCAATGTTTACGTTTCCACACATGCAACTTGGTTCTCCTCTGAATATCATATTCAAGAACCAATGTAGTTATAACACAACATAGAAAGCAAACATTAATTACGAAGATGAAAATAAAATATAACATTTATTATTGCCTCTAGGGCATATTTTCTTCATAGCACTCGCGCGCGAGCTCTCCACGATCTTCACATGGGGCACAAGCAACCCGTGCCTCATCTCTAGTAACTTCACCCCGCCAAACCGTGACACCAGCATAGCATGGTTGCTCTTCTCCCTACCGTCGATGTAGGTCGCGACACCAGGATATGAATCGTTAGGATCCGTAGGGTGTTGTCGTAGCACCATTGCCAAGAAATCACCAAGGAGAGAGACCCTTCAACAGGGTGTGGGAGGAGAGAGGAAGTGGAAGAGGGGGGGGGGGCAAAATGATAGACACAAGTGGGAGAGGGTGGGTGGGTGAGGTGGAATAGACCACTTCTATTCACCTAGGTCAGACCTAGAGTGAACGTTTTTGTGACGATGAGGCACCAGTCCTTGCGTTGAGATCCATGCAGAGCATCTGATGCTATCGACATGTTTGCTCCAAATAGATTGAAAACTGACGTCAGTTCTTTAGTGTATTCTGCTGATCGGTTCTGAGTCTAAAAGTAGACTAAACCATGGCTATACTATACATATGCACACAAAGGATTTGCTCTCCATGGTCTGGGTGCAATGTTCAAGTCAATCAAACTACTGTACCTCCCATCACTGCTCAATACGAGCACCACGGGTGTGTTTCGTTGTCCGCTTGTTTAGGCGGGAACACGTGACATAAAAGGTGGTAACATGCAATGCATGTTGTATGGTAAACTCTTCATCGAGGTGGTGAGGTTACCAGCATAGAGGGGTGTGTAGAACAAATCAAAGACATACAAATAGATATCATATAAACATAGTTCTAAAAAAACAAGCAGTTTTAAAAACAGTATCACACTTAAACCAAGCAGTTTTAAAGCAAAGTAGTGTGACCTAGTTGATACCAAATTAGCAGTCGCAACAAAGAGCTTTCCTAGACGTTCAAGATGAAGGCACCGTCATGCCTCCTGTACTTGGTCTCCACCTCAATGCCGTCGTCATTGAAGACAATCACCTTGAGCATGTCGGGAGTCAGCAACTTGAAGGCCACCATGTACCCGATCTTGATCCGGTGGATGATAGTGAAGGGTGCCCAACCCTTATCGAGGATGACCCTATCACTCATTAGCCGGACGGTGACCCTCCATGCACAGCCGATGTTGGTCTTCAGCTTGAAATCCATCAACATGACTGGGAAATGCTTCACGAAGTCTAGGGGCATTAGTAGGCACTCCAACTTTGGGTCAAGGATGACCTTGCAGAAGTGTGTTGGCCCACCCTCCTCATGATAGTGCCCATAGTTTCGGCGCTTGCCACTGTGGGGCTCCTCCAGCACTACCTCCTTGTCCTTCTCCATTGTCGGCACCACTTCCTTGCCCTTGTTCTCTGTCTCAATCTGCATCATGAAGAGCACAAAATTCAAAGGTTGATTGACATAAAATCCTATTGTCTAACCCCCTATATTTACCCACCCAAATGCTCATGACTTACCCAGTTCACACTCAATTAACCCTCTCCGTCTCTCACTCCTCTTTCGCCTCTCCATTTCCATGAACCAACCCCAACCCCTTCCCCTGTGGCATTGGATGGAAGGCATTCTTCCTCGGGTGCTCGCTCGATGACTGCACCAAGTTTGAGAACATGATGCAAGTGTGCTTGAACTTCACCAGCATCGAAGACATGCACAAGGAGGCATATGCTGTGGTGAAGAAGGTGATGGTGGTGGAGTGGGAAATGCCGATTCCTGACCTACTGAAGGACACTATGTTAGTCAACATCTCACACTGGGCCATGAATTAGGCCGAATCCGGCGATGCTGGATAGAGGGCATGGTGGGCCAAGTACAAGGCCCCTCAAGACCATCATGCCACAACTTTCTAGAATAGGATGTTGGTGCCGCCGAAGGTCAATGCTCTTAAGCTGGAGGAGAAAGAAGAAGTGATGGATGTGGCAGTGGCCATCGTACTTTTTGAGTTGATCTGGACGATAGCGAGGACGGCGAGACGGTGCACGTTATGGTCCAGACGAAAGATAACAACAAGACCAAGGTCCCTCATCGCTCCAAGCACCTCCAGGGTTGCTGCGGCTAGGATTTTAAGCCACCGTGTAAGATTAACCCCGAATCCCCATTCCCCTTGTACTCAATTCAGATTGGAACCCTAAAATCCATTACTACTTAGTACTCATGAAGAAGATCTGATTAGTCCTATGGCTATTTACCCCGATTCCCCATTCCCCTAGAACACGGACCGAATCTAAATGCGGATCGAACGTGAAATAGTAAGTGGGAAGGTGAAGATAGGGCTTATCGCCATTGCCGAAGTGCTGTGGGTGATGTTGTTGGTGCTGATGATGGAGGTCGATGGTCGCCTTGCTGTTCTTTGATCCGCTGAACGCCATTGTTGGTGTGAAAGTAGGAGAGTGGAGATAGGGAGAGAGAGAGAGAGTGGTAAGGTAATTATTGCCGGCGCTTCGGGAAACAATGTGACTTCTCGAGTGTGGCTCCTTCTGTGTAGCCGCCACCACCCACGTGCATCTCGTGGGCTTAGCTATGAAAAAACTGCTGATCTGGACGTTCCTAGCAGGCCTGGCTAGGAAATGCTTTAAAGTTCATGCTATGCGGGCCAAACAATGAACACAGGTAAACAAAAACAATCCATTTTCTTCCCGCGCAGGCCTGATTGGCCTATATGCAGGCAACCAAACACGCCCCATGCGATAGACCGGACATGTACAACTCATAGCAAGTCAAGACAAGGATTGTACCAGTGGATTGATACATCTCCAAAGTAACTATAATTTATGAAGTATTCATGCCAGGTTTACAACACTTTTATATGGTTTTGGTGCACTTTTATATGATTTAAATGTAACTAACCCGAACTGACGCTGTTTCCGGCAGAACTATCGTGGTTTTGTTTTTTGTGCAGAAATAGAAGTTCTCAGATTGGGCTAAAAATTTACAATGATTTTTTATGGACAAAAAGAGACCCCCAAAGCTTTGAGGAGGGACTAGAAGAGCCACAAGGACACGACAAGCTCAAGGGGCGCGCCTACCAAGCTTGTCACTCCCTTGTGGCCCCCCTGACATGAAACCGATGCCAAAAATTCCTATAAATATAGAAAACCCTAGAGAGAAACCAGGAACTTCCATGCCGCCGCCGCTGCAAGCCTCTATACCGAAGAGATCCCATCTGGAGCCCTGTTTCGGTACCCTGACAGAGGAGAAATCTTCATCATCCTGGCAGTCTCCATGACGAGGAGAGAATATTTCACCCTCAGGGCTGACGGTATGCACCATTAGCTATGTGTTTGATCTCTCTCTCTCATGTTCTTGATTTGGCACGATCTTGATGTACCACGAGCTTTGTTAATATAGTTGGATCCTATGGTGTTCTTCCCTCTCTATCTCTTGTTGTGATGAATTGAGTCTTGCTCTTTGAGGTTTTGTTATGTTGGATTGAATATTGGATTTGAGATCACTTGATGTATGTCTTGCATGTGGATACCCGAGATGACAATGGGGTATTATATTGATTCACTTGATGTATGTTTTGGTAATCAACTTGCGGATTCCCTAGGTGACATTGGGGTAATCTATGCATAGGGGTTGATACACATTTTCATCCTACATTCTCCGATAGGAAATTTGGAGTGATTCTTTGTCGCACATTGAGGGATTGTTATATGATTCAATTATGTTAGCACTACTGAGAGATTGCACTAGTGAAAGTGTGAACCCTAGGCCTTGTTTCTAAGCATTGAAATATTGTTTGTGCTCCGTTTTATCACTTCCTACCTTGCTCTTTTTATATTTTCAGATTATAAGAAGCTATATCTACTATCCATGCTACACTTGTATTGAAAGAAATATGCCCTAGAGGCAATAATAAAGTTGTTATTTATATTTCCTTATATCATGACAAATGTTTATTATTCATGCTAGAATTGTATTAACCGGAAACTTGATACATGTGTGAATACATAGACAAAACAAAGTGTCCCTAGTATGCCTCTACTTGACTATCTCGTTAATCAAAGATGGTTAAGTTTCCTGACCATAGACATGTGTTGTCATTTGATGAATGGGATCACATCATTAGGAGAATGATGTGATGGACAAGACCCATCCGTTAGCTTAGCATAATGATCGTTAAGTTTTATTGCTATTGCTTTCTTCATGACTTATACATATTCCTTTGACTATAAGATTACGCAACTCCCAAATACCGGAGGAACATCTTGTTTGCTATCAAACATCACAACGTAACTGGGTGATTATAAATAAGCTCTACAGGTGTCTCCGAAGGTGTTTGTTGGCTTGGCATAGATCAAGATTATGATTTGTCACTCCGAGTATCGAAGAGGTATCTCTGGGCCCTCTCGGTAATGCACATCACGATAAGCCTTGCAAGCAATGTGACTAATGAGTTAGTTGCGGGATGATGCATTACGGAACGAGTAAAGAGACTTGCCGGTAACGAGATTGAACTAGGTACGAAGATACTGACGATCGAATCTCGGGCAAGTAACATATCGATGACAAAGGGAATGACGTATGTTGTCATTACGGTTTGACCGATAAATATCTTCGTAGAATATGTATGAACCAATATGAGCATCCAGGTTCCGCTGTTGGTTATTGATCGAAGATGTGTCTCGGTCATGTCTACATAGTTCTCGAACCCGTAGGGTCCGCACGCTTAACGTTCGATGACGATTTGTATCATGAGTTATGTGTTTTGGTGACCGAAGATTGTCCGGAGTTTCGGATGAGATCACGGACATGACGAGGAGTCTCTAAATGGCACAGAGGTAAATATTTATATATTGGACGATAATATTCAGACATCGGAATAGTTTCGGAGCGTTTCAGATATTTTTCGGAGTACCGAGGGGTTACCGGATCCCAACCCGGGAAAGTAATGGGACGAGATGGGCCATAGGGGAGAGAGGGGAGCCCAAAGGGGTGGCACGCCCCCCCATGGGCAGTCCGAATTGGACAAGGGGAAGGGGGCACAACCCCCCTTTCCTTCTCCCTCTCCCTCTCCTTCCTTTTCCCTCTCCGATAGAAAGGAAGGGGGGGGGGCGACTAGGACGAGGAGTCCAAGTCGGTTCGCCCCCATGGCGCGCCCTAGGGCCGGCCTCCTCCCTCTCCTCCTTTATATACGGGGGCAGGGGGGTTACCCAAAGCACATCAATTGTTCTCTTAGCCGTGTGTGGTGCCCCCCTCCACAGTTTACTCCTCTAGTCATATTGTCGTAGTTCTTAGGCGAAGCCCCGCGCGGATCACATCACCATCACCGTCACCACGCCGTCGTGCTGACGAAACTCTCCCTCGACACTTTGCTGGATCAAGAGTTCGAGGGACGTCATTGAGCTGAACGTGTGCTGAACTCGGAGGTGTCGTAAATTCGGTGCTTGATCGGTTGAATCGCGAAGATGTTCGACTACATCAACCGCGTTAAGTTAACGCTTCCACTTTTGGTGTACAAGGGTACATTTACACACTCTCCCCCTCTCGTTGATATGCATCTCCTAGATAGATCTTGCGTGATCGTAGGAATTTTTTTGAAATTGCATGCTACGTTCCCCAACAGTGGCATCCGAGCCAGGTCTATGCGTAGATGATATGCACGAGTATCACACAAAGAGTTGTGGGCGATCATAGTCATACTGCTTACCACCAACGTCTTATTTTGATTTGGCGGTATTGTTGGATAAAGCGGCCCGGACCAACCTTACATTACCACGTTCATGAGACCGGTTCCACCGACAGAGATGCAACTTGTTTTGCATAAAGGTGGCTGGCGGGTGTCTGTTTCTCCAACTTTAGTTGAATCAAATTTCACTACGGCCAGTCCTTGTTGAAGGTTAAAATAGCACACTTGACGAAAAATCATTGTGGTTTTGATGTGTAGGTAAGAATGGTTCTTACTAGAAGCCCATATCAGGCATGTAAAACTTGCAACAACAAAGTAGAGGACGTCTAACTTGTTTTTGCAGGGCATGTTGTGATGTGATATGGTCAAGACATGATGTGATATATGTTATTGTATGAGATGATCATGTTTTGTAAAAGTTATCGGCAACTGGTAGGAGCCTTATGGTTGTTGCTTTATTGTATGAAATGCAGTCGCCATGTAATTGCTTTACTTTATCACTATGCGTTAGCGATAGTTGTAGTAGAAATAGTTGGAAAGATGACAACGACGCTACGATGGAGATCAAGGTGTCAAGCCGGTGACGATGGAGATCATGACGGTGCTTTGGAGATGGAGATCAAAGGCACAAGATGATGATGGCCATATAATGTCACATATTTTGATTGCATGTGATGTTTATCTTTTATGCATCATATTTTGCTTAGTACGGCGATAGCATTATAAGATGACCCCTCACTAAATTTCAAGGTATAAGTGTTCTCCCTAAGTATGCACCGTTGCGACAGTTCATCGTGCCGAGACACCACGTGATGATCGGGTGTGATAAGCTCTACGTTCACATACAATGGGCGCAAGACAGTTTTGCACGTGCGGAATACTCAGGTTAAACTTGACGAGCCCAGCATGTACAGACATGGCCTCGGAACACTAGGACCGAAAGGTCGAACGTGAATCATATAGTAGATATGATCAACATAGAGATGCTCACCATTGAAAACTACTCCATCTCACATGATGATCGGACATGGTTGAGTTGATATGGATCACATGATCATTTAGATGACTCGAGGGATGTCTATCTAAGTGGGAGTTCTTTAGTGATATTATTAATTGAACTTAAATTTATCATGAACTTACTCCTGATAGTTTTTGCATATCTATGTTGTAGGTCAATGGCCCGTGCTACCGTTCCCTTGAATTTTAATGTGTTTCTGGAGAAAGCTAAGTTGAAAGATGATGGTAGCAACTACACGGACTGGTTCTGTAACTGGAGGATTATCCTCATTACTGCACAGAAGAATTACGTCCTTGATGCACCGCTAGGTGCAAGGCCTGCTGTAGGAGCAACTCTGGATGTTATGAACGTCTGGAAAGCTAAATCTGATGACTACTTGATATTCAGCGTGCCATGCTTTACGGCTTAGAATCGGGACTTCAAACACGTTTTGAACGTCATGGAGCATATGAGATGTTCCAGGAGTTGAAGTTAATATTTCAAGCTAATGCCCGAGTTGAGAGATATGAAGTCTCCAACAAGTTCTATAGCTGCAAGATGGAGCAGAACAGTTCTATCAGTGAACACATACTCAGAATGTCTGGGTACCATAACCACTTGACTCAGCTGGGTATTAATCTTCCGGATGATAGTGTCATTGATAGAGTTCTTCAATCACTGCCACCAAGCTATAAAGGCTTCGTGATGAACTATAATATGCAAGGGATGAACAAGACGATTCTCGAGCTCTTCGCAATGCTCAAGACTGCGGAGGTAGAAATTAAGGAGCATCAAGTGTTGATGGCTAACAAGACCACTAGTTTCAAGAAAAATGGCAAAGGAAAGAAGGGGAACTTCAAGAAGAATAGCAAGCAAGTTGCTGGTCCCGGGAAGAAGCCCAAGTCTGGACCTAAGCCTGAAACTGAGTGCTTCTACTACAAAGGGACTGGTCACTAGGAGCGAAACTGCCCCAAGTATTTGGCGGATAAGAAGGATGGCAAAAGGTATATTTGATATACATGTTGTTGATGTGTACCTTACTAATGCTCGTAGTAGCGCCTGGGTATTTGATATTGGTTCCGTTGCTCATATTTGCAACTCGAAACAGGGGCTACAGATTAAACGAAGATTGGCTAAGGACGAGGTGACGATGAACATCGGAAATGGTTCCAAGGTCGATGTGATCGCCGTCAGCACGCTACCTCTACATCTACCTTCGGGATTAGTTTTAGACCTGAATAATTGTTATTTGGTGCCAGCGTTGAGCATGAACATTATATCTGGATCTTGTCTGATGCGACAGTTATTCATTTAAATCAGAGAATAATGGTTGTTCTATTTATATGAGTAATATCTTTTATGGTCATGCACCCTTGATGAGTGGTCTATTTTTGTTGAATCTCGATCGTGGTGACACTGGTACATCGACGTGCTATACAAACGGTTTTTAACCCCTTTCCGCGACGGCATTTGGAACCGTCGCCAAGTGAGTGTGGGCGATAGGGGGGGGTCCTTCGCACACGACCTAGAAACCGTCGGGGATAGGCCCTCCTGGCACACAAAATGAGCTCGTGTGCGATTTGGCGGGGCATTGAAACCCAACTGTTTCCGTTCGTATGTACATCCCACATGGTGAATCCCAAAAAAAATCATTT
This sequence comes from Triticum urartu, assembly GCF_056163025.1. Lineage (NCBI taxonomy): Eukaryota > Viridiplantae > Streptophyta > Magnoliopsida > Poales > Poaceae > Triticum > Triticum urartu. Next base: position 499,533,039 of record NC_141874.1, on the reverse strand, counting down.
TTGTTCGTATGTATATCACACACAGTTCTTTGTGTGGAAACGTTCGTGCAAGGTGGCCTAACGCAAACAGTTCGCTTCCGAAAGCCGTGTGTGATTGTTAGTTGATCGAACACGCCTACTTTCTAGAAACCGTGCGGGTTGTTTGAGTTCATCACCCACAGTGCTGTCTGAGTAACCATCTATAATAGAAAACCCCAATAAGCAGGGTAATTAGCCTATTATTGATAATCCATGTACTAATTAAATTGACATTTCATATAAAACACACCAGATATTTCATATCCATATAACAGCAACCAGGATTTCATAATAGAATTACATCAGATAGCTTTGGCACTCAGCTACAACATTACACAATAGCACCAAGTTTCACATGCAGCATCAAAAACCTTTGGAAAGTAGCATCATACACGGTAAATAGACAGATGAATCTCATCTGGGAAACTGCAGAAGAGGAAGGCAAATATTGAGCCTTTAGTGATGTTGAATGTCCTTGCAACTTTGGGCCAGTGGCTATGGATAATTTCCTGCCCAACCTTCGTCCTCTTCAGCAAGACTTCAATATTGTACCGTGGGTGTTGAGTGAATACCTTCCTCACCTCTTGACCATGTAGGTGGTTTGAGAGGTAATCATCGGTGAACTACTTTGAAAAGTACTGAAAACAAAGATATGCATAATTCTCTGTTATAAATTTTGAAATGGCACAAGGGGTAAAAACAAGGTAAAAGAGTTAGTACCATCCTATAGTTGACTGATGTCTTCTTCATTGTGCAAACAAAGATCTTGCTGTTATTCGTCGCAACTTTCTTCATCCTAACAATCTTTCTGAGTTTCTTGACTTGACTAATATTCATGGACATCTCATTTCCCCATATGCAAAATGGGTCGAACAGTGGGTCTAAGCCTCTGACAGCAGGACCTACATGTGCAAGACCAAATTGTAAGAAACCTAAATATTAGAATGATTCCTGCAACTACACAATAATGTGCTATTAGCCAAGGGACCATGCTTGAACAAACCTCGATGGTAAACCATAGTGTCTCCCATTGTTTCCCTGCAACATACATAAGGAAGATCTTGATCAGGTTAACTGAGAGTTGCCATACTATTAGTAGAATATATATTGAGTACAGCCAAATTCAATTGGTGTCACATGCATAATAATACAAAATTGTACCCACAGCAAATGAAAATCGAATTGCAGAACTAAACCAAACAATTAAATGGACAGTGGACCAAATGAACCAAAATAGTTAACTGAGCACAACATTGCAGAATAGAAACATGTACTAGAAGATAAGACAGTTAACAAAACAAAGAATGCTTGAGAACAGTACTACGAAATGTAGCAATTGTTGGACCGAAGTGTTAACTGAACATTACATTTCATAGGACCAAACTGTTAACTAAACATCAGACTGCATATTAACACTACAAAGGACAAATCACTAGAAGGCACTGGCGGTGGCATCGAGAAAGCATCACGAACTGTATTTTAGAGTAGGCAATCGCGTGGCGGTGTCGACGGTGGCCTCGAAGACGAGGTGCTCCTCCAAGATCTGGCGGTCGGCATGCATGGCAGCCATAGCGACCTCGTGCGTGCGTGCGGCCGCATGCTACTGAGCTCCACATTGTACTGCGTGCAAAATGGCTATGGGTGGCGCTTAATTGGAGGAGGGAGACAGTGATTTCAGCAGAAGGTGTAGTGCCATCAGTCAGGGCATGTGTGACGGGAAAGGAAGAGAATGGTGTGGGTGGGGTGTGGATTACCTGACCATATCGACGAGGCCGCACAACAAGAAGAAGGGTCGGTGGCGAGGAGGCGGCGCTGCAAGAAGAAGGGTCGCCTGCGAGGAGGTGGCACTGCAAGAAGAAGGGTAGCCGACGAGGAGGTGGCGCTGCAAGAAGAAGGGTCGCCGGCGAGGAGGCTGAGCTGCCAGTAAGCGGCAGTTAAGGTTTGAACTTGGAAAGCAAGGAGGAACAGTGGAAATTTGGATTTTTGTGGGAGGGAGGGGGCGGGGAGATAGATATTTCCATGGTGGAAAAAAATTTCGCTCGGTGCCACGAGAAACTCGCGCAGAAGTGTGGTTCAAGTGGGGGCGGTGGACTGTAGACGATGAAGCTTCCTGCATAAGCCAGAGAAGACGGTGTGCCAAGATATTTTATATCACATCCCACACGATTATTTCTAGTAAATTGTTTGTGGTATACCTGATTTTTTTCATTATGTTTTGAAATACAAAATGGTGTTACGGAGGGAAATGATGGTGTTTGAATTGCTAGAATATTTGCATACAGTGAACATGCAACTAGTACATGAGTGTCGTGTTTAAATTTGGAATTATTCCGGGTTTGTTTGGCATTTTTATGCATTAATTGAGTTTCTGGGCATTTAATGTGCATAATTCAAATTTGAACTACAAGCACATGCTCCAGTGCATGAAAGTTTGTTGAAAAATCACATGTGTGTCTTTGGGTGAATTTATAGGTCCCATGCAAGAAATGGGAATGAAATTCAAACATCCGGGCATCGTGGCTCGGCCGGAAAGATTGAGAAACTTGGTTTTTTAATTCATGTAAATCCAAAACACGCCTGGAAATCATGAAACTTGGCATGGTGTCATGACATGGCACCAACCAGCCGCGGTAATTTTTTTGGCCGAATTGGGACAAACTTTGGTGTAAGCTTCTTGCAAACCAGAGCTTCCCTCAAGAAGGCATGTGGTTCCGAGAGGGAACGTGTCACCTCCATGTGCAAAACGACATACGTGCACTGCCTTCTCCCGCCTTAATTTTTTTACATAGGCAGATTAGACCAAATAGAAGTATCGTGCTATATTTTGGAATTATTACGGGTTCGTTTGGCCTTTTTATACATTAATTGAGTTTCTGGGCATTTAATGTGCATAACTCAAATTTGAACTACAAGCACATGCTCTAGTGCACCATGTGTGTCCTTGGGTGAATTTCTAGGTCCCATGCAAGAAATGGGAATGAAATTGAAACATCTGGGCGTCGTGGCTCAGCCGGAAAGATTGAGAAACTTGGTTTTTTAATTCCTGTAAATCCAAAACACGCCTGAAAATCATGAAACTTGGCATGGTGTCATGACATGGCACCAACATGCTGCGGTAATTTTTTTTGGCCGAATTGGGACAAGCTTTGGTGTAAGCTTCTTGCAAACCGGAGCTTCCCCCAAGAAGGCTCGTGGTTCCGAGAGGGAACGTGTCACCTCCGTGTGCAAAACGACATACGTACACTGCCTTCTCCCGCCTTAATTTTTTACACAGGCAGATTAGACCAAATAGAAGTATCATGCTAAATTTTGGAATTATTCCGGGTTTGTTTGGCCTTTTTTATACATTAATTGAGTTTCTGGGCATTTAATGTGCATAATTCCAATTTGAACTACAAGCACATGCTCTAGGGCACCAAAGTTGGTTGAAAAATCACATGTGTGTCCTTGGGTGAATTTCTAGGTCCCATGCAAGAAATGGGAATGAAATTCAAACATCTGGGCGTCGTGGCTCGGCCGGAAAGGTTGAGAAACTTGGTATTTTAATTCCTATAGATCCAAATCACGCCTGGAAATCATGAAACTTGGCATGGTGTCATGACATGGCACCAACATGCTGTGATAATTTTTCTGTCTGATTTGCGAAGTTGCACACATTAACAATAAACAAAGTCATTTTGGAACAAGTGTTGTCACGTTACAAATCGGAAACACAAGTATTATTGAAACTGTGGGCGTTCTACTTACCAATTACGTGCCGCCATGCATCCCCTTTTTTTATTGTCTAGGAGGTGCCATGCGGGGTAGCTATTTGAGTACGGGAGGCATGCGACCATACCCCTGCGCGTGCTCATCAGGAGGAGCGTCCGAGTCCCTGTTCTACGGCGTGGCTATATGTCTCACTGGACTGGGATTTAAGAGAGAAAAATGAAAATCTGAAAAGAAAGTTTTGCACGGATCTTGATGTAAGATCCAACAGACCTAGATAGCATCGACTGCAACTTATAGCAAGCATGATGAATATAAGGACGATGACAGTGGATAATAATTGTCTTACATATTTAGGAACATAATTAAAAAAAGCCACATGCGGCAACGCCCGAAATACACAAGGGCAAAAGAAGAAGGAAGACAACGATCTGGCTCGCTGATCTCTACTTTCTTGATGCGTTGCCGCAGGCCGCGGGAACTAGTCTCTGCGGCGAGCGGCGATGAGATCTTTCTTGTCCTCAAGATGCTGCTTGAGAGCATCCATGGATTCCTCGACCAGCCTTCTGCGCTCGATGCGCAACATGGCATTCTCGTCCATAAGTTTCTCGAGGATGATGTCGGTCCTCTTCAACAAAGCAGTGGTCTCCTCCTGCTGCTCCGCACTTCCGACGATCTTCGCCCTCAGCAGGTCGCGCTCGGCTAGGAGCTTCACGTTGTTCTCATTTAGTTGCCGGATGACACCAGTAGCCTGTTCGAAAGAGGCTTTCATGTCGTCCCGCAACCTTGCCCAGCCGGAGATCTGCTCCATCTGGCTATGGACGATCACATGCATGCACCTGTAAGAGTCCTCACCTGCCCGCGAGACATTTTCCCAGGCCGCCGCAGCACCGGAGGACATCTCTGCTGCATTCGCAGCGCGGCGGGACATCTCTTCTGCTTCTACGGCGCGGCCGGACCAGTCTGCTGCATCGACGGTGGGGCGGGACCTCCGTGCTGCTTCGACGGCATGACGGGACCTCTGTGCTGCCCCGGCCGTGCGGCGGGACATGCCGTCCGCATTCGCGGTGAGGCGGGGCATCTCTCGTGCTTACGCTTCCATGCTCACATCTCCCTGGTGGCAATCTCTCGACCCAGAACTCACGCTGGCCATGGCAGACGCAAGGGAACGATGATGAATGACTTGTTTTTTTGTGGATGAGGAGTTGAGGAGGAATGTGCAGTCATCTTGGAGTAGTAGTATTTATAACCGAGTACTAATACGCTCCTAAGTGGGAAACCGTTTAGGTTTTGGCCGGTGTGAACAAGTTTGCAATTTGGAATGTGACGGGACGCGAGCTCAAAATTCATTGACAGTTATAAGTGCGGCACTATTCCCGGAAGGCGTAACATGGGCACGTACGCCTTCTCGGCCGCGTACGTGGTGTTTGCACCATAGGGTGCACCGCAATAGCCAATGTCAGCACACGTCTTGTTCCACCAATCGTGCGCGCTCGTTATTACCATCGCGCACGCTTCTTTTAATTAGAATGTGTGTGCCCGTGTAGTGCACACATATTGATCTATCTAACTGTTTCAGTTTGTTGTGGCTAATCGCAAATAGTTCATCCGTGTGAAGTGTATGCCATCAATCATAGACACTTTGATCTGGCTGACCCGTTTTTGTTCTGTTGCCTAATCGCAAACAGTTAATCCTTCTGAAGCGTATGCCCTCAATCGCACACACCTTCATCTAGCTATCCATTTCTATTGTTCCTCCTCATCACAAACAGTTCATTCGAGTGAACCGTATGCTGTATATCGCACACGCCTTTATCTGGCTGCCCATTTCTTTTGTTCCGCCTCATCGCAAATAGTTCATTGAACTGAACCGTATGCCCTTCATCACACACGCAACTAAAATCTGAACCGTGTTTGATGGCTCCGCCATCGCAAATGTTTTGCACCCTTTTTGACGATTCTTTAACACCACCACCGTTTTTGATTATTGCCTCGCACACAGTTTCGTCAAAGGGTCTCTGATCGTAGTGTCGCGTAGCAGCATCCTGCAGTAGTGTGATACACATATTCATAATATTGATGCCAAAAGATGCAAAGTTAATAATGATAGTGCAACTTATTTGTGGCACTGCCATTTAGGTCATATTGGTGTAAAGCGCATGAAGAAACTCCATGCCGATGGGCTTTTGGAATCACTTGATTATGAATCACTTGATGCTTGCGAACCATGCCTCATGGGCAAGATGACTAAGACTTCGTTCTCCGGAACAATGGAGCGATCCACTGACTAATTGGAATTAATACATACTGATGTATGTGGTCCGATGAGTGTTGAGGCTCGCGGGTATCACTATTTTCTGACCTTCACAGACGATTTGAGCAGATATGGGTATATCTACTTAATGGAACATAAGCCTGAAACATTTGAAAAGTTCAAAGAATTTCAGAGTGAAGTGGAAAATCATCGTAACAAGAAAATAAAGTTTCTACGAGCTGATCGCGGAGGCGAACATTTGAGTTATGATTTTGGTCTTCATTTAAAACAATGTGGAATAGTTTCGCAACTCACGCCACCTGGAACACCACAGCGTAATGGTGTGTCCGAACATCGTAACCGTACTTTATTAGATATGGTGCGATCTATGATGTCTCTTACCGATTTACCACTATCGTTTTGGGGTTATGCATTAGAGACAGCTGCATTCACATTGAATAGGTGATACGTCTCCAACGTATCTATAATTTTTGATTGCTCCATGCTATATTATCTACTGTTTTGGACTATATTGGGCTTTATTTTCCACTTTATATTATTTTTGGGACTAACCTATTAACCAGAGGCCCACCCCAGAATTGCTGTTTTTTTTGCCTATTTCAGTGTTTCAGATAAACGGAATATCAAACGGAGTCCAAACGGAATAAAATCTTCGAGAATGTGATTTTCTCACTGAACGTGATCCAGGAGACTTGGACCCTGCTCCAAGGAACAAAAGAGGCGGTCACGAGGGTGGGGCCCCCCCTAGGGCGCACCCCCTGCCTCGTGGGCCCCTCGTTGCTCCTCCGGTGTACTTCTTCCTCCTATATATACCCACGTACCCCCAAACTATCAGAACGGGAGCCAAAAACCTAATTCCACCGCCGCAACTTTTTGTATCCACGAGATCCCATCTCGGGGCCTGTTCTGGAGCTCCGCCGGAAGAGGGCCGTCATCACGGAGGGCTTCTACATCATCATAGCCTCTCCAATGAAGTGTGAGTAGTTTACCTCAGACCTTCGGGTCCATAGTTAGTAGCTAGATGGCTTCTTCTTTCTCTTTGAATCTCAATACAAAGATCTCCCCCTCTCTTGTGGAGATCTATTCGATGTAATCTTCTTTTTGCGTTGTGTTTGTTGAGACCGATGAATTGTGGGTTTATGATCAAGTCTATCTATGAATAATATTTGAATCTTCTCTGAATTCTTTTATATATGATTGGTTATCTTTGCAAGTCTCTTCGAATTATCAGTTTGGTTTGTCCTACTAGATTGATCTTTCTTGCAATGGGAGAAGTGCTTAGCTTTGGGTTCAATCTTGCGGTGTCCTTTCCCGGTGATAGTAAGGGCAGCAAGGCACGTATTGTATTGTTGCCATCGAGGATAACAAGATGGGGTTTTCTTCATATTGCATGAGTCTATCCCCCCAATTCGCCCTTGCCGTTTTATTCGCCCTCTCTCTCCCTATCCTCCCTCTCTATTTGCCTCTTTTTTCCCGTTTGCTTTTTGTTTGCTCGTGTGTTAGATTGCTTGTTTGTCGCGATGGCTCAAGATACTACCAAATTGTGTGACTTCACCAATACCAATAATAATGATTTCCTTAGCACTCTGATTGCTCCTCTTACCGATGCTGAATCTTGTGAAATTAATACTGCTTTGTTGAATCTTGTTATGAAAGATCAATTCACCGGCCTTCCTAGTGAAGACGCCGCTACTCATCTGAATAGCTTCGTTGATTTATGTGATATGCAAAAGAAAAAAAAGATGTCAATAATGATGTCGTTAAATTGAAGCTATTTCCTTTTTCGCTTAGAGATCGTGCTAAAGCTTGGTTTTCGTCTTTGCCTAAGAATAGTATTGATTCATGGAACAAGTGCAAAGATGCTTTTATCTCTAAATATTTTCCTCCCGCTAAGATCATCTCTCTTAGAAACGATATTATGAACTTTAAACAACTTGATCATGAACATGTTGCACAAGCTTGGGAGAGAATGAAATTAATGATACATAATTGCCCTACTCATGGTTTGAATTTGTGGATGATTATACAAATTTTTTATGCCGGATTGAATTTTGCTTCTAGAAATCTTTTAGATTCGGCCGCGGGAGGCACTTTTATGGAAATCACTTTAGGAGATGCTACTAAACTCCTAGATAATATTATGGTTAATTATTCTCAATGGCATACTGAAAGATCTTCTAATAAAAAAGTGCATGCGATAGAAGAAATTAATGTGTTGAGTGGAAAGATGGATGAACTTATGAAATTATTTGCTACTAAGAGTGTTTCTTATGATCCTAATGATATGCCTTTGTCTACTTTGATTGAGAATAACAATGAACCTATGGATGTGAATTTTGTTGGTAGGAATAATTTTGGTAACAACGCTTATAGAGGGAATTTCAATCCTAGGCCATATCCTAGTAATCCTTCTAATAATTATGGGAATTCCTACAACAACTCTTATGGAAATTATAATAAGATGCTCTCTGAATTTTGAGACTAGTGTTAAAGATTTTATGAATTCACAAAATAATTTTAATGCTTTGCTTGAGGAGAAATTGCTTAAAGTTGATGATTTGGCTAGAAACGTTGATAGAATTTCTCTTGAGATTGATTCTCTAAAGCTTATATCTATTCCTCCTAAGCATGATATCAATGAGTCTCTCAAAGCCATGAGAATTTCCATTCATGAGTGCAAGGAAAGAACCGCTAGGATGCGTGCTTCCAAAGATGCCTTTATTAAAGCGTGTTCTTCCAATACCTATGAAAATCAAGATGAAGATCTAAAAGTTATTGATGTGTCTCCTATTAAATCTTTGTTTTGCAATATGAATCTTGATGAAACTGAATATGATCTTCCTTTACCTAGAAGGCGTTCTAAAAATTCGGAGTATTTAGATCTTAATGATGAAATTGATGAAAGTGGGATTGAAAGAAATAAAAATCTAGATGTTGCTAAACCCACTATATTGGATTTCAAGGAATTTAATTATGAAAGTTGCTCTTTAATTGATTGTATTTCCTTGTTGCAATCCGTGCTAAATTCTCCACATTCTTATAGTCAAAATAAAGCCTTCATCGAACATATTGCTGATGCCTTGATGCAATCTTATGAAGAAAAACTTTATGATGAGTGGGAACCAACTATTAAAATTAAAATTAAAGATCATGAGTTTTATGCTTTGTGTGATTTGGGTGCTAGTGTCTCTACTATTCCCAAGACTTTGTGTGATTTACTAGATTTCTGTAACTTTGATGATTGCTCTCTAAACTTGCATCTTGCGGATTCCACTATTAAGAAACCTATGGGAAGGATTAATGATGTTCTTATTGTTGCAAATAGGAATTATGTGCCCGTAGATTTCATTGTTCTTGATATACATTGCAATCCTTCTTGCCCTATTATTCTTGGTAGACCTTTCCTTAGAACGGTTGGTGCGATTATTGATATGAAGGAGGGGAATATTAGATTTCAATTTCCATTAAAAAAGGTCATGGAACACTTTCCTAGAAATAAAATAAAATTACCATATGAAACTATCATGAGAGCCACTTATGGATTGCCTACCAAAGATGGCAATACCTAGATCAATCCTCGCTTTTATGCCTAGCTAGGGGCGTTAAACGATAGCGCTTGTTGGGAGGCAACCCAATTTTATTTTTATTCCTTGATTTTTGCTCCTGCTTAGTAATAAATTAATTATTTAGCCTCTGTTTTGGTTGTGTTTTTTGTGTTTAATTAGTGTTTGTGCCAAGTAGAACCGTTGGGAAGACTTGGGGAAAGTCTTGTTGAACTTGCTGTAAAAAACAGAAACTTTAGCACTCACGAGAACTGCTGTCATTTTTATTTGAAGAGTGATATTTAGTTAATTATTTTTGAAGATGATTAATAGATAAATTCCTCACGTCCAGCAATTTATTTTAGAATTTTTGGGGTTCCAGATCTTGCGCTAGATACAGATTACTACAGACTGTTCTGTTTTTGACAGATTCTGTTTTTCGTGTGTTGTTTGCTTATTTTGATGAATCTATGGCTAGTAAAATAGTTTATAATCCATAGAGAAGTTGGAATACAGTAGGTTTAACACCAATATAAATAAATAATGAGTTCATTACAGTACCTTGAAGTGGTCTTTTGTTTTCTTTCGCTAACGGAGCTCACGAGTTTTCTATTTTGAGTTTTGTGTTGTGAAGTTTTCAAGTTTTGGGTGAATTCTTTTGATGGATCATGGAACAAGGAGTGGCAAGAACCTAAGCTTGGGGATTCCCATGGCACCCCCAAGATAACCCAAGGACACCAAGAAGTCAAAGTTTGGGGATGCCCCGGAAGGCATCCCCTCTTTCGTCCACTTCCATCAGTAATTTACTTGGAGCTATATTTTTATTCACCAACATGATATGTGTTTTTCTTGGAGCGTCTTGTATTATTTGTGTCTTTGTGTCTTAGTATGCCACAATCATCCTTGCTGTACACACCTTTTGAGAGAGCCATACATGAATTAAAATTTGATAGAATACTCTATGTACTTCACTTATATCTTTTGAGCTAGATAATTTTGCTCTATGTGCTCCACTTAGATCTTTTAGAGCACGGTGGTGGATTTGTTTTAAAGAAACTATTGATCTCTCATGCTTCACTTAAATTATTTTGAGAGTCTCTTAATAGCATGGTAATTTTCTTAATAATAATAAGCTTGGTATTCAAGATTTGTGAAACTTTCTTTTGAGTGTGTTGAATACTAAGAAAAGATTGAAGCATGATAATTGTTTTGAGATATGGAGGTCATAGTATTAAAGCCATGCTAGTTGAGTAGTTGTGAATTTAAAGAATACTTGTGTTAAAGTTTGTGATTCCCGTAGCATGCACGTATGGTGAACCGTTATGTGATGAAGTCGGAGCATGATTTATTTATTGATTGTCTTCCTTATGAGTGCCGGTCGGGGACGAGCGATGGTCTTTTCCTACCAATCTATCCCCCTAGGAGCATGCGCGTAATACTTTGATTTGATAACTTCTAGATTTTTGCAATAAGTATATGAGTTCTTTATGACTAATGTTGAGCTAGCCTCTCTAATACCGCGCACCTTTCGCCGGTATCATACACCTACCATATACCTTCCTCAAAAAAGCCACCATACCTACCTATTATGGCATTTCCATAGCCATTCTGAGATATATTGCCATGCGACTTTCCACCTTTCCGTTCATGACACATTTATCATTGTCATATTGCATATCCCGGTACACCGCCGGATGCATTCACATAGAGTCATATTTTGTTTTAAGTATCGAGTTGTAATTGTTGAGTTATAAGAAAAATAAAAGTGTGATGATCATCATTATTAGAGCATTGTCCCAGTGAGGAAAGAATGATGGAGACTATGATTCTCCCATAAGTCGGGATGAGACTCTGGATGAAAAAAAAGAGAGGCCAAAGAAGCCCAAATAAAAAGAGGCCATAAAAAAGAGAAAAGGCCCAAATAAAAAAATATAAAAAAATGATGAGAGAAAAAGAGAGAAGGGACAATGTTACCATCCTTTTACCACACTTGTGCTTCAAAGTAGCACCATGATCTTCATAGTAGAGAGTCTCTCATGTTATCCCTTCATATACTAGTGGGAATTTTACGTTATAGAACTTGGCTTGTATATTCCAATGATGGGCTTCCTCAAAATTGCCCTAGGTCTTCATGAGCAAGCAAGTTGGATGCACACCCACTTAGTTTCTTTTTGAGCTTTCATATACTTATAGCTCTAGTGCATCCGTTGCATGGCAATCCCTACTCACTCACATTGATATCTATTGATGGGCATCTCCATAGCCCGTTGATATGCCTAGTTGATGTGAGACCATCTTCTCCTTTTTTTTCTTCTCCACAACCACCATTCTATTCCACCTATAGTGCTATATCCATGGCTCACGCTCATGTATTGCGTGAAGATTGAATTTTTTTGAAAAAGTTAGAGTATGAAACAATTGCTTGGCTTGTCATCGGGGTTGTGCATGATTTAAATACATTGTGTGGTGAAGATGGAGCATAGCCAGACTATATGATTTTGTAGGGATAACTTTCTTTGGCCATGTTATTTTGAGAAGACATAATTGCTTTGTTAGTATGCTTGAAGTATTATTATTTTTTATGTCAATATAAACTTTTGTCTTGAATCTTTCTAATCTGAATATTCATACCACAATTAAGAGGATTTACATTGAAATTATGCCAAGTAGCACTCCGCATCAAAAATTCTCTTTTTATCATTTACCTACTCGAGGACGAGCAGGAATTAAGCTTGGGGATGCCTGGTACGTCTCCAACGTATCTATAATTTTTGATTGCTCCATGCTATATTATTTACTGTTTTGGACTATATTGGGCTTTATTTTCCACTTTTATATTATTTTTGGAACTAACCTATTAACCGGAGGCCCAGCCCAGAATTGCTGTTTTTTGCCTATTTCAGTGATTCAGATAAACGGAATATCAAACGGAGTCCAAACGGAATAAAATCTTCAGGAACATGATTTTCTCACCAAACGTGATCCAGGAGACTTGTACCCTGCTCCAAGGAACAAAAGAGGCGGTCACGAGGGTGGGGGGCGCCCCCCCTAGGGCGCGCCCCCTGCCTCGTGGGCCCCTCGTTGCTCCTCCGGCGTCCTTCTTCATCCTATGTATACCCATGTACCCCCAAACTATCATAACGGGAGCCAAAAACCTAATTCCACCGCCACAACTTTCTGTATCCACGAGATCCCATCTCGGGGCCTGTTCCGGAGCTCCGCGGAAGAGGGCCGTCATCACGGAGGGCTTCTACATCATCATAGCCTCTCCGATGAAGTGTGAGTATTTTACCTCAGACCTTCAGGTCCATAGTTAGTAGCTAGATGGCTTCTTCTCTCTCTTTGAATCTCAATACAAAGCCCCCCCTCTCTTGTGGAGATCTATTCGATGTAATCTTCTTTTTGCAGTGTGTTTGTTGAGACCGATGAATTGTGGGTTTATGATCAAGTCTATCTATGAATAATATTTGAATCTTCTCTGAATTCTTTTATGTATGATTGGTTATCTTTGCAAGTATCTTCGAATTATCCGTTTGGTTTGGCCAACTAGATTGGTAGTTCTTGCCATGGGAGAAGTGCTTAGCTTTGGGTTCGATCTTGCGGTGTCCTTACCCAGTGACAGAAGGGGCACCAAGGCACGTATTGTATCATTGCCATCGAGGATAACAAGATGGGGTTTATTTCATATTGCATGAATTTATCTCTCTACATCATGTCATCTTGCTTAAGGCGTTACTCTGTTTTTAACTTAATACTCTAGATGCATGCTGGATAGCGGTCGACGAGTGGAGTAATAGTAATAGATGCAGAATCGTTTCGATCTACTTGTCATGGACGTGATGCCTATATACATGATCATGCCTAGATATTCTCATAACTATGCTCAATTCTGTCAATTGCTCAATAGTAATTTGTTCACCCACCGTAGAATACTTATGCTCTTGAGATAAGCCACTAGTGAAACCTATGGCCCCCGGGTCTATTCTCATCATATCAATCTCCATTACTTTAATCTTGCTTTGCTTTTTTACTTTGCCTTTACTTTTTACTTTGCATCTTTATACCAAAAATACCAAAAATATTATATCTATCAGATCTCACTCTCGTAAGTGACCGTGAAGGGCTTGACAACCCCTAATCGCGTTGGTTGCGAGTAGCTATAGCTTTGTGCAGGTACGAGGGACTTGAGCGTGGGCTCCTACTGGATTGATACCTTGGTTCTCAAAAACTAAGGGAAATACTTATGCTACTCTGCTGCATCATCCCTTCCTCTTCGGGGAAAACCAACGCAAGCTCAAGACGTAGCAATAGGGCACCATCTAAATCCGTTGAGACGACACCATATAAACTTTGGTTTGGAAAGAAACCGAAACTGTCATTTCTTAAAGTTTGGGGTTGCAATGCTTATGTGAAAAAGCTTCAGCCTGATAAGCTCGAACCCAAATAGGAGAAGTGCGTCTTCATAGGATACCCAAAAGAAACTGTTGGGTACACCTTCTATCACAGATCCAAAGGCAAGATATTTGTTGCTAAGAATGAATCCTTTCTAGAGAAGGAGTTTCTCTCAAAAGAAGTGAGTGGGAGGAAAGTAGAACTTGATGAGGTAGTTGTACCTTCTCTCGAATTGGAAAGTAATTCATCATAGAAATAAGTTCTAGTGATGCCTACACCAATTAGTGAGGAAGCTAATGATGATGATCATGAAACTTCAGATCAAGTTACTACCGAACCTCGTAGGTCAACCGGAGTACGTTCCGCACCAGAGTGGTACGGTAATCCTGTTCTAGAAGTCATGTACCAGACCATGATGAACCTACGAACTATGAGGAAGTAGTGGTGAGCCCAGATTCCGTGAAATGGCTTGAGGCCATGAAATCTGAGATGGGATCCATGTATGAGAACAAAGTGTGGACTTTGGTTGACTTTCCCGATGATCGGCAAGCCATAGAGAATAAATGGATCTTCAAGAAAAAGACTGACGCTGATGGTAATGTTACTATCTACAACGCTTGACTTGTTGCAAAAGGTTTTCGACAAGTTCAAGGAGTTGACTACGATGAGACCTTCTCACCCATAGCGATGCTTAAGTCTGTCCGAATCATGTTAGCAATTGCCGCATTTTATGATAATGAAATCTGGCAAATGGACGTCAAAACTGCATTCCTCAATGGATTTCTTAAAGAAGAGTTGTATATGATGCAACCTGAAGGTTTTGTCGATCCTAAAGGTGCTAAGAAAGTGTGCAAGCTCCAGCGATCCATTTATCGACTGGTGCAAGCCTCTCGGAGTTGGAATATACGCTTTGATAGTGTGATAAAAGCATATGGTTTTATACAGAATTTTGGAGAAGCCTATATTTACAAGAAAGAAAGTGGGAGCTCTTTTGCATTTCTAATATTATATGTGGATGACAGATTGTCGATTGGAAATGATATAGAATTTCTGGATAGCATAAAAGGATACTTGAATAAGAATTTTTCAATGAAAGACCTCGGTGAAGCTGCTTATATATTGGGCATCAAGATCTATAGAGATAGATCAAGACGCTTAATTGGACTTTCACAAAGCACATACCTTGATAAAGTTTTGAAGAAGTTCAAAATGGATTAGTCAAAGTAAGGGTTCTTGCATGTGTTACAAGGTGTGAAGTTGAGTCAGACTCAATGCCCGACCACTGCAGAAGATATAGAGAAAATGAAAGATGTTCCCTATGCTTCAGCCATAGGCTCTATCACGTATGCAATGATGTGTACCAGACCTGATGCGTGCCTTGCTATAAGTCTAGCAGGGAGGTACCGAAGTAATCCAGGAGTGGATCACTGGACAGCGGTCAAGAACATCCTGAAATACCTGAAAAGGACTAAGGATATGTTTCTCGTATATGGAGGTGACAAAGAGCTCATCGTAAAGGGTTACATTGATGCAAGCTTTGACATTGATCCGGACGATTCTAAATCGCAAACCGGATACGTATTTATATTGAATAGTGGAGCTGTTAGTTGGTGCAATTCCAAGCAGAGCGTCGTGGCGGGATCTACGTGTGAAGCGGAGTATAGCTGCTTTGGAAGCAACAAATGAAGGAGTCTGGATGAAGGAGTTCATATCTGATCTAGGTGTAATACCTAGTGCATTGGGTCCAATGAAAATCTTTTGTGACAATACCAGAGCAATTGCCTTAGCAAAGGAATCCAGATTTCACAAGAGAACCAAACACATCAAGAGACGCTTCAACTACCTCCGCGATCAAGTCAAGGAGGGAGACCTAGACATTTGCAAAATACATACGGATCTGAATGTTGCAGAACCATTGACTAAGCTCTTCCACGAGCAAAACATGATCAGCACCAAGAGTCCATAGGTGTTAGAATCATTACAATGTAATCTAGATTATTGACTCTAGTGCAAGTGGGAGACTGAAGGAAATGTGCCCTAGAGGCAATAATAAAGTTGTTATTTTATATTTCCTTATATCATGATAAATGTTTATTATTCATGCTAGAATTGTATTAACCAGAAAATTGATACATGTGTGAATACATAGACAAAACAAAGTGTCCCTAGTGTGCCTCTACTTGACTAGCTCGTTAATCAAAGATGGTTAAGTTTCCTGACCATAGACATGTGTTGTCATTTGATGAACGGGATCACATCATTAGGAGCATGATGTGATGGACAAGACCCATTCGTTAGCTTAGCATAATGATCGTTAAGTTTTATTGCTATTGCTTTCTTCATGACTTATAAATATTCCTTTGACTATGAGATTATGCAACTTCCGAAGACCGGAGGAACACCTCGTGTGCTATCAAACGTCACGACGTAACTAGGTGATTATAAAGATGTTCTACAGGTGTCTCTGAAGGTGTTTGTTGGGTTGCATAGATCGATATTAGGATTTGTCACTCCGAGTATCGGAGAGGTATCTATGGGCCCTCTTGGTAATGCACATCACGATAAGCCTTGCAAGCAGTGTGACTAATGAGTTATTTGTGGGATGATGCAGTACAAAACGAGTAGAGACTTGCCGATAACGAGATTGAACTAGGTATGAAGATACCGACGATCGAATCTCGGGCAAGTAACATACCGATGACAAAGGGGATGACGTATGTTGTCATTACGGTTTGACCGATAAAGATCTTCATATAATATGTAGGAACCAATATGAGAATCCAGGTTCCGCTGTTGGTTATTGATCGGAGATGTGTCTCGGTCATGTCTACATAGTTCTCGAACCCGTAGGGTCCGCATACTTAATGTTCGATGACGATTTGTAATATGAGTTATGTGTTTTGGTGACCGAAGATTGTTTGGAGTCCCGGATGAGACCAAGGACATGACGAGGAGTCTCAAAATGGTCGAGAGGTGAAGATTGTTATATTGGATGATAACATTCAGACACCGGAATAGTTTCGGAGCATTTCAGATATTTTTCGAAGTACCGAGGGTTACCGGAATCCCCCCAGGAAAGTAATGGGCAACATGGGCCATAGGGGAGAGAGAGGGGAGCCCACAAGGGGTGTCCCCACCATTGGCAGTCCCAATTAGACAAGGGGAAGGGGGCGCGGCCCCCCTTTCCTTCTCCCTCTCCTCCGAAAGAAAGGAAGGGGGCGACTAGGACTAGGAGTCCAAGTCGGTCCCCCCCCATGGCGCGCCCCTAGGGCCGGCCTCCTCCCTCTCTTCCTTTATATACGGGGGCAGGGGAACCCCAAAGCACATCAATTGTTCTCTTAGCCGTCTGCGGTGCCCCCCCCCTCGACAGTTTACTCCTCCGGTCATATTGTCGTAGTTCGTAGGCGAATCCCTGCGCGGATCACATCACCATCACCACGCCGTCGTGCTGAGGAAACTCTCCCCCGACACTTTGCTGGATCAAGAGTTCGAGGGACGTCATTGAGCTTAATGTGTGCTGAACTCGGAGGTGTCGTACATTCGGTGCTTGATCGGTTGAATCGCGAAGACGTTCGACTACGTCAACCGCATTAAGTTAACGCTTCCGCTTTCGGTCTACGAGGGTAAGTGGACACACTCTCCTCCTCTCGTTGCTATGCATCTCCTAGATAGTCTTGCGTGATCGTAGGATTTTTTTTGAAATTGCATACTACGTTCCCCAACATGTATCACCATCTCTTTGCCGAACTAGTGCACCTATACAATTTACCATTGTATTGGGTGTGTTGGGGACACAACAGATTTCTTGTATTTGATTGCAGGGTTGTTTGAGAGAGACAATCTTCATCCTACACCTCCCACAGATTGATAAACCTTAGGTCATTCACTTGAGGGAAATTTGCTGTTGTCCTACAAAACTCTGGGCTTGGAGGCCCAACAGAGTCTATAAGAAATAAAGTTGCATAGTAGACATCAACCTTTTTTTTCTGCCGCTGTTTCCAGGGAGGTGAGTGCTTGAAGGTATATCTTTACTTCTTGCAATTGAATCTTTTAGTTTCTTGTTTTATCACTAGTTTGGTTTGTAAAATAAAACTACAAAAAATGGAATTAAGGTTGCTTCAAATGCTTTATCTTTATAATGTCTTTCTTGAAATGATGGATCAGAAAATTGTGCCAAAGTGTTAGAAGAAGAATTCAATAAAATATATGGCATAAAATCTTTGAATGATAAGCATGATTGCAATGTTTTTAGTGTGCTTGCTATGAATATCCATGATACTGATGATGAGTGCACTAGTAGTCATGATAAAAAGGTTTCTTATAAGCATGCCAATTATTTTGGCGAACATAGATCTTGTGAAAACATGCCAATAAGAGATGATATATTTTGTAAGAAGCATAAATATCAGAGAACCCAATGGTTTGTTAAGATGCTAGATGAGTATGCTAGATAATTATGTTCCCTTCTTCCCATTACTTGTAAAGTTTGCAATGAAGGCGTTCATTTTAATATTCAATGCATACAATTCTATTAGTGAATCGCATACAAATATTGTGATGATATGACCACCCTTGAGCATTATAATGAACTTAGTCTGTTTTGGGGGTATGAAGAAGTGGAACATACAAGTAATTGGCTTGAAGGTTTAATTCTCATGAAAGCTCTTGAATTTGATCTAAAGGAAATTTATATGTATTGTGTGGTAAATTGCAATGGGAATGTTTATCTTGCCAATTATATAAAGACGGGAAAACTAATGGAATATGAAGAGAATACTAATGAAAGGGAAAAGATTTCCCAATACCCTCCTATTGTTTCTCATGATGAATCAGGTGACGAGGAGGAGCTTCCTACCCAACCAATCTCTTCAACAAGAAGGCGAGAAAAATTGATTGAACCCCCACATAGTGTGGTGAACAAGAAGAATAAGAAAATAGGGAGAAGCAAAGGTAAAAAGGTATCTCTCCCAAATAATTTTGCACCTATTATTGTTGTGACTCATGAGAATGGATCAAAAATAACTGTGGAAGATGATACACTTAATGATGATATTGTTTTTTTGTCTTATGGCATAAAGTCTAAAAGAACTATTAAAGATGATTTTGGTATGCCTATTACTTGCTATGATAATTATGATTGGGAAGATAGTGACACTTCTTATAATCTTGAGAATCTTTTTGGCACCAACTTGAAAAATTATGATGATGGTAATTGTTATACTATTGGTGCTATTCATACTATTAATGATAAGAGTGATTATGCTAATGATATGCAAAACTACAAGCTTGGGATGCTATGTTGTGACACCCTGGTTTTTGCAATTTTTCTTTCTCTGGAGTTGATTGCAAATTTGGTTTGAAATTGAGTTTTTGAATTAACTCATTTGGACTTAGCACTTGGGAATTGTTTTGATTTTCACCCAAGTGACTCCACGCACTCCCAAAAACATCTCTTGCTCTCTCATATCTCAAAATATAGCCATGGGAATGTTTTTTCTCAAAAGCAAAATATTCATTTTCTCTCTGAAAATGAATGATTTTCACTTCTGCTCCAAAGCAACCCCTATTTTTCTTGCTCCCAAAAATCTGAGAAAATTACCAAATATTATTTGGACCATGCCTCATCATCCCATGCAAAAATATCCTATGGTCATGTGGACTATTTTTGCTGTAGAAAATCATTTTCATTCTGGTCAGAGATGGTACTTTGTGAAGCAAGTATATGTTTGACTAATCTCCTTGAGCTAAAAATTTTATGGCTTGATGCCCTTCATAACTAACCCTTAATACCCAAGTTTCAGCTCCTAACTCTCTCCAGAATTCTCTCAAATGGCCTCAACAGTTTTGTCCAGAAACTTGCCAAGAAGCTCAAGTCTATTCCTGTCGACCTGGCTTTGATCCAACACCACAGAATGACTAAACCTTGCAAAGACAAGGCACCAGACATGATTTAAATCTTCGGGCGCACCGTGTTGCACTAGTGCATGCCATGACCATGCGAATCCAACGCCAGGCAGGTGTTCGACGCGCTCTGAGCGCCGACCGAGCCACTGCTCTGCCCGTGCACTCACCTCCGGCCATTCTAGCATGCCATTCACCTCCATCTATCTCGACCCGTCCCCATGACCACTCGCTGGAGCTCCCCGACGCTGCCGACAGCCACTGCAGACACGGACACGGCGGAGCAGAGAGCACAGTATGCCCGTGTGCTCGAGCCGTCTCCCTCTCGCGTCCTCTGCTTGGTTCCTTCCCTCGACTGTGACCGTGTGAGCTCCATGACCTCTTCCATCCACCCCGGGCTCCATTCGTCACCGCTCGGCGCCCCAGAAGCCTCTCCAATGATCTCGAGACCCTCCTCACCCGCGCCTATATATAGGCCCCTTCCCGAGCTTCTCTGGCCACCCACCCACCTCCTCTGATCTCAAAACATCTAGTAGAAGACCGCGGCTAGGCTGGGCGGGCCTCTGGCCGCCGTTCTACACTGGAGCTCGCCGCTGATCCCCTTCGGTGTTCTGCTTCCTCGGGCGCTCCTTGTCTTCTTCCAACCTCTTCGGTGTGTTCATGGCTTCTTCTTGGTCGAGGCGGTGCTGCTGGAGCTCTTCCACCTTGCTGGAATTGCCAACTCCAACGAGCCCTCTCCGCTATCGCCTCTGGAGAAGATTGCTACCTCTTGAGCACTGCGTTGGTTTTCCCTTGAAGAGGAAAGGGTGATGCAGCAAAGTAGCGTAAGTATTTCCCTCAGTTTTTGAGAACCAAGGTATCAATCCAGTAGGAGGCTACGAGCGAGTCCCTCGCACCTACACAAAACAAATAAATCCTCGCAACCAACGCGATAAGGGGTTGTCAATCCCTACACGGTCACTTACGAGAGTGAGATCTGATAGATATGATAAGATAATATTTTTGGTATTTTTATGATAAAGATGCAAAGTAAAATAAAAGGCAATGAAAATAACTAAGTATTGGAAGATTAATATGATGAAGATAGACCCGGGGGCCATAGGTTTCACTACTAGCTTCTCTCAAGAGCATAAGTATTTTATGGTGGGTGAACAAATTACTGTTGAGCAATTGACAGAATTGAGCATAGTTATGAGAATATATATAGGTATGATCATATATATAGGCATCACGTCCGAGACAAGTAGACCGACTCCTACCTGCATCTACTACTATTACTCCACACATCAACCGCTATCCAGCATGCATCTAGAGTATTAAGTTCATAAGAACAGAGTAATGCCTTAAGCAAAATGACATGATGTAGAAGGATAAATTCATGCAATATGATAAAAAACCATCTTGTTATCCTCGATGGCAACAATACAATACGTGCCTTGCTGCCCCTACTGTCACTGGGAAAGGACACCGCAAGACTGAACCCAAAGCTAAGCCTTCTCCCATTGCAAGAAAGATCAATCTAGTAGGCCAAACCAAACTGATAATTCGAAGAGACTTGCAAAGATAACCAATCATACATAAAATAATTCAAAGAAGATTCAAATATTGTTCATAGATAAACTTGATCATAAACCCACAATTCATCGGTCTCAACAAACACACCGCAAAAGAAGATTACATCAAATAGATCTCCACAAGAGAGGGGGAGAACTTTGTATTGAGATCCAAAAATAGAGAAGAATCCATCTAGCTAATAACTATGGACCCGTAGCTCTGAGGTAAACTACTCACACTTCATCGGAGAGGCTATGGTGTTGATGTAGAAGCCCTCCGTGATTGATGCCCCCTCTGGCGGAACTCCGGAACAGGCCCCAAGATGGGATCTCGTGGATACAAAAAGTTATGGCGGTGGAATTAGGGTTTTGGCTCCGTATCTGATCGTTTGGGGGTACGTAGGTATATATAGGAGGAAGAAGTACGTTGGTGGAGCAACAGGGGGCCCACGAGGGTGGAGGGAACGCCTGGAGGGGGTAGGCGCTCCCCCTACCTCGTGGCCTCCCTGTTGGTTGCTTGACGTAGGGTCCAAGTCTCCTGGATCATGTTCGGTGAGAAAATCACGTTCCCGAAGGTTTCATTCCGTTTGGACTCCGTTTGATATTCCTTTTCTTTGAAACCCTAAAATAGGCAGAAAAACAGCAATTCTGGGCTGGGCCTCCGGTTAGTAGGTTAGTCCCAAAAATAATATAAGTGTATAATAACGCCCAATAATGTCCAAAACAGTAGATAATATAGCATGGAGCAATCAAAAATTATAGATACATTGGAGACGTATCAAGCATCCCCAAGCTTAATTCCTGCTCGTCCTCGAGTAGGTAAGTGATAAAAACAGAATTTTTGATGTGGAATGCTACTAGGCATAATTTCAATGTAATTCTTCTTAATTGTGGCATGAATATTCAGATCCGAAAGATTCAAGATAAAATTTTAATATTGACATAGAAATAATAATACTTCAAGCATACTAATTAAGCTATTATGTCTTCTCAAAATAACATGGCCAAAGAAAGTTCATCCCTACAAAATCATATAGTTTAGTCATGCTCCATTTTCATCACACAAGAATGCTCTCATCATGCACAACCCCGATGACAAGCCAAGCAATTGTTTCATACTTTACTAATCTCAAACTTTATAAACCTTCACGCAATACATGAGAGTGAGCCATGGATATAGCACTATGGGTGGAATAGAGTATAATGATGGGGGTTATGTGGAGAAGACAAAAAGGAGAAAGTCTCACATCAATGAAGCTAATCAATGAGCTATGGAGATGCTCGTCGATTGATGTTAATGCAAGGAGTAGGGATTGCCATTCAACGGATGCACTAGAGCTATAAATGTATGAAAGCTCAACAAAAGAAACTAGTGGGTATGCATCCAACTTGCTTGCTCACCAAGACCTAGGGTACTTGAGGAGGCCCATTGTTGGAATATACAAGCCAAGTTCTATAATGAAAAATTCCCGCTAGTATATGAAAGTGACAAAACAAGAGACTCTCTATGATGAAGATCATGGTGCTACTTTGAAGCACAAGTGTGGAAAAGGATAGTAGCATTGTCCCTTTTTATTTCTTTTTTTGGGCCTTCATCTTTTTTTGGCCTTTCTCTCTTTATTTTTTTATTGGGACAATGCTCTATTAAATAATGATCATCACACTTCTATTTATTTACAACTCAATGATTACAAATCGATACTAGAACAAGGTATGACTCTATTTGAATGCCTCCGACGGTGTACCAGGATATGCAATGAATCAAGTGTGACATGTATGAAAGAATTATGAACGGTGGCTTTGCCACAAATACGATGTCAACTACATGATCATGCAAAGCAATATGACAATGATGAACGTGTCATGATAAACGGGATGGTGAAAAGTTGAATGGCAATATATCTCGGAATGGCTATGGAAATGCCATAATAGGTAGGTATGGTGGCTGTTTTGAGGAAGATATAAGGAGGTTTATGTGTGAAAGAGCGTATCATATCACGGGGTTTGGATGCACCGGCGAAGTTTGCACCAACTCTCAATGTGAGAAAGGGCAATGCACGGTACCGAAGAGGCTAGCAATGATGGAAGGGTGAGAGTGCGTATAATCCATGGACTCAACATTAGTCATAAAGAACTCACATACTTATTGCAAAAATCTACAAGTCATCAAAAACCAAGCACTACGCGCATGCTCCCTGGGGGATAGATTGGTAGGAAAATACCATCGCTCATCCCCGACCGCCACTCATAAGGAGGACAATCAAAGAACACCTCATGTTTCAAATTTGTTACATAACGTTTACCATACGTGCATGCTACGGGACTTGCAAACTTCAAAACAAGTATTTCTCAATTTCACAACTACTCAACTAGCACAACTTTAATATCACTACCTCCATATCTCAAAACAATCATCAAGCATCAAACTTCTCTTAGTATTCAACACACTCATAAGAGAATCTTATTATTAATCTTGTATACCTAGCATATTAGGATTATTTAAGCAAATTACCATGCTATTTAAGACTCTCAAAATAATCTAAGTGAAGCATGAGAGATCAATAGTTTCTATAAAACAAATCCACCACCGTGCTCTAAAAGATATAAGTGAAGTACTAGAGCAAAACTATATAACTCAAAAGGTATAAGTGAAGCACATAGAGTATTCTAATAATTTCCGAATCATGTGTGTTTCTCTTAAAAGGTGTGTACAGCTAAGATTATTGTGGCAAACTAAAAATAAAAGACTCAAATCATACAAGACGCTCCAAGCAAAACACATATCATGTGGTGAATAAAATATAGCTCCAAGTAAAGTTACCGATAGAAGTAGACGAAAGAGGGGATGCCTTCCGGGGCATCCCCAAGCTTTGGCTTTTAGGTCTCCTTAGATTATCTTGGGGGTTCCATGGGCATCCCCAAGCTTAGGCTCTTTCCACTCCTTGTTCCATAATCCATCAAATCTTTACCCAAAACTTGAAAACTTCACTACACAAAACTTAAAGTAGAAAATCTCGTGAGCTCCGTTAGCGAAAGAAAACAAAAGACAACTTCAAGGTACTGTAATGAACTCATTCTTTATTTATATTGGTGTTAAACCTACTGTATTCCAACTTTTATATGGTTTATAAACTATTTTACTAGCCATAGATTCATCAAAATAAGCAAACAACACACGAAAAAACAGAACAGTCTGTAGTAATCTGTAGCTAGCACAAGATATGGAACCTCAAAAATTCTAAAATAAATTGCAGGACGTGATGAATTTACCTATTAATCATCTTCAAAAAGAATTAACTAAATATCACTTTCCAAATAAAAATGGCAGCAGTTCTCGTGAGCGCTAAAGTTTCTGTTTTTTACAGCAGGATTAACAAGACTTTCCCCAAGTCTTCCCAACGGTTCTACTTGGCACAAACACTAATTAAAAACAAAAAACACAACCAAAACAGAGGCTAGATAAATTATTTATTAGTAAACAGGAGCAAAAAATTAAGGAATAAAAATAAAATTGGGTTGCCTCCCAACAAGCGCTATCGTTTAACGTCCCTAGCTAGGCATAAAAAGCAAGGATAGATCTAAGTATTGCCATCTTTGGTTGGTAATTCTTCAATGAGGCATCTACCATCTTTAGGAATTTCGTTCTTTTTATTGATTATCAAACTTTTAGGCACAAGATCGAAAAAATCATAAGCAGCAAATGGTTCCTTAATAATAGCAAAAAGATTAGGATGAACACTTATAGATTTGAGATCCGCGGTTTCTTTGCTAGAGGATTCACCTTTATTTTTAGGAACATACATAAGCTTGGCAATTTTAGTCGGAGGACTTGGATTATTCTTTACGGCAGAAAAAGCGGTTCCCAAGTTGGTAATGATACCCTCAAGTTTATCGATTCTAGTGGAATCATGATTTATTCTTTCATTAACTATAGGTTCCTTCTCTTTAATATTTTTCAAAGTTACTCCTACTTTAGATCCATATTGGGTAATTTGGTTGTGGATCTTTTTATCGAAATTTTCAATTAACTCAATGGTAGCAACTTTATTTTCAATAATTTCAAGTTTTTGCATTACATGCTCCAAAGTTAACATAGTTCCATTAACCAAAAGAGGTGGTGAGCCAAACAAATCTATCATAGCATTGTAAGAATCAAAAGTATGGCTACCCAAGAAGTTCCCTCCAGTAATGGTATCAAGGATATATCTGTGCCAAGGAGTAACGCCTACATAAAAATTGCAAAGAAGAATGTAAGTAGATTGCTTCCTGGTAGATCTATTTTGAGCATTGCAAATTCTATACCAAGTGTCTTTTAGATTTTCTCCCTCCCTTTGCTTAAAATTTAGAACTTCATTCTCGGGAGACAACGGAGAAGATAGAGGACTCGCCATAATGACAAGCAAACAGGGAACAGGCAAAAAGAGGCAAATGGGAAAGAGAGGGAGGATAGAGAGAGAGAGGGCGAATAAAACGACAAGGGTGAAGTGGGGGAGAGAAAAACGAGAGGCAAATGGCAAATAATGTAATGCGGGAGATAATGGTTTGTGATGGGTACTTGGTATGTTTGAATTTTGCATAGACCTCCCCGGCAACGGCGCCAGAAATCCTTCTTGCTACCTCTTGATCACTGCGTTGGTTTTCCCTTGAAGAGGAAAGGGTGATGCAGCAAAGTAGCGTAAGTATTTCCCTCAGTTCTTGAGAACCAAGGTATCAATCCAGTAGGAGGCTACGCGCGAGTCCCTCGCACCTACACAAAACAAATAAATCCTCACAACCAACACGGTAAGGGGTTGTCAATCCCTACACGGTCACCTATGAGAGTGAGATCTGATAGATATAATAAGATAATATTTTTGGTATTTTTATGATAAAGATGCAAAGTAAAATAAAAGGCAATGAAAATAACTAAGTATTGGAAGATTAATATGATGAAGATAGACCTGGGGGCCATAGGTTTCACTAGTGGCTTCTCTCAAGAGCATAAGTATTTTACGGTGGGTGAACAAATTACTGTTGAGCAATTGACAGAATTGAGCATAGTTATGAGAATATCTAGGTATGATCATGTATATAGGTATCACGTCCAAGACAAGTAGACCGACTCCTGCCTGCATCTACTACTATTACTCCACACATCGACCGCTATCCAGCATGCATCTAGAGTATTAAGTTCATAAGAACAGAGTAACGCCTTAAGCAAAATGACATGATGTAGAGGGATAAATTCATGCAATATGATAAAAACCCATCTTGTTATCCTCGATGGCAACAATACAATACGTGCCTTGCTGCCCCTATTGTCACTAGGAAAGGACACCGCAAGATTGAACCCAAAGCTAACCACTTCTCCCATTGCAAGAATAGATCAATCTAGTAGGCCAAACCAAACTGATAATTCGAAGAGACTTGCAAAGATAACCAATCATACATGTAGCGACCAGACCTCAAACAGTCTGATCTCTGTGCTCCGGTGTCATCCCTGGATCAGTAATGCTGACACCACACACTCATTACATTGAGTGTCTCCATAGAGAACTTATTACAATAAATATGGCTTAAGGCCATCTAATAACGATAACAGCGGAAGGCTTGGAAGATAAGTGAGTCCATCAACTCCAACGGCATCACTGAGTATAGAACCACGACCTAAAAACTCCTTAATCGTCGTCTGAAAAGTCTGCAACATTAACGTTGCAGCCCAAAATGGGTCAGCACATGGAATATGCTGGCAAGGTAACACATAGAGAATAATGGAATGAAACTGCTATACTATATGCATATTTGGCTGGTGGAAAGCTCTATGGTTACAGTTTTGCGAAAAGCCAATGTTTCCCTACTTCAAAGGAATAAATTTAATTACTATCATGGTGGTTGTTAAACATTGAGAATGGTTGACAGCATTCTCAATCCCAATTAAGCATCATCATTAAACAAAGCCCAACAAAATTAATTTAGAGTAACATGTTGAGATTCACATGATAATCTAGGTACTAGATACTCAAGATGTCCATAACCGGGGACACGGCTAACCATGATTAGTTTATTACACTCTGCAGAGGTTTGCGCACTTTTCCCCACAAGACTTGATCACCTCCGTTTGGTTTCTCGCACTACAAGGTGTTTGAGAAACGGATGACCGAGACATAGTCTTTCAGAAGCGCTAGCACCTTACGATCGGGTAGACCGTACCACCTACATCCCCTACATCTGCTAGTCTACCACTGTAAGAGTTCGCATGACTTAGTCAACTATGCTAGAGCCCATAATAGCTTGTGGCTGCACACGGAAGTTTCTAGTATGAATTGTTTCATGATCCCTTTGAGCCTGGGTGACGGTCCAAAAGAAAACAGGCAAGTCCTGGAATACCCAGGTGCCTCAATCCACCCAGATGTGTGTTTAAGTTGCCACCTTAGATAAACCATTAATTAACAATCTCACATCTGTCATGGATATCACTCACCCAATCCACGTCTACTAGCATAGCATGGCATAATAAGCAAACGTAGAAGTAACTCCCAAAGGTTTGATAATAAACAGGTAATAGGTACTACCTCAACTACTTATCATCCCACAATTTAATTAGATCCTAATCATGCAATGTGTGAGGATTTATCTAATGCAATAAAACTGGGTAGTAGGAAAGGTATGATCAAAGTGTTACTTGAGTTGCTGATGATCCGAGAAACCTAGCGATTCGAAGTAACAAGTGGCACACTCCGGGTACTCTATCGCAAACAAACAAACAAGCATACAATAAGTACTCATCTAATGCATGGGTAAAACTCAAATAAGAGATCTAACCAGAAGGTTCAACTTAAGAACTCCGGTTTGTAAAAAGAATCAAATCGAACGAAGCAACGAAAGTCAAACGGCAAAACAAAAACAACTTCGTTCTACTAATCTATTTCTAGGGCAAATTTTACAGTAGCAAAAACTTGTTTAAGTTGGTTAAACGGATAGAGGGTTTCGAGACGAAACTCTAGGCGCTTGAATCGCCTGATTCCGATAAACGAGCGAAAAGTTATACTAAAAAGAAAATTGGATCAGGAATCACGATCAGAAAAATCGCGGATTAAATCTGAGAAAAAGAAAAACGACGAACGTTCGTTAGAACGAATGAACGGACGAACGCTCGCTATTTAAATAAACCGGGAAAACCCATCTATTTAAAAAAACCGAATCTAAAAAAACAACGAAAAACCGTCAGAAAAACCGAATGGTTTTTCGAAAAAATAAATAAAAAAACCGGTGCGAAAAATGAGACGGCGGCGGACCTTGGGCGGCGTGCGGCGGCGGCGGCGTCCGGCGGCGACGGCAGCGCGGCGGCGGCTTGGGGCGGCTTGTGGAGGGGCTAGGGTTTGGCTGGGCCTCTACCCCGGCTTATATAGCCTAACGGGCCGGGAGTTCTAGTCGGACACAGCCCTAGTTCGGTTCGTTGTTTTTTTAAATATTACGTGCAGAAGAAAAATAAAAAGAAATACTAAACGGACTCCAAAAATTCCGAAATAAATTTTCACGGGCTTCTAAAATCAAGCCGCACAAGGTGAACATTTATTTGGGGCTTAAATGCAATTTTGAAAAACGCACATTTTTCCTAAATTCAAATAAAATAACGAAAAACTCCGAAATAAAATCTTATTTGATTTTATTATTAAATCCTCAATATTTCTTTATTTTGGGAAATTCATTTTATTCCCTCTCTCATAATTTTGGTAATAGAAATAATTGATGATAAAATAAATAAAATCAAATGATCCTATTCTCAAAATTTGAGAAAACGCAAATATGAAAATAACGAAATCCCCAACTCTCTCCGTGGGTCATTGAGTTGCGTAGAAATTCTAGGATCAAAACCAATCGCAAATAAAATATGATATGCAATTATGATCTAATGTATAACATTCCAAATTAAAAATTTGGGATGTTACAAACCTACCCCCCTTAAGATGAATCTCGCCCTCAAGATTCGGGTTGGCTAGAAAATAGGTGAGGGTGGTCCTTGAGCAAATCTTCCTCTCGCTCCCAGGTGGCTTCATCCTCCGTGTGGTTGCTCCATTGAACTTTGCAAAATTTGATAACCTTGCTGCGAGTGACTCGGCTGGCAAACTCGAGAATCTTAATTGGTTTCTCCTCGTAGGTCAAATCGTTATCCAACTGAATAGTTTCCAATGGCACTGTATCTCTCAGGGGTATGTCAGCCATCTCCGCGTGGCACTTCTTCAACTGAGAAACGTGGAACACATCATGAACTCCAGACAATCCTTCGGGCAATTCCAACTTGTAGGCCACTTCTCCCATACGCTCCAAAACTCGATATGGTCCTACAAATCGTGGCGCTAACTTTCCCTTAACACCAAAACGCTTTGTTCCCCGAAGTGGAGATACTCGAAGATAAGCTCTATCTCCAACTTCATAAAGTGTCTCCTTCCTTTTAGAATCTGCATAACTCTTCTATCTGGACTGGGCTATCTTGAGCCTATCGCGAATCAATTTCACCTTCTGTTCAGACTCCTTAATCAAGTCAGGTCCAAACAACTGGCGGTCTCCAACTTCATCCCACGACAACGGTGTCCTGCACCTTCTTCCGTACAAGGCTTCGAAAGGGGCCATCTTCAAACTGGCTTGATAGCTGTTGTTGTAAGAGAACTCTGCATATAGAAAATTGCCGTACCAACTAGATTCATAATCTAGCGCACAAGCTCTCAGCATATCCTCCAAAATCTGATTGACTCTCTCGGTCTGTCCATCTGTCTGTGGATGAAAAGCTGTACTGAATTCTAGTCTGGTTCCCAAAGTTTCGTGCAACTGCTTCCAGAACTTTGAGGTAAATTGGGTTCCTCTATCTGATACTATGCTCCTCGGAACTCCATGCAAACATATGATCCTAGTCATGTATATCTTTGCCAACTTAGCACTGGTGTAAGTGGTCTTTACCGGGATGAAATGAGCTACCTTCGTCAACCGGTCGACTATAACCCAAATCGAGTCATAGCCTGAACGAGTCCTGGGTAATCCCGTGATAAAATCCATGCCTAGCTTATCGGCAATGGTTGTAACAATCCTGCTGGCTTCTGATGCTCTGCCTTTACTCTCTGACACACATCACAGGCTGCTACATACTCGGCAATATCCTTCTTCATTCCGGTCCACCAGAAAATATCTTTCAGATCCAAATACATCTTGGTATTTCCTGGGTGAATCGAATATGGTGAATCATGTGCCTCTTGCAGTATCAACTTCCTAATCTCCGGGTCATTGGGCACATAAACACGGTCTTCAAACCATAGGGTGTCGTGCTCATCCTCACGAAATCCTTTAGGCTTTCATTTGCTTAGTTTCTCCTT
This sequence comes from Triticum urartu, assembly GCF_056163025.1. Taxonomy (NCBI): domain Eukaryota; kingdom Viridiplantae; phylum Streptophyta; class Magnoliopsida; order Poales; family Poaceae; genus Triticum; species Triticum urartu. The sequence continues at coordinate 499,502,306 of NC_141874.1, read as the reverse complement.
AATATAGGCAATCTCCTTCTCAGTCTTCTGAGCTTCTCTGATTCTATCAATCAAAGTTGACTGAATCTCCAATGCTGCTACATAACCTCTCGGAACTATTTCCAAACATAGTTCACGAAGATTTTCTGTTACTCCATTGGTATTCCTCCCATCATTAGTGTATTGACATGGCTCTTACGGCTCAATGCGTCAGCTACTACATTAGCCTTTCCGGGATGATAATGCAATCTCATATCATAATCCTTGATGAGCTCCAACCATCTCCTCTGTCTGAGGTTTAACTCCTTCTATGTGAAAATGTATTTCAAACTCTTATGATCCGTGCACACCTCGCAATGATTTCCAATGAGGAAATGTCTCCATGTTTTCAATGCATGCACTACGGCTGCTAACTCCAAATCATGCGTAGCATAATTCAACTCATGAGGTTTCAGTTGTCTTGAGGCATATGAAACAACTCTCCCTTCCTGCATAAGCACTACTCCAAGTCCTCGACGTGAAGCGTCGCAATACACCTCATAATCCTTGGTCTGGTCTGGCAAAATCAACACTGGTGAGGTAACCAAACATTTCTTCAACTCCTGGAAACTAGCCTCATGTGACGCCCCCGATTCAATCGTACACTAATCATACACGCAAACATGTACGATCAAGATCAGGGACTCACGGAAAGATATCACAACACAACTCTACAAATAAAATAAGTCATACAAGCATCATATTACAAGCCAGGGGCCTCGAGGGCTCGAATACAAGAGCTCGATCATAGACGAGTCAGCGGAAGCAACAATATCTGAGTACAGACATAAGTTAAACAAGTTTGCCTTAAGAATGCTAGCACAAACTGGGATACAGATCGAAAGAGGCACAGGCCTCCTGCCTGGGATCCTCCTAAACTACTCCTGCTCGTCGTCAGCGGGCAGCACGTAGTAGTAGGCACCTCCGGTGTAGTAGGAGTCGTCGTTGACGGTGGCGTCTGGATCCTGGGCTCCAACATCTGGTTGCGACAACCAGGTAGAAGGGATAGAGGGAAAAGAAGGAGAAGCAACCGTGAGTACTCATCCAAAGTACTCGCAAGCAAGGAGCTACACTACATATGCATGGGTATATGTGTAAAGGCCATATCGGTGGACTGAACTGCAGAATGCCAGAATAAGAGGGGATAGCTAATCCTGTCGAAGACTACGCTTCTGGCAGCCTCCGTCTTGCAGCATGTTGAAGAGAGTAGACTGAAGTCCTCCAAGTAGCATCGCATAGCATAACCCTAACCGATGATCCTCCCCTCGTCGCCCTGTGAGAGAGTGACCACCGGTTGTATCTGGCACTTGGAAGGGTGTGTTTTATTAAGTATCCGGTTCTAGTTGTCATAAGGTCAAGGTACAACTCCAAGTCGTCCTGTTACCGAAGATCACGGCTATTCGAATAGATTAACTTCCCTGCAGGGGTGCACCACATACCCCAACACGCTCGATCCCATTTGGCCGGACACACTTTTCTAGGTCATGCCCGGCCTCGGAAGATCAACACGTCGCAGCCCTACCTAGGCACAACAGAGAGGTCAGCACGCCGGTCTAAATCCTATGGCGCAGGGGTCTGGGCCCATCGCCCTTTGCACACCTGCACGTTGCGAACGCGGCCGGAAGCAGACCTAGCCTAGTAGGCGTTCCAGTCCAATCCGGCGCGCGCCACTCAGTCGCTGACGTCACGAAGGCTTCGGCTGATACCACGACGTCGAGTGCCCATAACTGTCCCCGCGTAGATGGTTAGTGCGTATAAGCCAGTGGCCAGACTCAGATCAAATACCAAGATCTCGTTAAGCGTGTTTAAGTATTCGCGAACGCCGACCAGGGCCAGGCCCACCTCTCTCCTAGGTGGTCTCAACCTGCCCTGTCGCTCCGCCTCAAAGTAACCGTCGGGGGCCGTCGGGAACCCAGGCCCACCTCTACTGGGATGGAGCCACCTGCCCCTTCAGCCCCCATCTCCGAACAGTATCACAGGTAATGTAACTGTGTAAAGCATATCGTATATGCCCGTGATCACCTCCCGAAGTGATCACGGCCCAGTAGTATAGCATGGCAGACGGACAAGAGTGTAGGGCCACCGATGGAACACTAGCATCCTATACTAAGCAGTAGGATAGCAGGTAATGGTAACAACAGTAGTAGCAAGGACAGGCTATGCATCAGGATAGGAATAACGGCCCCTGGCAGTAGGCCCCAATACTTAATTAGATTAACTAAAACCGTTTAAAACTTTGTTTAACAAAAGGTTCCACTAACATATGGGTCCCACTGCTAAATAAATCTAGTTAGATAAATAGTTTAACCAGCTGTCTATGACATGTGGGGCCCCCCACATGTCAGTTGGACCAGTCACTTGTTGACTGTTGACTATTGGCTAGGCAGTCAATAGGACCAACCTATCAGTCAAATAGTCATATCCCTGGGTACATTTCTGTGTACCCGTAGCATATAGTATTTAATATAATTTCGAATTAAATTAACTATAGAATTTCAGAAAAACACTTTAGACATTGAAAAATCATAGAAAATAATCCGTATCTCGGATGAAAATACTTTGTACATGAAAGTTGCTCAGAACGACGAGACGAATCCGGATACGCAACCCGTTCGTCCGCCACACCCCCCTAACCTATCGAACTCACAACTTTCCCCCTCCGGCTCCTCTGCCTGTAAACGCGAAACACCGACTGGGGGGGGGGGAGGGAGAAAGGCTCTGGCGCGACGGATGCGGGGGAGGACGGAGGCGCGGCGGGGCGCGGGGTGGGGCGCCTCCGAGCGGCGGCGGCGTTGAGCGCCTCAATCCAATTCTGGATCGGGGGAGGGGGAGAACAACGTGGGGATGAGTGGCTGCGAGTGGGGTGGATCGGGGGTTAGGTCACAGGGGAGAGGCCATATAGGCCAGGAGAGGTGCGGTTGGGCCGGCCAGTTGGGCCAAGGCCTAGCAGGCCCCGGGTCCCTTTGCCCTTTTTTTTTGTTTATACTTGTTTCCTTTTTCTTTTTATTTATTTTATTTTCTCTCATGTTCTGTTTTGCAAATAGTTAGGCCACAAAAGGACTTTTACAAAAAAGGGACCTAGCTCATAATTAGCAGTGCAGTATACCCTAGCACCAAAAACTAGTTTGGGTAAAACATAATTTCATATTTGACTTAGATTAAATAAAAGGTCGATAAATATTGTCTTTAGTCACTGTTTGAGGATGTTTGAGTCACTTACCCAATTCCAATAATGTTGGTTCCAATTTTAGAATTGTCTCTGGAATATTTGTTATTTAATGAACAAATTAGTTTCTGATTTGAACAACTTTTATTGTTTGCCCGATTTTGAACGTGATCACTTCGGGAGCTGATGCATCGTGAGGTTAACAATAGTAATCGTGGTGACATGGCATCGTTAATAGAGGTTTACTGTAGCTTAATTATCCGGGCGTCACACCTCACATTCCTCCGTCCATATGAACTTGGTATCTTTCTTCAACAACTCAGTCATAGGCTTCGCAATCTTTGAGAAATTCTCAATAAATCTCCGGTAGTATCCTGCGAGTCCCAGAAAACTCCATATCTCTCCAACAGTGGTCGGTGCTTCCCATTTGGTCACGGTATCAACTTTAGCGGGATCTACTACTATTCCTTCTCCGGATATAACGTGTCCGAGAAATCCTACTTCCTTCAACCAAAACTCACATTTGCTGAACTTAGCATATAATTGATGTTCTCTGAGCTTTCCAAGTACCAAACGCAAATGCTCCTTATGCTCCTCTTCATTCTTCGAGTAAACCAGGATATCATCAATGAACACTATGACGAACTTATCCAAGAACTCCATAAACACTTTTTTCATCATGTTCATAAAATAGGCAGGTGCGTTAGTTAGACCAAATGACATAACGGTATACTCGTACAGCCCATACCTGGTGGTAAAAGCTGTCTTAGGTATATCCTGTTCTCGAATCTTTAATTGGTGGTACCCTGATCGCGGATCGATCTAGGAAAATACCTTAGCTCCTTGCAATCGATCAAACAGATCATTGATCATTGGTAGTGGGTACTTGTTCTTGATCGTAACTTCATTCAATCCTCGATAATCAACAACCATCCTTAACGATCCATCCTTCTTCTCCACTAGAAGTACTGGCGATCCCCAAGGCGAAGAACTTGGGCGAATATATCCTTTATCCAGTAACTCCTTAATCTGCTTCTTAATCTCCACCAAATCCTTTGCTGGCATCCTATATGGTCTCTTTGATATGGGACCTGTGCCTGGCAATAGCTCAATCAAAAACTCAATATCTCTATCCGGTGGCATGCCTGGCAACTCTTCTGGAAATACTTTATGGAAATCCCTTACCACTGGTACTTCCTCCTGCACAACTCCTGTTAAGCAATTTACTTGTGTCCTCTTTGGCACATGTCGGGATACATACTTGATCCTTCTCCCTTCTGGTGTGGTAAGCAAAATTGACTTACTAGCACATTCAATATTCCCTTCATACTCTGATAACCAATCCATGCCTATTATCACATCCAATCCTTAGGATTCCAATACTACTAGGTCTGAGGGAAAAACATAGTTACCAATCCTTAATGGTAACCGATCACACCATCGACTAGCCAAATATTCTGCTCCAGGCGAGGTTACTAACATGGGTGACCTAAGGGCTTCGGTTGACAGGTTATACTTATCCACAAATCACCTTGAGATGTATGAATGCGATGCACCAGTATCAAAAGAACGAGTGCAGTAAATGACTTAACCAAAAACTTACCTATTACTGCATCAGGCTGAGCTTCAACCTCCTCCACGCTAACGTGGTTCACCTATCCCCTGTTGAAAGGGTTCGGCTTCTTCCCAGAGCTTCCATTGACATTTCCATTTTGTAATTCAGGACATTCATTGGCATAATGTCCGGTCTTCGAACACTTAAAGCAAGTGACTTGGCTCAGGTCTTTCTTGGCTGGGGTTGATGGGTTGGTGCGATTCTGGCCGTTGCTTCCTCTATTACCATTACCATTCCTGGTGCCATTGTGATTGTGCGAGCTACCTCCTCCATGGGTATGCTGAAAATGTCCTCCCGGTGTAGGGGTAAAACGTGGCTTCTGCTGAGCTCCTGAATTGTATTTCCCTTGTCCATACTTCCTCTTGCGGTTCTCAATTTGCTGCTGCTTGCCTTCAATCATAAGAGCACGATCTACCAACTCCTTGTAGCGACCAGACCTCAAACAGTCTGATCTCTGTGCTCCGGTGTCATCCCTGGATCAGTAATGCTGACACCACATAGTACTCGGAGGATTTATAGCAGAGTAGCAATCACACACTTATTACATCGAGTGTCTCAAAAGAGAACTTATTCCAATAAATATGGCTTAAGGCCATCTAATAACGATAACAGCGGAAGGCTTGGAAGATAAGTGAGTCCATCAACTCCAACGGCATCACTGAGTATAGAACCACGACCTAAAAACTCCTTAATCATCGTCTGAAAAGTCTGCAACATTAACGTTGCAGCCCAAAACGGGTCAGCACATGGAATATGCTGGCAAGGTAACACATACAGAGTAATGGAATGAAATAGCTATACTATATGCATATTTGGCTGGTGGAAAGCTCTATGGTTACAGTTTTGCGTAAAGCCAATTTTTCCCTACTACAAAGGAATAAATTTATTTAACTATCATGGTAGTTGTTAAACATTGAGAATGGTTGACAGCATTCTCAATCCCAATTAAGCATCATCATTAAACAAACCCATAAAAATTTAATTTAGAGTAACATGTTGAGATTCACATGATAATCCAGGTACTAGATACTCAAGATGTCCATAACTGGGGACACGGCTAACCATGATTAGTTTATTACACTCTGCAGAGGTTTGCACACTTTTCCCCACAAGACTCGATCGCCTCCGTTTGGTTTCTCGCACTACATGGTGTTTGAGAAACGGATGACCGAGACATAGTCTTTCAGAAGCGCTAGCACCTTACGATTGGGTAGACCGTACCACCTACATCCCCTACATCTGCTAGTCTACCACTATAAGAGTTCGCACGACTTAGTCAACTATGCTAGAGCCCATAATAGATTGTGGCTGCGCACGGAAGTTTCTAGTATGAATAGTCTCATGATCCCTTTGAGCCTGGGTGGCGGTCCAAAAGAAAACAGGCAAGTCCTGGAATACCCAGGTGCCTCAATCCACCCAGATGTGTGTTTAAGTTGCCACCTTAGATAAACCATTAATTAACAAAACTCACATTTGTCATGGATATCACTCACCCAATCCACGTCTACTAGCATAGCATGGCATAATAAGCAAACGTAGAAGCAACTCCCAAAGGTTTGATAATAAACATGTAATAGGTACTACCTCAACTACTTCCCATCTAACAATTTAATTAGATCCTAATCATGCAATGTGTGAGGATTGATCTAATGCAATAAAACTGGGTAGTAGAAAAGGTATGATCAAAGTGTTATTTGCCTTGCTGATGATCCGCGAAACCTAGAGATTCGAAGTAACAAGCGGCGCACTCCGGGTATTCTATCGCAGACAAACAAACAAGCATACAATAAGTACTCATCTAATGCACAGGTAAAATTCAAATAAGAGATCTAACCAGAAGGTTCAACTTAAGAACTCCGATTGGCAAAAGAATCAAATCGAACGAAGCAACGAAAGTCAAACGGCGAAAGAAAACAACTTCGTTCTACAAATCTGGATCTAGGGCAAATTTTACAGTAGCAAAATCTTGTTTAAGTTGGTTAAATGGATAGAGCGTTTTGAGACGAAACTCTAGGCGCTTGAATCGCCTGATTCCGATAAACGAGCGAAAAGTTATACTAAAACGAAAATCGGATCAGGAATCGCGATCAGAAAAATCACGGATTTAATCCGAGAGAAAGAAAAAACGACGAACGTTCGTTAGAACGAACGATCGGACGAACGCTCGCTATTTAAATAAACCGGAAAAACCGATCTATTTAAAAAACCGATGGAAAAATCCGACGAAAACCGATCTATATATTTTTTAAAAAAACCGATGGCACGGAAGTCGAGGCGCGGCGAACCTCGGCGGCGGGCGGAGAGGCGGCGCGGAGGCGGCGGCGGTGCGGGTGGCGAGGCGCGGCGGCGGCTGGCGGCGGGGCTGGGGCTGGGGCTGGGGCTGGGGTTCGGCCGGGGTGGGCTGGCTTATAAAGCCTAACGGGCCGGGAGTCCTAGTCGGATACGACCCGTAGGTCGGTTCGTTTTTTTTCTTTTTTTTAATACTAACGCGCAGAAGAAAAAAATAAAAATAAATACTAAACAGACTCCAAAAATTCCGAAATAAATTTTCACGGGCTTCTAAAATCAAGCCGCACAAGGTGAACATTTATTTGGGACCTAAATGCAATTTTGAAAAACACACATTTTTCCTAAATTCAAATAAAACACTGAAAAACTCCGAAATAAAATCTTATTTGATTTAATTATTAAATCCTCAATATTTCTTTATTTTGGGAAAGTCATTTTATTCCCTCTCTCATATTTTTGTAATAGAAATAATTGATGATAAAATAAATAAAATCAAATGATCCTATTCTCAAAATTTGAGAAAACTCAAATATGAAAATAACGAAATCCCCAACTCTCTCCGTGGGTCATTGAGTTGCGTAGAATTTCTAGGATCAACCAAAATGCAAAATAAAATATGGTATGCAGTGATGATCTAATGTATAACATTCCAAATTGGTGAGGGTGGTCCTTGAGCAAATCTTCCTCTCGTTCGCAGGTGGCTTCATCCTCCGTGTGGTGGCTCCACTGAACTTTGCAAAACTTGATAACCTTGCTGCGAGTGACTCGATTGGCAAACTCGAGAATCTTAACGGGTCTCTCCTCGTAGGTCAAATCATTATCTAATTGAATAGTTTCCAAAGGCACTGTGTCTCTCAACGGTATGTCAGCCATCTCCGTGTGACATTTCTTTAACTGGGAAATGTGGAACACATCATGAACTCCTGACAATCCTTCGGGCAATTCCAACTTGTAGGCCACTTCTCCCATACGCTCCAAAACTCGATATGGTCCTACAAATCGTGGCGCTAACTTCCCTTTAACTCCAAAACGCTTTGTTCCCCGGAGTGGAAATACTCGAAGATAAGCTCTATCTCCGACTTCATAAACTATCTCCTTGCGTTTAGAATCTGCATAACTTTTCTGTCTGGACTGGGCTACCTTGAGCCTATCACAAATCAACTTCACCTTCTGTTCAGACTCTTTAATCAGGTCAGGTCCAAACAACTGGCGGTCTCCAACTTCGTCCCATGACAACGGTGTCCTGCACCTCCTTCCGTACAAGGCTTCGAAAGGGGCCATCTTTAAATTGGTTTGGTAACTGTTGTTGTAAGAGAACTCTGCATATGGCAAATTATTGTCCCAACTAGATCCATAATCTAGCGCACAAGCTCTCAGCATATCCTCCAAAATATGATTGACTCTCTCGGTCCGTCCATCTGTCTATGGATGAAAAGCTGTACTGAATTCTAGCCTGGTACCCAAAGTTTCGTGCAACTGCTTCCAGAACTTTGAGGTAAACTGGGTTCCTCTATCTGATATGATACTCCTTGGAACTCCATGCAGACATACGATCCTGGTCATGTATATCTTTGCCAACTTAGCACTGGTGTAAGTGGTCTTTACTGGGATGAAATGAGCTACTTTCGTCAATCGATCAACTACAACTCAAATCGAGTCATAGCCTGAACGTGTCCTGGGCAATCCCGTGATAAAATCCATGCCTAGCTTATCCCACTTCCATACGGGTATCGGCAATGGTTGTAACAATCCTGCTGGCTTCTGATGCTCTGCCTTTACTCTCTGACATACATCACAAACTGCTACATACTCCGCAATATCCTTCTTCATTCCGGTCCACCAGAAAATATCCTTCAAATCCAAATACATCTTGGTATTTCCTGGGTGAATTGAATATGGTGAATCGTGTGCCTCTTGCAAAATCAACTTCCTGATCTCCGGGTCATTGGGCACGTAAACGCGGTCTTCAAACCATAGGGTGTCGTGCTCATCCTCACGAAATCCTTTAGCTTTTCCTTTGCTCAGTTTCTCCTTTATAGCGGCAATCTCTTTGTCAGTCTTCTGAGCTTCTCTGATTCTATCCATCAAGGTTGACTGAATCTCCAATGTGGCTACATAGCCTCTTGGAACTATTTCCAAACATAGTTCACGAAGATTTTCTGCTAACTCCTTGGGTATTTCTCCCATCATTAACGTATTGACATGGCTCTTACGGCTTAATGCGTCAGCTACTACATTAGCCTTTCCGGGGTGATAATGCAATTTCATATCATAATCCTTGATGAGCTCCAACCATCTCCTTTGTCTGAGATTCAACTCCTTCTGTGTGAAAATGTACTTCAAACTCTTATGATCCGTGTACACCTCACAATGATTTCCAATGAGGAAATGCCTCCATGTTTTCAAAGCATGCACTACGGCTGCTAACTCCAAATCATGCGTAGCATAATTCAACTCATGAGGCTTCAGTTGTCTTGAGGCATATGAAACAACTCTCCCTTCCTGCATAAGCACTGCTCCAAGTCCTCGACGTGAAGCGTCGCAATACACCTCATAATCTTTGGTCTGGTCTGGCAAAATCAACACTGGTGAGGTAACTAAGCGTTTCTTCAACTCTTGGAAACTAGCCTCACATTCCTCCGTCCATATGAACTTGGTATCTTTCTTTAACAAATCATTCATAGGCTTCGCAATCTTTGAGAAATTCTCAATAAATCTCCGGTAGTATCCTGCAAGTCCAAGAAAACTCCGGATCTCTCCAACTGTTGTTGGGGCTTCCCACTTGGTCACGGTATCAACTTTAGTGGGATCAACTGCTATACCTTCTCCAGATATAACGTGTCTGAGGAATCCTACTTCCTTCAACCAAAACTCACATTTGCTGAACTTGGCATATAATTGATGTTCTCTGAGTTTTCCAAGTACCAAACGCAAATGCTCCTTATGCTCCTCTTCATTCTTCGAATAAACGAGGATATCATCAATGAACACTATGACGAACTTATCCAAGAACTCCATAAAGTCTTTGTTCATCATGTTCATAAAATATGCGGGTGCGTTAGTCAGACCAAATGACATAACGGTATACTCGTACAGCCCATACCTGGTGGTAAAAGCTGTCTTGGGAATATCCTGTTCTCGAATCTTCAACTGGTGGTATCCTGATCGCAGATTGATCTTTGAAAATACATTAGCTCCTTGCAATCGATCAAACAGATCATTAATCATTGGTAGTGGGTACTTGTTCTTGATCGTTACTTCATTCAATCCTCGATAATCAACAACCATCCTTAACGATCCATCCTTCTTTTCTACCAGAAGTACTGGCAATCCCCAAGGCGAAGAACTTGGGCAGATATATCCCTTATCCAGTAACTCCTTAATCTGCTTCTTAATTTCCACCAAATCCTTTGCTGGCATCCTATATGGTCTCTTTGATATGGGACCTGTGCCTGGCAATAGCTCAATCAAAAACTCAATATCTCTATCCGGTGGCATGCCTGGCAACTCTTCTGGAAATACTTCAGGAAAATCCCTTACCACTGGTACTTCCTCCTGCACAACTCCTGTTAGGCAATTTACTTGAGTCCTCTTTGGCACATGCTGGGATACATACTTGATCCTTCTCCCTTCTGGGGTGGTAAGCAAAATTGACTTACTAGCACATTCAATATTCTCTTCATACTTTGATAACCAATCCCTGCCTAATATCACATCCAATCCTTGGGATTCCAATACTATTAGGTCTGAGGGAAAAACATAGTTACCAATCCTTAATGGTAACCGATCACACCATAGACTAGCCACATACTCTGCTCCAGGCGAGGTTACTAACATGGGTGACCTAAGGGCTTGGGTTGATAGGTTATACTTATCCACAAATCCCCTTGAGATGTATGAATGCGATGCACCAGTATCAAAAAGAATGAGTGCAGTAAATGACTTAACCAAAAACTTACCTATTACTGCATCGGGCTGAGCTTCAACCTCCTCCACGCTAACGTGGTTCACCTGTCCCCTGTTGAAAGGGTTCGGCTTCTTCCCAGAACTTCCATTGCCATTCTGGCCTTCAGGACATTCATTGGCATAATGTCCGGTCTTCTGACACTTAAAACAAGTGACTTGGCTCAGGTCCTTCTGGGTTGGGGTTGGTGGGTTGGTGCAATTCTGGCCGTTGCTTCCTCCATTGCCATTACCATTCTTGGTGCCATTGTGATTGTGCGAGCTATCTCCTCCATGGGTATGCTGAAAATGTCCTCCCGGTCTAGGGGTAAAACGTGGCTTCTGCTGAGCTCCTGAATTGTACTTTCCTTGTCCACACTTCCTCTTGCGATTTTCAATTTGTTGCTGCTTCCCTTCAATCATAAGAGCACGATCTACCAACTCCTGATAGTTGTTGAAAGTGGCTACCATCAACTGCATGCTCAACTCATCATTCAGTCCTTCCAGAAACTTCTCCTGCTTAGCTGCATCCGTAGCAACGTCATCTGGGGCATAACGTGCTAACTTACCAAAGTCCTCCATATATTGGCCAACTGTCCGTCCTCCTTGGCGCAAGTTGCGAAACTCACGCTTCTTCATGGCCATAGCTCCTGCTGAAACATGTGCAGTACGAAAAGCCTGCTGAAACTGGTCCCATGTGACAGTGTCGACTGGGAAAGCGGCTGTGAAATTCTCCCACCATGATGCCGCGGGTCCTTCTAACTGATGTGCGGCAAACTTCACCTTCTCCGCATCTGTGCATCCTGCTGTGGTTAACTCCCTAGCTGTCTTGCGGAGCCAATCATCTGCTACTATCGGCTCGGTGCTACTGGAAAACACCGACGGATTCAGCCTAAGATAACGGGCTAAGTGGTCAACAGGTGGTGGTGGTGGAGGGTTGTTGTTGTTCCCCTGATTCTGATTCTGGACTAGCAACTGCATCAATGTGTTCTGCTGCTGGATCAACTGGGTGAGCTCCGGTGGAAAGGCAAATCCGGGGTCACGTCTCGGAGGCATCTGAGGGTTTAGAAAAGATGAGATGTAAGAATAGAGGGGGTCTAAAGAGAAAACACTACCCATATGCACATGAGGCAAAAGCAAACAATTCACTTCATTCAATCAAACAAGGGCATACAATCGATCTATCTATCGCAAAAGTGCTTGGACTACTATATTTACATGGTGGACTACTACTACTGATGAGGTGGTCTACTAGAAATATTCTTCGGTTGCAGACTCCATGATATCTGCTCTAGCTTCATCAACATAGTCATCATCGCTACTATCTGGTTCCGAGTCGGTGCCGTCGATGATGATGTAGTCTTCCGGGCTAATCTCCTTGGGTTCTTCGTCTTCATCTACTGGTGTAGGGCCTCCCATAAATATTCCAATCTTCTTGATCAGGTCGTCATTCTTCTCCACCAATACTTCAATTTCCTCTTCATAATCTTCATGTGTAGCCTTGAGTTCTTCCTCCAGTTCCTTGATTCTAGTCTTAGCCTTCTTCAGATCTATCATGTCGGCGCACATCTGGTTCTCCTGTCGTCGAATGTGCTAGTTTAAATCCTGGATAAAAGCTGCGATTGATCTATCCTTCCTGGTGTTGATCATCTCCCAGTGTTCATCTCGGCGCCCACAAATCTGGTAGATAGTATCCTTGAGATCATTGCGGTAGACTTCTCCAATGCGTCCCATGGCGATGTGAGCTGCCATGCTCTTTCCTAGACTCCAAGTTGGTGCATCAAAAGAAAACTCTATGGGCTCAGTGACTGGCATGAACGTCCTTCCTGGAACTTGAACTTGAATCATCCAGCGCTATTCTTCAGGTAAAGTGGCGTTGTAGGTTCCTGTGAAGCTTGGTACTCCTATATTCAGGTATCTAGTGACTTCCTTCAAGTGTCGTCCAAAGGGTGTATCTTCATCCGGTTGCGTGAACTTGTTCCTTGCATCCGCCATCCTAAAGAGTAGAAAAGATGAGAAGTCAGAAGAGAAGAGAATGGATAGTGATCTAGGTCTTTTAGCTTAGTGGTCGTGTCCTACAGTCAGCGTGTGCTCTGATACCATCTCTGTAGCGACCAGACCTCAAACAGTCTGATCTCTGTGCTCCGGTGTCATCCCTGGATCAGTAATGCTGACACCACACAGTACTCGGAGGATTTATAGCAGAGTAGCAATCACACACTTATTACATCGAGTGTCTCAAAAGAGAACTTATTACAATAAATATGGCTTAAGGCCATCTAATAACGATAACAGCGGAAGGCTTGGAAGATAAGTGAGTCCATCAACTCCAACGGCATCACTGAGTATAGAACCACGACCTAAAAACTCCTTAATCGTCGTCTAAAAAGTCTGCAACATTAACGTTGCAGCCCGAAACGGGTCAGCACATGGAATATGCTAGCAAGGTAACACATAGAGAGTAATGGAATGAAACAACTATACTATATGCATATTTGGCTGGTGGAAAGCTCTATGGTTACAGTTTTGCGTAAAGCCAATTTTTCCCTACTACAAAGGAATAAATTTATTTAACTATCATGGTAGTTGTTAAACATTGAGAATGGTTGACAGCATTCTCAATCCCAATTAAGCATCATCATTAAAAAAACCATAAAAAATTAATTTAGAGTAACATGTTGAGATTCACATGATAATCCAGGTACTAGATACTCGAGATGTCCATAACCGGGGACACGGCTAACCATGATTAGTTTATTACACTCTGCAGAGGTTTGCACACTTTTCCCCACAAGACTCGATCGCCTCCGTTTGGTTTCTTGCACTACATGGTGTTTGAGAAACGGATGACCGTGACATAGTCTTTCAGAAGTGCTAGCACCTTACGATCGGGTAGACCGTACCACCTACATCCCCTACATCTGCTAGTCTACCACTATAAGAGTTTGCACGACTTAGTCAACTATGCTAGAGCCCATAATAGATTGTGGCTGCACACGGAAGTTTCTAGTATGAATAGTCTCATGATCCCTCTGAGCCTGGGTGGCGGTCCAAAAGAAAACAGGCAAGTCCTGGAATACCCAGGTGCCTCAATCCACCCAGATGTGTGTTTAAGTTGCCACCTTAGATAAACCATTAATTAACAAAACTCACATCTGTCATGGATATCACTCACCCAATCCACGTCTACTAGCATAGCATTGCATAATAAGCAAACGTAGAAGCAACTCCCAAAGGTTTGATAATAAACATGTAATAGGTACTACCTCAACTACTTCCCATCCCACAATTTAATTAGATCCTAATCATGCAATGTGTGAGGATTAATCTAATGCAATAAAACTGGGTAGTAGAAAAGGTATGATCAAAGTGTTACTTGCCTTGCTGATGATCCGCGAAACCTAGAAATTCGAAGTAACAAGCGGCGCACTCCAGGTATTCTATCACAGACAAACAAACAAGCATACAATAAGTACTCATCTAATGCACAGGTAAAATTCAAATAAGAGATCTAACCAGAAGGTTCAACTTAAGAACTCCGGTTGGCAAAAGAATCAAATCGAACGAAGCAACGAAAGTCAAACGGCGAAAGAAAACAACTTCGTTCTACAAATATGGATCTAGGGTAAATTTTACAGTAGCAAAATCTTGTTTAAGTTGGTTAAACGGATAGAGGGTTTCGAGACGAAACTCTAGGCGCTTGAATCGCCTGATTCCGATAAACGAGCGAAAAGTATACTAAAACGAAAATCGGATCAGGAATCGCGATCAGAAAAATCACGGATTTAATCCGAGAGAAAGAAAAAACGACGAACGTTCGTTAGAACGAACGAACGGACGAACGCTCGCTATTTAAATAAACCGTAAAAACCGATCTATTTAAAAAAACCGAAACTAAAAAAACCGATGGAAAAATCCGACGAAAACCGATCTATATTAAAAAAACGATTGCACGGAAGTCGAGGCGCGGCGAACCTCGGCGGCGGCGGGTGGTGAGGCGGCGCGGGTGGCGAGGCGCGGCGGCGGCTGGCGGCGGGGCTGGGGCTGGGGCTAGGGTTCGGCCGGGGTGGGCTGGCTTATAAAGCCTAACGGGCCGAGAGTCCTAGTCGGACACGGCCCGTAGGTCGGTTCGTTTTTTTAATATTAATGCGCAGAAGAAAAAAAGAAATACTAAACGGACTCCAAAAATTCTGAAATAAATTTTCACGGGCTTCTAAAATCAAGCCGCACAAGGTGAACATTTATTTGGGACCTAAATGCAATTTTGAAAAACGCACATTTTTCCTAAATTCAAATAAAACACCGAAAAACTCTGAAATAAAATCTTATTTGATTTTATTATTAAATCCTCAATATTTCTTCATTTTGGGAAAGTCATTTTATTCCCTCTCTCATATTTTTGTAATAGAAATAATTGATGATAAAATAAATAAAATCAAATGATCCTATTCTCAAAATTTGAGAAAACTCAAATATGAAAATAACGAAATCCCCAACTCTCTCCGTGGGTCATTGTTGAATTTCTAGGATCAACCAAAATGCAAAATAAAATATGGTATGCAGTGATGGTCTAATGTATAACATTCCAAATTGGAAATTTGGGATGTTACACTCCTAATAGTTGTTGAAGGTTGCTACCATCAACTGCATGCTCAACTCATCATTTAGTCCTTCTAGAAACTTCTCCTACATCGCTGCATCCGTAGCAACGTCATCTGGGGCATAACGTGCTAAGTTACCAAAGTCCTCCACATACTGGCCAACTGTCCGTCCTCCTTGGCGCAAGTTGCGAAACTCATGCTTCTTCATGACCATAGCTCCTGCTGAAACATGGGCAGTACGAAAGGCCTGCTGAAACTGGTCCCATGTGACAGTCTCGACAGGGAAAGTGGCTGTGAAATTCACCCACCATGATGCTGCGGGTCCTTCAAGCTGATGTGCGGCAAACTTCATCTTCTCCGCATCCGTGCATCCTGCTGTGGTCAACTCTCTAGCTGTCTTGCGGAGCCAATCATCTGCTTCTATCGGCTCGGTGCTACTAGAAAACACCGGCGGATTCAGCCTAAGAAAACGGGCTAAGTGATCAACAGGTGGTGGTGGTGGGTTGTTGTTGTTCCCCTGATTCTGGTTCTGGACTAGCAACTGCATCAATGTGTTCTGCTGCTGGATCAACTGGGTGAGCTCTGGTGGAAAGACAAATCCGGGGTCACGTCTCGGAGGCATCTGAGGGTTTAGAAAAGATGAGATGTAAGAATAGAGGGGGTCTAAAGAGAAAACACTACCCATATGCACATGAGGCAAAAGCAAACAATTCACTTCATTCAATCAAGCAAGGGCATACAATCGATCTAACTATCGCAAAAGTGCCTGGACTACTATATTTACATGGGGGACTACTACTACTTATGAGGTGGTCTACTAGAAATATTCTTCGGTTGCAGACTCCATGATATCTGCTCCAGCTTCATCAACATAATCATCATCGCTATCGTCTGGATCCGAATCGGTGTCGTCGATGATGATGTAGTCTTCCGGGCGAATCTCCTTGGGTTCTTCGTCTTCATCTACTGGTGTAGGGTCTCCCATAAATATCTCGATCTTCTTTGTTAGGTCGGCATTCTTATCCAACAATACTTCAATTTCCTCTTCATAATCTTCATGTATAGCCTTGAGTTCTTCCTCCAGTTCCTTGATTCTTGTCTTAGCCTTCTTCAGATCTATCATGTCGGCGCACATTTGGTTTTCCTGTCGTCGAATGTGCTGGTTTAACTCCTGGATAAAAGCTGCAATTGATCTATCCTTCCGGGTGCTGATCATCTCCCAGTGCTCATCTCGGCGCCCACAAATCTGGTAGATAGTCTCCTTGAGATCATTGCGGTAGACTTCTCCAATGCGTCCCATGGCGATGTGAGCTGCCATGCTCTTTCCTAGGCTCCAAGTTGGTGCATCAAAAGAAAACTCTATGGGCTCAGTGACTGGCATGAACGTTCTTCCTGGAACTTGAACTTGAATCATCCAACGCTCTTCTTCAGGTAAAGCGGCGTTGTAGGTTCCGATGAAGCTTGGTACTCCTATGTTCAGGTATCTAGTGACTTCCTTCAAGTGTCGTCCAAAGGGTGTATCTTCATCTGGTTGCGTGAACTTGTTCCTTGCATCCGCCATCCTAAAAGAGTAGAAAAGATGAGGAGTCAGAGGAGAAGAGAGTGAATAGTGATCTAGGTCTTTAGCTTAGTGGTCGTGTCCTATAGTCAGCGTGTGCTCTGATACCATCTCTGTAGCGACCAGACGTCAAACAGTCTGATCTCTGTGCTCCAGTGTCATCCCTGGATCAGTAATGCTGACACCACACAGTACTCGGAGGATTTATAACAGAGTAGCAATCACACACTTATTACATCGAGTGTCTCCATAGAGAACTTATTACAATAAATATGGCTTAAGGCCATCTAATAACGATAACATCGGAAGGCTTGGAAGATAAGTGAGTCCATCAACTCCAACGGCATCACTGAGTATAGAACCACGACCTAAAAACTCCTTAATCATCGTCTGAAAAGTCTGCAACATTAACGTTGCAGCCTGAAACGGGTCAGCACATGGAATATGCTGGCAAGGTAACACATAGAGAATAATGGAATGAAACAGCTATACTATATGCATATTTGGCTGGTGGAAATCTCTATGGCTACAGTTTTGCGAAAAGCCAATGTTTCCCTACTTCAAAGGAATAAATTTAATTACTATCATGGTGGTTGTTAAACATTGAGAATGGTTGACAGCATTCTCAATCCCAATTAAGCATCATCATTAAACAAAGCCCAACAAAATTAATTTAGAGTAACATGTTGAGATTCACATGATAATCTAGGTACTAGATACTCAAGATGTCCATAACCGTGGACACGACTAACCATGATTAGTTTATTACACTCTGCAGAGGTTTGCGCACTTTTCCCCACAAGACTCGATCGCCTCCGTTTGGTTTCTCGCACTACATGGTGTTTGAGAAACGGATGACCGAGACATAGTCTTTCAGAAGTGCTAGCACCTTACGATCGGGTAGACCGTACCACCTACATCCCCTACATCTGCTAGTCTACCACTGTAAGAGTTCGCACGACTTAGTCAACTATGCTAGAGCCCATAATAGCTTGTGGCTGCACACAGAAGTTTCTAGTATGAATAGTCTCATGATCCCTTTGAGCCTGGGTGGCGGTCCAAAAGAAAACAGGCAAGTCCTCGAATACCCAGGTGCCTCAATCCACCCAGATGTGTGTTTAAGTTGCCAACTTAGATAAACCATTAATTAACAATCTCACATCTGTCATGGATATCACTCACCCAATCCACGTCTACTAGCATAGCATGGCATAATAAGCAAACGTAGAAGTAACTCCCAAAGGTTTGATAATAAACAAGTAATAGGTACTACCTCAACTACTTCCCATCCCACAATTTAATTAGATCATAATCATGTAATGTGTGAGGATTGATCTAATGCAATAAAACTGGGTAGTAGGAAAGGTATGATCAAAGTGTTACTTGGCTTGCTGATGATCTGAGAAATCTAGCGATTCGAAGTAACAAGCGGCGCACTCCGGGTACTCTATCGCAAACAAACAAAAAAGCATACAATAAGTACTCATCTAATGCACGGGTGAAATACAAATAAGAGATCTAACCAGAAGGTTCAACTTAAGAACTCCGGTTGGCAAAAGAATCAAATCGAACGAAGCAACGAAAGTCAAACGGCGAAAGAAAACAACTTCGTTCTACAAATATGGATCTAGGGTAAATTTTACAGTAGCAAAATCTTGTTTAAGTTGGTTAAACGGATAGAGGGTTTCGAGACGAAACTCTAGGCGCTTGAATCGCCTGATTCCGATAAACGAGCGAAAAGTATACTAAAACGAAAATCGGATCAGGAATCGCGATCAGAAAAATCACGGATTTAATCCGAGAAAAAGAAAAATGACGAACGTTCGTTAGAACGAACGAACGGACGAACGCTCGCTATTTAAATAAACCGAAAAAACGATCTATTTAAAAAAACCGAATCTAAAAAAAACTGATGAAAAACCGACGGAAAAACCGAACGGTTTTTCAAAAAAATAAAAAAACCGGCGCGGAAAACTAGGCGGCGGCGGACCTCGGGCGGCGTGCGGCGGCGGCGGCGTCCGGCGGCTGCGGCGCGGCAGGGCGACGGCGGCGGCGGCTTGGGGCGGGGCTAGGGTTTGGCTGGGCCTCTACCCCGGCTTATATAGCCTAACGGGCTGGGAGTCCTAGTCGGACACGGCCCTAGGTCGGTTCGTTGTTTTTTTTAAAAAATATTACGCGCAGAAAAAAATAAAAAGAAATACTGAACGGACTCCAAAAATTCTGAAATAAATTTTCACGGGCTTCTAAAATCAAGCCGCACAAGGTGAACATTTATTTGGGGCCTAAATGCAATTTTTAAAAACGCACATTTTTCCTAAATTCAAATAAAATAACGAAAAACTCCGAAATAAAATCTTATTTGATTTTATTATTAAATCCTCAATATTTCTTTATTTTTGGAAAGTCATTTTATTCCCTCTCTCATAATTTTGGTAATAGAAATAATTGATGATAAAATAAATAAAATCAAATGATCCTATTCTCAAAATTTGAGAAAACTCAAATATGAAAATAATGAATTCCCCAACTCTCTCCATGGGTCCTTGAGTTGCGTAGAAATTCTAGGATCAAAACCATTCGCAAATAAAATATGATATGCAATTATGATCTAATGTATAACATTCCAAATTGAAAATTTGGGATGTTACAATACATAAAAGAATTCAGAGAAGATTCAAATATTGTTCATAGATAAACTTGATTACAAACCCACAAGTCATCGGTCTCAACAAACACACCGCAAAAAAAGATTACATCAAATAGATCTCCACAAGAGAGGGGGAGAACTTTGTATTGAGATCCAAAAAGAGAGAAGAATCCATCTAGCTAAAAACTATGGACCCGTAGGTGTGAGGTAAACTACTCACACTTCATCGGAGAGGCTATGGTGTTGATGTAGAAGCCCTCCGTGATTGATGCCCCCTCCGGCGGAGCTCCGGAACAGGCCCCAAGTTGGGATCTCGTGGATACAGAAAGTTACGGCGGTGGAATTAGGGTTTTGGCTCCGTATCTGATCGTTTGGGGTACGTAGGTATATATAGGAGGAAGAAGTACGTCGGTGGAGCAACAAGGGGCCCACGAGGATGGAGGGCGCGCCTAGGGGGGGGGGTAGGCGCACCTGACGGTGTCCTGGACTAGGGGGTACTCACCATGTCGTCTCCCGCTCAGTTAGATTGGGCCGAGGACCCCCATGGCCGTATACTCATGGGCCAGTTCGGACAGCTGCTGCATACACGGAAGATTCCGCAAGACTTGGTGATCAAGACAAGGACGCCTCCCCACCGGCATATTCGGCTAGGACTCTTGTTATCCTAGGCCTCTGGTGCATTATATAAACTGAGGCCAGGCTAGTCGATAGACGATATACAAAAATCATACCATAGGCTAGCTTCTAGGGTTTTAGCCTCTACGATCTCGTGGTAGATCAACTCTTGTAATACTCATATCATCAATATCAATCAAGCAGGACGTAGGGTATTACCTCCATCAAGAGGGCCCGAACCTGGGTAAACATCGTGTCCCCTGCCTCCGGTTACCAACGATCCTAAATGCACAGTTCGGGATCCCCTACCCAAGATCTGCCGGTTTTGACACCGACATTGGTGCTTTCATTGAGAGGGCCGCTGTGTGATCGGCAAAAGGATCATGGCTCGTCTGCAGATTAACTGCGACGTCGAAATCTTCGTCACCAGCTCGACTGGTCACCTTGACTTGACCGAGCACTGTGCCCTACCTCCGATCGTCATGTTCGGACAAGGGCCTTCATCAACATCAACTCCGATCTCTATCAAGATCATGAAAGAATCATCCATGGAGCTCGGGGGCTCAATGTCAACATTGCCCTCGGGCGACCGTGCTATTTTTCCGAACAGCGAACTTGTGTTCGCAGCCACCACCTCTTTGAGCATCGCCTTGACGATCCCTTTAATGGAATTGTGTGGAATTAAGTCTACAACAACCATGCAAAATTTCATCGAGTTCCGATGGAGGAATCTCCGGCAATCTATGATATACCAGAGCCCTGTAAAATCTAGACGGGAATCTGGACGAGTTTAGGGCGTGGTATCCAGAGCCCAGCTCTGAGGTCCTTTGGAAGATCCAACTGTTCATCTACTGTGTAATTCCCATATCTACCACCCCTCCAAATTTCAGCTTGATCCGACGATTCAAACTCCGGGAACCTTCCGATGAGTGGACCAATTTTCGGATTTGTTTTCTACGCGAATACGGATCCGACCCGAATTGATGTTTGTTTATGAACGTGATATTGGACAACCTTTTTAGAGGAGTTCTTTTCTAGGGTATTGTGCGTCGTTTTTAAACACGTGCCCGTAAAATTTTAAGCCTCCCCTGAGGTCATCTTCATCATCATGCTGGTGTTAAACCAGTCCGGCAATATTGCTCCAAGGCTGCCGACCTGCGCTAGACACGTCATCACTTTGTTGAGCCGAGCTCAACTTCTTCGGATCATCATCTCGGCAAGCCGAACATGAGTCCGGCATCGCGAAGGATAAATCATCACCAACATCGCCACCCCACGGATTACACAGAGCGGGCATACGGGCATCGCCGCACGGTCACTTCATCAAGCCGGCATCGACCACGTCACGACCTGCATCGGCAGGGCCGCACTATTGCTTCTTCAAGCTGGTGTCCATCCCGCCGACCTACTTCGACTCATCGGCTGACATCGAGGCTTCGACATCTCGGCTGGACCGGGGGCTTCACCATCTCTTCATCAACCTACTCCGGAGACTTCGACGTCACTAGCCGACCAGCTCCGTCACGTTAGCTGGACCGAGGGCTTTGCCTCGGCGAGCCAACCTTTGCCAGCATCGCCATACCGTCGCTTTATCGCCCATCAGGCAATGGGTGTGTGGATCGAGTCCCAATTTTTGGAATCACCTTTCTTCGGATTGCTACAACAAATAAACCAGGTGCTATTAATCCTAGTATTTTTTTGCTTGTCCGGGTTCATTTTTTCCAAGGAATTATTACTCTGGTTTGTTCATCATATGTACACAGGTCTATCAAATGATGGCCGCATTAACGAGGTCACATAGTGGTTCGGTCAGTTTCCGTATATGGTCCGGTGAACGCCGCATCCGGAATTCGGACCGACCTGTGAATTCAGGCTTTGCCACACCTTTACCGCATCACGCCGACGCCCTACATCGACATTGACGTCGGCGCCAGGCCATATTTCTTTTATTAAGCACTTTGCATAAATTATTTATTATGCAATGATTTTTTTAATTATTATTATTACTATTATCTCCGGTTTGCACTATTTTTTGTGCACAGGAGAATGATCCGGGTTGGGAAGTATCGTCACTTGGCGTACTGACATACCACGTCACCTCGGCTCGACAGGGGGCTTCGTCAACACTTCATTACCCCATGCCAGGGACTTCGGCATCACTCTGCCGGCCCGCATTGACCGTGCTATGTCACCACTTCGGAGTGCCGAGCTCTTTGCTCCGCCACCTTGGGACCGGCTTGGGGGATGGAACCTTGTCCCGCATCAAGCTCGGGCCGCGTCATCAATACCGAACACATTAACCAGCTAAGTTGCCTTCATGCTCAAAGTTTTAAATTTTTAACTTGTGTTTGGTTTGACCAAGCATTATACCTTTTTGAAAAAAAGTTGCTTGTAGAGAATCTTCTTGTCAAAACTTTGTTTGTGACACACAAATTCAAATACCCCGTTTACTTGGGGGCTCCCTTGATGGAGCTTTTCCTGATGCATATGATTATACTTGTACGGCTTCGTTCCTTGTTCGTGTATTACGCCACAATATGCACCATATTGACCTAAGCGATTTGCAAGCTGGGTTGCCTGGCTCCTGTGCTTACCCCTACGTTCCCGATTGTTCGGCTAGGGAGTAAAGGGAGCACCTATGCGATTGTCACGACCAGGTCATCCGAGCTCTGACCTCAGACTGGGTGAAGCCGAAAGCTAGCGCTCTTATTATTTTCAATCATGGTCGACACACAAC
The DNA here is from genome assembly GCF_056163025.1 of Triticum urartu. NCBI lineage: Eukaryota > Viridiplantae > Streptophyta > Magnoliopsida > Poales > Poaceae > Triticum > Triticum urartu. The sequence continues at coordinate 499,479,118 of NC_141874.1, read as the reverse complement.
GGAACTCATGAGTACAAAAAATCTACTGCACAAGTCTCATAGTAATAATGAGCACCGAAGAAAGGTATCGGTGGGGGTACTATTTTCTTCGAAGATGCTTCTTACACTTCGTTAGTAATATAGCATAAGTTCCCTGAGCGCGCTTTGTCTATTACAGCCTTATGGCCTGATTGCCTGGTCATCGGAAACACCGTCGATACTCTCGACAGGCGGAGTACATGACACTTTTCGGCCCTTGGCCGAAGAGGGAGAAGCCGACGGTCGGTTAAGACGCGTTTAAAGTTCAGGTGGACACAAATATGATATAAGTACTTCGGTACATACAATCATTATACATAAAATTCTTACCCCAAGTCACTTGGGGGCTCTTAAAATTTATATATGAGCTGTAAATGTGTTTTCTTCTTGGTCGTTGTCAAAACACGACAGAAGCACAATTTTTTCTTTCTCTTCCAATTTTCCGATTGGCACCGAACACTTGATCTTGTTCGAAAGTCATGTTTTTACTGACGTTTTTTGGTTTTCCAAGCTTTTTGGCACTTTTAAACTATTTGTGTGTTTCCAGCACAAGTCTCACAGTGCAGTGCCGGACACTTTTATAGATTCGGCAAAAACATTCTCGGATCTCACTATATATGCATTGGTTTCAAATTGTGTCTTCGGTCAATAGTTGGGTTGCCCGGCTCCTGCGCTTTCCTCCTATGTTTTGCTTTGTTCGGCTAGGTGTGCAAAGGGAGAACCACTGCGATTGTGCTTCCAGCTCACATGGTTAAGCACCTCAGTGGAGAAAGCCGAAAACTGACTATCACAATAAGCGTAAACTAGTCAGCAATCTGATGACGTTGTTAAATGATGGGCCATTCATAACAATGGCCGAAGTGTTTACGGCTTGACCTCGACTGTCGCCGAACACTACCGGGGGCTATTAACTGGCCTCCCAAACTAAATCCTCGATATTTTGCTCTTACATTAGAGCTGGGGTTTCATGATCATGCTTAGCATGACAACCCAAAGAAAGGAACCGATAGAGGGACTATTTTCTTTGGAAGACATTTCTTATGTTAAACAGTAATATAACATATCTCTCTGCGTACCTTTGTTTATAAAACCGTATGGCCAGATTGCCTTGTTTGTCGTGCCCTCATAAAGGCTTTATAAAGTAGGACAAACACTCCTCGGCTAGTAGCCGAGGAGGTGGAAGCCGATGGTCGGTCAACAAAGTTTTGTACAATGCGGATCCGAGCATTAAGGATGTAAAGTACTTGGATACATAGAGTCATTACACATAATTTGTGATTTTACTATGGATATTGATCCTTAATTCGGCCACCCGTGCCCGCATTAAGGCTCGGGGGCTACTGGGCTTCGGACTTATTATTTACAAATATTAAAGGGGCACACCGATCCCCTGATCTGGTGTTGCCACCCGACCAGTGTCTCGGGGGCTACTGCATTGCCTGTCCAATGCAGAAAATTTTAAGTGCAATACAGTTTCCGAGGAGATTATGATCGTCAGGTTGGTCGGCCGGACCCAACCTGAGTCTCGAGGACTGAGCACGCCGCTTTTTGTATCCCGAAGTATTCCGCCGAGCTAGGACTTGATCCTCAGACCGATTTTGCAAATCAACCTGAGTCTCAGCGGCTACTAGGATCAGTGGTCTTACATCATCCTTCAAGTGCATCTCGGGTTTTAAACCGATACACACGTTGAGGGTTACCGGCTATATATCTCGGCAGAGAATAAATTGCACCAATCAAAAATATTGACAAAAAATTGGCCCACAGTCGGGGTGGTGCACCACCTCGGAAGCAGTCCGGCATAAAGCTCGGGCGCTAGTGGTTGGCTCCATAGAGGGCATTTCCAGCATTAAGCTTGGCTAAACTCCTTCAACTTTTTTGGACCAAGATGATCTATGACATCTTGGATATAGTCCGGCGTTGGAGCTTGGACACAGTCTGGCGTTGGAGCTTGGATACATTTCGATGTTAGAGCTCAGAAGCAGTCCGGCATTAGTGCTCGGCTGCAAAAGATACCTCGAATGCAGTCCGGCGTCAGAGCTCGGACGCAAGAGGACATTGCCTCCCGGGAACAACTTCAAACCCGAGGTGTGGCATAAAAATAACAAGGCATTGATAAAGGCCGGAAACTTAAAGGGGCTCCTCGGATACCCGACGTGTAAACTCGTTGAATGCATTTTGGCGATCCTCAAGATCGAAGATGAGAAGATTTGTTGAACCAGTTTTCAAGACCGACAACCAAAGATGAAGAACAGTTCAGAATAATCGAGGAGCGTCCCTAACTTGAAGACCGGTTCAAGGGGCTACCGACGGTGTCCTGGACTAGGGGGTACTCACCACGTCGTCTCCCGCTCAGTTTGATTGGGCCAAGGACCCCCATGGTCGTATACTCATGGGCCAGTTCGGACAGCTGCCGCATACACGGAAGATTCCACAAGACCTGGTGATCAAGACAAGGACTTCTCCCCACCGGCGTATTCGGCTAGGACTCTTGTTATCCTAGGCCTCTAGTGCATTATATAATCCGAGGCCAGGCTAGTCGATAGACGATATACAACAATCATACCATAGGCTAGCTTCTAGGGTTTTAGCCTCTTCGATCTCATGGTAGATCAACTCTTGTAATACTCATATCATCAATATCAATCAATCAGGACGTAGGATATTACCTCCATCAAGAGGGCCCGAACCTGGGTAAACATTGTGTCCCCTGCCTCCTGTTACCATCGATCCTAGACACACAGTTTGGGACCCCCTACCCGAGATCCGCCGGTTTTGACACCGACAGCGCCCCCTACCTCGTGTCGTCCCTGTTGGTTGCTTGATGTAGGGTCCAAGTCTCCTGGATCATGTTCGGTGAGAAAATCACGTTCCCAAAGGTTTCATTCCGTTTGGACTCCGTTTGATATTCCTTTTCTTCGAAACCCTAAAATCGGCAAAAGAAAAACAACAATTCTGGGTTGGGCCTCCGGTTAGTAGGTTAGTCCCAAAAATAATATAAAAGTGTATAATAAAGCCCAATAATGTCCAAAACAGTAGATAATATAGCATGGAGCAATCAAAAATTATAGATACGTTGGAGAGGTATCAAAGATTGTCGTGATGCAGTCTGTCCACCTTCGACCACGATGTTGGCACGTGTGTGCTTGCCGCACTGAGACACATCCATCCATCCCTTCGCCGGCAGTAGCTGTGGCCTCCTCGCTGGAGAACCACCAGCGACAGAGCCGCCGTCCCCTGCTTCTCCCTCTCTTGTAACCCTGATAGAGGGGCCCGCCTGTCAGCCTCTTTGTTCCTCCACCGAAGTGGCATAAGTGGAGGCATAATCCAAAAATACGCCTTCGATGTCACCCCTCTCAATTTATTCAAAAATCCATTTTAATTCAAAAATTTGACCCAACTTTGACCAGCTATAACTTTTATTCTATAAGTCCAAATCAGTTGATACTTCTTGCATTGGTTTTGTCTTGAGCTCCTTTGTCAGCATGCAAAAGTTAAGATATTTTCTTGTTGTAGATATTTTCTGGTGCATTTAAATGTGTTATCTGACATTTTATTTTTGCTATTTTAATTGTTTTCATAAGGAACTTGCTGCCTTTAGGAGAACCAGGAGGATTGTGACCCTCCTCTGAACTAAGGCAAGCCATCACAAATATTTGCAAGAGTGAGATTTCAATGACTATGATTTTTACTTGAATATGATCTCATATAATGCATATAGTTACTAAAATAATCTCACATGTGTTAGTTTCATATCCATGCTATGCTTGCTATGTTTTGAGTGGTATTTGAGTTGTTTGGTTAATATGATGCAGTAGGGTAATATGATCATGAGAATGTGTAGGTTAATATCGGCATTATGTTGAAATTGTGCATATGGATATCGTTGCATTTTCATGGCATACTATGACTCGGATATATTTCATTTCAAGTTTAAACATGATGATAACTCAACTTAAACGTGCTGTTGGTCGAGTCATGGTGCCACCGAATCGAGCTTCCTAGTGCAACCACATTTGCTGTTATGGGGAGGCCCTTCCTCGCTCTATTGTTATGCTTCACGTCGGTGCCTCCAACTAGGGAAGGTTATGTGCTTGTGCTACCCTGGCCCGGTAGGCAGGCATAGCCTTGTGTTCCCGTAGTTGATTTGGTTCCATTATCCCTGTTTGGGACCGTCTTGTTTTGGCACGACGGTGGCCGTTTGATGTCCGGAGTGGCATCGGGGCCACCCATGACTTATCCCAAAGGGGAGTTGGTTGGAGTGGCTAGGAGAGTGTCATGGCAATAGACGGGTTCTGTCGGAACGCCATTGGTCCACCCAAATGGGAGTTTGAGGCCATGGGTTCTGTCATGTGGGTACAGTGTACTAACCTCTGCAGAGTGTGTTTAATCTATCGATAGCCGTGTCCTCGGTCGTGGACACAGTTCGTAGTAGGTCACATTGTGGATCAACAGAAATATTGAACCTGCACACTAAAGTTATACTTGTGGCACTTGCTATGATGGTGAAGTTGTTGGAACCGTCGAGATAGTTTCTTTTGTGATCCGGAGGTGATCACCGTGGTGAGATGATGTTCGTGGTTACGAGGTAACCAAGATGGTAAGCGGGTCCGAGAGACCCTGTTGTGAGCACTATCACTTCATGAGTAGCATGTTAAGTTCTTGCATATAACCTGCTTAAATATCAAGTTATTGTTTACCATTGTTGCTTTATTTGTGTGAGCTTGCGAGTAGATTCAAAGTACTCACTCGGCATGTCATGCCAGTTTTAGGAGAAGCCGTACCGGAGTTGGAGTTGCATCATCGCATCACAGTCTAGGCCGTGTCCACATCAGTGTCCCTGTGAGATGGAGTCCTACTACGTCGTCTTTCCGCTACCACGTAGCTGTATCGTTATGTTCGAGGCCCCCTTTTATGTTCACTACATAAAGTACATATGTGTAGCAGCACTGGGCTTGGCCTCGCTACTTGATGTACTATCGAACCTATGTCTCAATAAAGCGGCATCTTTCTGTACCAAGTTGTTGTTTGTTGCCAGAAGACTTGATCTCTGGGCTGGCAATGCAAGGTAAACCGGTTGCTCTGAGCCGGGGTGCGACAACGCTTGGTATCAGAGCCGCACTGACTATAGGACGCCCTAGGAAGCTAACGCGCTAGTTAAACAATAGTTAGTAGTCCTGAGTGCCGGTAGTGTGTGTTTGCATATGGTTGTTGCATTGCATGGATATAGTTTATTTTTATTACTAACTGACTAATGATTGTGAGTGTAGATGGCCCTGGTGTCGTACCCGTACTAGTCTGAGCCAGCACCATACACTTCCCTGCATCTTCTTCACAACGTGTGGCGTCGACTCTACCCTAATGGCGATGACCCGATGTACCAGGTGTACCAGGAGCGACTGGCAGACTCAGTGTACGAGGACCACGCGGAGGTCACATGCACCACAACTCAGTAACCGGCACCTACACTCGTTCTTCTAGGAGTGGTTTCGCTTCTACCCTCGATCAGGTTGTTTAGTTCACTGCGTTCGAGGCTCTCGTTGACCCGCGATACAACAAGGTCCGGATGCAGACTCATCCAGGTTTCTACTACTACCTGTCCATGTTCGATAATGGATGTATTCATTTCCCATCCATTAATCCGGCGTGCGGCCGTTCATCCAGCCACCTCTCTCGCTACATCACTGCTAGTTATCTTCTGCTTTTTGAGTTTGCCTGAGAGTTGACTCGTACTCATGCAGCTCTAGTTGCCGCTAGAGCTGCTTTTGTTACACCCTCCATCAGGTTTACCCCACCTGTTCCTCCAAATACTATTCCACCAGCTACCCGGTTACCCCTCAGAGTAACCCGCACACCTCGACAGTGACTCCCCACGAGTCTCCTGCCAATTGGGCTTTACTTCTCGCTACTCCCGCTGCTCCTATGCTTCAGTCTCACCCAGCACCTGCCCCTGAGGGAGAGCCCTCGAGGTAGCATCATCATGTTTCCTTTTAACCCAGAGGTTTCCATTAACGTCGTCAGTTCAGGATCTGAGACCGAGTCAGGGGAGATCCCAGCAGGATCAGCTGAGTACTAGTTCTTCAGGAGTAGCCGAGGTTGTCATGATGATGGGTTGTATGAGTGTAGTCGTACTTGTCATGCTATTTCCTTTCAAGTATGGGTCTATGTATAATTATGTTGGAACTCTTTTTATTATTTGCCTTGGTTTCTTGTCACTTTCCTTTCGGACTTTGTCGCTTGCTTTTCTTCCCCATTTATTGGTGTTGCTCATCTCGATGCTTAGTATTGGGAAACATAAATAGGATGACAAGAGGAGGTAGCAGCAGTCATGCAGGTGACGATACTCCCGTTCATCGCTCAGCCAGACAGGCAGGACATTCCTCCGAACCATATCAACCACCACCACCTCCTCTGCCACATCCACCTACCATAGAGCAGATTATGCGAATGTTCACGGAAAGAAGAAACCAAGATTTACTTGAATTACTAAAGAGTGTACAAGCTATGGTGGGTCAGAATGGGAATCAGTATGGTAATCACTCCAAGCTGTCAGATTTTCAGAGAACTAAGCCTCCCAGTTTCAATCAAGTTGTTGACCCTATGGAAGCTGACGATTGGCTGCAGACTATTGAGAAGAAGCTAGAGATTGCTTGCACCAAAGAAATTGACAAGGTTCCGTTTTCTGCTCACTATCTTGAAGGAGCCGCTGCAATATGGTGGGATAATACTATAACCATGTGACCTACAGATGACAAAATCACTTGGGATAAATTCAAGGACAAGTTCCGAAAGTATCACATTCCCGCGGGTATCACGAAGGTAAAGCAGCGTGAGTTTCTCGCTCTCACCCAAGGGAACATGTCAGTAAGTGAATATCTAAACAAGTTCAATCACTTGGCTCGTTATTCCCTTTATGATGTGGCCATCAAAGAAAGTAAGATCAATCGATTCCTTGGAGGACTCAATCAGCACCTCCGATGCACACTCAGCGCGCATGCTCGACTTTCCTGACTTCCAGACTTTAGTGAACAAGGCTCTTATCCTAGAAAGGGAGCACAAGCTCGTCCATGATAACAAGCCAGCTTATGACGACTGCAAACACAAGTTCGAGCCCAAGAAGAATGGAAAACCAATTCATAAAGCTCGTACTTGGCAGCAACCTTAGTTTGAGTTCAAGACAACATGGTAGCAGAATACCAACAAGACCAACAACCGAGTCAAGAATATTGTGACCAACCCTATATGGGAGGACTGTCAGCGTAGCAATGCATGCTTCTCCTGTGGACAGACCGGACACTATGCGAGGCAGTGTCCCAAGAACGACAAGCCAAATACACCCCTCAAGCCTCAAGTTAACCACATGGAATCCTTCCCCGCGCCGGAGCTTATCCAAGGCCAAGTGCATCATCTCTCCGCCTAAGAAGCCCAAGAAAAACCCAAAGAGGTCATTGGTATGTTCCCTGTTAATAACATACCTACAGTAATTTTATTTGACTCTGGGGCTTCCCATTCTTTTATTTCGCGGAGTTTTGTTGCCCAAAACTAGTTTTCTTGCTCTCTTCTCGAGAAATGCATGATGGTGCAATCCCCGGGATCCATTCTCAAAACAAATGTGGTATGTCGTGGCTTGGAGATAAATGTCCATGGAATTATTTTCCCTGCAACCCTGGTAGCAATTGAATCCGCAAGGCTGGATGTCATACTGGGAATGGATTGGCTAACAAAGCATCAGGTGTGCATCAGTTGTGCAACAACAGAACATATCTTAATAAACCCGGCAGGACACGTAGTGCAGTTTGTGGCTCGCAAAACCGTGCCTAAGAATGAGATGATTTTCACAGCTATAACCTCGGGCATGGAATTGATCCTAGTGGTCAGTGAGTTTTTCTACCTCTTGAGCACTGCGTTAGTTTTCCCCGAAGAGGAAGGGATGATGCAGCAAAGTAGCGTAAGTATTTCCCTCAGTTTTTGAGAACCAAGGTATCAATCCAGTAGGAGGCTACGCGCCAGTCCCTCGTACATGCACAAAACAAATAAATCCTTGCAACCAACGCGATAAGGGGTTGTCAATCCGTACACGGCCACTTACGAGAGTGAGATCTGATAGATACGATAAGATAATATTTTTGGTATTTTTGTGATAAAGATGCAAACTAAAGTAAAAGCAAAGGAAATAACTAAGTAGTAGGAGATTAATATGATGAAGATAGACCCGAGGGCCATAGGTTTCACTAGTGGCTTCTCTTGAGAGCATAAGTATTCTACGGTGGGTGAACACATTACTGTTGAGCAATTGAAAGAACTGAGCATAATTATAAGAATATCTAGGCATGATCATGTATATAGGCATCACGTCCGAGACAAGTAGACCGACTCCTGCCTGCATCTACTACTATTACTCCACTCATCGACCGCTATCCAGCATGCATCTAGAGTATTAAGTTAATGAAAACAGAGTAATGCCTTAAGCAAGATGACATGATGTAGAGGGATAAACTCATGCAATATGATGAAAACCCCATCTTGTTATACTCGATGGCAACAATAGAATACGTGCCTTGCTGCCCCTACTGTCACTGGTAAAGGACACCACAAGATTGAACCCAAAGCTAAGCACTTCTCCTGTTGCAAGAAAGATCAATCTAGTAGGCCAAACCAAACTGATAATTCGAAGAGACTTGCAAAGATAACCAATCATACATAAAAGAATTCAAATAAGATTCAAATATTGTTCATAGATAGACTTGATCATAAACCCACAATTCATCGGTCTCAACAAACACACCGCAAAAAGAAGATTACATCGAATAGTCCTCCACAAGAGAGGGGGAGAACATTGTATTGAGATCCAAAAAGAGAGAAGAAGCCATCTAGCTACTAACTATGGACCCGTAGGTCCGAGGTGAACTACTCACACTTCATCGGAGGGGCTATGGTGTTGATGTAGAAGCCCTCCGTGATCGGTGCCCCCTCCGGCGGAGCTTCGGAACAGGCCCCAAGATGGGATCTTGTGGATACAGAAAGTTGCGGCGGTGGAATTAGGGTTTTGGCTCCGTATCTGATCGTTTGGGGGTACATAGGTATATATAGGAGGAAGGAGTACGTCGGTGTAGCAACAGGGGGCCCACGAGGGTGGAGGGCGTGCCTGGGGGGGGGGGGGGTAGGCGCGCCCCCTACCTCGTGGCCTCCTCTTTTGTGTCTTGACGTAGGGTCCAAGTCTCCTGGGTCTTGTTCATTGAGAAAATCACGTTCCCAAAGGTTTCATTCCATTTGGACTCCGTTTGATATTCATTTTCTTTGAAACCCTAAAACAGGCAAAAAAAGCAATTTTGGGCTAGGCCTTCGGTTAATAGGTTAGTCCCAAAAATAATATAAAAGTGGATAATAAAGCCCAATAATGTCCAAAATAGTAGATAATATAGCATGGAACAATAAAAAATTATAGATACGTTGGAGACGTATCAAGCATCCCCAAGCTTAATTCCTGCTCGTCCTCGAGTAGGTAAATGATAAAAACAGAATTTTTGATGCGGAGTGCTACTTGGCATAATTTTAATGTAATTCTTCTTAATTGTGGTATGAATACTCAGATCTGAAAGATTCAAGGCAAAATTTTATATTAACATAAAAATAATAATACTTCAATCATACTAACAAAGCAATTATGTCTTCTCAAAATAACATGGCCAAAGAAAGTTCATCCCTACAAAATCATATAGTTTAGTCATGCTCCATTTTCGTCACACAAGAATGCTCTCATCATGCACAACCCCGATGACAAGCCAAGCAAATGTTTCATACTTTAGTAATCTCAAACTTATAAACTTTCACGCAATATATGAGCGTGAGCCAGGGACATAGCACTATGGGTGGAATAGAATATAATGAGGGGGGTTATGTGGAGAAGACAAAAAAGGAGAAAGTCTCACATCAACGAGGCTAATCAATGGGCTATGGAGATGTCCACCGATTGATGATAATGCAAGGAGTATGGATTGTCATGCAACGGATGCACTAGAGCTATAAATGTATGAAAGCTCAACAAAAGAAACTAAGTGGGTGTGCATCCAACTTGCTTGCTCACGAAGACCTAGGGCACTTGAGGAGGCCCATTGTTGGAATATACAAGTCAAGTTCTATAATGAAAATTCCCACTAGTATATGAAAGTGACAAAACAAGAGACTCTCTATCATGAAGAGTACGGTGCTACTTTGAAGCACAAGTGTGGTAAAGGATAGTAACATTGTCCCTTCTCTCTTTTTCTCTCATTTTTTATTTTTATTTTTTTGGGCCTTCTCTTTTTTATGGCCTTTCTCTTCCCCCCTTTTTTTTATAATTCCTCACTTGGGACAATGCTCTAGAAAATGATGATCATGGCACTTCTATTTATTTACAACTCAATGATTACAACTCGATACTAGAACAAAGTATTACTCTATATGAATGCCTCCGGTGGTGTACCGGGATATGCAATGAACCAAGAGTGACATGTATGAAAGAATTATGAACGGTGGCTTTGCCACAAATACTATGTCAACTACATGATCATGCTAAGCAATATGACAATGATGAATATGTCATGATAAATAGAATGGTGGAAAGTTGCATGGCAATATATCTCGGAATGGCTATGGAAATGCCATAATAGGTAGGTATGGTGGCTGTTTTGAGGAAGATATAAGGAGGTTTAAGTGTGAAAGAGCGTATCATATCACGGGGTTTGGATGCACGGCGAAGTTTGCACCAACTCTCAATGTGAGAAAGGGCAATGCACGGTACCGAAGAGACTAGCAAGGATGGAAGGGTGAGAGTTCGTATAATCCATGGACTCGACATTAGTCATAAAAAACTCACATACTTATTGAAAAAATCTACAAGTCATCAAAAACCTCGGCACTACGCGCATGCTCCTAGGGGGTAGATTGGTAGGAAAAGATCATCGCTCGTCCCTGACCACCACTCATAAGGAGGACAATCAAATAACACCTCATGTTTCAAATTTGTTACATAACGTTTACCATACGTGCATGCTATGGGACTTGGAAACTTCAACACAAGCATTTCTCAATTTCACAACTACTCAACTAGCATGACTTTGATATTATTACCTCCATATCTCAAAACAATCATCAAGCATCAAACTTCTCTTAGTATTTGTCAGTGTCAAAGCCGGCGGATCTCGGGTAGGGGGTCCCGAACTGTGCGTCTAAGGCGGATGGTAACAGGAGGCAGGGGACATGATGTTTTACCTAGGTTCGGGCCCTCTTGATGGAGGTAAAACCCTACGTCCTGCTTGATTTATTCTTGATGATATGAGTATTACAAGAGTTGATCTACCACGAGATCGGAGAGGCTAAACCCTAGAAGCTAGCCTATGGTATGATTGTATGTTCTCCTACGGACTAAAACCCTCCGGTTTATATAGACACCAGAGGGGGCTAGGGTTACACAAGGTCGGTTACAAAGGAGGAGATATCCATATCCGTACTCCCTAGCTTGCCTTCCATGCCAAGCAGAGTCCTATCCGGACACATGATGAAGTCTTCAATCTTGTATCTTCATAGTCCAACAGTCCGGCCAAAGGATATGGTCCCGCTGTCCGGAGACCCCCTAATCCAGGACTCCCTCAGTAGCCCCTGAACCAGGCTTCAATGACGATGAGTCCGGCGCGCAGTGTTGTCTTCGGCATTGCAAGGCGGGTTCCTCCTCCGGATACACCACAGAAGAGTTTGAATACAAGGATAGTGTCCGACCCTGCAAAATAAGTTCCACATACCACAGTAGAGAGAATAATATTTCCACAAATCTAATCTGCTGACATGTTTTGGCAACATGACATCATGCCATGGCCCGGCGTTCATTCGAACCGTTTTTCTTTAACCAGCCCCGCACATAACGCGAGACAGTATCTTGACACGTCTCGTCAAAGCAGAGATTGTGTCCCCCTTATTACGGGATTCTCATCAATACGGGCATGGGTAACCCAACCGTGCCATCAATTACGGCGCTTGGGGGATAAGCGAGTTTTACCAGGCTAGTGGGGGCGCATAGTTTCGGCCGCCCTTATAAAGGGATAAGGTTTAACTTTTTTCTACCCATGCCTTCTTCCTCCTTGCTCATCCATTCTTGCGCACCCGAGCTCCAACGCCCAAGTCCACATCCTTTTCCTCAACCTTCTCCAAACATGTCCGGAGCGGGAGGCAAGTGGATGGCTTCCTCCGTCATGGAGGGACACATCAAAAAGTTGCGCGAAGCCGGATACTTAGCCGCGAATATCACGCATCGGCTGCCCGCCGCGGGGCAGATCGTCCCTACCCCGGAACCTCACGAGAGGGTAGTCTTCCTCCACCACTTCCTCCGCAGACTAGGGTTTCCCCTCCATCCATTCGTCCGCGGTCTTATGTTCTACTACGGGCTGGACTTTCATGATCTGGCCCCGAACTTCATCCTCAACATTTTTCGGTGTTCATCGTCGTGTGTGAGGATTTCCTCCGCATCCGGCCCCACTTCGGCCTGTGGCTGAAGACCTTCAATATCAAGCCGAAGGTGGTGGAAGGCCAACAAGCGGAATGCAGCGGAGCCATGGTGGGCAAGATGCCCAATGTTATATGGCTTGAAGGCTCCTTCGTGGAGACCATAAAGGGGTGGCAATCAGCGTGGTTCTACATCACCGAGTTGCGCGACACCAACTGGGTGGTGGCCCTCGAGTTTCGATCCGGAATCCCCACGCAGCTCACCTCCTGGAAAGAGAAGGGCCTATCATGGGGTTCATCGGTGGAGCTGGACGGACTCCAGAAATGTATCCGGAATATGGCAAGCAAGAAGCTCAAGCTTGTCAACATAGTCCAGGTCATGCTCTTCCGCCGGATCCTCCCGTGCCAACAACGAGATTTCAATTTATGGGAGTTCGACCCAGCCCAGCACCACACTCTAAGCGAGCTCTTCGACACGACGAACAAAGACGTCTGGAGGGTGCTGTTCAAGGGCGCCGAGGTCCCTCCCTCTCTCACCGTGGACCGCAGGCTAAGCGCGAAGCGCCCTGCGAATCCGGTAAGTTTTGTACATCTGGTAGGATTTTACTTCCCATAGCTTAACCATGTGCGGGGTCTGAGCTCCCATGCCTTTGACAGGACTGGGTGGGGGCATCGGAGAAGATCAACTGTCCGGCCCCTCTGCCCGAAGACACTGTGGACGCTCTCCTGACGGAGATGCTGACTCCGGCTCCTTACAAGGTGCCGGAGAAGACCAAGAAGAAGGCCAAGGGAACCCGAAAGAGTTCCCGGCACCAGGTGGTATCGGACTCATCGTCCAATGACTCTGCGACGCACTCCTCCCACGAAGACGAGGAGGAAGATGAAGATGCTCCCCCTCCAGCCGGGGGAGACAAGAAAAGGAAGGTCGCCCCAACCGAGGGGGCCGAAGGTTCCAAGAAGGGAAGGACTCTCCTTCCGGACTGCTCCACCACCACCGCCGAAGACGAAGACGAGTGGCTGCTCAGGGCCAAGCCCCTGGCGAAGTCGTAAGTATTTGGATACCAGAGTAAATCATAGCATACCTTTGTCACACTGCTTCTCCTAACACCGAATATGATTATGCAGACCGCCCCAAGCCCGTATCGACGTATCTTCGTCGGACGGCTCCTTGGACTCGTCGGATATGGATAGCGATCCTCTTCCGACCGCCACCTCCCCTTGCCCTACGGATAATGCCGAGGTATTGTCTCAAGAGGCACCGGGTCGAGGGGAAACAGTCCCAGAGGCGCCTCAAGGCGACCTTCCGGACTCCGGGAGCAGAGGGAGTAAGGCTCCCGAGAGCTCTGAGTTTGGCCCTCAGCCGAACACTGCGCCGGAACCTCCAGTGGTTCCGGACTCGGGCAGGCGGCCTCCTTCCAAAAGGGGTAAGACGCCCGTGCCGGTGACCTCTGTCCATCCAGAGGCACCGGACAATCTGCTGGGAGCGCTTCGCAGTGCTTCCATCGACGAAGAGCACCACACTATTATGAGTGCGGTGATCAAGAAGGTTCAGTCCGCCAAGAGCGGACTGATTGAAGCCTGTGCCAGCCTTCTAACAGGCTTTGAGGTAAGTGTTCAAAATATAGGAAAATATTACCACATAGACAGTAACCCTTGATGCTCTGTTTGGTGTTCACAAAGAAAAGACGAATAGGGGATCAAATAATATCTGCAGGAGTCTAATACTAGTATGTCTGTATGCGTATGCAGGCTTCGCTGCTGACCTCTGCCGCATTGACTGTGGAGGTTGCCGCACTGAAGCAGGACCTCGAGGGGTCCGAGAAAGAGCCCGGCCTTGCTAAGAGGCAGCTCGAGGAGAACAAAGGTAAGTAATACCTAGTCTATAGATACGTATATATACAAAAAGGATGCGATTGCAAAATGACAGGATCATCTTTAATTTGCCAGGGGCCACGACCGAAGTGGCAACCCTGAATCAAGCGCTATCCGAGGCCAAAAACAAAGCGGCCCAGGAGCGCACCGAGTGGGAAAAACAAGAGGCACGGGTGGGCGAGGTGCAGCAAGAGCTCCACGCTCTCGTGACGAAGCACGAGGCGTTGGAGCTTGACTTGAAGACGCGAGAGTCCGAGCTTGCCGCGGCCCTTGAGAGTGCAAAGAGTGCCAAGGCTGAAGCCCAAAAGGCCCTCTAGGAGATTAATGCGATGAAGAAGATAGCGTCGGGTAAGCCATTCAATATGCAAAGCAAGCATGTGAAAGTAAATTACTTGTTACTTACCCGAGTCCGGAGCTCTCCAGGAGCATTCGCAGATTTGCCCCGCAGCGTGTCGGATGCCACACAGTTTTACCAGGCCGAGGAGGGAAGCTCAATGGAGAAGCTGTTCTGGTCTCAGTATACTGGGACCGAACACCCGATGCCTCTGAGCGACCAGCTGGAGCAACTGGTCGAGCTGCACAAGGCGGTCGAACAGGCCATGAAGGGCTTTATAGTCCGGACGTGGGCTGGCGACGCCCTTCCCAACAGCTACTTCGGCCTGGTGAGGCGGCTTGTGGATGCCTGCCCACGGCTGGAAGTCATCAAGCGGTCCTTCTGCATCGAAGGTGCACGCCGGGCTTTTGCCCATGCGAAGGTGCACTGGGCCAAGATGGACGCCGTGAAGCTGGTGAAGGAAGGGCCGCCGCAGGGCAAGGAGCATCGCCACCCCGAGATGTACTGTGAGGGTGTCCTGAAGGGTGCCCATCTTGTAGCGGACGAGTGTGCGGAAGATGTAATATTTGAATAAACTTGCTCGTGTAATCCTGTATTATGAAAACTTGTTCATATGCGCTATGCAACGCTTGTTTGAATTTAAAATATTACCTTCTGTTCAGCTATTTATCAAATCTGAGAGATGGCTATTCGTCGGCTTCTGCCCCCACGCCACGAGTGCTGGGGTGTTCGGGATAAACCTGAGCACTCTTGTTCCCATTTTTGGGTCCTTCGAGGGAGGTGTTCAGCACAACGAACAAGGCAATCAGACTATAATGCGTTATCACTCTCACTTAGCCATAGAATTCTATAATTTTAAATTTTGGCAAAGCCCCTAGTATTCAGAAGGCCGAATTCGAGGTGCTATACATGCCTTAAGCCGGACAGGGCCGACTCCTCGGTCTAAGCGGCATAAGTCTTTAGGGACTTGAAACCTCTCAAACAGCGACCAGTCTCTCGCTTTATCATGACAGTCAGTTTTAGCTTTCTTTACTGAGGTGCTTAGCCCGGCAGAACCGGGGCACAATCGCAGTAGTTCTCCCAGTGCTACCTTAGCCGATATAGCGGAACATAAGGTGCCAAAACATGGGAGCCGGGCAAACCCAACTATTGACCCAAGACATGATTCGGAGCTGATGCATATAATGCTGTAAGTTCGGGGTGCCACACTGTCGAAAGTGTTCGGACTTCTCACGCCGTATTATGGGGTATGCTTAAGCCCCTAGCGTATTGGCCGTACCAGAGTGTACGGGTGCTAGATGTCATGGATGAACATATATATATATATAAATGAAGAATGCAATAATAGTCTTAATGTTATGCATTGTTTGTTCAAAAAGGTGCGTTAAAGCAGAATGATACAAGTAGTGTGATAAGAAAAAAGTAGGACTATTTGACATGTCCCTTCCAAGGGCAAGCTGAGGAATAGTATTAAAGCAAGTATTTCACTCGTTATCGTAATCCACCTGGGAGTTCCGTGGTGTGACGTAGCTTTCTGCCTCCTTGGTTGCTGCATCATGTGTTCGGCAATCATGCTGCCGGATAGGGTTTCCAGAGATTAAAGTCCTGAAAGAGGAAAATAACAAAGCGGGAAGCCCCTAGTGCGGTTTAAGCCGCGTCTTGGAGCGTGCCGTAGTCGTGCCCCCCTCCCCACCTGTGCCCACGGTATTTTTAATGCGTAATTATGTACGCGTGGCACGGATTTCGCCGTTTGGCTGGGATCGGGGTGGGGGCCGCATTGCTATGCGAGCTCGGAACGTGCCAGGTGGTCCTGTTACCGATTACTCCGGGCGCGCTTGAAGGTGTCCGGGTCACTAATCGCCTGCCTTAAGAGGCTGCTTTGCGCTTCTGCTGCGAGGGCCGCAGGTTGCTCCTCCGTGCGGAGAGAGCGCTCTGTGTTTCCATTGACTGTGATGACCCCCCGAGGTCCTGGCATCTTGAGCTTGAGATATGCATAATGCGGTACCGCATTGAATCTCGCAACTGCGGTTCGCCCGAGCAGTGCATGGTAGCCACTGCGGAACGGGACTATATCGAAGATTAACTCTTCGCTTCGGAAGTTATCCGGGGATCCGAAGACCACTTCCAGTGGGACCGAGCCTATGCAATGGGCCTCTACACCTGGTATGATGCCTTTAAAGGTCGTTTTTGTGGGTTTGATCCTTGAGGGGTCTAAACCCATTTTGCGCACTGTGTCCTGATAAAGCAGGTTCAGGCTGCTGCCGCCATCCATAAGGACTCGAGTGAGGTGAAATCCATCAATGATTGGGTCTAGGACCAGTGCGGCGAATCCGCCATGACGGATACTAGTGGGGTGGTCCCTGCGATCGAAGGTGATCGGACAGGAGGACCATGGGTTGAACTTTGGGGCAACTGGTTCCAACACATATATGTCCCTGAGTGCACGCTTCCGCTCCCTCTTGGGGATGTGGGTTGTGTATATCATGTTCACTGTCCGCACTTGTGGGGGGAACCTCTTCTGTCCTCCGGTGTTCGGCTGCTGGGGCTCCTCCTCGTCATCGCTATGTGACCCCTTATCTTTGTTTTCGGCATTTAACTTGCCGGCCTACTTGAACACCCAACAATCCCTGTTGGTGTGGTTGGCTGGCTTGTCGAGGGTGCCGTGTATTTGACACGAGCGGTCGAGTATACGGTCCAAACTGGACGGGTCCGGAGTGCTTCTTTTGAATGGCTTTTTCCGCTGACCGGGTTTAGAGCCTTTGAATCCGGCATTGACTGCCGTATCCTCGGTATTGTTGCTGTTAATGCGGCGCTTATGTTTGTTGCGACGTGACCTGCCGCTGCCATCCTTGGTATCCGAAGTACCATGGTTCTTTGATATGTTATTGCTACGAGCCAACCAGCTGTCCTCTCCCGCACAAAAGCGGGTCATGAGTGTCGTGAGGGCTGCCATAGATTTCGGCTTTTCCTGGCCAAGGTGCCGGGCGAGCCATTCGTCGCGGATGTTGTGCTTAAAAGCTGCTAGGGCTTCTGCATCCGGACAGTCGACGATTTGATTTTTCTTTATTAGGAACCGTGTCCAGCATTGCCTGGCCGATTCCTCTGGCTGTGGAATTATGTGGCTCAATTCATCGGCATCTGGTGGTCGCACATAAGTGCCCTGAAAGTTGTCGAGGAATGCGGCTTCCAGATCTTCCCAACAGCCAATGGACTCTGCTGGCAAGCTGTTGAGCCAATGCCGAGCTGGTCCTTTGAGTTTGAGTGGGAGGTATTTGACGGCGTGTAGGTCATCACCGCGGGCCATGTGGATGTGCAGGAGGAAATCCTCGATCCATACCGCAAGATCTGTTGTGCCGTCGTATGATTCTATATTTACGGGTTTGAAATCCTCTGGGATTTGATGATCCATTACTTCGTCTGTGAAGCATAAGGGGTGTGCGGCGCCTCTGTACTGGGCTATATCGCGTTGCAGCTCAAATGAGTCTTGCTCGCTGTGTTCGGCCCGGCCGGACTTACTTTTACTGTATCCGGCGTGACGATTATTGTCTCGCATAGTGGCACGCCCTTGTGATTCGTAGATTGATCTTGCATGTTTTACTTTGTCCTCCAATACGTCTCGCAGGTCTGGCGTATTTCCCCATGCCTTTTTATTTGAATGGCATCGGGGTGCGGGCTGAGCTTTTGGCTGGAATGCCTCTCTGTCACGGCCACGAGGTGGCCGATTAGCCGCGTCATACGCCGGGGATGTAGGTTTCAGTGCTTCCTCCTCCAGTCGGGGTAGCAACCTGCACTTTGGGTAACTCTTGGAGGGGCGTTCGAGTTTATATTCCATAGCCACCAGGACATCAGTCCATCTGTCAGCTAGCAAATCTTGATCAGCTTGAAGCTGCTGCTGCTTTTTCTTAGGGCTATTTGCCGTGGCTATAAGCCGGTGCTTGAAGCGCTCTTGTTCGACGGGATCCTCTGGCACGACGAATTCGTCATCGTCGAGGCTTGCCTCATCTTCGGAGGGAGACATGTAATTATCATCCTCCGCCTCTCCATCTGCCGCTCTCTTAGGAGGGCTGGCTTCTCCATCCTCCTGCTCTAAATCTTGCCGGAGGGGATTGTTATTGTCTTTGGCGCTATTCGGAGTGCTATTATCTCCGGTGCCGGTATCACCTCTTTTGCCTTGGCGGGACTTAGAGCGGCGCCGCTGACGTCGGTGCTTGGGTTGCTTCTTGGAGGGTTCATTCTCCGCTGTCTCGTCGCCATTGCCTTCTTTGGGTGTGTCCACCATGTATATATCATATGATGAGGTGGTTGTCCAGTGCCCTATGGGTCGTGGTTCCTCTTCGCCTCCCGCATCGTCGTCCATACCATCAATGTCTTCGGAGTCGAAGTCGAGCATGTCGGTTAAGTCATCGACAGTGGCTACTAAATGGGTGGTGGGTGGGCGACGAATTTCTTCGTCATCCGCATCCCAATCTTGCCGGACATAGTTCGACCAGGACTCTCCTGACAAGGAGAGAGACCTTAACGAGTTCAGTATGTCGCCGAAGGGTGAATGCTGAAAGATATCCGTGGAGGTAAACTCCATGATCGGTGCCCAGTCGGATTCGACAGGCACGGGCGCAGGCGGTTCGGAGTCTATGGCCGGAGAAGGATCCGGTAGTTCGGCAACACAGCTCTCGTGAAAGGTAAGGTCAATCCTCGGCTCGATCGCCGCTGAGAGTACAGCCTCCATGGCGGGGTCTATCCACCCGTCCATGGATGGCGCGATTGGCTCCGAATTGAGGGTCAGAGCAGTCGCCGGTGCGATATCCTAAAGACTGTCTGACGACAGAGCTAAATCATGCTCATCAAGACCGTGCAGCGCACTTGGCAGGGGCTCGAATCCGTCGAAGATCAAGTCTCCATGGATATCGATCGTGTAGTTTAAGCTTCCAAACCTGACTTGGTGGCCAGGGGCGTAACTTTCGATCTGCTCCAGATGGCCAATTGAGTTGGCCCACAGTGCGAAGCCGCCGAATACGAAGATCTATCCGGGGAGAAAAGTCTCACCCTGGACTGCATCGCTATCGATGATGAAGGAGCCATCAAGCCTAATGGCGATGACACAGAGGAACTCTCAATGAAAGCACCAATGTCGGTGTCAAAACTGGCGGATCTCGGGTAGGGGGTCCCGAACTGTGCGTCTAAGGTGGATGGTAACCGGAGGCAGGGGACACGATGTTTTACCCAGGTTCGGGCCCTCTTGATGGAGGTAAAACCCTACGTCCTGCTTGATTTATTCTTGATGATATGAGTATTACAAGAGTTAATCTACCATGAGATCGTAGAGGCTAAACCCTAGAAGCTAGCCTATGGTATGATTGTATGTTCTCCTACGGACTAAAACCCTCCGGTTTATATAGACACCGGAGGGGGCTAGGGTTACACAAGGTCGGTTACAAAGGAGGAGATATCCATATCCGTACTGCCTAGCTTGCCTTCCATGCCAAGTAGAGTCCTATCCGGACACGGGACGAAGTCTTCAATCTTGTATCTTCATAGTCCAACAGTCCGGCCAAAGGATATAGTCCGGCTGTCCGGAGACCCCCTAATCCAGGACTCCCTCAGTATTCAAAACACTCATAAGAAAATTTTATTAATCTTGAATACCTAGCATGTTAGGATTTTAAGCAAATCACCATGCTATTTAAGAGTCTCAAAATAATCTAAGTGAAGCATGAGAGATCAATAGTTTCTATAAAACAAATCCACCACCGTGCTCTAAAAGATATAAGTGAAGTACTAGAGCAAAACTATATAACTCAAAAGATATAAGCGAAGCAAATAGAGTATTCTAACAAATTCCAAATCATGTATGGCTCTCTCAAAAGGTGTGTAAAGAAAGGATGATTGTGGTAAACTAAAAAGTAAAGACTCAAATCATTCAAGACACTCCAAGCAAAACACATATAATGTGCCGAATAAAAATATAGCTCCAAGTAAAGTTACCGATAGAAGTAGACGAAAGAGGGGATGCCTTCCGAGGCATCCGCAAGCTCTGGCTTTTAGGTGTCCTTAGATTATCTTGGGGGTGCCATGGGCATCCCCAAGCTTAGGCTCTTGCCACTCCTTGTTCCATAATCCATCAAATCTTTACCCAAAACTTGAAAACTTCACAACACAAAACTCAAAGTAGAAAATCTCGTGAGCTCCATTAGCGAAAGAAAACAAAAGACCACTTCAAGGTACTGTAATGAACTCATTATTTATTTATATTGGTGTTAATCCTACTGTATTCCAACTTATCTATGGTTAATAAACTATTTTACTAGCCATAGATTCATCAAAATAAGCAAACAACACACAAAAAACAGAATCTGTCAAAAACAGAATAGTGTGTAGTAATCTGTAGCTAGCGCAAGATCTGGAACCCCAAAAATTATAAAATAAATTGCTGGACGTGAGGAATTTATCTATTAATCATCTTCAAAAATAATTAACTAAATAGCACTTTCCAAATAAAAATGGCAGCAGTTCTCGTGAGCGCTAAAGTTTCTGTTTTTTACAGCAAGTGTAACAAGACTTTCCCCAAGTCTTCCCAACAGTTCTACTTGGCACAAACACTAATTAAACACAAAAAACACAAGCAAAACAGAGGCTAGATAAATTATTTATTACTAAACAGGAGCAAAAAGCAAGGAATAAAAATAAAATTGGGTCGCCTCCCAACAAGAGCTATTGTTTAACGCCCCTAGTTAGGCCTAACAAGCAAGGATAGATCTAGGTATTGCCATCTTTGGTAGGCAATCCGTAAGTGGCTCTCATGATTGAGTCATAAGGTAATTTAATTTTATTTCTAGTAAAGTGTTCCATGCCTTTCCTTAATGGAAATTGTAATCTAATATTTTCTTCCTTCATATCAATAATTGCACCAATCGTTCTAAGGAAAGGTCTACCAAGAATAATAGGACATGAAGGATTGCAATCTATGTCAAGAAAAATAAAATCTACGGGCACATAATTCCTATTTGCAACAATAAGAACATCATTAATTCTTCCCATAGGTTTCTTAATAGTGGAATCCGCAAGGTGCAAGTTTAGAGAGCAATCATCAAAATCACGGAAACCTAACAAATCACACAAAGTCTTCGGAATCGTGGAAACATTAGCACCCAAATCACATAAAGCATAGCATTCATGATACTTAATTTTAATTTTAATAATTGGTTCTCACTCATCATAAAGTTTTCTAGGGATAGGAACTTCCAATTCAAGTTTTTCTTCATAAGATTGCATCAAGGCATCAACGATATGTTTAGTAAACGCTTTATTTTGACTATAAGCGTGAGGAGAATTTAGCACGGATTGCAACAAGGAAATACAATCAATCGAAGAGCAATTTTCATAGTTAGATTCCTTGAAATCCATAATAGTGGGTTTAGCAGCATCTAGGGTTTTAATATCTTCCATCCCACTTTTATCAATTTTAGCATCAAGATCAAAAAATTCCGAATTCTTGGAACGTCTTCTAGGTAAAGGTGGATCTTATTCAGTCCCATCATTATCAAGATTCATATTGCAAAAAAAAGATTTAATAGGGGACACATCAATAACTTTTAGATCTTCATCTTTATTTTCATAGGAACTAGAAGAACACGCTCTTATAAAGGCATCTTTCTTAGAATGCATCCTAGCGGTTCTTTCTTTGCACTCATCAATGGAAATTCTCATGGCTTTGAGAGACTCATTGATATCATGCTTAGGTGGAATAGATCTACGTTTCAAAGAATCAACATCAAGAGAAATTCTATCAACGTTCCTAGCCAACTCATCAATCTTAAGCAACTTTTCTTCAATCAAAGCATTGAAATTCTTTTGCGAAGTAATAAATTCTTTAATATTAGATTCAAAATCAGAGGGCATCTTATTATAATTTCCATAAGAATTGTTGTAGGAATTACCATAATTATTAGAGGGATTACTAGGATAAGGCCTAGGATTAAAATGTCCTCTATACCGTTGTTACCAAAATTGTTCCTACCAACAAAAATTCACATCCATAGATTCATTATTATTCTCAATCAAAGTAGACAAGGGCATATCATTAGGTTCAGAAGAAACACTCTTACTAGCAAATAATTTCATAAGTTCATCCATCTTTCCACTCAAAACATTAATTTCTTCTATCGCATGCACCTTTTTATTAGTAGATCTTTCAGTATGCCATTGAGAATAATTAACCATAATATTATCTAGGAGTTTAGTAGCTTCTCCTAAAGTGATTTCCATAAAAGTGCCTCCCGCGGCCGAATCTAAAAGATTTCTAGAAGCAAAATTCAATTCGGCATAAACATTTTGTATAATCATCCACAAATTTAAACCATGAGTAGGGCAATTACGTATCATTAGTTTCATTCTCTCCCAAGCTTGTGCAACATGTTCATGTTCATGTTCATTATAGGGCAATTACGTATCCTAGTTCATTATTTCGAATAGCCAAATCATCATTAAGTTCAGAAATTCTATCAACTAAAACATTGGTAGGAACCCCTTTTCTAAGATTTTCATTGAAAGCAACATAGTCTAGAGATTGAAAATGCATTATTTCTTATTGATCAAAGAGGATGGCCTCTATGGGAGGACGACAAGCATCCACCCTATAATGCGCAAAGATTTCTTTGGCCTCTTTTATTATGAATCTAAACTCATGAGCCAAAAAGATAGTAGCGGCACGCTTAACAGAAGAATGCTCAATATTAGAAAATTCTAGGAAAATCCTTTGTATGCAAGGGTGCATGTGCATGAATTGTCTTTCAAGTTCAACTACAAGCATGGCAATAGCGTCCGCAAGACTACTAGTTCTATGAAGGATAGAACTACCCATAGAAGGTAAAGCACCGGGACAAGTAAAGAAATATTGAATAACTCCTTTTCCAATAATATTACCACTACCAACACGGAATTTTTTTTGTATGTAAGATGGGTGGTTCTTTAGCAGGACCATCAGAATTTTTCATGATATTATTATTGTCCATATCGACAATAATTTCCCCAATTTCAGACATAACGGCAGAAGGTGCAAGGGGCAAAAAGAGGCAAATAGAGAAAGAGAGGGAGGATAGAGAGAGAAGGCGAATAAAACGGCAAGGGTGAAGTGGGGGAGAGGAAAACGAGAGGCAAATGTCAAATAATGTAATGCGGGAGATAGGGATTGTGATGGGTACTTGGTATATTGACTTTTGCGTAGACATCCCCGACAACGGCGCCAGAAATCCTTCTTGCTACCTCTTGAGCACTGCGTTGGTTTTCCCCGAAGAGGAAGGGATGATGCAGCAAAATAGCGTAAGTATTTCCCTCAGTTTTTGAGAACCAAGGTATCAATCCAGTAGGAGGCAACGCGCCAGTCCCTCGTACCTGCACAAAACAAATAAATCCTCGCAACCAACGCGATAAGGGGTTGTCAATCCCTACATGGCCACTTACGAGAGTGAGATCTGATAGATATGATAAGATAATATTTTTGGTATTTTTGTGATAAAGATGCAAAGTAAACTAAAAGCAAAGGAAATAACTAAGTACTGGAGATTAATATAATGAATATAGACCCGGGGGCCATAGGTTTCACTAGTGGCTTCTCTTGAGAGCATAAGTATTCTACGGTGGGTGAACAAATTACTCTTGAGCAATTGACAGAATTGAGCATAGTTATGAGAATATCTAGGCATGATCATGTATATAGGCATCACGTCTGAGACAAGTAGACCGACTCCTGCTTGCATCTACTACTATTACTTCACTCATCGACCGCTAGCCAGCATGCATCTAGAGTATTAAGTTAATTAAAACAGAGTAACGCCTTAAGCAAGATGACATGATGTAGAGGGATAAACTCATGCAATATGATGAAAACCCCATCTTGTTATCCTCGATGGCAACAATAGAATATGTGCCTTGCTGCCCCTACTGTCACTGGTAAAGGACACCGCAAGATTGAACCCCAAGCTAAGCACTTCTCCCATTGCAAGAAAGATCAATCTAGTAGGCCAAACCAAACTGATAATTTGAAGAGACTTGCAAAGATAACCAATCATACATAAAAGAATTCAAAGAAGATTCAAATATTGTTCATAGATAGACTTGATCATAAACCCACAATTCATCGGTCTCAACAAACACACCGCAAAAAGAAGATTACATCGAATAGTCCTCCACAAGAGAGGGGGAGAACATTGTATTGAGATCCAAAAAGAGAGAAGAAGCCATCTAGCTACTAACTATGGACCCGTAGGTCTGAGGTGAACTACTCACACTTCATCGGAGGGGCTATGGTGTTGATGTAGAAGCCCTCCGTGATCGATGCCCCCTCCGGCGGAGCTCCGGAACAGGCCCCAAGATGGGATCTCATGGATACAGAAAGTTGCGGCAGTGGAATTAGGGTTTTGGCTCCGTATCTGATCGTTTGGGGGTTCGTAGGTATATATAGGAGGAAGGAGTATGTTGGTGGAGCAATAGGGGGCCCATGAGGGTGGAGGGCGCGCCTGGGGGGGGGGGGTAGGCGCGCCCCCTACCTCGTGGCCTCCTCTTTTGTGTCTTGACGTAGGGTCCAAGTCTCCTGGGTCTTGTTCATTGAGAAAACCATGTTCCCGAAGGTTTCATTCTGTTTGGACTCTGTTTGATATTCCTTTTCTTCGAAACCCTAAAACAGGCAAAAACAGCAATTCTGGGCTAGGCCTCCGGTTAATAGGTTAGTCCCAAAAATAATATAAAAGTGGATAATAAAGCCCAATAATGTCCAAAACAATAGATAATATAGCATGGAGCAATCAAAAATTATAGATACATTGGAGACGTATCAAGTTTCCAGATGTATTCCCTGTAGAATTGTCGGGAATGCCACCAGATTGCGAGCTCGAGTTTGCTATTGATCTCGTGCCAGGGACATCACCCACATACAAGAAGTATTATCGGATGCCTTCATCCGAGTTAGTTGAGCTGAAAAAGCAACTTGATGAGATGCTCAAGAAAGGGTACATCTGCCCCAGTTCCTCACCATGGGGATCACCTACCATATTTGTGGACAAGAAAGATGGTAGTCTTCGGATGTGTGTGGACTATCATCAGCTCAATGATGTCACTATCAAGAACAAGTACCCACTCCCCAGGATTGATGATTTGTTCGATCAACTGAATGGATCCCAAACCTTTTCGAAGATTGATTTGAGAACCAGGTACCATCAACTCAAAATCAAGAAGGAAAATATTCCTAAGACCGCATTCACCACTCTCTACGGTTTATATGAGTATACAGTCATGTCTTTTAGTGTTACCAATGCCCCTGCCTTCTTCATGCATATGATGAACAAACCGTTCATGGACTTCTTGGACAAGTTCGTGGTGGTCTTCATCGACGATATCCTCATATACTCTAAAGGAGAAGAAGAGCATAAACAACATCTCCGAGTAGTATTGCAAAGGCTCCGTGATCACCAGTTATATGCAAAATTCAGCAAGTGTGAATTCTGGCTTAAGCAAGTAGGATTCTTGGGGCATATTCTCTCTATCGAAGGAATAGCGGTGGACCCAAGTAAAGTCAAGGATGTGCTAAAATGGCCAGCACCAACGACGGTAACCGAGATCAGGAGTTTTCTAGGACTTGCTGGTTATTACTGTCGATTCATTGAAGGGCTTTCCAATATTGCTAAACCAATGATAGTGCTACTCAAGAAGGACCAAAAGTTCATATGGTATGAAGATTGTGAGAAGAGCTTTAATGAATTGAAGACTCGTTTAACTTCAGCACCCGTGTTAACGCTTCCAGACATTTATCGAAGCTTTGACGTGTACTACGACACATCTCAAAGAGGCCTAGGATGCGTGCTCATGCAAGACAACAAGGTTGTAGGCTATGCATCCAGACAGCTACGACCACATGAGGGAAACTATCACACTCATGACTTGGAGATAGCAGCAGTTGTGCATGCCTTAAAAATTTGGAGGCATTATCTCATCGGCAAACGGTGCCAAATATTCACCGATCACAAAGCCTCAACTACATATTCACTCAACCCGATTTGAATCTCCGACAAAGAAGATGGCTTGAGTTGGTCAAAGATTTTGACCTCGGTATAAATTACCACCCGGGTAAAGCTAATGTGGTTGCCGATGCCCTCAGTCGCAAACCAGCCGCGTTAAATGCATTAATGGAATCTTTGCCTCCCGAGCTTCAAGAAGAAATAGCCCAGCTCAACCTGACCACTATTGAGGCTGACATCACTACTATGTTGGAAGTCACTCCCACTCTTGAGGAAGAAATTCGCAAGGCCCAGACAGAGGATCCATTCCTACAACACCATGTCACACGAATGGAAGACGACAAGACTCAAGATTTCCCGATGGATGAGAAAGGTACCCTAAGGTTTTGAGGGCGATTCTCTATACCTGAAGTAGAAGATTTGAGGAAGAAGATATTAATGGAGGCACACGAATCCTCGTACTCGATCCATCTAGGCAGAACCAAGATGTACGAAGACCTCAGGCAAATATTTTGGTGGGATGGAATGAAGAAGGACATTGCATATTTTGTCGCTTGTTGTGATATATGTAATAAAGTGAAGGCGGAACATCAGAAACCTGCCGGGCTACTTCAACCATTACCCGTCCCTCAATGGAAATGGGACGATGTCTGCATGGATTTTATCACCGGTCTTCCCAAAACCCCTCAAGGCAACAATGTCGTATGGGTCATGGTGGACATGCTGACCAACATGGCCCGCTTCATTCCAATCTGAACCACATATCGGGCAGATCAATTAGCTCAACTCTATGTGTCCATAATCGTCAGTCTGCATGGAGTGCCAAGAGCCAACACCTCAGACCGAGGGTCTCTTTTTACCTCAGCATTCTGTTCTCGTCTTCATCAAGCCTTGGGAACAACACTAAAGTACAGTACAACCTATCACCCTTAGACAGACGGAAGACAAAGCGAGTAAACCAGATACTTGAAGACATGCTCTGAGCATGTGCCCTTGCTCAAGGACCCAAATGGGAAGACATTCTACCTTATGCGGAGTTTTACTACAACAACAGCTATTAGACCAGTCTCAAGATGTCACCGTATGAAGTCATGTATGGTCGTAAATGTCGTGATCCGTTAAACTGGTCCCAGACCGAAGATAATTGCATTTTAGGGACTGACTTGATGATGGAAGCTGAGAAGCAAGTAAGGGAGATCTGAGACAGACTACGGGTGGTCAAGTCTCGACAAAAGAGCTACTATGATTCCAAACATCGACATATCAGTTTTGAACCCGGTGAATATGTCAACCTCCGAGTCACACCCATGAAAGGAGTTAAGAGATTTCAGACTTGGGGAAAGCTTGCACCAAGATATATTGGCCCATTTCCTATCATGTCCAAGGTTGGTACAGTGGCATATCAACTGGAACTTCCTCCCGAATTGTCGAAAATACACATGTCTTCCACGTATCATAGTTGCAGAGGTGTATCTCACCACCTGAGAAACGGACTGATATGGCAGAAATAGACCTTGCTAAGGATCTGAATTATGAATAGAAACCTTTCGAATACTGGATGAGATGGAAAGAGTCACCCACAACAAGTCAATTATGTTTTACAAGGTGCAGTGGGAACACCATATCGAGAGTGAAGCTACCTGGGAAAGAGAGGACTTTTTTAGGACAACATACCCTGAATTGTTTCCTGAGCAACCGAATCTCGAGGACGAGATTCATCCTAAGGGGAGGGAGGTTTTTGACACCCTAGTTTTTGTCATTTTTCTTTCTCCGGAGTTGATTGCAAATTTGGTTTGAAATTGAGTTTTTCCATTAACTCATTTGGACTTGGCACTTGGGCATTGCTTTGATTTTCACCCAAGTGACCCCACTCACTCCCAAAAACATCTCTTGCTCTGATATCTTAAAATATGACCATGAGAATATATTTTTCTCAAACGCAAAATATTCATTTTCTCTCTGAAAATGAATGATTTTCACTTTTGCTCCAAAGCAACCCCTATTTTTCTTGCTCCCAAAATTCCGAGAAAATTCCCAAATATTCTTTGGACCATGCCTCATCATCCCATGCAAAAATATCCTATGGTCATGTGGACTATTTTTTCTGTAGAAAATCATTTTCATTCTGGTCAGAAATGGTACTTTGTGAAGCAAGTATTTTTTTGACTCTTCTCCTTGAGCTGAAATTTTTATGGCTTGGTGACCTTTCTAACTAACCCTTAACCCCCAAGTTTCAGCTCCTAACTCAATATAGAATTCTCTCAAATGGCATCAATAGTCTCTGTCCAGAAACTTGCCAAGAAGCTCAAGTCTATTCCTGTCCACCTGGCTTTGATCTAACACCACAAAGTGACTAAACCTTGCACAGACAAGCCACCAGACATGATTAAACTCTCCGGGCGCACCGCTTTGCACCAATGCACGAGGTGACCGCGTGAATCCAACATGCAAGGCAGGTGTTCGATGCGCTCTGAGTGCCGACCGAGCCACTGCTTCGTCCGTGCGCTTGCCTCCGACCATTCTAGCATGTCATTGGCCTCCATCTATCTCGACCCGTCCCCCATGACCACTCGTTGGATCTCCTCGACACCGGCGACAGCTGCTGCAGACGCGGACACGGCGGAGCAGAGGGCACAGTACGCCCGTGTGCTCGAGCCGTTTCCCTCCCGCATCCTGTGCTTGGCTCCTTGCCTCCACTGTGACGGCGTGAGCTCCATGACCTCTCCCATCCACCCTGAGCTCCATTCGTCGCTGCTCGCCGCCCCAGAAGCCTCTCCGGTGATCTCGAGCCCCTCCTCGCCTGCGCCTATATATAGGCCCCTTCCCGAGTTTCTCTGGCCACCCCGCCCACCTCCTCTAATATCAAAACATCTTGTAGAAGACCACGGCCAAGCCGGGCGGGCCTCTGGCCGCCGTTCTGCACTGGAGCCTGCTGCCGATCCCCTTCGATGTTCTGCTTCCTCCGGCGCTCCTAGTCTTCTTCCAACCTCTCTGGTGTGTTCGTGGCTTCTTCCTAGTCGAGACGGTGCTGCTGGAGCCCTTCCACCTCGCCGGAATCGCCAACTCCGACGAGCCCCCTCTGCTGCTACCTCTGGAGAAGATAGTCGCGACGCCGTCTACCCACCTTCAACCACGCTGCCGGTACGTGTGTGCGCGCCACACTGAGACGCATCCATCCATCCCTTCGCCGGTGGAAGCCGTGGCCTCCCCGCCAGAGAACCACCGGCGACAGAGTCATCGTTCCCTGCTTCTCTCTCTATCTTCTAACCTTGACAGAGGGGCCCGCCTGTTAGCCTCTCTGTTCCTCCACCGAAGAGGTATAAGTGAAGGCATAATCCAAAAATTTGACTTCGACGTCACCCCCTCTCTATTTATTCAAAACTTCATTTTAATTCAAAATTTTGACCCAACTTTGACCAGCTATAACTTTTATTCTATAAGTCCAAATCAGTTGACTCGTTTGCATTGGATTTATCTTGAGCTCCTCTATCAGCATGCAAAAGTTGAGATTTTTGCTTGCTGCAGATATTTTCTGGTGCATTTAAATGTGTTATGTGACATTTTCTTTTGCTATTTTAATTGTTTTCAGAAGGAACTTGCTGCCTTGAGGAGAACCAGGAGGATTGTGACCCTCCTCTGAACTAAGGCAAGCCATCACAAATATTTGCAAGAGTGACATTTTAATGACTATGGCTTTACTTGAATATGATATCATATAATGCATATAGTTAATTAAAATAATCTCACATGTGTTAGTTTCATATCCATGCTATGCTTGCTATGTTTTCAGTGGTATTTGAGTTGTCTGGTTAATATGATGTAGTAGGGTAATATGATCAAGAGCATGTGTAGGTTAATACCGACATTATGTTGAAATGGTGCATATGGATACCGTTGCATTTTCATGGCATACTGTGGCTCGGATAAATTTCATTTCAAGTTTAAACATTATGATAACTCAACTTGAACATGCCGTTGATCGAGTCATGGTGCCACCGAATCGAGCTTCCCTGTGGAACCACATTTTCCTTTATGGGGAGGCCCTTTCTCGGTCTGTTGTTATGCCTCTCACCGGTGCCTCCAACTACGGAAGGTTATGCTCTTGCGCTACCCTGGCCCGGTAGACAGGCATAGCCTTGTGTGCCCGTAGTTGATTTGGTACCATTGTCTCCATTTGGGACCGTTTTGTTTTGCCATGATGGTGGCCGTTGGATGTCCGGAGTGGCAGCGTGGCCACCCATGACTTAGCCCAAAGGGGATTTGGTCCGAGTGGCTGGGAGAGTGTCATGGCAATAGACTGGTTCTGTCGGGACGCCGTTGGTCCACCCGAATGGGAGTTCGAGGCCATGGGTTCTGTGGTGTGGGTACAGTGTACTAACCTCTGCAGAGTGTGTTTAATCTATCGATAGTCGCGCCCTCGGTCATGAACACAGTTTGTATTAGGTCACACCATGGATCAACATAAATATTGAACCTGCACACTAAAGTTATACTTGTGGCACTTGCTATGATGGTTGTTGCAACCGTCGAGATGGTTTCTTTTGTGATACGGAGGTGATCACCGTGGTAAGATGATGTTTGTGGTTACGAGGTAACCAAGATGGTAAGCGGGTCCGAGAGACCCTGTTGTGAGCACTATCACTTCATGAGTAGCATGTTAAGTTCTTGCATATAACCTGCTTAAATATCAAGTTATTGTTTGCCATTGTTGCTTTATTTGTGTGAGCTTGCGAGTACATTCAAAGTACTCACATGGTGTGTCATGACAGTTTCAGGAGAAACCGTACCGGAGTTGGAGTTGCATCGTTGTATCGCAGTCTAGGCCGTGTCCACATCAGTGTCCCTGTGAGATGGAGTCCTACTACGTTGTCTTCCCGCTGTCGCGTAGCTGTATCATTATGTTTGAGGCCCCCTTTTATGTTCACTACATAATGTATATATGTGCAGCAGCACTGGGTGTGCCGCTTGGCCTCCCTACTTGATGTACTATCGAACCTATGTGTCAATAAAGCAGTATTTTTATGTACCAAGTTGTTGTTTGTTGCCAGAAGACTTGATATCTGGCTGGCAATGCAAGGTAAACTGGTTGCTCTGAGCCGGGGTGCCACATATGTTTGATGAGAATGACATGTTTGAGAATTTATTTGCTGCAATTAATGTTTGTGCCAAGCTTGGGGATGCTATGCTCAATGAAGATGATCTTTTTAGCCCCCTACTTTGGATGGTCAAATTTATTATGATGATTGCATGCCTCCTATTTATGATGATTGCAATAATTATGAAAGTGGGTTTGGAAGAGTGTCAACTTTAGATAATTATTATCCCACTATTTTGGAGGGTGTTGAATCTTATTATAATGATAAAGGTGGACTTGGAGAGGTCATGACTTTATTTACTAATGATTCCACTATCTTGGAAGAGGTTTCAATTGATTGTGATGAGAACAAAATTGCTAATTATGGTGATTATATTGGGGAACATAGCATGCAATTTCAAAAATATTTCTACGATCACGCAAGATCTATCTAGGAGATGCATAGCAACGAGAGGGGGAGAGTGTGTCCACGCACCCTCATAGACTGAAAGCGGAAGCGTTAGGTTAACGCGGTTGATGTAGTCGAACGTCTTCATGATCCAACCGATCCAAGTACCGAACGTACGGCACCTTCGTGTTCAGCACATGTTCAACTCGATGACGTCCCTCGAACTCTTGATCCAGTAGAGGGTAGAGGGAGAGTTCCGTTAGCACGACAGCGTGGTGACGGTGATGGTGATGTGATTCGCACAGGGCTTCGCCTAAGCACTACGACACTATGACCGAAGGAGTAAACTGTGGAGGGGGCACCACACACAGCTAATAGAAAAATTGATGTGCCTTTGGGGTGCCCCCACCCCCGTATATAAAGGAGGGGAGGAGGAGGTGGCCTGCCCTAGGGGTGGCGCGCCATGGGGGGAAGTCCTACTAGGACTCCACTCCTATTAGGATTCGGCCCCCCTTCCTTCCAATGGAGAGGGGAAAGGGGAAAGAGGGGATAGGGAGAAGGAAAAGGGGGTGCCCCACCCCTTGCCCAATTCAGCTTGGGCAGGGGGAGGCACGCGCCTCCTCTTGTGTCCTTCCTCCCTCACTTCACTATGGTCCATGAGGCCCATTAACTTTCCCAGGGGTTCCGGTAACCTCCTGATACGTCTCCAACGTATCTATAATTTTCGATTGCTCCATGCTATATTATCTACCGTTTTGGACATTATTGGGCTTTATTATCCACTTTTATATTATTTTTGGGGCTAACCTATTAACCGGAGGCCCCGCCCAGAATTGCTGTTTTTTGCCTATTTTAGGGTATCGAAGAAAAGGAATATCAAACTGAGTCCAAACAGAATGAAACCTTCGGGAACGTGATTTTCTCAACGAACAAGACCCAGGAGACTTGGACCCTACGTCAAGACACAAAATAGGAGGCCACGAGGTAGGGGGCGCGCCTACCCCGCCCCCCCTCAGGCGCGCCCTCCACCCTCGTGGGCCCCCTGTTGCTCCACCGACGTACTCCTTCCTCCTATATATACATACGTACCCCCAAACGATCAGATACGGAGCCAAAACCCTAATTCCACTGTCGCAACTTTCTGTATCCACGAGATCCCATCTTGGGGCCTGTTCCGGAGCTCCGCCGGAGGGGGCATCGATCACGGAGGGCTTCTACATCAACACCATAGCCCCTCCGATGAAGTGTGAGTAGTTCACCTCGGACCTACGGGTCCATAGTTAGTAGCTAGATGGCTTCTTCTCTCTTTTTGGATCTCAATACAATGTTCTCCCCCTCTCTTGTGGAGGACTATTCGATGTAATCTTCTTTTTGCGGTGTGTTTGTTGAGACCGATGAATTGTGGGTTTATGATCAAGTCTATCTATGAACAATATTTGAATCTTATTTGAATTCTTTTATGTATGATTGGTTATCTTTGCAAGTCTCTTCGAATTATCAGTTTGGTTTGGCCTACTAGATTGATCTTTCTTGCAACAGGAGAAGTGCTTAGCTTTGGGTTCAATCTTGTGGTGTCCTTTACCAGTGACAGTAGGGGCAGCAAGGCACGTATTGTATTGTTGCCATTGAGGATAACAAGATGGGGTTTTCATCATATTGCATGAGTTTACCCCTCTACATCATGTCATCTTGTTTAAGGCGTTACTCTGTTTTCATTAACTTAATACTCTAGATGCATGCTGGATAGCGGTCGGTGAGTGGAGTAATAGTAGTAGATGCAGGCAGGAGTCGGTCTACTTGTCTTGGACATGATGCCTATATACATGATCATACCTAGATATTCTCACAACTATGCTCAATTATGTCAATTGCTCAACAGTAATTTGTTCACCCACCATAGAATACTTATGCTCTTGAGAGAAGCCACTAGTGAAACCTATGGCCCCCGGGTCTATCTTCATCATATTAATCTTCCAATACTTTGTTATTTAATTTGGTTTTATTTTACTTTGCATCTTTATAATAAAAAATACCAAACATATTATCTTATCATATCTATCAGATCTCACTCTCGTAAGTGGCCGTGTAGGGATTGACAACCCCTTATCGCGTTGGTTGCGAGGATTTATTTGTTTTGTGCAGGTACGAGGGACTCGCGCGTAGCCTCCTACTGGATTGATACCTTGGTTCTGAAAAACTGAGGGAAATACTTACGCTACTCTGCTGCATCATCCCTTCCTCTTCGGGGAAAAACCAACGCAGTGCTCAGGAGGTAGCAAGAAGGATTTCTGGCACCGTTGTCAGGAAGTCTACGCAAAAGTGAATATACCAAGTACCCATCACAATCCCTATCTCCCGCATTACATTATTTGACATTTGCCTCTCGTTTTCCTCTCCCCCACTTCACCCTTGCCGTTTTATTCGCCCTCTCTCTCTATCCTCCCTCTCTTTCTCTATTTGCCTCTTTTTGCCCCTTGCACCTTCTGCCGTTATGTCTGAAATTGGGGAAATTATTGTCGATATGGACAATAATAATATCATGAAAAATTCTGATGGTCCTGCTAAAGAACCACCCATCTTACATACAAAAAAAATTCCGTGTTGGTAGTGGTAATATTATTGGAAAAGGAGTTATTCAATATTTCTTTACTTGTCCCGGTGCTTTACCTTCTATGGGTAGTTCTATCCTTCATAGAACTAGTAGTCTTGCGGACGCTATTGCCATGCTTGTAGTTGAACTTGAAAGACAATTCATGCACATGCACCCTTGCATACAAAGGATTTTCCTAGAATTTTCTAATATTGAGCATTCTTCTGTTAAGCGTGCCGCTACTATATTTTTGGCTCATGAGTTTAGATTCATAATAAAAGAGGCCAAAGAAATCTTTGCGCATTATAGGGTGGACGCTTGTCGTCCTCCCATAGAGGCCATCCTCTTTGATCAAGAAGAAATAATGCGTTTTCAATCTCTAGACTATGTTGCTTTCAATGAAAATCTTAGAAAAGGGGTTCCTACCAATGTTTTAGTTGATAGAATTTCTGAACTTAATGATGATTTGGCTATTCAAAATAATGAACTAGGATATTCTCTTGAATATAGGCTCACAAAGTTCTGTCAAAAGAATGCTTATAATGATGAATTGGTTGTGCAATACGAAGGACCAAAGGAGGAACCTATACCTCCCAAGGTTGATCTTGGGGACTTTTTCCCCATTAAATTTTGCCCTTTTGATTACTTTTTCTTACCTCAAAGAAAACTTGTTGCTGAACATAGAGAATATGAAATAATTTTTAATGATCTATCTTACTATTATGGCAATACCTAGATCTATCCTTGCTTTTTATGCCTAGCTAGGGCGTTAAACGATAGCGCTTGTTGGGAGGCAACCCAATTTTATTTTTATTCCTTGCTTTTTGCTCCTGTTGAGTAATAAATAAATAATTTATCTATCCTATGTTTAGGTTGTGTTTTTTGTGTTTAATTAGTGTTTGTGCCAAGTAGAACTGTTGGGAAGACTTGGGGAAAGTCTTGTTCATCTTTCTGTAAAAAACAGAAACTTTAGCGCTCACGAGAACTGCTGTAATTTTTATTTGAAAAGTGATATTTAGTTAATTGTTTTTGCAGATGATTAATAGATAAATTCGTCACGTCCAGAAATTTATTTTAGAATTTTTGGGGTTCCAGATCTTGCGCTAGCTACAGATTACTACAGACTCTTCTGTTTTTGACAGATTCTGTTTTTCATGTGTTCTTTGCTTATTTTGATGAATCTCTGGCTAGTAAAATAGTTTATAAACCATAGAGAAGTTGGAATACAGTATGTTTAACACCAATATAAATAAATAATGAGTTCATTACAGTACCTTGAAGTGGTCTTTTGTTTTCTTTCGCTAACGGAGCTCACGAGATTTTGGGTAAAGATTTGATGGATTATGGAACAAGGAGTGGCAAGAGCCTAAGATTGGGGATGCCCATGGCACCCCCAAGATAATATAAGGACACCTAAAATCCAAAGCTTGGGGATTCCCCAGAAGGCATCCCCTCTTTCGTCTACTTCTATCGGTAACTTTACTTGGAGCTATATTTTTATTCACCACATGATATGTGTTTTGCTTGGAGCGTCTTGTATTATTTGAGTCTTTATTTGTTAGTTTACCACAATCATCCTTGCTGTACACAACTTTTGAGAGAGCCATACATGATTTGGAATTTGTTAGAATACTCTATGTGCTTCGCTTATATCAAATGAGTTATATAGTTTTGCTCTAGTACTTCACTTATATCTTTTAGAGCACGGTGGTGGATTTGTTTTATAGAAACTATTTATCTCTCATGCTTCACTTAGATTATTTTGAGAGTCTTAAATAGCATGGTAATTTGCTTAAAAAATCCTTATATGCTAGGTATACAAGATTAATAATAAAATTCTCTTATGAGTGTGTTGAATACTATGAGAAGTTTGATGCTTGATAATTGTTTTGAGATATGAAGATGGTGATATTAAAGTTGTGCTAGTTGAGTAGTTGTGAATTTGAGAAATACTTGTGTTAAAGTTTGTGATTCCCGTAGCATGCACGTATGGTGAACCGTTATGTGATGAAGTCGGAGCATGATTTATTTATTGATTGTCTTCCTTATGAGTGGCGGTCGGGGACGAGAGATGGTATTTTCCTACCAATCTATCCCCCTAGGAGCATGCGCGTAATACTTTGGTTTGATAACTTGTAGATTTTTGCAATAAGTATATGAGCTCTTTATGAATAATGTTGAGTCCATGGATTATACGCACTCTCACCCTTCCACCATTGCTAGCCTCTCTAATACCGCGCACCTTTCGCCCGGTATCATACACCCACCATATACCTTCCTCAAAACAGCCACCATACCTACCTATTATGGCATTTCCATAGCCATTCCGAGATATATTGCCATGCAACTTTCCACCGTTCCGTTTATTATGACACACTCCATCATTGTCATATTGCTTAGCATGATCATGTAGTTGACAACGTATTTGTGGCAAAGCCACCATTCATAATTCTTTCATACATGTCACTCATGAGTCATTGCATATCCCGGTACACTGCTGGAGGCATTCATATAGAGTCATATTTTGTTCTAAGTATCGAGTTATAATTGTTGAGTTGTAAGAAAACAAAAGTGTGATGATCATCATTATTAGAGCATTATCCCAGTGAGGAAAGGATGCTAGAGACTATGATTCGCCCACAAGTCGGGATGAGACTCCGGACGAAAAAAGAAAAAAAAAAGATAAGAGGCCATAAAAAAGAGAAAAGGCCCAAATAAAAAAAATGAGAGAAGAAGAGAGAAGGGGCAATGCTACTATCCTTTCACCACACTTGTGCTTCAAAGTAGCACCATGATATTCCTAGTAGAGAGTCTCTCATTTCGTCACTTTCATATACTAGTGGGAATTTTTCATTATAGAACTTGGCCTGTATATTCCAATGATGGGCTTCCTCAAATTGCCCTAGGTCTTAGTGAGCAAGCAAGTTGGATGCACACCCACTTAGTTTCTTTTGTTGATCTTTCATATACTTATAGCTCTAGTGCATTCGTTGCATGGCAATCCCTACTCACTCACATTGATATCTATTGATGGGAATCTCCATAGCCCGTTGATACGCCTATTTGATGTGAGACAATCTTCCCCGTTTTTGTCTTCTCCACAACCACCATTCTATTCCACCTATAGTGCTATATCCATGGCTCACGCTCATGTATTGCGTGAAGATTGAAAAAGTTTTGAGAATGTCAAAAGTATGAAACAATTGCTTGGCTTGTCATTGGGGTTGTGCATGATTTAAATACTTTGTGTGGTGAAGATAGAGCATAACCAGACTATATGATTTTGTAGGGATAACTTTCTTTGGCCATGTTATTTTGATAAGACATGATTGCTTTATTAGTATGCTTGAAGTATTATTATTTTTATGTCAATATGAACTTTTATCCTGAATCTTTCGGATCTGAATATTCATACCACAATTAAGAAGAATTACATTAAAATTATGCCAAGTAGCACTCCGCATCAAAAATTCTGTTTTTATCATTTACCTACTCGAGGACGAGCAGGAATTAAGCTTGGGGATGCTTGATACGTCTCCAACGTATCTATAATTTTTTATTGCTCCATGCTATATTATCTACTGTTTTGGACATTATAGGGCTTTATTATCCACTTTTATATTATTTTTGGGGCTAACCTATTAACCGGAGGCCCAGCCCAGAATTGTTGTTTTTATGCCTATTTTAGGGTTTCGAAGAAAAGGAATATCAAACGGAGTCCAAACGGAATGAAACCTTCGGGAACGTGATTTTCTCAATGAATAAGACCCAGGAGACTTGGACCCTACATCAAGACACAAAAGAGGAGGCCACGAGGTAGGGGGCGTGCCTACCCCCCCAGGCGCGCCCTCCACCCTCGTGGGCCCCCTGTTGCTCCACTGACGTACTCCTTCCTCCTATATATACCTACGTACCCCCAAACGATCAGATATGGAGCCAAAACCCTAATTCCACCGCCACAACTTTCTGTATCCACGAGATCCCATCTTGGGGCCTGTTTAGGAGCTCCGCCGGAGGGGGAATCGATCACGGAGGGCTTCTACATCATCACCATAGCCCCTCCGATGAAGTGTGAGTAGTTTACCTCACACCTACGGGTCCATAGTTATTAGCTAGATGGCTTCTTCTCTGTTTTTGGATCTCAATACAATGTTCTCCCCCTCTCTTGTGGAGAACTATTCGATGTAATCTTCTTTTCGCGGTGTGTTTGTTGAGAACGATGAATTGTGAGTTTATGATCAAGTCTATCTATGAACAATATTTGAATCTTCTCTGAATTCTTTTATGTATGATTGGTTATCTTTGCAAGTCTCTTCGAATTATCAGTTTGGTTTGGCCTACTAGATAGATCTTTCTTGCAACGGGAGAAGTGCTTAGCTTTGGGTTCAATCTTGCGGTGTCCTTTCCCAGTGACAGTAGGGGCAGTAAGGCATGTATTGTATTGTTGCCATTGAGGATAACACGATGAGGTTTTCATCATATTGCATGAGTTTACCATCTACATCATGTCATCTTGCTTAAGGCGTTACTCTGTTTTCATTAACTTAATACTCTAGATGCATGCTAGATAGCGGTCGATGAGCAGGAGTCGGTCTACTTGTCTCGGACGTGATGCCTATATACATGATCATACCTAGATATTCTCATAACTATGCTCAATTCTGTCAATTGCTCAACAGTAATTTGTTCACCCACCGTAGAATACTTATGCTCTTGAGAGAAGCCACTAGTGAAACCTATGGCCCCCGGGTCTATCTTCATCATATTAATCATCCAATACTTTGTTATTTACTTTGCTTTTATTTTACTTTGCATCTTTATCATAAAAAATACCAAAAGTATTATCTTACCATATCTATCAGATCTCACTCTCGTAAGTGGCCGTGTAGGGATTGACAACCCCTTATCGCGTTGGTTGCGAGGATTTATTTGTTTTGTGCAGGTACGAGGGACTCTCGTGTAGCCTCCTACTGGATTGATACCATGGTTCTCAAAAACCGAGGGAAATACTTACACTACTCTGATGCATCATCCCTTCCTCTTCGGGGAAAAACCAACGCAGTGCTCAAGAAGTAGCACCTCCCGGTACTCCGAAAAATCCCCAAACCTCTTCGAAACCATTCCGGTGTCCGTATATGACCTTCCAATATATCAATATTTACTCTCGACCATTTCAAGACTCCTCGTCATGTCCGTGATCTCATCAGGGACTCCAAACAAACTTCGGTCACCAAAAGACACAACTCATAATACAAATCATCATCGAACGTTAAGCGTGCGGACCCTACGGGTTCGAGAACTATGTAGACATGACCGAGACACATCTCTGGTCAATAACCAATAGTGGAACCTAGATGCTCATATTGGTTCCTACATATTCTACGAAGATC
This sequence comes from Triticum urartu, assembly GCF_056163025.1. Taxonomy (NCBI): domain Eukaryota; kingdom Viridiplantae; phylum Streptophyta; class Magnoliopsida; order Poales; family Poaceae; genus Triticum; species Triticum urartu. Next base: position 499,438,952 of record NC_141874.1, on the reverse strand, counting down.
TTTATCGGTCAAACCGCATAACAACATACGTCATTCCCTTTGTCATCGGTATGTTACTTGCCCAAGATTCGATCATCGGTATCATCATACCTAGTTCAATATCGTTACCGGCAAGTCTCTTTACTCGTTCCATAATGCATCATCTCGCAACTAACTCATTAGTTACATTGCTTTCAAGGCTTATAGTGATGTGCATTACCGAGAGGGCCCAGAGATACCTCCCTGATATTCGGAGTGAAAAATCCTAATCTTGATATATGCAAACCCAACAAACACCATCGGAGACACCTATAGAGCATCTTTATAATCACCCAGTTACGTTGTGACATTTGATAGCACAGAAGTTGTTCCTCCGGTATTCGGGAGTTGCATAATCTCATAGTTAGAGGAATATGTATAAGTCATGAAGAAAGCAATAGCAATAAAACTTAACGATCATTATGCTAAGACGGATGGGTCTTGTCCATCACATCATTCTTTAATGATGTGATCCCGTTCATCAAATGACAACACATGTCTATGGTCAGGAAACTTAACCATCTTTGATTACGAGCTAGTCAAGTAGAGGCATACTAGGGACACTCTGTTTTGTCTATGTATTCACACATGTACTAAGATTCTGGTTAATACAATTCTAGCATGAATAATAAACATTTATCATGATATAAGGAAATATAAATAACAAATTTATTATTGCCTCTAGGGCATATTTCCTTCAGTGAGTCAATAATCTGATTACATAGTAATGATTCTAACACCCATGGAGTCTTGGTGTTGATCATGTTTTGCTCATGGAAGAGGCTTAGTCAACGGGTCTGCAGCATTCAGATCCGTATGTATCTTGCAAATCTCTATGTCTCCTTCCTTGACTTGATCGCGGATGGAATTGAAGCGTCTCTTGATTTGTTTGGTTCTCTTGTGAAATCTGGATTCCTTCGCCAAGGCTATTGTTCTAGTATTGTCACAAAAGATTTTCATTGGACCCGATGCACTAGGTATTACACTTAGATCGGATATGAACTCCTTCATCCAGACTCCTTCATTTGTTGCTTCTGAAGCAGCTATGTACTCCGCTTCACACGTAGATCCCACCACAATGCTCTGCTTGGAACTGCACCAACTGACAGCTCCACCATTCAATATAAATACGTATCTAGTTTGTGACTTAGAGTCATCCGGATTAGTGTCAAAACTTGCATCGACATAACTATTTACGACAAGCTCTTTGTCACCTCCATAAATGAGAAACGTATCCTTAGTCCTTTTTCAGGTATTTCAGGATGTTCTTGACCGCTGTCTAGTGATCCACTCCTGGATTACTTTGGTACCTCCCAGCTAAACTTATAGCAAGGCACACATCAGGTCTGGTACACAGCATTGCATACATGATAGAACCTATGGCTGAGGCATAGGGAATGACTTTCATTTTCTCTCTATCTTCTGTAGTGGTCAGGCATTGAGTCTGACTCAACTTTGCACCTTGTAAGACAGGCAAGGACCCTTTCTTTGACTGATCCATTTTGAACTTCTTCAAAACTTTATCAAGGCATGTGCTTTGTGAAACTCCAATTAAGCGTCTTGATCTATCTCTATAGATCTTGATGCCCAATATGTAAGCAACTTCACCGAGGTCTCTCATCGAAAAATTCTTATTCAAGTATCCTTTTATGCTATCCGGAAATTCTGTATTATTTCTAATCAACAATATGTCATCCACATATAATATTAGAAATGCTACAGAGCTCCCACTCACTTTCTTGTAAATACATGCTTCTCCAAAAGTCTGTATAAAACCATATGCTTTGATCACACTATCAAAGCGTATATTCCAACTCCAAGAGGCTTGCCCCAGTCCATAAATGGATCGCTGGAGTTTGCACACTTTGTTAGCACCTTTAGTATCGACAAAACCTTCTGGTTGCATCATATACAACTCTTCTTTAAGAAATCCATTAAGGAACGCGGTTTTGACATCCATTTGCCAAATTTCATAATCATAAAATGCGGCAGTTGCTAACATAATTCGGACAAACTTAAGCATCGCTACGGGTGAGAAGGTCTCATCGTAGTCAACTCCTTGAACTTGTCGAAAACTTTTTGCAACAAGTCAAGCTTTTTAGATAGTAACATTACCATCATCGTCAGTCTTCTTCCTGAAGATCCATTTATTCTCTATGGCTTGCCGATCATCGGGCAAGTCAACCAAAGTCCACACTTTGTTCTCATACATGGATCCCATCTCAGATTTCATGGTCTCAAGCCATTTCGTGGAATCTGGGCTCATCATCTCTTCCTCACAGTTCATAGGTTTGTCATGGTCAAGTAAGATGACTTCCAGAACAGGATTACTGTACCACTCTGGTGCGGACCATCCTCTGGTTGACCTATGAGGTTCGGTAGTAACCTGACCTGAAGTTTCATGATCATTATCATTAGCTTCCTCACTAATTGGTGTAGGAATCACTGGAACTGATTTCTGTGATGAAATACTTTCCAATTTGGGAGAAGGTACAATTACCTCATCAAGTTCTACTTTCCTCCCACTCACTTCTTTCGAGAGAAACTCCTTCTCTAGAAAGGATACATTCTTAGCAATGAATATCTTGCCTTCGGATCTGTGATAGAAGGTGTACCCAATAGTTTCCTTTCGGTATCCTACGAAGATGCATTTCTCCGATTTGAGTTCGAGCTTATCAGGTTGAAGCTATTTCACATAAGCATCGCAGCCCCAAACTTTAAGAAACAACAACTTAGGTTTCTTGCCAAACCATAGTTCATATGGTGTCATATCAACGGATTTACATGGTTCCCTATTTAACATGAATGCAGCCGTCTCTAAAGCATAACCCCAAAACGACAGTGGTAAATCGGTAAGAGACATCATAGATCGCACCATATCTAATAAAGTACGGTTACGACGTTCGGACACACCATTACGCTGTTGTTCCAGGTGGCGTGAGTTGCGAAACTATTCCACATTGTTTCAAATGAAGACCAAACTCATAACTCAAATATTCACCTCCATGATCAGATCGTAGAAAGTTTATTTTCTTGTTATGATGATTTTCCACTTCACTCTGAAATTCTTTGAACATTTCAGATGTTTCAGACTGATGTTTCATTACGTAGATATACCCATATCTTCTCAAATCATCTGTGAAGGTCAGAAAATAATGATACCCGTCGCGAGCCTCAACACTCATCGGACCGCATACATCAGTATGTATTATTTCCAACAAGTCAGTGGCTCGCTCCATTGTTCCGGAGAATGGAGTCTTAGTCATCTTGTCCATGAGGCATGGTTCGCAAGCATCAAGTGATTCATAATCAAGTGATTCCAAAAGTCCATCAGCATGGAGTTTCTTCATGCGCTTTACACCAATATGACCTAAACGGCAGTGCAACAAATAAGTTGCAATATCATTGTCAACTTTGCATCTTTTGGCTTCAATATTATGAATATGTGTATCACTATAATCGAGATTCAACAAAAATAGACCACTCATCAAGGGCGCATGACCATAAAAGATATTACTCATATAAATAGAACAACCATGTAACATCCCAAAATTCTAAATTTTGGAATGTTATATTAAATAGATAGATTTGATTGATTGTGTGAAATTGGGTGGATTCGAAACTTTTGAAAGTTAAATGAGAGGGAATAAAAGGACTTTCCCAAACTTTCATTTTCGCATTTATGACCTCCAAGAATTCAAATTCTTTTCAAATACAAAACATTAGAGAGAAGATGACATTACTTCTTCCATTGAATTAAATGAAAAGGGTATTTGAAAATATTTGAATTTCATTTAGAACTATTTCCAATTCACAAACTTTATCCAACTCAATGATTTTCACGAGAGAAGATAAAATGACTTCTTCAAATAATATGAAATGTGAGTTGCAAGTTTCAAAGAAACCAAATTTAAAGTCCTTTCGAAAATATTTTCAATTTGGAGTTATTTGGGTTTTATTTAAATTATTTTTCTCCAAAAATAAAATACACATAAATTAGGTTAAAATGATGCCCTACATCAGAAAATTGGAGAGAGATAATTTTGAAACAATTTTGGTATTTTTAAAATGATTTTTATGAGGTTTTATTGCAACAGTAGCACTCTTTGCTTTGTTTGAATTTTTGTGGATTTTATTTTACGCTAGAAAAATGTTCACGTTGCAGAAAATATTTTTTTGAAAATTTTGATATATAGTATGCTTATATATAATTTTATTTTATTTTCGTTATTCGGTTTTCCTTCTGTTTCTATTTAAAAAATAACTGTACATGCGGCCCATAATTATTTATAGCCCACACGCGTAGCATAGTGGCAGCGGGTGCCTCATCTTTTTTTATTCTCCTAAATGGGCCAGGCCCAGCCAGCCTTTTCATTTATTACTTAGGCTGAATTTTTTTTTTGGAAAAAAAACTATGACGCTCGGCCGGCCGAAGCCTTTAGGCCCGTTTAGCCTTTTTCTTCTGTGTTTCGTTTATTTTCATCTATGTTTAGTCCCACATTGCCTAGCCTTTGATTCTAAACCTCTTTTCCACCTATCAATATAGACTCACAGAGCCTCCAAAAAGCATCCGATTCGGGTAAAATCAATATTTTGGTTTGACTAGATTTATTAAAGAAAAATATGTTTCTCCTTTCCGGCAGGACTTCTGGAAATTGTCTCCTCTCTCCGAAGTCGTTCTTTTCTCTACCTTTTAAAGGTATCTTTCTTCATATATTTTTTATACTTTCGTAATTTATTATTTCTAAACTGTATAGTAGAATAATTAGATTATCAATTACTCTTTATATTTATACATTAGACCTAGAATTTTTTTAGCCGTAGCTATTTTTCTTCCGTAAAATAGCTTGGCCTTAATTTTTCAAATAGCCATAACATTTTACTCGTTCATCCAAATTAGATGAAACCAGTGCCCATAGTTTTGTCTTGTTTTCACCTATCCTGTGAACCTGTCACATTAACTTTTTGAAATTTTGAAATTTTTTCAGATTCATATTCAAACTTCTTTTGATCATAACTTTAGTTTTATAACTCTGATTTATTGATTTTTTTGCAAATCGAAGCTCTTGACCTAAACTGTCTGATAAGGCCAAATTCACATAATTTTGGTACTATTAGAAATTGTTTTATGTTGAAAAAGTTATTTGCTTGGTTTTGATGTTTTCCGAACTGTCTTCTTCGTTCTTCCCGATCTTTTGAGTGATTGCTTATGTGTGGTTACTATTGCTTGCTCACGATAGATTGAACGGAGTGTGACGAGTAGAACTATCAGGAGTGCGAATCATCTTCATCAACCGTACAAGGCAAGTTCACACTTTGATCATATCCCTTTCATACCCAGTTTTTATGCATTAGTTCCAATCCTCGAATACTGCATGGTTAGGACTTGATAACATGTGGGTACTGGGAAGTAGTTGATGAGAAAGGAACCTATTGCCCTGCATTCAAACCTTGGGAGTTACTTCTACGTTATGCTTATACTGCTATGCTATGCTCATAGACGTGGTTTGTGTTTGAGTGTATCCATGACAGATGTGAGATTATTATTTAATGGTTAACTTAAGGTGGCTACTTTAATACACATCTGGTGGAATGGTAGGGGCACCCTGGAGCACCCAGTGGTTTGCCCGGGCACCTGGAGAACCCAGTGCTTGCCCAAGGGGATCCCGGAGGACCCGTGTGATCACCCTATGGAATGCTACGCAGGCTCAAAGGGATCATAAGATTATTCATGCTAGAAGACTCCGTGTGCAGCCACAAGCCATTATGGGCTGTGGCATAGTTGAGTAAGTTGCCTGAAGCTCTCAAAGAGGTAGACTAGCAGATGTAGTGGGTTGTAGGTGGTACTGTCTATCCAGAGCAGAGAGTTAATGCTTCCGAAAAACCGTGTCTCGGTCATCCGTTTCTCAAACACCATGTAGTGCGAGAAATCCAACGGAGGAGATCGAGTCTTGTGGGAAAAAGTGCGCAAACCTCTGCAGAGTGTATAAACTAATCATGGTTAGCCATGTCCCCGGTTATGGACATCTTGAGTATCTGGTACTTGGATTATCATATTGATCTAATCACGTTACTTAAATAATTTGTTGGGTTACTGATGTTAATTTGGGATTGAGTTGGAGGAACCTTCTCAATATTTTCAACCAACTTTGTAGTTAAATAAATTATATTCCTTTGCAGTAGGGAAAAATTGGCTTTTCACAAAAACATTATAACCATAGAGCTTTTCCAACAGCCATATATGCTTGTAGTGATAGCTATTATTCATCAATATCCTATGGTGTGAATTTGCCAGTACATTCAATGTACTGACCCTTTGTGGCTGCAACGTCTCATGTTCAGGATTCTTACGACGAGTAAGTGATACGTTAGGGTTACGATTTCTACATTCAACTTTGCCGTTGGTGTTGATGGGAATCCACAACCTTGTTGTTACTCCACTATTTGGATTGAGGTAATAGTATTTATGTTATTTTATACATGTGATTTACCTCTGTTATAAATTCTCGAGTACTGTGTGTGTCAGCATACTGATCCAGGGATGACACTTAAGCACAAAGACTTGACCGTCTGAGGTCGGGTCGCTACAAACCATTATTCTCTGATTAAAATGAATGACCGTCTCGCATCAAAGAAGATCCAGATATAATGTTCATGCTCAACGCTGTCACCAAATAACAATTATTCAGGTCTAAACCTAACCCCGACGGTAGATGTAGAGGTAGCGTGCCGACAGCGATCACACCAACCTTGGAACCATTTCCGACGCGCATTGTCACCTCGTCCTTAGCCAAGCTTCGTTTAATCCGTAGCCCCTGTTTTGAGTTGCAAATATGAGCAACAGAACCAGTATCAAATACCCAAGCGCTACTATGAGCATTAGTAAGGTACACATCAATAACATGTATATCAAATATACCTTTCGCTTTGCCATCCTTCTTATCCGCCAAATACTTGGGGCAGTTCCGCTTCTAGTGACCAGTCCCTTTGTAGTAGAAGCACTCAGTTTCAGGCTTAGGTCCAGACTTGGGCTTCTTCCCGGGAGCAGCAACTTGCTTGCTATTCTTCTTGAAGTTCCCCTTCTTCCCTTTGCCCTTTTTCTTGAAACTAGTGCTCTTGTTAACCATCAACACTTGATGCTCCTTGATTTCTACCTCCGCAGCCTTTAGCCTCGCGAAGAGCTCGAGAATTGTCTTTTCCATCCCTTGCATATTATATTCATCACGAAGCCTTTATAGCTTGGTGGCAGTGATTGAAGAACTTTGTCAATGCCACTATCATCGGGAAGATTAACTCCCAACTAAGTCAAGTGGTTATGGTACCCAGACATTCTGTGTATGTGTTCACTGACAGAACTATTCCCCTCCATTTTGCAGCTGTAGAACTTGTTGGAGACTTCATATCTCTCAACTCGGGCATTTTCTTGAAATATTAACTTCAACTCCTGGAACATCTCATATGCTCCATGACGTTCAAAACGTCTTTGAAGTCCCGATTCTAAGCCATAAAGCATCGCACACTGAACTATCGAGTAGTCATCAACTTTTCTCTGCCAGACGTTCATAACGTCTGGAGTTGCTCCTGCAGTGGGTCTTGCACCTAGCAGTGCTTCCAGGACGTAATTTTTCTGTGCAGCAATGAGGATAATCCTCAAGTTACAGACCCAGTCCGTGTAGTTGCTACCATCATCTTTCAACTTAGATTTCTCTAGGAACGCATTAAAATTCAAGGGAACGGTAGCATGGGCCATTGATCTACAACAACATAGATATGCAAAAACTATCAGGGCTAACTTCATGATAAATTTAAGTTCACTTAATCATATTACTTAAGAACTCCCACTTAGATAGACATCCCTCTAGTCATCTAAATGATCACGTGATCCATATCAACTAAACCATGTCCGATCATCACATGAGATAGAGTAGTTTTCAATGGTGAACATCACCATGTTGATCATATCTACTATATGATTCACGTTCGACCTTTCGGTCTCAGTGTTCCGAGGCCATATCTGCATATGCTAGGCTCGTCCAGTTTAACCCGAGTATTCTGCATGTGCAAAACTAGCTTGCACCCGTTGTATGTGAACGTAGAGCTTATCACACCCGATCATCACATGGTGTCTCAGCACGACAAACTGTGGCAACAGTGCATACTCAGGGAGAACACTTATACCTTGAAATTTAGTGAGGGATCATCTTATAATGCTACCGACGTTCTAAGAAAAATAAGATGCATAAAAGATAAACATCACATGCAATCAAAATATGTGTCATGATATGGCCATCATCATCTTGTGCCTTTGATCTCCATCTCCAAAGCACCGTCATGATCTCCATCATCACCGGCTTGACACCTTGATATTGATCTTAGCGTCGTTGACATCTTGCCAACTATTGCTTCTACGACTATCGCTACCGCTTAGTGATAAAGTAAAGCAATTACATGGCGATTGCATTTCATACAATAAAGCGACAACCATAAGGCTCCTGCCAGTTGCCGATAACTTTTACAAAACATGATCATCTCATACAACAATTTATATCGCATCACGTCTTGACCATATCACATCACAACATGCCCTGCAAAAACAAGTTAGACGTCCTCTACTTTGTTGTTGCAAGTTTTACATGGTTGCTACGGGCTTCTACCAAGAACCATTCTTACCTACGCATCAAAACCACAATGATTTTTTGTCAAGTGTGTCGTTTTAACCTTAAACAAGGACCGGCCATAGTCAAACTCGATTCAACTAAAGTTGGAGAAACAGACACCCACCAGCCACTTGTGTGCAAAGCACGTCGGTAGAGCCGGTCTCATGAATGTGGTCACGTAATGTTGGTCCGGGCCGCTTCATCCAACAATACCGCCAAATCAAAGTAAGACGTCGGTGGTAAGCAGTATGACTATTATCACCCACAACTCTTTGTGTTCTACTCGTGCATATCATCTACACATAGACTTGGCTCAGATGCCACTGTTGGGGAACATAGCATGCAATTTCAAAAATATTTCTACGATCACGCAAGATCTATCTAGGAGATGCATAGCAACGAGAGGGAGAGAGTGTGTCCACATACCCTCGTAGACCGAAAGCGGAAGTGTTAGGTTAACGCGATTGATGTGGTCGAACGTCTTCACGATCCAACCGATCCAAGTACCGAATGGAGCTGCGACGGCTGGTCATGTTGGAATGGACCTTTGCTGGAAGCACTCTGATGATAACTCGTGGAAAGGAGAAGATGTGGTTTGGACCTAAATCCCCATCCCGTTAAATAGGCGGCTCGTTTATATGGCTAGGGGTGTGGATGTAAAAACGCCCCGGCTTTTCGCATTCGTTTGACACGTGGAAGACGACCATTATTGGGCGTGGAAGCCGTGGAATCCTACAGGTACACAAGATTTGGAGAAGAACCCGCCTTCCAATGCCGAACAATCTGCGCGCCGGACTCGTCGTCATTGAAGCCTGGTTCGGGGGCTACTGAGGGAGTCCTGGATTAGGGGGTGTTCGGGTAGCCAGACTATACCTTCAGCCGGACTCCTGGACTATGAAGATACAAGATTGAAGACTTCGTCCCATGTCCGGATGGGACTTTCCTTGGTGTGGAAGGCAAGCTTGGCGATGCGGATATTCAAGATCTCCTACCATTGTAACCGACTCTATGTAACCCTAACCCTATCCGGTGTCTATATAAACCGGAGGGTTGTAGTCCGTAGGCAATAAACTCCATGTACAACAATCATACCATAGGCTAGCTTCTAGGGTTTAGCCTCCTTGATCTCGTGGTAGATCTACTCTTGTACTACCCATATCATCAATATTAATCAAGTAGGACGTAGGGTTTTACCTCCATCAAGAGGGCCCGAACCTGGGTAAAACATCGTGTTCCCTGCCTCCTGTTACCATCCGGCCTAAACGCACAGTTCGGGACCCCCTACCCGAGATCCGCCGGTTTTGACACCGACATTGGTGCTTTCATTGAGAGTTCCTCTGTGTCGTCGCCTTTGGGCCCGATGGCTCCTTTGATCATCAACAACGATACGGTCCAGGGTGAGACTTTTCTCCCCGGACAGATCTTCATCTTCGGCGGCTTCGCTCTGCGGGCCAATTCGCTCGGCCACCTGGAGCAGATCGAAAGCTACGCCCCTGGCCATCAAGTCAGGTTCGGAAGCTTAAACTACATGGCTGACATCCGCGGAGACTTGATCTTCGACGGGTTCGAGCCACGGCCAAGCACGCCGCACTATCTCGAGGGGCATGATCTAGCTCTGCCTCCGGACAGTGTCCTGGAGGCCGCACATGCATTGGTTCCGACCCCTAACTCGGAGCCTATTGCGCCAATCGAGGATGAGTGGTTGGACGTCACCTCGGGGCTTCGATCTCAAAGGCGATCGAGCCGAACGCTAGCCCCGCACTCTGCATGATCCGTGACTCCGAGGATCCGGACTCCTTTCCGAACTCTGAACCCCCCACGTCCCTGCCGATCGAATCCGATTGGGCGCCGATAATGGAGTTCACCACCGCAGACATCTTTCAGCACTCGCCTTTTGGCGATATCCTGAACTCTCTCAAGTCTCTCTCTTTATCAGGAGAGCCCTGGCCGAACTACGGTCAGCGAGGATGGGATACGGACGATGAAGAAATTCAAAGCCCACCCACCACCCACTTGGTTGCCACTGTCGACAATTTAAACGACATGCTCAACTTCGACTCCGGAGACATCGACAGCATGGATGACGATGCAGGAGATACCGATGAACCAACGCCCATAGGGCATTGGACAGCCACCTCATCTCACGATGTGTACATGGTGGATACCCCTAAAGGAAGCGACAACGAGGAAAAAGGGGATGGGACAGGAGATCGACCCCCCGAAAAGCAACCAAAGCGTCGGCGCAAACACCGACCCAAGCCCCGCCTCGACAAAAACCCAGCCATAGAGCAGGACGAGCCGGTAGACGACGAGCAGGCCTTAGAGCAACCGTCCGTACAGGGCAACACGGATAGAGAAACCGAACATCCCTCCTCCGACGAAAACGGCATTCCGGACAACCTCACGCTGGATAAACCTATGGAGCAGAAGAATCTCCACGAGAGGCTCATTGCAACTGCACGCAGCCTAAAAAAGCAGAAGCGGAAGCTAAAAACAGCGGAAGATGCACTCCGGATTAGATGGAGCAAAGTAATCAATACCGCAGATAAATACGGCGATAGTCGTCGCACTAAAAGCTATCCGAAAAGAAAGCTACTGCCTGAATTCGACGAAGAGGCCCTAGAGCCCTCGCATTCAAAAAATGAGAAAGCCACACGGTCGGATAGACGACCCCATAAAGCGGCAAGCGGCGCCGCACCTAAATCGGCATGCGACCCACTTAAGGATTCGCATCATGGCCCAGTCAGGTCCATTTATGGGCCAAGAAAGCAAGCTCTCATAAGCAATGCTATGAAGCCGTCATCAGAATCCGGCACACCCAAATACAGGGGCGCCGCACACCCCCTATGTTTCACCGATGAGGTCCTGGACTATGAATTTCCAGACGGATTCAAACCCGTAAACATAGAGGCATATGATGGAACAACAGACCCTGGAGTTTGGATCGAGGATTACATCCTCCACATACACATGGCTAGAGGAGATGATCTCCACACCATAAAATATTTACCCCTTAAGCTTAAAGGGGCCAGCCCAGCATTGGCTTAAAAGCCTTCCCGAAAACACAATTGGAAGCTGGGAAGAGCTCGAGGATGCTTTCCGAGCAAACTTTCAAGGGACCTATGTCCGCCCTCCGGATGCAGACGATCTTAGTCACATAACTCAACAACCCGGAGAATCAGCTCGGCAGTTCTGGAATAGATTCCTCACTAAAAAGAATCAGATAGTCGACCGTCCGGATGCCGAAGCCTTAGCAACTTTCAGGCACAACGTCCGAGACGAATGGCTCGCCAGACACCTCGGCCAAGAAAAGCCAAGAACAATGGCCGCACTAACAAGCCTCATGACCCGCTTTTGTGCAGGGGAGGACAGCTGGTTGGCAAGGTGCAGCCCCAACGACCCAAGTACATCCAAAACTAGGGATGGAAATGAAAAACCGTGACGCAACAAGGACCGTCACTGGACTAAGGACAAAAGTCCGAAGAGCACGGCAGTCAATGCCGGATTCAAAGGCTCACGACAAAATCAGGAAAAATCGCCCCCACAGGATAACAGGGACTTTCCATCCGACCTAAATAAAATCCTGGGCAGGATATGTCAGATACACAGTACTCCCGGGAAGCCTGCTAACCATACCCACAGAGACTGTTGGGTTTTCAAACAATCCGGCAGACTCAATGCCGAACACAAGGGGCTCGACACACCAAGCGAAGACGAGGACGAACCCCAAAAGCAGAGCACCAGGAAACAAAAGAACTTCCCACAAGAAGTAAAAACAGTGAACTCACTTCACATAACAAAACGTGCGGTGCCCGTAAAGGTACGCACCACACGGCCCATCCCCAAAGGGTCCTGCCACTGGTTGTCAAAACCGATCATCTTCGATCAGCTGGATTATTCTAGAAATATCAAGAATGTAGGCTGGACTGCCTTGATACTCGATCCAATAATTGACGGACTCCGGTTTTCAAATGTCCTTATGGACGGCGGCAGTGGACTAAACCTGATATATCAGGATACAATCCAGCACATGGGGATAAACCCAGCAAGAGTTCACCGCAGCAAAACCTCCTTTCAAGGGGTAATACCTGGTCCGGACACCCATTGTATGGGTTTTCTCCGGCTCGAAGTCATATTCGGCTCTGCCGATAACTTCCGCCGTGAAAAGCTGACCTTCCATATCGTCCCGTTCTCAAGTCGCTATCAAGCACTACTGGGACGCGAAGCTTTCGCTCGCTTTAACGCAATACCGCATTATGCATCTCTTACGCTTAAGATGCCCGGTCCACGAGGCATCATCTCTTTGAAGGGGAAGCACTAAAGTGCGCCTCCCCAAGCGGAGGACTGTGCGGCCGCTTTGACAGCCCCACAGCAAAATGGCCTCACCGGCCAGAAAACTTCGAAATAGGTCATTCAAGACCACGAACGCGGATAGACGAGTTCGGTGCAAAATCATCATTGATGCAGGCCTAGTGGCCATATACCCCCGCACTAGGGGCTCCACGCATATACAATAAGAGACAATAAAGCTCAATCTTATATATTTTACTTTATACTTTGTTTATTTTAAACTTTTGTTCGGCATGACCCATTTTTCAACTCAGTTTCTCTCTTTTACACATGAACGTCGTGCGGTGCCCGTCCAGGATACGGCACAACGGAGACACAGGCGCAGACATGCAGTAGGGACCCGTCCTAAAGGATTCTTTTTTGATTAAGACCCTGCGTAAACCTTTTTTACTGTCTCTTGTTGCTACACATCCCCTGGTTTTTTTCTGATATAACCAAGGAGGAGGCTGGCATCTTGGCATGTGGCCACGTCAGAATTTCTGCACGTACCTGGACACTAGGGGCTTTTTTAATAAAGAGTGTTGTTTCGCCCGCACTCATAAAGACCGAACACCTTAGGGAGTGTTCGGCGTCGCGAGTTTTGGCATTATATGCATCAGCTTCGAATCATGTCTTTGGTCAAATGTTGGGTTGCCCGGCTCCTGAGTTCGGCTACCTTACGTTCCGCTCTATCGGCTAAGGTAGCACTAGGAGAACTACTGCGATTGTGCCCCGGTTCGGCCGGGCGAGCACCTCAGTAGAGAAAGCCGAAAACTGACTGTCATGATGTAGCGTGAGACTGGTCAGCCACTCGAGGACCTACCGGAATCTATAAAATTCCTCCGCTTTAACGAAGGGCCGCTTCCCAGTCAGGCACATACGCGCCCCGAACTCGGGAGAGCGCAGTCGCCACCAAGGGGCTACCTAAATAGTCTCACTGTCAAGCTCCTATGGCTAAGTGAAAGTGTTAAAGCATTATAGTCCGGTTGCCTGGCCCGCTGCGCTATCACCTCCTTTGTAGGACCAAGACGTTGGGCTAAGTGTGAAAATGCGTCTTCTGCGAGCACCCCCGCACTATGTGCGTGGGGGCTGAAGCCAACGACTGCCATCTTTCAGATTTTGTATATATCTTAAAACGGCCGCACAGGAGGTGTTCCCAATACTTGAAGGCACAAGTATAAAAAGGCCACTACAGTTTATCAAAATATTACTTTATAATTACATATGCTATCATAACATAGCATCTTTCGAGCACTGCGTCTCTATTACACGAGCGCCTTCAAGGACTTCCTGAAAATAGTGCTCGGAGGGTACTCGGCTTTTGTCCGAATCTCGGGACGCAACAACGGTGGTCTCCATCTCTGCCCAGTATGTCTTGACACGGGCAAGAGCCATCCTTGCGCCCTCTATGCACGCTGGCCTCTTCATTGCATTAATACGCGGCACCGCATCAAGGAATTGCTGCACCAAGCTGAAATAACTCTTTGGCTCCGATCTCCCCGGCCACAGATGACCCATGACGTACTTCATGGCGAGTCCGGACAACCTATTCAGTTCGGCCCATTGAACCAAACGATCGTCCACTACCAGTGGACGCTCTGGATTGTGAAACTGCAACCAGAAAAGCTTTTCCACTTTGCGATCTTTCTGATCTCGAAAGTGTTCGGTCGCATCAGCAGCACTCATTGCCAAATCCAGATAGGTATCCTCCACACTCCACATCCGGTCGAACGGAGCAAACTTCGGATCGCAAAATTTCCTTCGCAGCATAAAGGGCTTTCCAGCCGCAATCTGTTCGGCCTGACGCAGCTCCTCCTTCGCAGCTCTCATCGCAGAGCACGCGTCCTTGGCATTGGCAACGGCCTTCTCTAAGTCCGTCTGTTTCGCCTGGTCTTCTTTTTCAAGAAGTCTGCAACGGTCTGTAGCGCTTTTTAACTTTTCGGCCATCTCTTCCTTGCTTCGGCAATGAGCAGCCTGTTCGGCTCTCAGCTCTTCAAGGGCTTTCCTGGTGGCCGCATCACTTTCGCTGGCTTGTTCTTTAGCTCGGGCAAGTTCTGCCCTAAGATTCTCCACGGCGGCCGCACCATCTGCGTCAAAGCACATACATCGTAAGACACATGCATAAAACTGTTCTTACCTGATGTCGCCCGAGGAATTACATACCTTGAGCCTCATCAAGCCGCTTATTAACAAGCGTGATGTCGGCATCTGCCACGTCCAGTTGCCGCTTTAGTTCGGAAAAATCATCAGTTCGGCTCGATTCCGGACACCCTGCCGCCTACATTCAAAGGCGACATCTTAGACCTGGGATTATGATCCTCTGCGTGCCGTCATTTCTTGACGACGTGCAGAGTCTCAGGGGCTACTATCTACACAGGGCACATCTTATTCATGCGCAACTGACAAAAGTGTACATTATCTAATGTACCTCAAAACCCGTCAGTAAACTTTTGACGGCCTCATGCAATCCGCTCTCTGCGGATGAGATCCTTTCAATCACCGTGCCCATCAATGCATGGTGCTCCTCCGAGATAGAAGCTCGCCCCAGCAGAATCTTTAGCTCATCCGGCCGAGCACCAGACGGTGCCGGACTTGTCCCATGACCTCTTTCGAAGGCCGGACGTGGAGAACCTCGGGGGGGCACATAGCTATCTTCCGCCCCTGCCAGATTCGGAGAAACCCTCCGTGACGACACCTCAGGGTCGCCCGCCTCGCTAGGCGGCATGGCAGGGGGAGGCGTCCCGCTCTCCATCATCTCCGGAAGGAGATCCCCCGAAGACGAGCTCTGCTGAGAAGGGCTGAGGTCCGAGCTACAAGGTAAAAATTCAGTTAATCTTCTCAGATCTAAATCAAGGATTTCCCTCATCCCTCAAAAGGAAAATCTTTCTCTACTTACGACTCGCTGGAGGGCTGATCGCCTTGAGGGCGTAGTCCAGCCGAGGAACTTCCCGGCGTCGGACCCTCTGACGAGGATTATTCCCCCGCTTCGAGGCCATGGTTTCCGGGTCGTCAGAGGCGGCTCTCTTCTTCCCCTTAGGAGAGGAATTGTCAGTTCCTCCCTTTGGAGCAGCCTCCTTCGAGGAGGCCATAGCTTCCTTGTCCTCCCCCTCCAAAGGCATTATTTCCAGCATCCTGACCAGCATGGGATCCGGCCTGGTTTCAGGAAGGGGAGCCAGACACCTGATCAGCTTTGCCTTCGCTATCCACTCCTGTTTAAAAGGACGGCTCTTTTAGGGGCAAGTTTATGACAATTATACGGATAGAAGGTCCGGGCACAAGGTTGCTTACTTGAGTATCCGGGTGATTGCAGCTTAGGCCTGCGTCCTCGGTTAAATCCGGACACATCTCTTGTGATCCGAAGAACATTTTATACATCTCCGCGGGCGTTGCACCCATGAAATTCTGGAGAGATCGCGGTCCCTCTGGATTAAACTCCCACAGGCGAAGGGAGCGACATTTGCCGGGCAATATTCGGCGAATCAGCATGACCTGCGTCACCTTGACCAGGCTGAGGTCTCCTTCCAAGAGATCCTTAATGCGGCCCTGTGACAAGGGCACGTCTTTGGGAAAACCCCAATCTAACCCTCTGTTAACCCATGACGCTAGCCGTGGTGGGGGACCCGAGCGAAAGGCAGGAAGCGCCACCCACTTGGTGCTCCGGGGAGTGGTGATATAAAACCACCCTCGTTGCCACAAGCCTAGCTCCTCTTTAAAAGAGCCCTCGGGCCATGGAGCATCAGCATTTTTGCTTATAACAGCGCCTCCACACTCTGCGTGCCGTCCCTTGATCATCTTCGGCTCCACTTTGAAAGTCTTGAGCCATAATCCGAAGTGAGGGGTAACACGGAGGAACGCTTCGCATACAACGATAAACGAGGAGATATGGAGGATGGACTCCGGAGCTAAGTCGTGAAATTCCAGACCGTAATAAAACAGTAGTCCCCTCACAAAGGGATCCATCGGGAAGCCTAACCCCCGAAGGAAGTGAGACACGAACACTACGCTCTACCGGGCTGGGGACTGGGGATAGCCTGCCCTTGAGCAGGCAACCTGTGCGAAATTTCGGCAGTCAAGAACTTAGCCTCTCTCAACTTTAGCACGTCCTCCTCCGTGACGAAGGAGGGCATCCATCGGCCTTGAAGGTCGGAACTGGACATTGTCGAAGGTCTGAGGCACCCGGAATCTAGAGCCTAGGGTGTTGGAACTCGAGGCGACGGGCAAACTCGTTTTGGGATTGGAGAAAAGGAGTAAGGCCCTGGTCTCTTTATAAGAGGTTGAATACCAGGAGCCCTCCCCGTAACCGTTTGGGACTCGCCTTTAATCGAGAAAACATGCTAACGGGCACGATTGGGTTACCCACGTCCGTATTGATGAGAATCCCGTGAAAGGGGGGCACACGATCTCTGCTTTGACAAGACGTGCCAAGGAAACTGCCTCGCAAAAGACGCTGAGGTGGAAAAGTAAAATCGATTCAAGTAAAGGACTTGGCTGTAGTGTGATGACGCACTGCGGGATACATCAGCAGATTTGATTTGTGTTAATATTATTCTCTCTATGGCAATATGTGGAAGCTTATTTTGCAGAGCCGGACACAACTCTTGGTGTTTACGATCTTCTATGAAGGACTTGGAGGAGGAACCCGCCTTGCAATGCCGAAGACAATTTGTGCGCCGGACTCGTCGTCATTGAAGCCTAGTTCAGGGGCTACTGAGGGAGTCCTGGATTAGGGGGTGTTCGGGTAGCCGGACTATACCTTCAGCCGGACTCCTGGACTATGAAGATACAAGATTGAAGACTTCGTCTCGTGTCCAGATGGGACTTTCCTTGGCGTGGAAGGCAAGCTTGGCGATGCGGATATTCAAGATCTCCTACCATTGTAACCGACTCTATGTAACCCTAACCCTATCTGGTGTCTATATAAACCGGAGGGTTGTAGTCCGTAGGCAATAAACTCCATGTACAACAATCATACCATAGGCTAGCTTCTAGGGTTTAGCCTCCTTGATCTCGTGGTAGATCTACTCTTGTACTACCCATATCATCAATATTAATCAAGCAGGACGTAGGGTTTTACCTCCATCAAGAGGGCCCGAACCTGGGTAAAACATCGTGTTCCCTGCCTCCTGTTACCATCCGGCCTAGACGCACAGTTCGGGACCCCCTACCCGAGATCCGCCGGTTTTGACACCGACAGCATGCGTCTCCTCTTGTGGCCTTCCTCCCTCTCTCCACTATGGCCCATGAGGCCCATTAACTATCCCAGGGGGTTCCGGTAACCTCCCGGTACTCCAAAAAATCCCCGAACCTCTTCGGAACCATTCTGGTGTCCGTATATAACCTTCCAATATATCAATCTTTACCTATCGACCATTTCGAGACTCCTCATCATGTCCGTGGTCTCATCTGGGACTCCGAACAAACTTCGGTCACCAAAACACACAACTCATAATACAAATCGTCACCGAACGTTAAGCGTGCGGACCCTACGGGTTCGAGAACTATGTAGACATGACCGAGACAAATCTCCAGTCAATAACCAATAGCGGAACCTGGATGCTCATATTGGTTCCTACATATTCTACGAAGATCTTTATTGGTCAAACCGCATAAAAACATACGTCATTACCTTTGTCATCGGTATGTTACTTGCTTGAGATTCGATCGTCGGTATCATCATACCTAGTTCAATCTCATTACCGGCAAGTCTCTTTACTCGTTTCATAATGCATCATCCTGCAACTAAATCATTAGTTACATTGCTTGCATGGCTTATAGTGATGTGCATTACCGGGAGGGCCCAGAGATACCTCTCCGATACTCGGAGTGACAAATCCTAATCTTGATCTATGCCAACCCAACAAACACCTTCTGAGACACCTATAGAGCATCTTTATAATCACCCAGTTACATTGTGACATTTGATAGCACAGAAGGTGTTTCTCCGATATTCGGGAGTTGCATAATCTCATAGTCAGAGGAATATGTATAAGTCATGAAGAAAGCAATAGCAATAAAACTTAACGATCATTATGCTAAGCTAACGGATGGGTCTTTTCCATCACATCATTCTCTAATGATGTGATCCCATTCATCAAATGACAACACATGTCTATGGTCAGGAAACTTAACCATCTTTGATTAATGAGCTAGTCAAGTAGAGGCATACTAGGGACACTCTGGTTTGTCTATGTATTCACACATGTACTAAGTTTCCGGTTAATACAATTCTAGCCTGATTAATAAACATTTATCATGATATAAGGAAATATAAATAACAACTTTATTATTGCCTCTAGGGCATATTTCCTTCAGATTATTGTGATTATACTTATGTTATAAAAAGCCATGATAATTATTGTCATAATTATGAATACTCTTTTACTGAACATTACTCTTTTAATGTGGAAACACTTTATAGTATTCGAGATTTATATGATGCTCCCACTCTTATGAATGAGAAGAAAATTGCTTATGTGGAGAGTAATAAATACCATATGCTTATGCATCATGAAAAGAAAGCTTTATGTGATAGCTACATTGCTGAATTCATTCAGGATACTACTGAAAATATTATGAGAGAGAAACATATGCTTGTAGGCTTCTCAATAATATCAAGTTTCCTCTCTATGTGTTGGAAGTTTTGAAGTTATACTTGCTTTGCCTTCCTATGCTAGTTGATTCTTACTCCCATAAATTGTTTGCTCAGAAAATCCCTATGCATAGGAAGTGGGTTAGGATTAAATGAGCTTTCCCTATGATTCATGATGCTCTCTTACATGTTTCGATTACTATTCTTATGTAAGCATCATTAAAATCATCATGCCTAGCTAAAAAGACATTAAATAAAAATGTTTGTTGGGAGACAACCCAATATTTATACCTACTGTTTTTGTGTGTTCACATGATTAAGTTACTGTAGTAATTATGTTTTATAGCTTTTGTTTCAATAATGTGCCAAGTAAAGCCTTTTGAATGGTTTGGATGATAGCTGAATCGATTCTATGTAGAAACAGAAACTTTTGCGCCTAGTGCTAGAATTACTATAATTCACTGGGATGTGATAAAATTCTGAAATTTTTACACATGATTGATATACGAATTTTCCTACGATGTGCTAATTTTTCAGAATTTTTGGAGTTACAGAAGTATGGTGATTGTTCAGATCATTACAGACTATTCTGTTTTTGACAGATTCTGTTTTCAATGCATAGTTTTCTCGTTTCATAGTTTCTATGGCTTATATTGGTCAATATAAATTATAGAAATGATATAGTATAGTAGTCATTATGTGAGAATAATCATGAATCTTGTCTTGACAATACCAAAGCGAATGATTTATTCTTTATCATACTAACACATCTCACGAAGTTCCGTTAAGTTTTGTGTGATTGAAGTTTTCAAGTTTTGGGTGAGATATCGATATAAGGAGAATAAAGAGTGGCAAGAGCCTAATCTTGGGGTTGTACAAGGCACCCTAAGGTAATATTCGAGGAAGACTCAAGAGTCTAAGCTTGGGGATGCTCCGGAAGGCATCCCCTCTTTCGGCCTCAACATTATCGGTAACCTCACTTGGAGCTATATTTTTATCCGTCACATGATATGTGTTTTGCTTGGAGTGTATTTTCATTTTGTTTGTTGTTTGAATAAAATACTTAAATTAGAAAGTTTTAAAATGAGAAAAAGAGAGAGAGTCGTCACATAACTACTTAATTATTTAACTACTTATTTGATCTTCACTTATATATTTTGGGAGTAGTTTGTTATTTACTCTTGTGCTTCACTTATATCCTAAGAGTAAATTGTTAAATGAATTGAATATCTTAAATTTGAAATTATATGTGCTTCATATGCTTGTCTCATGCCTACTAGTGGTTTAGCATTGGGTTTACAAAGTAAAGCCTATTTAAGTTTGACAATCACAATATTGGTCATACAAGCAATTCATGAATGATTACTATAAGGATGAGAACTTTCACATACAAATATATTATCTTGGACTTCTTTTATGATTGTGAGTACCCATTAATTATTTTCAAACTTGAGCAAATTAGTTGAAGCTGGACAAGGAAGACAACGTAATGAGTTATGGTTGGGTATATTTGCATTGAAGTTATATTGTTATGGCTCCTCCAGCGTGTGGTGCTTGTTTAGAATCTTTTGCTAGCCAAATTTTTTGTACTAAGCAGGAATATTGCTTTTGCATCAAAAATCCTTGATGCAAAGTCGTTAATAATGATATCAATATCAATCTTATTCAACAATTTTTTCTCATTGTGGGAATTTACCAAACCTAACCGCTCTTAGGACATTTACAAACCTCACATTGTTTTTATTAATATATACTTGTAGTTATTTAAATGTTTCACATACTTCTTACAGTTGGATAAATGGAATCACAACAAGGAAGCAGACCCCAGCCATTATCAATACGGTGGCTCCTTGTACATGTCATTCTTAATAAGATTTTTTGCTCTTTGATGAAGCATTAGAACCATCTTATAAGCCATAGAAATAACTTGGATAATGGGTAAAATATCATAAGCAATATGAGAAACCCGTTGACCTGAAGATTCAGTCTATTACTTGATACAATTCGCAGATACAAAAAATCATTTTCTGTCCACTTTGATCCCGATCTAAGTTGGAAGTTTCTACAATGAATGGACTACATTTTTCTCCACATGAAGCATGGAAGGGAATAAATCTCAAATTCCACTCAAATTCACATGATTCAATAGAAAGGAGTTGACGCAGTCACTACCGGAGCATGAAGATGATCCTACTGGCTTCTCCTCCACGTCCATCGTCGCTGTGGTATCGACAGTGATGGCCTTGCTATGATTGGGGACTGGAGTTTGACGTGTGTCTTGGACAAGTGAAAAAACGCTGCAGAGGCACCTTGCCGTGATTGGGGACTGGAGTTAGACTTGGACCCCCACCGTTGGGTCACCGGCACCAGGTTGCAGCGCGCAGCGGTGACGACTGATACGTCCATTTTGCATCATGCTTTTATATCGATATTTATTGCATTATGGACTGTTATTTCACTTTATGTCACAATACTTATGGCTATTCTCTCTTATTTTACAAGGTTTGCATAAGGAGGGAGAATGCCGGCAGCTGGAATTCTGGGCTGGAAAAGGAGCAAATATTAGAGACCTATTCTGCGCAACTCCAAAAGTCCTGAAACTCCACGGAACGTCTTAAAATAAATAAAGAAAAATCCTTGCCAAAGATGAAGGCCAGGGGGGCCACACCCTGCTCACGAGGGTGGGGGGCGTGCCCCCCCTAGAGCGCGCCCCTACCTCATGGGCCCCCTGGTGGCTCTTCGACGTCCATCTTCTCCTATATGAAGTCTTTCGATGAGAAAAAAATAAGAAGGAACTTTTCAGGACGAGACTCCACCGCCACGAGGCGGAACCTTGGCGGATCCAATCTAGAGCTCCGACAGAGCTGTTCTGCCGGGGAAACTTCCCTCCGGGAGGGGGAAATCATCACCATCGTCATCACCAACGCTCCTCTCATTGGAAGAGGGCAATCTCCATCAACATCTTCACCAGTACCATCTCATCTCCAAACCCTAGTTCATCTCTTGTATCCAATTCTTGTCTCAAAGTTCGGTATTGGTGCTAGTAGGTTGCTAGTAGTGTTGATTACTCCTTGTAGTTGATGCTAGTTGGTTTATTTGGTGGAAGATCATATGTTCAGATCCTATATGCATATTATTACCCCTCTGATTATGAACTTGAATATGCTTTGTGAGTAATTACTTTCGTTCCTGAGGACAAGGGAGAAGTCTTGCTATTAGTAGTCATGTGAATTTGGTATTCGTTTGATATTTTGATAAGATGTATGTTGTCTAGCCTCTAGTGGTGTTATGTGAACATCGACTACATAACAATTCACCATTATTTGGGCCTAGAGGAAGGCATTGGGAAGTAATAAGTAGATGATGGGTTGCTAGAGTGACAGAAGCTTAAACCCTAGTTTATGCGTTGCTTCGTAAGGGGCTGATTTGGATCCATATGTTTCATGCTATGGTTAGGTTTACCTTAATACTTTTGTTGTAGTTGCGGATGCTTGCAGTAGAGGTTAATCATAAGTGGGATGCTTGTTCTAGTAAGAACAGCACCCAAGCACCAGTCCACCCACATATCAAATTATCAAAGTATCAAACGCGAATCATATGAACGTGATGAAAACTAGCTTGACGATATTCCCATGTGTCCTCGGGAGCGCTTTTCCTATTATAAGAGTTTGTTCCGGCTTGTCCTTTGCTACAAAAGGATTGGGCCACCTTGCTGCACTTTATTTACTTTTGTTGCTTGTTGCTTGTTACAATTTATCCTATCACAAAACTATCTGTTACCACTTATTTCAGTACTTGCAGAGAATACCTTGCTGAAAACCACTTATCATTTCCTTCTGCTCCTTGTTGGGTTCGACACTCTTACTTATCGAAAGGACTATGATAGATCCCCTATACTTGTGGGTCATCAAGACTCTTTTCTGGCGCCGTTGCCGGGGAGTGTAGCGCCTTTGGTAGGTGGAATTTGGTAAGGAAAAATTTATATAGTGTGCTAAAATTTACTGTCACTTGTTACTATGGAAAGTAATTCTCTGAGGGGCTTGTTCGGGGTATCTTCACCCCGTCTAGTAGAGCAAAGAGTTGCTCCTCAACCTACTGAACCTATTGAAAATGAAATTCCTTTTGAATTTCCTTTGGGTATGATGTAAAGACTGCTAGCTAACCCTTTTACAGGAGATGGAACAAAACATCCTGATGAGCACTTAATATATGTGGATGAAGTTTGTGGATTATTTAAGCTTGCAGGTATACCCGATGATGTTGCTAAGAAGAAGGTCTTCCCTTTATCTTTGAAGGGAGACACATTGATATGGTATAGGCTATGTGATGATATGAGATCATGGGACTATAAAAGATTGAAGTTGGAATTTCATCAAAAGTATTACCCTATGCATCTTGTTCACCGTGATCGCAATTATATATATAATTTCTGGCCTCGCGAAGGAGAAAGCATCGCTCAAGCTTGGGGGAGGCTTAAATCAATGTTATATTCATGCCCCAATCATGAGCTCTCAAGAGAAATGATTATTCAAAACTTATATGCTCGGCTTTCTGATAACAATCCCACCATGCTCGATACTTCTTGTGCTGGCTCTTTTATGATGAAGACTATTGAATTCAGATGGAATTTATTGGATAGAATTAAACGCAACTCTGAAGATTGGGACCTCGATGAAGGTAAGGAGTCATGTATGACACCTAAGTTTGATTGTGTTAAATCTTTTATGGACACCGATATTTTCCGTAAGTTTAGCACTAAATATGGACTTGACTTTGAGATAGTAGTTTCTTTCTGTGAATCTTTTGCTACTTATGTTGATCTCCCTAAGGAGAAGTGTAGGATCTAGAAGTAGATGTGTCTAGAGGGGGGGATTAGACACTTAGTGCTAAAGTTGCAATTTTTATGCTTTTTCGGTTTAAGTGGAGTTTAGGCACAATTTCAACACACACAATACATATCAAGCAAGCATGCAAGGAGTATATGAGCAGCGGAATGTAAAGCATGCAACTTGCAAGAATGTAAAGGGAAGGGTTTGAAGAGATCAAACGCAATTGGAGACACGGATGTTTTTCCCGTGGTTCGGATAGGTGGTGCTATCCTACATCCACGTTGATGGAGACTTCAACCCACGAAGGGTAACAGTTGCGCGAGTCCACACAGGGCTCCACCCTAGGGCAACGGTTGCGCGAGTCCACACAGGGCTCCACCCACAAAGGGTCCACGAAGAAGCAACCACCCACAAAGGGTCCACGAAGAAGCAACCTTGTCTATCCCACCATGGCCATCGCCCACGAAGGACTTGCCTCACTAGCGGTAGATATTCACGAAGTAGGCGATCTCCTTGCCCTTACAAACTCCTTGGTTCAACTCCACAATCTTGTCGGAGGCTCCCAAGTGACACCTAGCCAATCTAGGAGACACCACTCTCCAAGAAGTAACAAATGGTGTGTAGGTAATGAACTCCTTGCTCTTGTGCTTCAAATGATAGTCTCCCCAACACTCAACTCTCTCTCATAGGATATGGATTTGGTGGAAAGAGGGTTTTTGTGGAAAGAAACTTGGGAAGGCTAGAGATCAAGATTCATATGGTAGGAATGGAATGTCTTGACCTCAACACATGAGTAGGTGGTTCTCTCTCAGAACATATGAGTTGGAATGGTGTGTGTGTTCTGATAGCTCTCACTTCGAATGAGAAGGAGGTGGAGGGGTATATATAGCCTCCACACAAAATCCAACCGTTACACAGTTTTCCAATCTCGATGGGACCGAATCAGTAAACTCGGTCGGACCGAAAATGTAAACCTAGTGACCGTTAGTGATTTCGGTGGGACCGACTGGATCAACTCGGTGGGACCGATGTGCTAGGGTTAGGGTAAATCCAAAACTCGGTTTGACCGATTACTCAAACTCGGTGGGACCAGTTTGGGTAATAAGTGAAACTGAGATTTGGTCAAGCAAACTCAGTGGGACCGATTGCATATCTCGGTGGGACCGAGAATATTGCAATGGGTAACAGAGAGTTTGCAAGCCCATCTCGGTGAGACCGAGATCCCATCGGTGAGACCGAACTGATTAGGGTTTGACAGTGGCTTATGACAAGTGAAACTCGGTGGCGCCGGATAGGAAGGATCGGTAGGACCGAGTTTGGCTTGGGGTTTAGGTCATATGTGGAAGTGGGAAAGTAGCTGAGGATTTTGGAGCATATCATTAAGCACATGAAGCAAGAGGCTCATTAAGCAACACCTCATCCCTCCTTGATAGTATTGGCTTTTCCTATGGACTCAATGTGATCTAGGATCACTAAAATGTAAAAGTGAAGAGTCTTGAGCTTGAAGCTTTAGCCAATCCCTTTTCCTTAGCATCTTGAAGGAGTTCCCACAACCTTTAGTCCATGCCACTCCATTGTTGAACTTATCTGAAACATGCTAGATAGAAGTGTTAGTCCAACAGGAGATATGTTGTCATCAATTATCAAAACCACCTAGGGAGCACTTGTGCTTTCAATCTCCCCCTTTTTGGTAATTGATGGCAACATACATCAAAGCTTTAGATAAAGATATAAAGAACAGCAAGTAAAGCTTTGGAAGAACATGTAGCAAGCATAGGCTCCCCCTACATGTATGCACTCATGTAAATATGAAATATAGAGGCATGTGAGAGCATAATCATGACAGAGTAGGCAATGTGTTACATGTATCTTGGCCATATGCATCAGAGCAAAAGATTATCAAGGAAAATACCTTCATGCTCATGAGTCCTTCTTGCAAACAGTATGTACATAAGCAAGAACTCCTCATACTAATGATTTTGATGCATATACTTACCTTGTGGTCTCGAGTTGGCTTAGGATGGAATGAACCTGCACAAACAAGGTTAGATAACATAGCTACATCCACTAGCCAGAGAAAACAAAAGAAACCACAAGAATACCAAGACTGGGATGACATGTAGAGAGTGAGTACAAGGTACCACATTGGATTCAACATGTCCCCAAGAATAAAGATATGCAATGAATTTGGCTGATTTCTTTTCCCTTAGGTGTCTTGCTCCCCCTGAATCTTACATGGGATATTGGGAGAAGATAGGAAACAGAAAATCAGAGCTGAAGGATATGAATAGAACTTAATTTAAATGAGTTTATATGAACATGTCTTTCCCCCAAAAAGACATGTGGCATCTCTCCTCTTGAACATCAAGCATCTGGGATCCTCGAGTATTTTCTCTCCCTGGAAATCTCTCTCTCCCCCTTAACAACATCTGGGATTCTTCTGGAAATCTCTCACTCCCCCTTAACAACATCTGGGATTCTTGAGACTTTCTCTCCCCCTTGAGGTCTCTCTCTCCCCCTTAATACTTTCTCTCTTGTAGGTTTGGTCCTTGAGACTGTTTCTCTCCCTTGATGTGATCTCTCTCTCCTACAAGCTTTGATGTGATCTCTCTCTCCCCCTTTGACATCAATTTCCAAGAAGGTTTTTCCTGGAATCCGTCGAATAGGTTTGGTCCTTGAGATTCAGCACAAAGCAGAGGATAATATTGTGATGCTTGTGGAGGACAAGATTCATTGAGTGGAGCTGGATCAGAAGAAATGTAGAACAGGTGGCAAACTGTTTTTCTGATTGCAAAGTCGGTGGCACCGAGTGGCATATTTCGGTGGTACCGAAAAGATTCGGTTGGACCGAGATTTGCAAGTTGGTGAAACCGAGTTTACACAGAGAAAAACACTTGTCACCTTAGCTCACTAGTCAAGTAAGATCTCACAAAGATTTGCAATGAATTAGCTGAAGGATTTGCAAGGAATTTGATGCAGAAATATGCAGAACAAGAACAAAAAGGAAAAGAGTGAAAGTTTCTAGATGAAGTTTTTTTTGTTTTTGTTTTGTTTGAAAAATGAAGGAAACAAATATGCAAGGGACAAATGCAATAACTTAGAAAAGAACACAAGAGAACTTCATCTAGAATTGGCGGTGACACAGACACCTATGTTTAGAGTATATTGACTTAGGAGTCAAGTGAGAACACTTGATCATAGGTCATACTCATCGTTTAAGCTCAAAATGGGGTTACCATTTTTCGTTTAAGCATCTTGATGTATTCACATCTTGTTGAGTTGCTTTGACTCATGTCTTGGAGTAAAGCTTCTCTAAGATGGAATGACATACCTTGGGTGGTGATGTGGTTCTTGCTCATGTAGTTGAACTTGTGTGGGTGCTCAGGGTTGATGTAGTTCATCAAGAGTTGGGAGCACCGCTTGGAGTTTGAGTTCATCTACCTACATGGGTTAGTTCTTGCAAGGAAGAGCACTTGTGTATCCAAAAATGACAATCATGAAGCTTAATATAGAATTTGTCAAAGGATATGTTTGAATGGTTTTGTGCTTCCTTGTCTTCAACCACTATTGTGTAGAGTCTTGGTCTTGTAGAGATTGCTCAAGATGTGAGTGAGTCACAATCTCATGGAGTTAGATTCAACCAAGCACCTACATGGGTTAGACAACATGCAAGGTGCAAATATTTCCAAGACATAAGATAGTTATCATAAGAGATACATCATGGATTAGTCATAAGCTCATGTCTTGCATGTATCCAATGGAGTTTCTACTCCAAGTTCGAAGCATCAATGATGTTCAATTCTCCTCTCAACCTGCAAAACACTTTCTCATCAAGCGGTTTAGTGAATATATCCGCTAATTGCTTATCGGTGCGAACATGCTTAAGATTGATGTCACCCTTAGCAACATGATCTCGAATGAAATGATGACGAACTTCAATATGCTTAGTTCGAGAATGTTGTACATGATTATGACCAATTTTGATAGCACTTTCATTGTCACAAAGTAGTGGAACATGTTTCACATAAATCCCATAATCTTTAAGAGTTTGGGTCATCCAAAGTAATTGAGCACAACATGAACCAGCGGCAATGTATTCCGCTTCGACGGTGGATAAGGATACCGAGTTTTGTTTCTTGGAAGACCAAGACACAAGAGATCTGCCAAGAAATTGACAAGTACCCGAAGTGGACTTTCTATCAACCTTGTCTCCGGCATAATCCGAGTCAGAATAGCCAACAAGATCAAAAGAAGACCTCTTAGGATACCAAATGCCAAAATTTGGTGTATGGATTAAATATCTCACTATCCTTTTCACAGCCTTAAGATGACAATCTTTAGGAGCAGCTTGATATCGTGCACACATGCACACACTTAGCATAATATCGGGACGTGAAGCACATAGGTATAACAATGAACCAATCATAGAGCGATAAACCTTTTGATCAACAGGTTCACCATCTTTGGTCAAATCATTATGTCCACTAGTAGGCATGGGTGTAGACATACCTTTGCATTCTTGCATATTGAACTTCTTGAATAAGTCCCTGGTGTACTTTGTTTGAGAGACAAATGTACCTTCCTTAGTTTGCTTGATTTGCAACCCGAGAAAGAATTTGAGTTCACTCATCATAGACATCTCAAACTTCTCTGACATTAGCTTTCCAAACTTTTCACTAAAGAAAGGGTTAGTTGAACCAAATATGATATCATCAACATAAATTTGGCATACAAATAGTTCTCCATTAACCCTTTTAGTAAAAAGAGTAGAATCAATTTTAACAATTTCAAAACCACTTGTAGTAAGGAACTTGGTCAAGCATTTATACCATGCTCTAGGAGCTTGTTTAAGACCATAAAGAGCTTTGTGAAGTTTGTAAACATGATTTGGTTTCTTAGGATTGATAAAGCCAGGAGGTTGTTTGACATAAACTTCCTCCTCTATTTCTCCATTTAGAAAGGCACTTTTAATGTCCATTCGGTACAAGGTGATATTACGGTGATTAGCATAGGCAAGTAAGATGCGAATGGACTCAAGTCTAGCAATGGGAGCATACGTCTCACCATAGTCCATACCTTCGACTTGTGTGTACCCTTGGGCGACGAGACGTGCTTTGTTGCGAACCACTTGTCCATCTTCATCTTGCTTGTTGCGAAACACCCATTTGGTACCAATGATGTTGTGGTTGTTGTCGGGCTTCTCAACCAATGTCCAAACTTGGTTTCTCTCAAAATTATGTAGCTCTTCATGCATAGTGTTTATCCAATCCGGATCTTCCAATGCTTCTTCAACCTTCATTGGTTCAATGCTAGAGATGAATGAATAGTTTTCACAAAAGTTAGCTAAACGAGTTTTTGAGCGAGTGATTCTCCCGGTTTGTATATCATTGAGGATTTGCTCGACGGGATGATCTTTGGCAATTCTTGCTCGAACTCGTGAGAGCTTTTGCTTGGGTCTTCGTTGAACATCTTCTTCATCTCGTTCTTCTTCTTGGCCTTCTTCATTGTTGACATCGTCGTTCTCTTGTCGTGGTGGAGAAGGAGGTTGTTGATGTTCATCTTGACGTACTTCCTCATTTTCTTCATCTTGGTGTGTCCCACTTGTGGATGCTTCTGTGTCGATTCTTGGTTCACCTTGTCATGAAGTAGAAGCTTCCACTTGGACGGATGAAGTACTCTCCTTTACCTCCGTTGGACGAATTTTGCCAATGGACAAGTCTTGAATTGCTTCTGAAGGGTCTTTGTCTCCTACATCAATTGGCAATTGCTCTACTTGCGAGCCATTAGATTCATCAAACTTCACATCTACCGTCTCTTCAACCTTTCGGGTGAAATTGTTGTAGACACGGTAGGTGTGAGAGTTTGATCCATAACCAAGTAGAAAACCTTCATGAGATTTAGGAGCAAACTTTGAATGACGATGCTTATCAAGAATGTAGCACTTTGAGCCGAATACTCGAAAGTATCCAACTTGAGGCTTGTTACCGGTGAGGAGCTCGTATGCCGTCTTGCCGAGTAGCTTGTGAAGATATAAGCGATTTTTTGCGTGACAAGCTGTCTCAACCGCTTCTGCCCAAAAGTGCTTTGGCGTCTTGTATTCATCAAGCATCGTTCTTGCCATTTCAATGAGCGTCCGTTTCTTCCTCTCAACAACTCCATTTTTTTGAGGTGTGTATGTAGCCGAGAACTTGTGTGAAATCCCTTCTTCGTCAAGAAAGGTGTCCACCTTTGCGTTCTTGAACTCCGTTCCGTTGTCACTCCGAACCTTCTTGATCTTCACATCAAACTGATTTTGGGCTTTCCTAGCGAAGTTCCTGAAGATCTTCTGGACCTGCGACTTGTCATTAAGAAAGAACACCGACGTAAATCTTGAAAAATCATCAACTATAACTAGACCAAAAGAATTTCCACCGAGACTCTTGTAGGCATTGGGACCAAAAAGATCCATGTGAAGCAGCTCGAGTGGCCTCCTTGTGGTCATGATGTTCTTCACGGGATGTCTTCCTCCAACCTGTTTACCTGCTTGACAAGCACTGCAAAGTCTATCCTTATCAAATATGACATCGTTAACTCCAAGGATATGATTTCCTTTAATAAGCTTGTCAAGGTTTCTCATGCCAACGTGACCTAGTCGTCTATGCCACAACCAACCTTTTGAGGATTTAGCAACAAAACAAGTTTTAGGTTGTGCCTTTTTAGAGAAATCGACAATGTAAAGATCACCTCTACGCATACCCGTAAAGACCATTTTATGATTGTCTCGACGAAATACTTGGCAATCTACCTCAGTAAATAGGACATTCAAACCGAAATCAGCAAGTCTAGATACTGAAAGTAAGTTGTAGCCAAGAGATTCAACGAGCATGACATTTTGAATGGAACTATCATGTGAGATGGCCACCTTACCAAGGCCAACCACTTTACCCTTTGAATTATCACCAAAGGTGACATATTTTCGAGGGTCGTTGTTTTCAGCAAGCTCACGAAACATCTCTTCATCTCCGGTCATATGATCAGTACATCCACTATCAAGAACCCATTCCTTTCCTCCTGATTCATATCCCCGAAGATTTGCCATAAGACCAAAGTGTCTCACTGCATCATCAAGATCGAGGTCACTATCATCATCATCATCATCATCATCATAATATTCATGTTCATCATGATCTTGTGACTCATCATTTCCTAGAGAGGGTAATTCATTAGATAAATGATCATCAAAGTGGTTACTTTTATGAATTCTTATAGCTTTGAGTATGATATCATTAATGATTCCAACATCTCCTTTAGCATGCTTAAGATTGACAAGTTCAAGAAGACATTTACCAAAACTAGGATCAGTAGAGTTCATCTTACTCAAGGCAATAGATTTATGGAGAATTTCATCCAAAGTTTTCAAGGAATGATTGGGAAATCGTTCCTCAAGAAATTTCCATATAGTATGGGCACAATTTTGAGTAGGCAAACTAGCAATCAAATCTTTGGGCAATCCTCTAATGATGAGCTCAGTAGTTCTAAGATTGCGAATCATGTCAATATCTTCATCTAGGGTAGGATGCAAGGGATCAATATGGGGTGCACAAGGGCTAGCAATATACTTGTTCAAATGATATTGATTGAAGATTACAAGCATCTCATTTTTCCACTCATGAAAATACTTTCCATCAAGAATAGGCACTCTATGTCTAAGACTCCCTAGAGTAGACACATCCATCTTCCTCCAATGGCGATTAAACCAAGGAAATGGAGACCAAAGCTCTAATACCACTTGTAGGATCTAGAAGTAGATGTGTCTAGAGGGGGGGATTAGACACTTAGTGCTAAAGTTGCAATTTTTAAGCTTTTTCGGTTTAAGTGGAGTTTAGGCACAATTTCAACACACACAATACATATCAAGCAAGCATGCAAGGAGTATATGAGCAGTGGAATGTAAAGCATGCAACTTGCAAGAATGTAAAGGGAAGGGTTTGAAGAGATCAAACGCAATTGGAGACACGGATGTTTTTCCCGTGGTTCGGATAGGTGGTGCTATCCTACATCCACGTTGATGGAGACTTCAACCCACGAAGGGTAACGGTTGCGCGAGTCCACACAAGGCTCCACCCTAGGGCAACGGTTGCGCGAGTCCACACAGGGCTCCACCCACGAAGGGTCCACGAAGAAGCAGCCACCCACAAAGGGTCCACGAAGAAGCAACCTTGTCTATCCCACCATGGCCATCGCCCACGAAGGACTTGCCTCACTAGCGGTAGATCTTCACGAAGTAAGCGATCTCCTTGCCCTTACAAACTCCTTGGTTCAACTCCACAATCTTGTCGGAGGCTCCCAAGTGACACCTAGCCAATCTAGGAGACACCACTCTCCAAGAAGTAACAAATGGTGTGTAGGTAATGAACTCCTTGCTCTTGTGCTTCAAATGATAGTCTCCCCAACACTCAACTCTCTCTCATAGGATATGGATTTGGTGGAAAGAGGGTTTTTGTGGAAAGAAACTTGGGAAGGCTAGAGATCAAGATTCATATGGTAGGAATGGAATGTCTTGACCTCAACACATGAGTAGGTGGTTCTCTCTCAGAACATATGAGTTGGAATGGTGTGTGTGTTCTGATAGCTCTCACTTCGAATGAGAAGGAGGTGGAGGGGTATATATAGCCTCCACACAAAATCCAACCGTTACACAGTTTTCCAATCTCGGTGGGACCGAATCAGTAAACTCGGTCGGACCGAAAATGTAAACCTAGTGACCGTTAGTGATTTCGGTGGGACCGACTGGATCAACTCGGTGGGACTGATGTGCTAGGGTTAGGGTAAATCCAAAACTCGGTTTGACCGATTACTCAAACTCGGTGGGACCGATTTGGGTAATAAGTGAAACTGAGATTTGGTCAAGCAAACTCAGTGGGACCGATTGCATATCTCGGTGGGACCGAGAATATTGCAATGGGTAACAGAGAGTTTGCAAGCCCATCTCGGTGAGACCGAGATCCCATCGGTGAGACTGAACTGATTAGGGTTTGACAGTGGCTTATGACAAGTGAAACTCGGTGGCGCCGGATAGGAAGGATCGGTAGGACCGAGTTTGGCTTGGGGTTTAGGTCATATGTGGAAGTGGGAAAGTAGCTGAGGATTTTGGAGCATATCATTAAGCACATGAAGCAAGAGGCTCATTAAGCAACACCTCATCCCTCCTTGATAGTATTGGCTTTTCTTATGGACTCAATGTGATCTTGGATCACTAAAATGTAAAAGTGAAGAGTCTTGAGCTTGAAGCTTTAGCCAATCCCTTGTCCTTAGCATCTTGAAGGAGTTCCCACAACCTTTAGTCCATGCCACTCCATTGTTGAACTTATCTGAAACATGCTAGATAGAAGTGTTAGTCCAACAGGAGATATGTTGTCATCAATTATCAAAACCACCTAGGGAGCACTTGTGCTTTCAAGAAGTGGTTTAAATATCATCCTCCCATAGAAGTAAAAGTAGCTGCACCTATTAAAGTTGAAGAAAAGACTGTCACTTATAATGATCCTATTGTTCCTACTTCTTATATTGAGAAACCACCTTTCCCTGTTAGAATAAAGGATCATGCTAAAGCTTCAATTGTTGTTCGTAAAAGCAATATTAGAACTTATACACCTCCTGAGAAAGTTAAAGTAGAACCTAATATTGCTATTGTTAAAGATCTCTTGTCTGATAATATTGATGGGCATGTTATTCAGTTCGAAGGTGAAACTGCTAGAATTGCTAAACCTTGTGATAAAGATAAACATAGACCTGTGGTAGGCGTGTCTGTTATTTCTGTTAAAATAGGAGATCATTGTTATCATGGCTTATGTGATATGGGTGCTAGTGCTAGTGTAATACCTATTGATTTATATGAAGAAATTAAGAACGAAATTGCACCTGTTGAGTTAGAAGATATTGATGTTACTATTAAACTTGCTAATAGAGATACTATTGCACCAATTGGAATTGTTAGAGATGTTGAAGTCTTGTGTGGGAAAACTAAATATCTTGCTAATTTTCTTGTTCTTGGTTCCCCACAAGATAACTTTTGTCCCATTATATTTGGTACACCCTTCTTAAATACTGTCAATGCTACCATAGATTGCAACAAGAATGTTGTTACTATTGGCTTGGATGATATGGTTCATGAGTTTAATTTCCCTAAATTTAGTAAACAACATCGTGAGGAAGAATTACCTAGTAAGGATGAAATTATTGGTCTTGCTTCTATTGTCGTACCTCCTAGTGGTCCTTTAGAACACTATTTGCTAGACCATGAAAATGATATGTTCATGAATGAAAGAAGGGAAATAGATGAAGTATTCTTTAAACAGGAACCTATTCTACAACATAATTTGCCTGTTGAAATTTTAGGGGATCCTCCTCCACCCAAGGGTGATCCCGTGTTTGAGCTTAAACCTTTGCCTGATAATCTTAAATATGCTTATCTTGATGAAAAGAAGATATATCCTGTTATTATTAGTGCTAACCTTTCAGAGCATGAAGAAGAAAGATTATTGAAAACTCTGAAGAAGCATCGTGCTGCTATTGGATATACTCTTGATGATCTTAAGGGCATTAGTCCCACTCTATGTGAACATAAAATAAATTTGGAAGCAGATGCCAAACCAGTTCGTGATCCTCAACGACGTCTGAATCCTAAAATGAAAGAAGTGGTAAGAAAAGAAATACTAAAGCTTTTGGAGGCAGGTATAATCTATCCCGTTGCTGATAGTGAGTGGGTAAGTCTTGTCCATTGTGTCCCTAAGAAGGGAGGTATTACTGTTGTTCCTAATGATAAAGATGAATTGATTCCACAAAGAATTATCACAGGTTATAGGATGGTAATTGATTTCTGCAAATTAAATAAAGCTACTAAGAAAGATCATTACCCCTTACCTTTTATTGATCAAATGCTAGAAAGATTATGCAAACATACACACTATTGCTTTCTAGATGGTTATTCTGGTTTCTCTCAAATACCTGTGTCGGCTAGAGATCAATCAAAGACTACTTTTACATGCCCTTTTGGTACTTTTTCTTATAGACGTATGCCTTTTGGTTTATGTAATGCACTTGCTACCTTTCAAACATGCATGATGGCTATATTCTCTGACTTTTGTGAAAAGATTTGTGAGGTTTTCATGGACGACTTTTCCGTCTATGGTTCCTCTTTTGATGATTGCTTGAGCAATCATGATCGAGTCTTGCAGAGATGTGAAGAAACTAATATTGTCTTGAATTGGGAAAAGTGCCACTTTATGGTTAATGAAGGTATTGTCTTGGGGCACAAGGTTTCTGAAAGAAGTATTGAAGTTGATAAAGCCAAGTTTGATGCTATTGAAAAGATGCCATGTCCCAAGGACATCAAAGGTATAAGAAGTTTCCTTGGTCACGTCGGATTTTACAGGAGGTTCATTAAGGACTTCTCAAAAATTTCTCAGCCTCTGACTAATTTATTGCAAAAAGATATACCATTTGTCTTTGATGATGATTGTGTAGAAGCATTTGAAATACTTAAGAAAGCATTAGTCTCTGCACCTGTTGTTCAGCCACCTGATTGGAACCTACCCTTTGAAATTATGTGTGATGCTAGTGATTATGCTGTAGGTGCTGTTCTAGGGCAAAGAGTTGATAAGAAATTAAATGTTATTCATTATGCTAGTAAGACTCTAGACAATGCTCAAAGAAATTATGCTACTACTGAAAAAGAGCTTTTAGCAGTTGTATTTGCTTGTGATAAGTTCGGATCTTATATTGTTGATTCTAAAGTAACTATTCAAACTGATCATGCTGCTATTAAATATCTTATGGAAAAGAAAGATACTAAACCTAGACTTATTAGATGGGTTCTCTTGCTACAAGAATTTGATTTGCATATCGTTGATAGAAAGGGAGCTGAGAACCCTGTTGCAGACAACTTGTCTAGGTTAGAGAATATTCTTGATGACCCACTACCTATTAATGATAGCTTTCCTGATGAACAATTAAATGTTATAAGTACTTCTCGTAGTACTCCTTGGTATGCTGATTATGCTAATTATATTGTTGCTAAGTTTATACCACCTAGCTTCACATACCAACAAAAGAAAAGGTTCTTCTATGATTTGAGACATTAGTTTTTGGATGACCCACATCTTTATAAAGAAGGAGTAGATGGTGTTATTAGACGTTGTGTACCTGAGCATGAACAGGAACAGATCCTACGCAAGTGCCATTCCGAGTCTTATGGAGGACACCACGCTGGAGATAGAACTGCACATAAGGTATTGCAATCTGGTTTTTATTGGCCTACTCTCTTCAAGGATGCCCGTAAGTTTGTCTTGTCTTGTGATCAATGTCAAAGAATTGGTAACATTAGTAGACGTCAAGAAATGCCTATGAATTATTCACTTGTTATTGAACCGTTTGATGTTTGGGGCTTTGATTATATGGGACCTTTTCCTGCCTCCAATGGATACACACATATTTTAGTTGCCGTTGATTACGTTACTAAGTGGGTAGAAGCTATTCCAACTAGTAGTGCTGATCACAACACTTCTATTAAAATGCTTAAGGAAGTTATTTTCCCGAGGTTTGGAGTCCCTAGATATTTAATGACTGATGGTGGTTCACACTTTATTCATGGTGCTTTCCATAAAATGCTTGCGAAATATGATGTTAATCATAGAATTGCATCTCCTTATCACCCACAGTCTAGTGGTCAAGTAGAGTTGAGCAATAGAAAGCTTAAATTAATTTTGCAAAAGACTGTTAATAGGTCTAGAAAGAATTGGTCTAAGAAACTTGATGATGCATTATGGGCTTATAGAACTGCATACAAAAATCCTATGGGTATGTCTCCGTATAAAATGGTCTATGGAAAAGCCTGTCACTTACCTCTCAAACTAGAACATAAGGCATATTGGGCCATTAAAGAGCTCAACTATGATTTTAAACTTTCCGGTGAGAAGATGTTATTTGATATTAGCTCACTTGATGAATGGAGAACCCAAGCTTATGAAAATGCCAAGTTGTTTAAAGAAAAAGTTAAAAGATGGCATGACAAATGGATACAAAAGCGTGAGTTTAATGTAGGTGATTATGTACTGCTATACAACTCTCGTTTAAGGCTTTTTGCAGGCAAACTTCTCTCTAAATGGGAAGGCCCCTATGTTATCGAAGAGGTCTATCGTTCCGGTGCCATAAAGATCAACAACTTCGAGGGCACAAATCCGAAGGTGGTAAACGGTCAAAGAATTAAACATTATATCTCAGGTAATCCCATAAATGTTGAAACCAATATTATTGAAACCGTAACCCCGGAGGAATACATAAGGGACACTTTCCGGAGCGTTTCAGACTCCGAAAAGGAATAGGTATGTGGTATGGTAAGTAAACCGACTCCAAAACAATTTTTAAGGCAGTATTTCTCCGTTTTGGAATATTTAGAAAAATAGAAAAATAAGTAGCAGTCCGGGAAGGACACGAGGGCCCCACGAGGGTGGTGGGCATGCCCCTACCTCGTGAGCACCTCGTGTGCCTTCCGGACTCCGTTTTCTTGCATGTTACGTATTTTGGTAGGTAAAAATTCATTATATAATCTCCCGGGGGTTTTGACTCCCATATCACGCAAAAATCTCCTGTCTTTGTTTCGAGCTGTTT
The DNA here is from genome assembly GCF_056163025.1 of Triticum urartu. NCBI lineage: Eukaryota > Viridiplantae > Streptophyta > Magnoliopsida > Poales > Poaceae > Triticum > Triticum urartu. Next base: position 499,400,883 of record NC_141874.1, on the reverse strand, counting down.
TCTGTCAGGGTTTTCCAGGCTAGGCATCATGTCGTCTCCCTCCTCCAACAATGGTGACAACGATGCTTGGCTAATGAAGATAGATCTGAAGAGGGAAGAACCCACGAGGGTCAACAAGGATGAAAGGATCAAGAAGGCCACGGAGGATCAAGCTCCAGTAGCAAAAGACATCCTTCAACTTGATCATAACCTTCTTACCCCAACTGAGATCAAAGATTTCAAGATGATTGAGTTAGCTCGTATACAAAGCAAGTATCTCACACAAGAAAATATTTTGTTGAAGGAGCATATTGTCGCACTCAAGGGCATTATTCGCAAGCTCGAGGACCTCCTACGCTCGATGTGCGATTATCCGTCACCTCCATCTTCTTCACCGACAAAGGAGATATAATCACATGGGTATTGGCACTCCCCTTGGCAACTGCCAAGCTTGGGGGAGGTGCCCCGGTATCGTATCACAATCACAACTCCTATCTTTATCGTTTTCTTTTAGTTTGATCCTATTAGTAGTATCTTGATCTAGTAGAATAAAGTTTATGGCATGATCTAGTTTTGAGTTTTGATTTATGATCTCTCTATGTAATCGAGTCCGCGAGCTATATATAATAAAGATTAGTGTTGAGTCAAGGGCTTGATTATTTTGCCATGATCTTGGGTGAATAAAAGAAAAGAGAAAAATAATAAAAAGAAACAAAGAGTTCATATTGATCTTATTAAGAGTTATGACTTCACATAGAAAGAGTATGGTGATTAAAAGTTGTTGGGAGTTGGCAGACATAGCTTTGGTCATTGTTGCAACTAATAGGAATTAATAAGGAAAGAGAGGTTTTCACATATAGATATATTATCATTGACATCTTTTATGATTGGGAGCACTCATTAAAATATGACATGCTAAAGAGTTGATGTTGGACAAGGAAGACAACGTAATGAGTTATGTCTTTCTTATATCTGAGATAAAGTATGTTGTCATGGATCCTCTAACTTGTTGAGCTTGCCTTTCCCCCTCATGCTAGCCAAATTCTCAGCACTAAGTAGAAATACTACTTGTGCTTCCAAATACCCTTAAACCAGTTTTGCCATGAGAGTCCACCATATCTACCTATGGATTGAGTAAGATCCTTCAAGTAAGTTTTCATCAGTGCAAAGCAATAAAAATTGCTCTAAATATGTATGATTGATTGGTGTGGGAGAAACAAGCTTTATACGATCTTGTGATGTGGAAGTAATAAAAGCGACAGACTGCATAATAAAGGTTCGTATCAAAAGGGGCAATATAAAGTGACGTTCTTTCGCATTGAGATTTTATGCATCGAACCATAAAAGCGCATGGCAACCTCTGCTTCCCTCTGCGAAGGGCCTATCCTTTATTATTATCTTCTACCTTATGCAAGAATCATGGTGATCTTCACCTTTTCTTTTTCATTTTATCCTTTGGCAAGCTCAGCATGTTGGAAAGAACATGATATATATATCTAATTGGATGTAGGGGAGCATGAACCATTATTGTTGACATTACCCTTGAGGTAAAAGGTTGTGGGGCAAAACTATAAGCTCCCATCTTTCTCTGTGTCCGATTAAAACTCCGTAAGCACAAGTATTGCGTGAGTGTTAGCAATTATGGAGGACTAAATGATAGTTGAGTATGTGGACTTGCTTTTCAGCTCTGACATAGACTCTTTCCGATGTTCTAATAAATTGCAATTGCTGCAATGACTGAGATTATAATTTGTTGGAGCCCAATAAGGTTTATGATTTATACTTTTGCATTGTGAATAGATCATCACTTGAACATAAGTAATCATATGACAAAATCTATATATGTTGCTGTTATGAGAATAATCATGATGCCTTCATGTCTGTATTTTATTTTTATCGACGCCTCTACCTCTAAACATGAGGACATATTTATTGTTATCGGCTTTTCACTTGAGGACAAGCGAGGTCTAAGCTTGGGGGAGTTGATACGTCCATTTCGCATCATGCTTTTATATCGATATTTATTGCATTATGGACTGTTATTTCACTTTATGTCACAATACTTATGGCTATTCTCTCTTATTTTACAAGGTTTACATAAGGAGGGAGAATGCCGGCAGCTGGAATTCTGGGCTGGAAAAGGAGCAAATATTAGAGACCTATTCTGTGCAACTCCAAAAGTCCTGAAACTCCACGGAACGTCTTAAAATAAATAAATAAAAATCCTCGCTAAAGATGAAGGCCAGGGAGCCCACACCCTGCTCACGAGGGTGGGCCCCCCCCTAGGGCGCACCCCCTACCTCGTGGGCCCCTGGTGGATCTCCAACGTCCATCTTCTCCTATATGAAGTCTTTCGATGAGAAAAAAATAAGAAGGAACTTTTCGGGACGAGACTCCGCCGCCACGAGGCGGAACCTTGGCAGATCCAATCTAGAGCTCCGGCAGAGCTGTTCTGCCGGGGAAACTTCCCTCCGGGAGGGGGAAATCATCACCATCGTCATCACCAACGCTCCTCTCATCGGGAGAGGGCAATCTCCATCAACATCTTCACGAGCACCATCTCATCTCCAAACCCTAGTTCATCTCTTGTATCCAATTCTTGTCTCAAAGTCTGGGACTGGTGCTAGTAGGTTGCTAGTAGTGTTGATTACTCCTTGTAGTTGGTGCTAGTTGGTTTATTTGGTGGAAGATCATATTTTCAAATCCTATATGCATATTATTACCCCTCTGATTATGAACATGGATATTCTTTGTGAGTAATTACTTTCGTTCCTGAGGACAAGGGAGAAGTCTTGCTATTAGTAGTCATGTGAATTTGGTATTCGTTTGATATTTTGATAAGATGTATGTTGTCTAGCCTCTAGTGGTGTTATGTGAACGTCGATTACATAACACTTCACCATTATTTGGGCCTAGAGGAAGGCATTGGGAAGTAATAAGTAGATGATGGGTTGCTAGAGTGACAGAAGCTTAAACCCTAGTTTATGCGTTGCTTCGTAAGGGGCTGATTTGGATCCATATGTTTCATGCTATGGTTAGGTTTACCTTAATACTTTTGTTGTAGTTGTGGATGCTTGCAATAGAGGTTAATCATAAGTGGGATGCTTGTTCAAGTAAGAACAGCACCCAAGCACCGGTCCACCCACATATCAAATTATCAAAGTATCGAACGCGAATCATATGAACGTGATGAAAACTAGCTTGACGATATTCCCATGTGTCCTCGGGAGCGCTTTTCCTATTATAAGAGTTTGTTCCGTCTTGTCCTTTTCTACAAAAGGATTGGGCCACCTTGCTGCACTTTATTTACTTTTGTTACTTGTTGCTCGTTACAATTTATCCTATCACAAAACTATCTGTTACCACTTATTTCAGTACTTGCAGAGAATACCTTGCTGAAAACCGCTTATCATTTCCTTCTGCTCCTCGTTGGGTTCGACACTCTTACTTATCGAAAGGACTACGATAGATCCCCTATACTTGTGGGTCATCAACGAGAAGAAGAATTCCAAGCACCTAGAGAGAAGATTGATATCCTCACAAAGAAACAAAGTAACAAAGAGACAAACTGACGAAGTGATTAGCAATCTGATTGATTTTTTAGGGTCAGCGATCTCATTGATGAATAAGAGATGAAGCAGCCATGCATGGCGATGCTTCAACTAGCACCAACAACCGACAAGGGAATTGAGCCTAGCTTTGCTTCCTTTCTTAATTATTTTTTCAGCCTAATATTTTTGCTCGGCTATACTAATAATATACCTGCATACCAGATCATGGGCCCCTTAGGCCTGGGCCCTTGCCCATTTCCTCTTTGCCCATACACTAGGGATGGCCATGGGCATCGTCCATGTTGGGGAACATAGTAATTTCAAAAAAAATCCTACGCACACACAAAATCATGGTGATACATAGCAACGAGAGGGGAGAGTGTTGTCCACGTACCCTCGTAGACCGAAAGCGGAAGCGTTAGCACAACGCGGTTGATGTAGTCATGCGTCTTCACGATCCGACCGATCAAGTACCGAACGCACGGCACCTCCGAGTTCAGCACGAGTTCAGCCTGATGACGTCCCTCGAACTCCGATCCAGCCGAGTGTTGAGGGAGAGTTTTGTCAGCACGACGGCATGGTGACAATGATGATGTTCTACCGACGCAGGGCTTCGCCTAAGCACCGCTACAGTATTATCGAGGTGCACTATGGTGGAGGGGGGCACCGCACACGGCTAAATGATCAAATCAATTGTTGTGTCTCTGGGGTGCCCCTGCCCCGTATATAAAGGAGCAAGGGGGGAGGTGTGGCCGACCAGGAGGAGGTGCGCCAGGAGGAGTCCTACTCCCACCGGGAGTAGGACTCCCTCCCTTCCTTGTTGGATTAGGAGAACGGGGAAAGAGGAGGGAGAGAGGAAGGAAAGGGGGGGCGCCGCCCCCCTCTCCTTGTCCTATTCGGACTAGAGGGGGAGGGGCGCGCGGCCCTACCCTAGCCGCCTCTCCTCTTCTCCACTAAGGCCCACTATGGCCCATTAAGCTCCCGAGGGGGGGGGGGGTTCCGGTAACCCCTCGGTACTCCGGTAAAATCCCGATTTCACCCGGAACATTTCAGATATCTAAATATAGGCTTCCAATACATCAATCTTCATGTCTCGACCATTTCCAGACTCCTCGTCATGTCCGTGGTCACATCCGGGACTCCGAACAACCTTCGGTACATCAAAACTCATAATATAACCGTCATCGAAACTTTAAGTGTGCGGACCCTATGGATTCGAGAACTATGTAGACATGACCGAGACACGTCTCCGGTCAATAACCAATAGCCGAACCTGGATGCTCATATTGGCTCCCACATATTCTACAAAGATCTTTATCGGTCAGACCGCATAACAACATACGTTGTTCCGTTTGTCATCGGTATGTTACTTGCCCGAGATTCGATCGTCGGTATCTCAATACCTAGTTCAATCTCGTTACTGGCAAGTCTCTTTACTCATTCCGTAATACATCATCCTGCAACTAACTCATTAGTTTCAATGCTTGCAAGGCTTAAGTGATGTGCATTACCGAGTGAGCCCAGGGATACCTCTCCGACAATCGGAGTGACAAATCCTAATCTCGAAATACGCCAACCCAACAAATACCTTCGGAGACACCTGTACAGAACCTTTATAATCACCCAGTTTCGTTGTGACGTTTGGTAGCACACAAAGTGTTCCTACGGTAAACGGGAGTTGCATAATCTCATAGTCATAGGAACATGTATAAGTCATGAAGAAAGCAATAACAACATACTAAACGATCGAGTGCTAAGCTAACGGAATGGGTCAAGTCAATCACATCATTCTCCTAATGATGTGACCCCGTTAATCAAATGACAACTCATGTCTATGGCTAGGAAACATAACCATCTTTAATCAACGAGCTAGTCAAGTAGAGGCATACTAGTGACACTCTGTTTGTCTATGTATTCACACAAGTATTATGTTTCCGGTTAATACAATTCTAGCATGAATAATAAACATTTATCATGATATAAGGAAATAAATAATAACTTTATTATTGCCTCTAGGGCATATTTCCTTCAGTCTCCCACTTGCACTAGAGTCAATAATCTAGATTACACAGTAATGATTCTAAAACCCATGGAGTCTTGGTGTTGATCGTGTTTTGCTCGTGGAAGAGGCTTAGTCAACGGGTCTGCAACATTCAGATCCGTATGTATCTTGCAAATTTCTATGTCTCCCACCTGGACTAGTTCCCGGATGGAATTGAAGCGAATCTTGATGTGCTTGGTTCTCTTGTAAATCTGGATTCCTTCGCCAAGGCAATTGCTCCAGTATTGTCACAAAAGATTTTCATTGGACCCGATGCACTAGGTATGACACCTAGATCGGATATGAACTCCTTCATCCAGACTCCTTCATTTGCTACTTCCGAAGCAGCTATGTACACCGCTTCACACGTAGATCCCGCCACGACGCTTTGTTTAGAACTACACCAACTGACAGCTCCACCGTTCAATGTAAACACGTATCCGATTTGCGATTTAGAATCATCCGGATCAGTGTCAAAGCTTGCATCAACGTAACCATTTACAATGAGCTCTTTGTCACCTCTATAAATGAGAAACATATCCTTAGTCCTTTTCAGGTATTTCAGGATGTTCTTGACTGCTGTCCAGTGATCCACTCCTGGATTACTTTGGTACCTCCCTGCTAGGCTTATAGCAAGGCACACATCAGGTCTGGTACACAGCATTGCATACATGATAGAGCCTATGGCTGAAGCATAGGGAACATCTTTCATCTTCTCTCTATCTTCTGCAGTGGTCGGACATTGAGTCTTACTCAACTTCACACCTTGTAACACAGGCAAGAACCCTTTCTTTGCTTGATCCATTTTGAACTTCTTCAAAACTTTGTCAAGGTATGTGCTTTGTGAAAGTCCAATTAAGCGTCTTGATCTATCTCTATAGATCTTGATGCCCAATATATGAGCAGCTTCACCGAGGTCTTTCATTGAAAAACTCTTATTCAAGTATCCCTTTATGCTATCCAGAAATTCTATATCATTTCCAATCAGCAATATGTCATCCACATATAATATCAGAAATGCTACAGAGCTCCCACTCACTTTCTGTAAATACAGGCTTCTCCAAAAGTCTGTACAAAACCAAATGCTTTGATCACACTATCAAAGTGTTTATTCCAACTCCGAGAGGCTTGCACCAGTCCATAAATGGATCGCTGGAGCTTGCACACTTTGTTAGTTCCTTTTGGATCGACAAAACCTTCCGGTTGCATCATATACAACTCTTCTTCCAGAAATCCATTCAGGAATGTAGTTTTTACATCCATTTGCCAAATTTCATAATCATAAAATGCGACAATTGCTAACATGATTCGGACAGACTTAAGCATCGCTACGGGTGAGAAGGTCTCATCGTAGTCAATCCCTTGAACTTGTCGAAAACCTTTCGCAACAAGTCGAGCTTTATAGACAGTAATATTACCGTCAGCGTCAGTCTTCTTCTTGAAGATCCATTTATTCTCAATGGCTTGCCGATCATCGAGCAAGTCAACCAAAGTCCACACTTTGTTCTCATACATGGATCCCATCTCAGATTTCATGGCCTCAAGCCATTTTTCGGAATCTGGGCTCACCATCGCTTCTTCATAGTTCGTAGGTTCATCATGGTCTAGTAACATAACCTCCAGAACAGGATTTCTGTACCACTCTGGTGCGGATCTTACTCTGGTTGACCTACGAGGTTTAGTAACAACTTGATATGAAGTTCCATGATCATCATCATTAACTTCCTCACTAATTGGTATAGACGTCACAGGAACCGGTTTCTGTGATGAACTACTTTCCAATAAGGGAGCAGGTATGGTTACCTCACCAAGTTCTACTTTCCTCCCACTCAATTCTTTCGAGAGAAACTCCTTCTCAAGAAAGGATCCATTCTTAGCAACGAATGTCTTGCCATCGGATCTGTGATAGAATGTGTACCCAACAGTCTCCTTTGGGTATCCTATGAAGACACATTTCTCCGATTTGGGTTCGAGCTTATCAATTTGAAACTTTTTCACATAAGCATCGCAGCCCCAAACTTTAAGAAATGACAACTTTGGTTTCTTGCCAAACCACAGTTCATAAGGCGTCGTCTCAACGGATTTTGATGGTGCCCTATTTAACGTGAATGCGGCCGTCTCTAAAGCATAACCCCAAAATGATAGCGGTAAATCAGTAAGAGACATCATAGATCGCACCATATCTAGTAAAGTACTATTACGACGTTCGGACACACCATTACGCTGTGCTGTTCCGGGTGGCGTGAGTTGCGAAACTATTCCGCATTGTTTCAAATGTAGACCAAACTCGTAACTCAAATATTCTCCTCCACAATCAGATCGTAGAAACTTTATTTTCTTGTTACGATGATTTTCAACTTCACTCTGAAATTCTTTGAACTTTTCAAATGTTTCAGACTTATGTTTTATTAAGTAGATATACCCATATCTGCTTAAATCATCTGTGAAGGTGAGAAAATAATGATATCCGCAACGAGCCTCGATATTCATTGATCCACATACATCAGTATGTATGATCTCCAATAAATCAGTTGCTCGCTCCATAGTTCTGGAGAACGGCGTTTTAGTCATCTTGCCCATAAGGCACGGTTCGCAAGTACCAAGTGATTCATAATCAAGTGGTTCCAAAAGTCCATCAGTATGGAGTTTCTTCATGCGCTTTATACCGATATGACCTAAACGGCAGTGCCACAAATAAGTTGCACTATCATTATCAACTCTGCATCTTTTGGCTTCAACATTATGAATATGTGTATCACTACTATCGAGATTCATAAAAAATAGACCACTCTTCAAGGGTGCATGACCATAAAAGATATTACTCATATAAATAGAACAACCATTATTCTCTTATTTAAATGAATAACCGTCTTGCATCAAACAAGATCCAGATATAATGTTCATGCTCAACGCTCGCACCAAATAACAATTATTTAGGTCTAATACTAATTCCGAAGGTAGATGTAGAGGTAGCGTGCCGACGGCGATCACATCGACTTTGGAACCGTTTCCCACGCGCATCGTCACCTCGTCCTTGGCCAGTGTTCGCTTAATCCGTAGTCCCTGTTTTGAGTTTCAAATATAAGCAACAGAACCAGTATCAAATACCCAGGTGCTACTACGAGATCTGGTAAGGTACACATCAATAACATGTATATCACATATACCTTTGTTCACCTTGCCATCCTTCTTATCCGCCAAATACTTGGGGCAGTTCCGCTTCCAGTGACCAGTCTGCTTGTAGTAGAAGCACTCAGTCTCAGGTTTAGGTCCAGACTTGGGTTTCTTCTCTTGAGCAACAACTTGTTTGCTGTTCTTCTTGAAGTTCCCCTTCTTCTTCCCTTTGCCCTTTTTCTTGAAACTGGTGGTCTTATTGACCATCAACACTTGATGCTCCTTCTTGATTTCTACCTCCGCAGCCTTTAGCATCGCAAAGAGCTCGGGAATCGTCTTATCCATCCCTTGCATGTTATAGTTCATCATGAAACTTTTGTAGCTTGGTGGCAGTGATTGAAGAATTCTGTCAATGACGCTATCATCCGGAAGATTAACTCCCAGTTGAATCAAGTGATTGCAGTACCTAGACATCTTGAGTATATGCTCACTGACAGAACTATTCTCCTCCATATTGCAGCTGTAGAACTTATTGGAGACTTCATATCTCTCAATCCAGGCATTCTTTTGAAATATTAACTTCAACTCCTGGAACATCTCATATGCTCCATGACGTTCAAAACGTAAGTCCCGGTTCTAAGCCACAAAGCATGGCACACTAAACTATCAAGTAGTCATCAACACGTGACTGCTAGGCATTCAGAATGTCTGCAGTTGCTGGCGTAGGTGGTACACCTAGCGGTGCTTCCAGGACATAACTCTTCTGTGCAGCAATGAGGATAATCCTCAAGTTACGGACCCAGTCCGTGTAATTGCTACCATCATCTTTCAACTTTGCTTTCTCAAGGAACGCATTAAAATTCAACGGAACAACAACACGGGCCATCTATCTACAATCAACATAGACAAGCAAGATACTATCAGGTACTAAGTTCATGATAAATTTAAGTTCAATTAATCATATTACTTAAGAACTCCCACTTAGATAGACATCCCTCTAATCCTCTAAGTGATCACGTGATCCAAATCAACTAAATCATAACTGATCATCACGTGAAATGGAGTAGCTTTCAATGGTGAACATCACTTATGTTGATCATATCTTCTATATGATTCATGCTCGACCTTTCGGTCTCAGTGTTCCGAGGCCATATCTGCATATACTAGGCTCGTCAAGTTTAACTTGAGTATTCTGCGTGTGCAAAACTGGCTTGCACCCACTGTAGATGGACGTAGAGCTTATCACACCCGATCATCACGTGGTGTCTGGGTACGACGAACTTTGGCAACGGTGCATACTCAGCGAGAACACTTCTATCTTAAAATTTAGTGAGAGATCATCTTATAATGCTACCGTCAATCAAAGCAAGATAAGATGCATAAAAGATAAATATCACATGCAATCAATATAAGTGATATGATATGGCCATCATCATCTTGTGCTTGTGATCTCCATCTCCGAAGCACCGTTATGATCACCATCGTCACCGGCGCGACACCTTGATCTCCATCGTATCATCATTGTCGTCTCGCCAATCTTGTGCTTCCACGACTATCGCTACCGCTTAGTGATAAAGTAAAGCATTACAGGGCGATTGCATTGCATACAATAAAGCGACAACCATATGGCTCCTGCCAGTTGCCGATAACTCGGTTACAAAACATGATCATCTCATACAATAAAATTTAGCATCATGCTTTGACCATATCACATCACAACATGCCTTGCAAAAACAAGTTAGACGTCCTCTACTTTGTTGTTGCAAGTTTTACATGGCTGCTATGGGTTGAGCAAGAACCATTCTTACCTACGTATCAAAACCACAATGATAGTTTGTCAAGTTGGTGCTGTTTTAACCTTCGCAAGGACCGGGCGTAGCCGCACTCGGTTCAACTAAATTTGGAGAAACTGACACCCGCCAGCCACCTGTGTGCAAAGCACGTCGGTAGAACCAGTCTCGCGTAAGCGTACGGGTAATGTCGGCCCGGGCCGCTTCATCCAACAATACTGCCGAACCAAAGTATGGCATGCTAGTAAGCAGTATGGCTTATATCGCCCACAACTCACTTGTGTTCTACTCGTGCGTATGACATCTACGCATAAAACCAGGCTCAAATGCCACTGTTGGCGAACGTAGTAATTTCAAAAAAATTCCTACGCACACGCAAAATCATGGTGATGCATAGCAACGAGAGGGAAGATTGTTGTCCATGTACCCTCGTAGACCGAAAGCGGAAGTGTTAGCACAACGCGGTTGATGTAGTCGTACGTCTTCACGATCCGATCGATCAAGTACCGAAGCATGGCACCTCCGAGTTCAGCACACGTTCAGCCCGATGACATCCCTCAAACTCCGATCCAGCCGAGTGTTGAGGGAGAGTTTCGTCAACACGACGGCGTGGTGACAATGATGATGTTCTACCGATGCAGGGCTTCGCCTAAGCACCGCTACAGTATTATCGAGGTGGACTATGGTGGAGGGAGGCACCGCCCACGGTTAAAAGATCAAATCAATTGTTGTGTCCCTGGGGTGCCCCCTGCTCCCGTATATAAAGGAGCAAGAGGGGAGGTGCGGCCGGCCAGAAGGAGGCGCGCCAGGAGGAGTCCTACTCCCACCGGGAGTAGGACTCCCTCACTTCCTTGTTCGATTAGGAGAAGGGGAAAGAGGAGGGAGAGAGGAAGGAAAGGGGGGCGCCCCCCCTCTCCTTGTCCTATTCGGACTAGAGGGGGAGGGGCGCGCGGCCCTGCCCTAGTCACCTCTCCTCTTCTCCACTAAGGCCCACTATGGCCCATTAAGCTCCCGGGGGGGTTCCGGTAACCCCTCGGTACTCCGGTAAAATCCCGATTTCACCCGGAACATTTCCGATATCCAAATACAGGCTTCCAATATATCAATCTTCATGTCTCGACCATTTCGAGACTCCTCGTCATGTCCGTGATCACATCCGGGACTCTGAACAACCTTCGGTACATCAAAACTCATAAACTCATAATATAACAGTCATCGAAACTTTAAGCGTGCGGACCCTATGGGTTCGAGAACTATGTAGACATGACCGAGACACGTCTCCGGTCAATAACCAATAGCGGAACCTGGATGCTCATATTGGCTCCCACATATTCTACAAAGATCTTTATCGGTCAGACCGCATAACAACATACTTTGTTCCCTTTGTCATCGGTATGTTACTTGCCCGAGATTCGATCGTCGGTATCTCAATACCTAGTTCAATCTCATTGCCGGCAAGTCTCTTCACTCGTTCCGTAATACATCATCCTGCAACTAACTCATTAGTTGCAATGCTTGCAAGGCTTAAGTGATGTGCATTACCGAGTGGGTCCAGAGATAGCTCTCCGACAATCGGAGTGACAAATCCTAATCTCGAAATACGCCAACCCAACAAATACCTTCGGAGACACCCGTAGAGCACCTTTATAATCACCCAGTTACGTTGTGACGTTTGGTAGCACACAAAGTGTTCCTCCGGTAAACGGGAGTTGCATAATCTCATAGTCATAGGAACATGTATAAGTCATGAAGAAAGCAATAGCAACATACTAAACGATCGAGTGCTAAGCTAACAGAATGAGTCAAGTCAATCACATCATTCTCCTAATGATGTGATCTCGTTAATCAAATGACAACTCATGTCTATGGCTAGGAAACATAACCATCTTTGATCAATGAGCTAATCAAGTAGAGGCATACTAGTGACACTCTGTTTGTCTATGTATTCACACAAGTATTATGTTTCCGGTTAATACAATTCTAGCATGAATAATAAACATTTATCATTATATAAGGAAATAAATAATAACTTTATTATTGCCTCTAGGGCATATTTCCTTCAGTCCATCCAACATGTTATCCCTCAAAATTTCATTCATTTTGAACATTTCAAACACGAAATTTAACCGAGTTTGATATTACATACAAAACTGACGATATTCAACTAGTCCAGCATATATTACATATAAACTGGTTCACGGATGGTAACAAATCCTTCAGCAAAACCAATCGTGCACGATGGGCCAAGGATCACACATGCTCTTTTTATTTGCACACGGTTCAGGTTTTATATCGTGTACGATTTATTCATCGCACACAATTCAATGCTATCGCTGCATTAAGGAGGTTAATAAGACAGATCTGCACTAGTGACATGAGATTTTGTGCTAGTCGGAGTTGATTTCATGTTGTCCAGAGAAGTTGTGCGTACTATATTGGTTTGTTCCATTCACTGTCTTTGGATGTAAAACGTTGAAAGTCTGAGAGCAGCTATTTAGCTCCCGAGCTTATCTGCTCCCGCCATGAACAGCAAAATAAGAAAAAAAATGGAAATATAAAAAAAACTGATTTTTTTGCGTGGAAGATGTATTACTGCGTGAGTTCCGTGCCAATTTTGGCGCGTTTGGGCATCCGAGTAGCCCTCAAGAAAATTGATATGGACCTCGCGCACTGAAACATTTCCCATGCAAAAAAGTTAGATTTTTTTATTTTTTTTATTTACTATTCACCAGATGCAAATGAACTTAGGTTAAAAAGTCAATATTAGTGAAAGACCTCATTTCTCCTCTTAATATATACTACTACGATGCAATTTCTCAAGATTATTCTGAGATATAATCACATGTTATAGACATGCTATTTTTTTAGAAAAGGAGGATGCACCTCCAGCCTCTGCATCTGGGTAATGCATGTGGCCATTTTATTTATTATTCACAAGGACCTTACAAAGTAATACAACAGTAAGCACGAAGCCATCATCTAGATGACACCTGTCGCTAGTCCTATCCCCTTAAAGAAGGGGTGCCATGACCTCCGGCTTGATCACATTTCAGAAGCTCTGGAAGAACTTAACTGGAAGGCCATCCAGGCCAGGAGCCGAGGTTGGGTTCATGCCCTTGATGGCAGCCCAAACCTCGTCCTTAGAGAAGGGGCCGTAAGAGCCGCGTTCTCAGGCGCAGAGACAAGTTGGCGACCAGACCAACAGCCAGGAGCCAGGGATAAGCCGCTCCGAGGAGCGGCTGTGAACATGGACCTATAGAAGCCGCCGACGTGGAACCTAATGTCCTGCGGGGATTGCAGGAGGGTCGTGCCATCCCAAAGAAGGGGGGTGGTGTTGCGCCTGCGATGGCCATTCGCGATGGCTTGGAAGTAAGCCGTATTCGCGTCGCCCTTCAGGACCCATTTCTGAGCCCCATGCAACTGCCAGTAGGCCTCTTCATCAGTGTAAATGATAGAGAGCTGATCCTCCAAGTCATAGCGGGAGAGCCACTCCTCGGGGGAGAGGCCGGTAGCGTCGGTACGAAGATCCAAGGCTTGGATCGCAGACAGAAGAGCCTTCTTACGCTCGCGGAGGTCACGCCCGAGGTTGGCGCCCCACCCTTTCATGAACTGTCGGCCACGCTTGGCGCAGATGTGCGAAGAGTCGACAGCGGAGGGAGGGCGAGCAGGAGACAGCGAGAGAGCCCGAGTCTCCAACCACCGGGCGCCGACCGCGTCGATGAAGCCAGCTTGGGACAGCCAAAATGTCTCAAACCGGAAATGAGGGGGAACCGGGGGGCGTTCATCAGCCGAAGAGAGAAGGAGGGGGACGTGGTCAGAGCCAATCCGGGTGATGGCCTGGAGGGAGGCGAGGGAGCAGCGGAGGTCCCATTCCGGGGAAACTAGGACCCGATCCAGAATGGACTGGGTCGGGGCAGCCTGACGGTTTGTCCAGGTGAACCTAGCACCAACCCGGTCGATCTCATGGAGCCCAAGATCAGCAATGCAGTCGTTGAACACTTGCATAAGGCCAAAGTTGACGTTGGCATTGCTCTTGTCCTCCGCAAACCTAAGGATATTAAATTCACCCCCTACAACAACAAGCAGCGATGCCGCTGACACCTTCTGGTGAAGCTCCTCGAGGAAGGATGCAGATCGACTGTGGTCGGCAGGGCCGTAGAAAATAATGACCTCCCACTTGAAATTTAGGGAGCGTTCAAAAATCTCCATGCTAACAAAGAACTGACCCCGGTCCATACTACCCACCTCGAATGTGGTATCCTTCACACCTAACAGGATGCCGCCGGAATGGCCCGCGGTCCCACTAGAAGGGAGCCAATGCCAGGCGAAAAGGTGGGAGCTCAGGCGGTCAAGCTCTGGGAGGGAGAAATCCGTGCGCATGGTCTCCTGGATGGCCACAATGTCAATGTGCTCGTCACGAATGTACTCGATGAGTTGGCGGCGACGGCCATCGTGACCGAAACCGCGGATGTTCCAGAAGAGGGCACGCATCACACAGCCATTGAGGGGCTGCTTGACCCCAGGACACAAGATGCGCTTTGGGCGCGGAGAGCAGCCGTCCGAGAACGGGTACGACCCCGAAGCTCGGCAGCGGACAGGGGAGGATTCCACCAATCCTACGAGGAGGGGGCGGCCATGTTTCCACCGACTCGGACGACGAGTCGGGGGGCAAGAGTAGGGCTGCTCTAGCCGCAGCCAGCCTACCGTCGAGTATCTCGCGGGCCCTAATGGCCTCGATCTGGGCTAAGGGGGAGCCGACCTCCCCCCTAAAGATGATTGCGGAGTCAGTCGTGATCTTCACAAGGTTTCCAAGCGGAATCGACTCGAGAGCAGAGAAGGAACAAGTAGCTGCCGAGGGAGGGACTGAAGGGGTACCTGGCTCTAGGTTCCGTGCAGCGGCACGGAGCTCTGCCCGCTCGCGGATGGGCAGCACCGGGCAACCCTCCGGGCGTGCCGCGTCCAGCCGAGCACTCCGGCGAGAAGCAGCCGCCGGAGAGGAGGCCGAACGGGCGCGCCGAGAGAAGGCCAGGATGCGTGGAGGCGGAGGTGGGGCAGCCAGGGGGTGGTCACCTGGGACTCCCGGTCCAGGCCAGAGACCGCAGCGGGGAGTATCTGAAGAGCCGGGGTCGGAGTGGAAGAAGGCGATGGCATCGGTGTCGAGGAAGACGGTGGTGGAGCCGAGTTGATGACGAGATCCGTCCGGGCCACAGGCGGGGCCGGGGACGACAGGGGTGCCGCGGTCGAAGATGGCGAGGCGGCCGACTGGGCGACGACGGGGGTGGCGCCGGTGGAGGGGTCAGGGGCGGCCACCCCGCCACCATCGAGCGAGGGGGGCGGGTCCTGGGACACCGACCCTGTAGGGGGAGGGCCATGTCCAGGACCAGCCCGGCTGGACCGGCGGAGACCGGGGAGCGTGGAGAGGAAGCGGGGCAGACGACCAGGCCCACACTGGAGGCGTCGCTGGCGGCCGGAGACACGGCCACATGATCAAGGGGGGCCTCGAGGGAGGGGGCCGGCGCGGCCTGGCGCCCATGCCCGCCGTCGACCGGAGGCGAAGGCGATCGGGACTGCGACTTGGAGGCCGAGTCATCCGACCCCTCTCCGTCCTCTGACCTGCGGCAGCGGGGGCGGTGTCTACCGTGGTAGTCCCCCCGGCTCCCGGGTTACCGCCAGGGGGCCCATCATCGGTGAAGCGGGGGCGGACAACGTGGTTGGGAGGCTCGGGGGCGATGCGGAGGTTGTAGCCCCGGTCGTTGAAGAAAACGCGGACGGTGACGTGGAGCTTGGAGGAGTTTAGACACTTGACCTTGACCCGGACCTCCTCCTCCTTGCGGAGGGAGAGCTCGTCGACCACCACCACCTTTCCCAGGATCTGGGACATCTGGCGGATGACGAGCTCGGACCGGGTGATGTCGGGGAGGCCACCCATGAGGAGCCATGCGGTGTCCAGAACAGCCACCGAAGGGGCATCGAGGACCGGCTCAGTGATGTCGACGACGAGCTGGTTGAGGACGAGGGTGATCCGGCCACTACGAGTGGCGTAGCCGTAACTGACGGTGTCGGGGAAGATCACGGTGAAGATGTGGCCGGCTGTGGGAGTGACCGCCCAGTCCCGCTGGCGACGGTAGAGGTGGTTGAGCTCAGCCTCAATCATCTCCGGGGATGCCACCCCGTCGACCACCGTAACGATCGCCTGAAGGGAGGTGGTGGGCGGGGGAAGATCCGGGACCTCAAGATGGAAGAACCCAAGCCCCTCAATGCCGTGGCCGTACATCATGAGCTCGGATGTCACAGGGCGGTCCGGGCAGAGGAGAGCAGCACTGGGGGTTGACACAGTTGACTTGCGAATGACCCGGCACCCCGCAATTGAAACACGGGGGGCGAGGGAGGTTGGAGACGGGACCCGGGGCGGCGGAGGTGCCCGGGGCCGAGGACGGAGGGGCGGGCGGGTTGCCACGGCCTTGGCCGCGGCGCTTCTTCTTCTTGGCAGGGCCTTGGCGGCCGCGAGAGGGAGCGCCGCCCGAGGTGGCGGCCGAGGTAGGGGCCGAGGCGTGGGGCGGCACGTATTTCCGGGAAGCCGGCGCGGCTGCCGGGGCTTGGACGCGCGGGGACGGGGGGCGCGCAGCACGAGCTAGGGAAGGGCTGCGGCCTCGACGAGGCGCCGGAGAGGGCGAGCGGCGGCGCGGGCGCCAATCACCCGAGGCGGCAGGACGAGGGGAGCGGGAGCGGCCCCGAGCATCGTGGCGAGGCGGGAAGCGGTGGTCGTCCCGACGGCCCTCGCGGAGCTTGCGCCGGAGCTCCTCCTTGCGGCGGAGGGCGTCGGGGGAGGGGCGATGTGGGTCGCGGCGGTCCTCTGCCCGCCTCTTGGGACGGGACGTCCCGTCCTCCCAGTCACGGGGCATGGCCAAGCGCGGAGGAGGAGGGGGAGACGCGGGGGAAGGGGGGACGGTGGCGGATGCGCTCGGGGGAGGCGCGAGGTCGGAGCGAGCGAAGACGGACGTGGCGGCGGAGGGAGGGAATGAAGCGGTCGGGAGGCCCCCCGGGAGCCAGATCGATCTCCCCAGGGAATTGGGCCTAGGGCACGAGCGCGGCCCGGGAGGGGCCAACCAGCCCAACTGGAGGGGCGCGGGCTCAGAGGGGGGACGGGCCGGTTGGGCTGGCGCACGGCCCAGGATGCCACGTCCCGCCGGGCCACAGCCCAGCAAGCAGGAGGCAGACGCGTCCCGTAGGGTTTCTCCCCGGGGAGCGAAACCCACCGCCGCCGCCGCCGGCGAGCCCGAGGGGGAGGCCAGGCACACACGCCGTTGGGAGTGGCTAACGCGGAGGCACAGGACGGAGGGGCCAAAGGATGCGATGAAGGGGCGAAATGGCGACGAGCGAACGGGCGGAGCCGCGGGGGCAGGTCGCAGTGAGCCGCAGGCGGGACAGGGGCCAACTCCGGCGAGCCACAAGCGACCGGGCGACGCCAGGACATGCTTGCTCCGCCCCGCTCGGAACGGCCGACCACGCCCCAAGTCCGGAGCCGCCGTCGGCGAGCTCCACCAGCCCCCAAGGGCGCACCTTGCGGCCCTTACGCCCGAGACGAGCTCGAGGGCGAAGTCGGCGACTGCAGCGGCCGCGAGCCGGCGACCGAACCCCGCACGCGGGGGGCTGGGTCACCAGCCCTCCAGGGCAGCGCAGCGTGACGGGACGCGGCGGCCAGGGGAGGGGAGGCACAGGCCGGAGGGGGGAATGGCTCCTCGTCGGCCAAATCCACCTAGCGGAGGCGTGGGGCCGTAGCAGGGGCGGGCGAGGAGGACAGAGGAACGGGGGCGACGCCGGGGGTCGACGGGGCGGGAGGGACCGGACAGGCGGAGGAGGGCGCTGTCACCGGAGCGACACCGGAGCACGGGGAGGCGTCGGAGGCGGCCACTAGCGCGGGCAGGGGCGGGGCGCCTGCGCAATTGCTAGAGCCCGAGAGCGCCATCCCACCGTCTTCATGTGGCAATGGATTCACGGTCGGCTTCCGTCAGGGGTTGAGATTCGCAAGCGCAATGGCCCGGGTTCTGGCCTCTGTCCCCTTTGTGATACCCCCGAAGACTCGAACCACATCTTCTTCTCCTGCGTATCTGCTCAGTTCGTTTGGAGCCGCTTTAGAGAGGCGGTTGGTGGAGATTGGTGCCACTCCAACTTCCCCGACCTCTTCGCCGAATTACAGGCCTCCCCGCTACCCTCTTGCCATATTAGGTGGCTTGAGATTGAGGTTCTCGCGTGGACGCTCTGGACTATTCGCAATAAACTTGTGATTCAGCTCTCCCCTCTTTGACATTCTACTGACACCCTCTTCAAACTGTCTGGTTACTTGCAGCTCTGGCGGCCGCTTAGCCGCCCTCGGGATCGGGACGCCATCTCCGCCTTCATCGCCGACCTCCGCTCGATGGCCGTCCGCCTGTCACCGCCCCCTCCGCTGCCTCCTCCTGAGCCTGATTAGTCGTCTGCTGCTCTCCGGCTACGGCCTTGGCCACGGCTGAGCCTTCTCTTTTATTTTGTGTGTTTTGGGCTTGTTGAGTTGTGCCCTCAGCAGTACCTCTGGACCTTTATTGTGTGACTTGGGTGTGTGTGTTTTGAACTAGTCCTTGTATGTGCTCTTGGCGGTTTGCTTTATTTATAAAGCGGGGTGAAAGCCTTTTTTGGTAGAGAAGGGGTGCCGAATGTCCGGGCCACATACCAAACAGACATCACACCACAACCTAACATCTAAAGCCGGATGCCACATCCAAACCACATAGGCGGGACTGAGTAACACTTCGGTCCGATGCACTCACAGTGAGTACCACACGCACACACTGCAAGGGTCGTCACCTCCGTCTTCCATCGATCCATCCTGAAAGCATGTATTGTCGTATCGACCTTGTTAGGCCTCTCTGCCATCGACGCCACCTGATGCCAGACAACGCCGTCCTCCCACGCGTGTCCATCACCACACATCTGACGCCGAGCCTCCACTGCTCCACGCCGCCGAGAACTACCATCATGAATATATAGAAAGAAACACCGCTCCACCGAAGAAGTCGTCCGTTGGTCCCTCGAGCACGAGTGCATCTCCAAGAATGCCACCCCCAAGGGGGTAACGACACATGATTGCCGATGTCATCCGATCAACTGGTGTAGGGTTTCCCCCAGAGGTATTGGGTGGGGTTGGGAGTTTCACCTCGATGATGCATGCCTGGGATAGACATTCTAATACTAATAAAAAAAGCAACCCGGTGCATGTAGCTCCCGCTTGCGCAGGGTCCGAGGAAAGGTCCGACCACTTTCGGTACTTGAACCCGTGACCTCATCGTCACAAGCAACAGCTTTTACCACTGCGCCAAGGCTCTCCTTCACACATGCTAATACTAATACTGGATCTTAATTACTTCCTCCCCACATTACTCGTCGCTCAAATGGATACATCTACGTGTTGAAATACGTTTAGATACATCTATTTGATGACAAGTAGTATGGATTGGAGAGTAGTTTTTTTTAGTGAGTATCTTAATTAGTTTGTTGGATGAGCTGGTCGTCGCATGCAACACCGGCAAAGGACGCCGATGTTGCTGACTGCGCTGGCATATGATATGGCTTGGATCTCACAGAAAGAAATATGGGGCAGATCAACCGAAAGTGTAAAAGTTTCTTCCATGAGTACGATTTTCAGGAATGCGACGTGCGTGCGTGCATGCATGTGAAGCAGAAAGGCGTTCCAAAAGACAAAATGTACATATGGGTTGGTGTTAGCTCGTAGTATTGCCCACGTGCTGTGTCATTGATCTTCACGTAGCACGTGCTTATATAAGGCGCGCCATACGTTTACACTGCAACCTTTTTGTTCCGTCGTCGTTTGATTGTGGCCTTTGGCTTTTGGAACTAGCACGTACGCATCCAAAGGTATCCGTGCGGTACGTGAGGTTCCCGCAATAAACCTTAACAATCATATGTGGACAATGAACACGAATTTGGGGAAGTTGCCGTCGTACAACGACCGTATTGATCCTAATTAACTGTGACCCGACGGCCTGACCATGTTAGGTTAGATGATGCTTGTCAAGAGAATTAAGTTGGACCGGAACTAAAACGGAAAAAGGTTAGATCGAACTAACTGCACACCAAAAGTCCACTGGTGAATGCTCGTGTGCGTTGAAATGAGATGCGGGTCAAAGCTAGGTGTGCCCTGCCGACATGTGGCCCTCCAGAAAAGGACTTGACTATTTGTACATGCTCACATACATGTATGTATACTCACCCTTACAAATGCACATATGCACACCGTACACCTATGAGCAATTCCAAAATACTGAGCCGGCAAAACAATTTAAGAGAATGCTTCCTTCGACTGAACAAACATTGTTGGGAAGCATGAAATAAATTTAGGAAAATGGGAGCACCAATGCCAAGTCTAGATTTGAACCCCAGTGGACTGGTTCCAGCACGAAGAACTTAATCATCTGAGCTAGGCTTAGTTAGCTATAAAGTTATTATTTTAATACAAAAGAGGATAGTACATCTATATATTACTATTATTATTGGAAAAAAATTCCGTTATACTCACCAAAGCAATACAAAGAACACCAAGTGTAACAGAAATTATATCCAAATTCGAAGACCAACTAGCGATGACTACAAAAACTGAAACGAGCCGAAGGTGCATCATCATCATCGCCCCCTCTTCATCGGAGCCAGGAAAACCTTGTTGTAATAGACGGTCTGAAAGTCATTGTGCTAAAGTCCTGTAGGACCAGCACACCAAAACAGCAATTGTCGCCGATGAAGTGAATTGTAGACCAGAATGATCCAACCTATGCACACGACTGTAGATAAACGAAAACTGGAATGATGTAGAACGAGCCAACTTATAGGAAAAATAAACAAAAACTTGAGACCATCTGTCTTGTCTTGCGGGAGAATCTTCATAACCTTACTCATAAGAGTGGTTGGGTAACAGCCAAGTATTAGGGTGTAGTAACCTATCAATAAGTATTTCCTTAATGGTGAACCAAGGTTTATCGAACCAGAAGGTGTTTTTCCAGCAAATAAAGTTACCGGTACCTACACAGAAAACACAAAACAAGCTTTTCCCCAACACGACAAGAAAGCTGTCAAGCTTCTTGTCTTGCTAGTTACAAGATTAAATTACATGGTACAATTGGAACTAATAGATAGATAAAATAAACAAAACATTACAACAAGGAAATACTTTTTCTGGTAAAGTTTTCAGTATAAGAAGATAGACCCCCAAGGGCCATAGGTTCACTAGTGGCATCTCTCATAAGCAAGACAATGTAGTGTGGTGAACAATTACAATTGGACAATAATTAAATTGTAATATTTATATTTATGACTATGATAATTCATAGTATAATCTCATATAAGCATTACATTCATGATATGCAGACCGTTATCCAACTACATCTACGACTAATACTCCATCCAAACACCGCTATACAACATCCATCTCAAAGTATTAAGTTCATGACAATCAAAGCATTGCAATAAGCAAGATGACATAATGGAGACACTGGAATATCAAATAATATGACAAGAAACCATCGTTTTATCCTTAATGAAAACAATACAATATGAGTCTTGGCCGTTTCTATCACTAGGATATAGATCAGCGCAATATTACAACCCACCATAGTTCACAACTCTCTCTGAAGATTTACCCATCAAACTTGGCCAAAGAAGACAAATAGACCGGAAAGCATACAAAGCTATTCAGTTATACAACAAAGAAACTTCAAAAGATTCAATTGATTTCAATGATCTAATCATAAAGTGACAATTTGTCATATCCCAACAAACTTACCACTGATTACATCAGATAGATCTAGATCACGTGAGGCAACTCACGAGAACGTGGTATTGAAGAGAGAGAGAGAGAGAGAGAGAGAGAGAGAGAGAATGTCATCTAGCTACTACTGTGGACCCTAAGGTCCTAAAGAAATTACTCACATATGGTCATGGAGGCAGCAAGATTGATGAAGAAGCCTCCGGCAGAGTACCAGAACACGCCTTCAGAATAGATCTCGGAACGGAAACTTGCGATGGCGGAAAAACTTGATATTAAGGGTTTCGCGAAATATGGGGTTTATAGGTGGAAGAATGGAGCTAAGGCGGTGCAGGGGGACCACATAGCATAGGGGCACAGGTCAGCCGCTGGCCGCGCCCCTACCCGTTTGGAGGCCCTGTGGGTCCTCTCATCTGGCTCCGGCACTTTATGGACCCTTCTATTAAATCCCGTGGTATTTTGATCCTCATAGATATTGATTTCCTAGGAAAACAAAAACATGCAGGAAATAACAACTGACAGTGGGCATTAAATTAATAGATTAGTCTAGAAAAATAATATAAAATGCTATAAAATATACAAAAGTGATATTATAACATCATGAAACTATCGGAAATTATAGATACGTTTGAGACGTGTCACATGTGACCGAGCGGCGAAAAATACACTACTAAAAAAAGTGTTCCAAAAGGGACTGTTGCGCGTGTGTCAATATTGACGAATTCAACCAAAGGTCTAACATTGTCCCCCCTGTTACGAAAATAGGTATCGAGCCAGCACCGTTAACAAGGTCGCGAGACATACACGTAAAAAAATGCCTGGTCTAGCTGAAAAGGCGAGGTTGTGTGTTTTCATCCGGAGGAAATGCATGCTTGTTTTTGAAACCATACCAGTACTCTTCAATGGTGGAAGCCTGTTGTTGGAGGTGGACACGGCAGAAGCTCCTTCAATAAGCTTTGATTCAGTTGCCTTCCCACCCTTCACTCTTTGCATCAACCATCGTGGTGGTAGCATGAGAGATGGGGGCATATATAGCTTCAACTCCATCAGATTTGGTGCACTGAGTGGTAAGAGAGAGGCATGGCTTTGATGATATTTGTTCTACCACACATGCGAAACGGCGACCTCGACAATAGATTTGTAGATCCAATGACTAGATGTCTCTCATGCGTGGCTTCGAAGGCTAGGTCGAGTAGTCGGCCTCACGCGGATCCCGTGCGCCTTCATCTTCAACCTCAATCTTCGTGAGGCCCCATTTCCATTGTCGTGTGATGTCATGACAAGGAGGTTATTGTCAGGGATAGTCAACAGGTGCTTGCCTGTCATCTTTGACAAGGTTGGCAATCACACGAGGACTGAATTGTGTTTAAGAGTTTTATTAGAGGTTCTTTGTACAAAATGGAAGAACTTATGTTTAATTTCTTTGGGGTCATTCACAAGGATTTTAGCTCTAGAGTCCTTCGTGACCCTTCCAGCTGTAAAACTAAAACCATAGCGTGATTACACTCTCTTTCAGAGACAAAGTGTAACCGCACCACATACGCCGTAATTATGCATGATGTGTGAAGAGGATTTGTGGCACGTAAATCCGTGATCACTCAATTGCCTTGTGATTCGCAAATTAGATTGCCCCCCATGTGATTAGGGCTTAATTATAGTAATGGGATCCATGCATGCAACTTTTGATAGAGAGTTCATGCCGACTAGCCACAGTGGGGAATAATTTAGACCAGTAACATGCATATATTACTAGTCTATGTTACTATCTTTATAGTGGGGAGTAACATATGTGTGGTATTATGCATCACATCATTTATTAGGTTATAGACTCATCTTGCCTTGGTATATGTGATGTTACTCATAGTACTACTAGTAACTAGCTATGTTACTACATGTCTCTCTTTCTTCATTAACCGCTCGCAACATCATCTATTTTATCTAGATATGTGTGATGTTACCACTTATGTTACTTCCACAGTGGGTAGTCTTACACATCCCACCTCACATGCTTTTTTTGACTTATAAATTTAAATCTATTATATCTTTTGAATCTAAAGTCCAATTTATATTTTGTTATCATATTTGTGTTCATTTTGAAGAGGGCTTCAAAATAAGAAACTTTTGAAAACATTTTGACATGTTTTTTTAATTTTTTTTGCAAAGTTTCAACTGCTGAAGCCTAATAGAAATGAACCGTAAAACTAGTCACAGTGGGGAGTAACTTAGAGTAGTAACATGCGTATGTTACTACTCTATCTTACTACCTCCACAGTGGGTAGTAACATATGTGTTGTGTCATGCATCACTTCATTTATTAGGTTATAGACTCATCTTTTCTTAATATGTGATGTTACAGTAACTAGTTATGTTACCACATGCCTTTCTTTCTTCATTAATTACATGCCACATCATCTATTTTGTCTAGATAAGTGTAATGTTATCACCTATATTATTCCCACTGTGGGTAGTCTAAAATCAGCTACTAGTATCAATCAAGGTATTAACTCCATGCATCGTCAACTGTTCCTCCAGGATCTACCAAAACAGATACTTCCTCTGTCTCAAAATTTTTGTCTTAAATTCGTCTAGAAACGGATGCATTTAGTACTAAAACGTGACTTGATACATCCGTATCTAGACGAATCTAAGACAAGAATTTTGGGATGGAGGGAGTACTAAGATTCGTATCAATCAAGGTATTAACTCCATGGTCGGTTTCGCATACGAACATGCAGTGTACCAAGCACAAAGCGAATTATTGGACGGAGAAGAGAACTGCACATGTACAGCTAGCAGAGAGTTAACTGAAGCTAGAAAACTCTACTGCACTAATCAACCTTGGCATTTCAAAGTCAATGCGAGCCAGGCGATCGAGAGGCCGGGAGAAGAAGAAGGAACAGTCGAATAGGTGAATATTAATATGTTCTTTATTGTACTCTATATAAAACAAAGAAATTAGCGAAGCCGAAACAAAAGGGTCAAAGCTACGCGCAGAACGTTTCGTGGTCAGCGCGCGGTGGCCGCCCTGGCCCGTCCGTCCGGCAACCGCGCGCGACCCGATCGACCTCACCTCCCTCCCGCGAGGAAATGGCCATCACCCTTATTAATTCGCCATGCCCACCATTTCCTGATTTCTTTTCTCCTGCCACACCAACCAAATTGTTCATCGCCACACCTATCATTTCATTATTTTTTTCTGACTGAAAGCAGCCAGCCTGCGTTTCAGATAAGACTACTCGCAAATTGCATGGTCGTGTAGAAGAATCTGCCCAACTAAGACTTCCACGGTTTCATCTCTCACCGTCGACTTCTGTTCTCTCTCCTTCTAACTCTCGCCCTATAAATCCATCTCTCGTCTGTCTCCTTCGGCTTCAGAAGCTACCTCGCTTGGACGACCAGAGCCATCCCTGTCTACTTGCTAGAGCTTCTCCTAGCTTCATGCATGTGTACATAGCTAGATATAGATAAACATATATACAGAGTGCGTTGCGTACACGGTGCGATACGACCAAGAGGCAATGGAGGGGCTGCCGGCGCAGGTGGAGGTTCCGTCCTACTTCCTGTGCCCGATCTCCATGGAGATCATGCGGGACCCTGTGACGCTCTCGTCCGGGATCACCTACGACCGGGAAAGCATCGAGCGCTGGGTGTTCACCGACGGCCACGGCGAGTGCCCGATGACCAAGCAGAAGCTCGGCGCCGCCGACCGGGAGCCCACGCCCAACCACACGCTCCGCCGGCTCATCCAGGGCTGGTGCGCGGTGCACGCGGTCGAGAGGTTCCCCACCCCGCGCGCTCCCATCGATGCCGCGCGCGTGGAAACCATCGTGGACGCGGCCAGGCGGGGGCAGGACCTGCTGGTGGCGTCCCTGAGGGAGCTCGCGGACATCGTCGCCGAGAGCGATTGCAACCGGCGCTGCGTCGAGAGCACACCGGGCGCCGTGGCGTTCCTCGTGTCCGTCGTCAAGAAGCACGCCGCAGACGACACGCGCAAGCCTTTAGAATCCCAGGAGGATCAGATGTTCGGCTCCGTGGTCGATCCGCCAAAGGCGAGCTCGCCGGAGGACGTAGCTTTAAGCATTCTGTATTCGCTTAGACTCTCCGAGGGAAGCTGGAAGAGAGTCTTGGAACGCGGCGACAATTTCTTGGATACCATGGCGTCCGCGCTGAGGCGGCCAAGCTACCTCTCGCGCACGCACGGCATCCAGCTTCTCAAGGCGGCGGTTTCGGAGATGCCACCGGCGCAGCTGACCTCGGCAAGCGCCGAGCTGGTGGAGGGAGTGGTGTCGGTGGTGACAGATAAGCTTTCCGGGAAGGCGGTCAAGATCGCACTCCAGGTGCTCTGCCGGCTATGCCTCTGGGGCCGGAACCGCGTCAAGGCCGTCGAGGCCGGCGCCGTCGGGGCGCTCGTGGAGTTGCTCCTCGATGAGTGCTGTGGAGGAAGCAAGCGGGCGTCCGAGCTCGCGATCGTGGTAATGGACCATCTCTGTGGCTGCGCTGAAGGGCGTTTGGAGCTTGTGGCGCACCCGGCAGGTCTGGCGGTTATGGCGAGGGCGGTGACACGAGTGTCCGCCGCGGGGACGGAGAGCGCGGTGCGCGCCCTGCACGCGGTGGCGAGGCACTCGGCGACCCCAGCAGTGTTGCAGGAGATGCTGGCGGTCGGGGTGGTGGTGAGGCTGCTGTTCCTGGTGCAGACCGGCGCCGCGGGCGATCGGCCGAGGGAAAGGGCGAGGGAGATGCTCAAGATGCACGCCAGGGTGTGGAGAGGCTCGCCGTGCTTCACGCCACAATTGGATGCATCCTACCCTTCTTGATATCACATGCAAGTATCTTCTTCGCCTTATCATATGATCCTGCATGGCATGCAGTTGTCCTTTTAGGTTTCCTAATCTGGCCATTTTAGGGTGTAAAGATTGTATTGATTGTTACAACCGACCAGGAAGTTTGATGCTCTCTGAAACTGGGGAGAGCATTCGCAAAATGAGTATGTTCAAAACTGTACATTTTGAAGACAACATTTGGCGGGCATGATGCTTTGTTTTTACGTAGGTTTTCTTTAGTGATCATGCTTGTTACTAAAACAATTAAACTGAGATATGATATCGATTGAAACCGAAATATATACTTTAGTCTTGTAATGCATAGTTGACGCCCGGGGAGCCAGATCGACGAATATAGAGGGAGGTTGAGCTTTCTTAACTCTTTTCGATCGGATGATAATTAAGGTACTAGACGCATGTGAGCAGGCACACTTTAAAATCTGCAACAATGTTGCCCTTATCAAAATCTGTAGAATTTGGTTTTGGATTGACCACTACATATGCATGTCACAAGAAAATATTATAGTATGAATATACTTTTTGAGATAAATCTAAACATATGATTTACAAGTTCTTAATTTAGATATTTGAGACAATATTTATAGTGATATAATTATGTTTTTACATGAAGGATGACCAAAACAGCACATATTTCTAATATGGAGGCGGTATTTAGATTGTATGAATTTCTAGAATTCCAAATTTTAATTAGGAATAACTTTTTGCATAAACCCTTTGGATCATATGCCGCATTTACATGGGGATTTTAGCATAGGACCTGAATATCCAACGAACGTCAGAGTTTTAGGCATGGCAAATCGAATGTTTTTCATGGCAAATTATGTTTGCTGAGGGTGAAAAGTTTAGTTAGCGAGCATCGCAAATCCGTCTCATCTCTTTTCCTTTTTTTAGAAAATTGCCGTGCTCGCCAACTAAAATTGTCATCCTAGCTCCAGCATAAATTGCCATGAAAAAAATGTTTGACATGCCATGCCTAAAAATCTGATGTTTCCGTTAATATATCTGCTCTAGCATATCCTCTCTTTCTCTCTCAGTAGGAACAAGGCAGTCGGCTAACATGTTCCCTTGTATTTCAAGGGATTTGTTCCCACAAAAAGAAAATTTGTACTTGCACTTTTTCTCAGTTATTTGTACCTACTATAATCCACATGAAGAGCACATTTGATTGGGTTGTTTTGTCTTTATCTATAAAGCGAGGTGAAGTCCCCCCCCCCCCCCCCCCCCCGCGCAAATAAAAGGCAAAACACAGTCTTTTTGTATATTCTTCAATTGATCATGAGTACCAAAAACATGTATTAGTTTTTTTTTTTGAGATTGACCCGGGGGGGGGGGGGGCAAAAACCCCACCGCTTGTTATATTCCCACTCGAAAGTGACTTGGCAGTCAGTACAGATACAAGTAAGTGCACAAAGGCACAAAAGAAAATAACAGGGAAGGGCTTCAAGAGGAAGCCCAAAATTAGAAGAAAGAAAACAATGGAGGGGAAGGCTGGCAACAGAACCAAACCGAAACCCCTGGAGGCCGACATCTCAGGTAGCAAGCTCCGCTGAGCAGCTTGTTCCACCACTGACAATGAACCACAACAAGGCCTAGGGAGAAAAAGACGGACACCATAACAGCAGCTCGCAATGGAACATCACTGACACGAATGAAGGGCGTCGGATAGCTGAGTTCGTGCGGCGACACCGGTGTGCGCCGGCGAAGCCAAGAGACAACAAACCACCGAGACCGAAAAAACATGTATTACAGTATTAGTGACAACAACAACAAAGTGTTATAACTAGATTCATCACAAATTTGAATTTTGTAAGATTTTTATTTGAAGCAACATATGGTATTTTCGGATGGTGTGTAAATCCCACCATGATTATTACTATTTTGTCATGACTGGAAATTTGGGCTTTGTTTGGATAGTGGTGTCAATGCCTGTTTGGCAGTTTTTCTTTAGTCCAGTCAATTCTAGATTTTTTTAATGTTAATCGGTTCATGGACTAGTCAAATATTTTGTATAGCAGGCATTTGACTAAATCAAACATATACTCGTATATTAAGGGGGGAAAAAGTTGACTGACAAATCATTACTCTAGAGACTCAATAGTGTGAAGCTGTAAAACTAGCTATCTGTGCATCATGTTGAAATATGTTTTATATATAGACTTGTGGCAGATAAACAGAACAACTCATGACATCAAAGAATCTAAAGAAGGGAAAAAATACTACTCCCTCTATAAACTAATATAAAAGCGTTTATATCATTAAAATAGTGATCTAAACGCTTTTATATTAGTTTACGAAGGGAGTACTATACATTACAAGGTGCAGAGTATGCACATGTTTTTCCAACTCCGGTACTATTTTCCATGGATGTCTCTATTTAAACGGTTGGAACGTCTCCATTTTCATCTGCTACCTGACGTCGATGTCGGTTCTAAATGCGTCGCTAAGATAGGATGACAACAGATTAAAGTCGATCATGTACAGGAAAGCGAAAGAAATACATGCGTACTGGGCACCAGTCCTGCTGTGCACTTGCTAGTCGCAGCGGCCCATCATCAATAACCAGTAACTCGGCTGGATGCATCCAAGGGCAGATGGGCAATACAATCGCACACGTGTATCATGCAGCCATACTTCGGACATTGGGTCACAGACGTTTCGGCAGGTTGGTTGGAGGAGGACCGATCGAGCAAGTCGTCGGTGGTGGGTCGTTGCACCATATTGCCATTTGCATGCGGTGCTCCTCCAAAGCCTCGAGCTTGTCGGCGAGCAGCGCCGCCGTTTTGAGAGCAGACGCGTAATAGCCACACACCGCATGCGCGCGCGGATCGAGTTCAGTTTCATGTCCAGATGCAGCCTGCAGGCAGGCTGCCGGCTTGTGTTATGTGTGTGAACTGGTGGGTACTGGGCAGATTAGGTGGGGCGCGGCGAACAAATGGGGATCCGCGAGCTTGTGTAAACGCCGGGAGCGCGACATGCCAATTTTGCCATGTGAAGGAACTAGAATAACTCATTCATCCTTGGAGGAGTGTGTGAACTAGAGTATGAAGTATACTAGGCAGCTAGTAATACATAGTACCTCCATCCTGGTTTACTAGTCCTTTTATATTCAGTGCCAAATTTTGACCTTAAGTTCAACTAACAAAATATTAATACATGTTATAAAAAGTAATATAATTGGAAACTATATTCAAATATGAACCCAACGATATAAGCTTTGATGACATGCATTTATATTTTATTAGTTAAATCTCTAATCAAAATTAGCACAAAAATATAAAGAGGACTTATAAACCAGGACAGAGGTAGTAGTTGCCTAGTTGACCGTACAACTTTTAGGAACCACCCTCTCTGTTTCTAAATATAAGACATTTAAAAAATTTCAACACGGACTACATACGAATGTAATTACAGTGTAGATTCACTCATTTTATTTCGTATGTAATCTATATTGGAATCTCTAAAAAAAGCTCATATTTAGGAACAGAAGGAGTAGATAATATCTATGTGACGTGGGGGAATCGGTTGACTGGATGAATACTATGAGAACTACAGTAAAAGAATACTAGCATCTCGACATATGTGGGTCAGAGATTTGGGTATTTTGGCATCTCGACATATCACTAATGGAAAACCAACCTTTCATCCGGAGCACTAGTCCCGGCTGGGTTTGGGCCCGGGACTAATGTGAGCATCAGTCCCAGTTCCAACGGCTAGGAGCGTACGGGGGCACGGCAAGGATTAGTCCCGGTTCAAATGAGACCTCTAGTCCCGGTTGGTGATACCAACCGGGATTAAAGGGGTTGCGGCACGGGGACTAAAGATATCCCTATATAAAGCTGCTTCGTCTAGCCCGAGTCCAAGCTTTCTCTCATCTCTGTTTCCTTCCCCAAGCTCGAGTTCATCCTTCATTTTTGCCAAGATTTGTCAAGATTGGAGGCACCCCATCTACCAAGGGTTCTAAAAGGTTAGCAACTTCATCCTTTCATCTCTCATTGCTAGTTTAGCTCGTTTCATGCTCTATAAGTATAGTGATTTGAATTATGTGGGAGTTTATTTGATTTATATGCAATTTGAGCTCAAATTAACTTCTTAGTTGCATATGTGTAGGTGTGGTTTACTTAGTGCCTTCCTGTCCCCATCCTCACCGCCGTCGATCGCCCGCGCCGTCCCGTTGCCGACACCACCTTGGTGAGCCTCTTGTTCTTATCCTTTTTATAAAAAAAATCTTATTTGTATGATTCAGATAATTACTTGTACTTGTATGATTGTTTGTTATATATAGTGCCATGGTTTTGATATCCGTCCTCGTCGGGCCTCGTCCGGTTTATGATTTGGCTGTGGTATATTATCTTTTATAACTATTTATTTCATTTCGTGTTTATGACAATTATGTCCATCAAGTTAACACATATATTTTTATCTAGGAGGTATGTGAACTGGAAATTGCAACCAACCCTCTTGTCGAGAAGTTAAATTTAGTTGAAAAAGAAAACCATTATTTGATTTTTTTGAAAAGAATTGAAGAAGAGAAGATAAAATTGGAGTTGTATGTTGCTGATGTCGTCGATGATCACAAGATCAAGATGGATGCAATGCATTTGAAGATTAGAAAGATTAGAAAATATGCCATTAACAAAAAGGCTTGGTATCATTATGTTGTTGGATGAATTATTACCTTAGTGGTGATTCTGATCGCATTTGTTGTTGCATTTAAATGCTTTAGCTATATAGTTGTATGTTGTTTTATGAGAAGTATGTATGAACTTGTATTAATTTGTTCACTTCGATGTTGTGTAATGAAGATGAGCTGGCAATGGATGTACGATGACCGACGCTCTCCCGAGTTCATTAATGGCATGCATGATTTTCTACGTGTGGCTGAGGCAAACAAGCGGAATGGTTTTATGTGTTGTCCCTGTAGTGTCTGTAAGAATGATAAGGATTACTCTACCTCAAAAATCCTTCACAACCACCTCCTTCACTCCGGTTTCATTTCCGGCTATAACTGTTGAACCAAGCACGGAGAAAGAGGGGTTATAATGGAAGACAATGAAGAAGAAGAGGATGATGACAACTATCCTAGGTTCCCTGAATACAATGGTACTACAATGGGGGAAGCTGAAGAAGAGGCATCATATGAGCCCGCTAATGATCTTGGTCGGGCCATTGCTGATGCAAAGAGAAACTGCAAAAGTGAAAAGGACAGGTTGAAGTTGGAGTGCATGTTAGAGGATCACAAAAAATTTATTGTATCCAAATTGTGAAGATGACAAGAAAAAGCTAGGTACCACACTGGAATTGCTGCAATGGAAGGCAGAGAATGGTGTATCTGACAAGGGATTTGAAAAGTTGTTGACACTAATAAAGAAGACGCTTCCAAAGGATAATGAATTGCCCGACAGTACGTATGAAGCAAAGAAGGTTGTCTGCCCTCTAGGATTAGAGGTGCATAAGATACATACATGCCCTATCATGACTGCATCCTCTACCGCGATGAGGAGTAAGGGAATTTGAATGTGTGTCCGATATGCGATGCATTGTGCTATAAGACTAGCCGTGATGACCCTGGTGATGTTGAGGGCGAGCGCCCTAGGAAGAGGGTTTCTACTAAGGTGATGTGGTATGCTCCTATAATACAATGCAATCGACCCCCATGTCAAGGTGATCACTGATAAGGCGGTAACCGATGCTGCTAGAGAGATGGGTATCAGTGTTGATCAACTCCTAGGCACCAAGGAAGTCCCCATGGCTGATGTAGCATGGAAATATGTCCCTGAGAATCCTCTGGTCAGACCTGAGCAGGTCTTGCATCTATCAACACAAATGCGAAGATTGCATGAGTGGTACATGAAAGAAGTAAATAACGCGCGAGAGATGCTCATGGCAAAAGTCAATGAAGAGCATTACTTCTATGAAAACAAACTATGCACTGAGTTACCAGAATTTTTCAGTTATACAATCAAGACGCACTCGACAAATCTATCGTCAGTTGCTATTGTCTATAAGTGATTTCTTTCTGTAATTTAAGTCTCTACCTCAGCTGGTTCATTGCCTGTAATTATCCCCACTATATTCTTTTGTACGCTATTATGCAGAATGAAGATTCTCGAATGCAAAAGAGATGGAATCTATGGCATTGGGTTCGTTGACCCATATATCATTAATGAAATAACGATACAAGACCACGCCAAAGTCATAGAGGATAACTTGCTAAGGTTTATGAAGGCACAAAATACCAGAACAGAAATACTATTTCCTTACAACTTCAAATGAGTGTTACTGTCTTGTACTACACATTCTATTTTGCTTACTTGATGTTATGTGTAGTTGATGAGTCATGCATGTCTGCTTATATAAATGTGCGCATGTTCCACTGGATCCTGCTACTCATTAGGGTTGACGATGGAATTGTTGAAACCCTGGACTCACTAGGTAAAGACTGATACGTCCATTTTGCACCATGCTTTTATATTGATATTTATTGCATCATGGGTTGTTATTACATATTTTGGTACAATACTTATGCCTCTTATTTTACAAGGTTTACATGAAGAGGGAGAATGCCGGCAGCTGGAATTCTGGACTAGAAAAGGAGCAAATTTGAGAGACCTATTCTGCACAACTCCAAAAGTCCTAAAAATTTACGGAGAATTATTTTGAAATATAAAAAATATATTGGGCGAAGAAAGCACCAGAGAAGACCCACCAGGTAGCCACAAGGGTGGGGGGGCGCCCCCTGCCTTGTGGGCCACCTAGCAGGCCTCCGGTGCCCATCTTCTGCTATATGAAGAGTTTTGACCTGGAAAAAATCAAGAGAAAGCTTTGGGGACGAAGCACTGCGGTCTCGAGGCAGAACCTGGGCAAAAGCAATCTAGGGCTCCGACAGAGCTGTTCTGCCGCGGAAACTTCCCTCCTGGAGGGGGAAATCATCGTCATCATCATCACCAATGATCCCCAAATCGAGAGGGGGTCAATGTCCATCAACATCTTCACCAGCACCATCTCCTCTCAAACCCTAATTCATCTCTTGTATCTGATCTTTGTCTCAAAACCTCAGATTGGTACCTGTGGGTTGCTAGTAGTGTTGATTACTTCCTTGTAGTTGATGCTAGTTGGTTTATTCGGTGGAAGATCATATGTTCAGATCCTTAATGATAATAAATACCCCTCTGATTATGAACATGAATATGCTTTGTGAGTAGTTACGTTTGTTCTTGAGGACATGGGAGAAGTCTTGTTATAAGTAATCATGTGAATTTGGTATTCGTTCAATATTTTGATGAGATGTATGTTGTCTTTCCTCTAGTGGTGTTATGTGAACGTCGATTACATGACACTTCACCATGGTTTGGGCCTAGGTGAAGGCATTGGGAAGTAATAAGTAGATGATGGGTTTCTAGAGTGATAAAAGCTTAAACCCTAGTTTATGCATTGCTTCGTAAGGGGCTGATTTGGATCCACATGTTTCATGCTATGATTAGATTTATCTTAATTCTTCTTTCGTAGTTGCGGATGCTTGAGAGAGGGGTTAATCATAAGTGGGAGGCTTGTCCAATTAAGGACATCACCCAAGCACTGGTCCACCCACATATCAAATTATCAAAGTAACGAACGTGAATCATATGAGCATGATGAAAACTAGCTTGACAATAATTCCCATGTGTCCTCGGGAGCGCTTTTCTTTATATACGAGTTCATCCAGGCTTGTCCTTTGCTACAAAAAGGATTGGGCCAACTTGCTGCACCTTCGTTACACTTCTTACTCGTTACGAATTATCTTATCACACAACTATCTGTTACCGATAATTTCAGTTCTTGCAGAGAATACCTTGCTGAAAACCACTTGTCATTTCCTTCTGCTCCTCGTTGGGTTCAACACTCTTACTTATCTAAAGGACTACGATAGGTCCCCTGTACTTGTGGGTCATCAAAGACCCTCGAGAATACACTAACATCATTTCGATGCTCGACAGGTAATTTCAATCATTATCGCACTATATCTGCCTCTTTCGTTCATTTCCTAATTTTGATCGACTCGGAATGGAGCTTCAGGGCATTGAGGCTCGCCCTGGTGCAGAACGCCTATGCCTGGCGCACGGGTGGTGTCAGCTTGAAGTCGTCGTTAAGTTGGGCCATCGCTAGAACTAGGCTGCTCGCACGATGGGTGCGATGTCCGCCACCGAAGTGAAATCTCGCCGCGAGCACACTCGTTAGGAGGCCGATGCGGCAGACCGGCGATGCTAGGCAACGGAGGCCTGCAAGATGGAGCTCCAAGATCTGAATGCAGCATTGGAGCTTCAAATCCAGGTGCAGAAAGGCGCCATTGCCACGCGCGAGGACGAGCTGGCAGCTCGCGATGCGGAACTTAAGATCCTCGAGCAGGAGCTCTCGTGGACGAAGTTTGCACATGACCTAGAGCGTGAGCATCTGGAGACGCTAGACCGCAAGGTGGTCGCCGCCCAACATTCCTATGCCCACCGCATGGAGAACGCCAACACGTCTCTGGGGGGCCAAGGAAAGGAAGGTCCAGGAGGATGCTGACATGAAAATCGTGGAAAACCGCCAGGCGCTTATCAATGAGCACTAGGAGAAGCTGGAGCAGCGGGAAGGTCGCTTCAAAACACAGCGCGAGGAGCTCAAGCAGGAGATCGATGGCCTTAAGGAACTACTGACCGAAGTAGAAAGAAGGCGAAAGACCACGCTGCAGGATCAAGACAATGCTGAAGCCGAGCTTGCCTCGCTCCAAAAGTAGGTGGGGGATGTCGTGTTCATCATGGAGCGGGCGAGGGATGAGACGGACAAGGCTTGGGAGTGACAGCACGAGCGCTCCAAGATGTTCTAGGCTCTTGAGCAGCGGGCCCGTTGTGCTTTGGTTCCATCTGCAGGGAGGACGTCGCTAGCCCCCTGGAGACTGACGACGCCAGGTATCTTGCCTTCTTTACCCAGGTCGTGTAGCTGCTCGAGGATGGCGCCAAGAAGGTAGACAGGATCGTTGAGGAGGAATGTCGTGACCTCCTCTCCCAGACTACGACGTGCGTCTTCACCCACCTCCTCGGCGCCAACCCCAACTTCGACTTCGAGGCAGTGGTGGCCCTCGTCCCCGAGGAACTACGTGGTTACCTAGGGAAGGTGGTGGAGGACCATCTGGAAACGTTGAACGTGCAGTTTGCCCATGACAGTAGCGAGGGTCTGGGCAGAGCCGAGGAAGGCGAGGAAGTCTACAACAACGGTGGCGACGTGTCTCCCTGAATTATTTCCTTGTTTACCTTCTTGTTGTTAATTGAAGCCCATGGAGGTGCAAAGCCAATGAATTTGGTTCAAAGACCTGATGCTGCAATGAGCGCTTGTGCTCCCATGGGGCTTGTTGTCATTGTTTTTTCCTACGCTTGCTTTAGTGTTCCACGCTGCCAAGTGAAGGAAATATGCCCTAGAGGCAATAATAATGTTATTATTTTATTTCCTTATATCATGATAAATGTTTATTATTCATGCTAGAATTGTATTATCCGGAAACATAATACTTGTGTGAATACATAGACAAATTAAAACGTCACTAGTGTGCCTCTACTTGACTAGCTCGTTAATCAAAGATGGTTATGTTTCCTAACTATAGACATGTGTTGTCATTTGATTAACGGGATCACATCATTAGAAGAATGATGTGATTGACATGACCCATTCCATTAGCTTAGCACCCGATCGTTTAGTATGTTGCTATTGCTTTCTTCATGACTTATACATGTTCCTATGACTATGAGATTATGCAACTCCCGTTTGCCGGAGGAACACTTTGTGTGCTACCAAACGTCACAACATAACTGGGTGATTATAAAGGAGCTCTACAGGTGTCTCCAAAGGTACATGTTGGGTTGGCGTATTTCGAGATTAGGATTTGTCACTCCGATTGTCGGAGAGGTATTTCTGGGCCCTCTCGGTAACGCACATCACATAAGCCTTGCAAGCATTGCAACTAATGAGTTAGTTGTGAGATGATGTATTACGAAACGAGTAAAGAGACTTGCCGGTAACGAGATTGAACTAGGTATTGAGATACCGACGATCGAATCTCGGGCAAGTAACATACCGATGACAAAGGGAACAAAGTATGTTGTTATGCGGTCTGACCGATAAATGATCTTTGTAGAATATGTGGGAGCCAATATGAGCATCCAGGTTCCGCTATTGGTTATTGACCGGAGACATGTCTCGGTCATGTCTACATTGTTCTCGAACCCGTAGGGTCCGCACGCTTAACGTTACGATGACAGTTTCATTATGAGTTTATATATTTTGATGTACCGAAGTTAGTTCGGAGTCCCGGATATGATCACGGACATGACGAGGAGTCTCGAAATGGTCGAGACATAAAGATTGATATATTGGAAGCCTATGTTTGGACATCGGAAGTCTTCCGGGTGAAATCGGCATTTTACCGGAGTACTGGGAGGTTACTGGAACCCCCCGATAACCTAATGGGCCTTAATGGGCCTAGTGGAGGAAGAGGAGAGGAGGCCTAGGGGCTGCCGCGTGCCCCTTCCCCCAAGTCCGAATTGGACAAGGAGGGGGGCGGCGCCCCCCCCCCTTTCCTTTCTTCCCTCTCCTCTTTCCCCCCAAGTCCTAATCCAACTAGGGAAAGGGGGAGTCCTACTCCCGGTAGGAGTAGGACTCCTTCTGCGCGCCTCCTCCTAGGGCCGGCCGCACCCCCCCTTTGCTCCTTTATATACGGGGGCAGGGGGCACCCCTAGACACACAAGTTGATCTCTAAGATCGTTCTCTTAGCCGTGTGCGGTGCCCCCTTCCACCATAGTCCTCAATAACATTGTAGTGGTGCTTA
Source organism: Triticum urartu (assembly GCF_056163025.1). NCBI lineage: Eukaryota > Viridiplantae > Streptophyta > Magnoliopsida > Poales > Poaceae > Triticum > Triticum urartu. Next base: position 499,362,924 of record NC_141874.1, on the reverse strand, counting down.
GGCGAAGCCCTGCGACAGTAGAACATCAAGATCGTCACCACGCCGTCGTGCTGACGGAACTCTTCTCCAACACTTTGCTGGATCAGAGTCCGGGGATCGTCATCGAGCTGAACATGTGCTAGAACTTAGAGGTGCCGTAGTTTCGGCGCTTGATCGGTCGGGCCGTGAAGACGTACGACTACATCAACCGCGTTGTCATAACGCTTCCGATGTCGGTCTACGAGGGTACGTAGATCACACTCTCCCCTCTCGTTGCTATGCATCACCATGATCTTACGTGTGCGTAGGAATTTTTTTGAAATTACTACGTTCCCCAACAGTGGTATCAGAGCCTAGGTTTTATGCGTTGATGTTATGCACGAGTAGAACACAAGTGAGTTGTGGGCGATATAAGTCATACTGCTTACCAGCATGTCACACTTTGGCTCGGCGGTATTGTTGGACGAAGCAGCCCGGACCGACATTACGCGTACGCTTATGCGAGACCGGTACTCCCGACGTGCTTTGCACAAAGGTGGCTAGCGGGTGACAGTTTCTCCAACTTTAGTTGAACCGAGTGTGGCTATGCCCGGTCCTTGCGAAGGTTAAAACAGCACCAACTTGACAAAACTATCGTTGTGGTTTTGATGCGTAGGTAAGAACGGTTCTTGCTAAGCCCGTAGCAGCTACGTAAAACTTGCAACAACAAAGTAGAGGACGTCTAACTTGTTTTTGCAGGGCATGTTGTGATGTGATATGGTCAAGACATGATGCTAAATTTTATTGTATGAGATGATCATGTTTTATAACTGAGTTATCGGCAACTGGCAGGAGCCATATGGTTGTCGCTTTATTGTATGCAATGCAATTGCGCTGTAATGCTTTACTTTATCACTAAGCGGTAGCGATAGTCGTGGAAGCATAAGATTGGCGAGACGACAACGATGCTACGATGATGATCAAGGTGTCGCGTCGGTGACGATGGTGATCATGACGGTGCTTCGAAGATGGAGATCACAAGCACAAGATGATGATGGCCATATCATATCACTTATATTGATTGCATGTGATGTTTATCTTTTATGCATCTTATCTTGCTTTGATTGACGGTAGCATTTTAAGATGATCTCTCACTAATTATCAAGAAGTGTTCTCCCTGAGTATGCACCGTTGCGAAAGTTCTTCGTGCTGAGACACCACGTGATGATCGGGTGTGATAGGCTCTACGTTCAAATACAACGGGTGCAAAACAGTTGCACACGTGGAATACTCAGGTTATACTTGACGAGCCAAGCATATACAGATATGGCCTCGGAACACGGAGACCGAAAGGTCGAGCGTGAATCATATAGTAGATATGATCAACATAGTGATGTTCACCAATGAAACTACTCCATCTCACGTGATGATCGGACATGGTTTAGTTGATTTGGATCACGTGATCACTTAGAGGATTAGAGGGATGTCTATCTAAGTGGGAGTTCTTTAGTAATATGATTAATTGAACTTAAATTTATCATGAACTTAGTACCTGATAGTATCTTGCTTGTTTATGTTTGATTGTAGATAGATGGCCCGTGCTGTCGTTCCGTTGAATTTTAATGCGTTCCTTGAGAAAGCAAAGTTGAAAGATGATGGTAGCAATTACACGGACTAGGTCCGTAACTTGAGGATTATCCTCATTGCTGCATAGAAGAATTACGTCCTGGAAGCACCGCTGGGTGCCAGGCCTGCTGCTGGAGCAACACCAGATGTTATGAATGTCTGGTAGAGCAAAGCTGATGACTACTCGATAGTTCAGTGTGCCATGCTTTACGGCTTAGAATCGGGACTTCAACGACGTTTTAAACTTCATGGAGCATATGAGATGTTCCAGGACTTGAAGTTAATATTTCAAGCAAATGCCCGGATTGAGAGATATGAAGTCTCCAATAAGTTTTATAGCTGCAAGATGGAGGAGAACAGTTCTGTCAGTGAGCATATACTCAAAATGTATGGGTATAATAATCACTTGATTCAATTGGGAGTTAATCTTCCAGATGATTGCGTCATTGACAGAATTCTCCAATCACTTCCACCTAGCTACAAGAGCTTCGTGATGAACTATAATATGCAAGGGATGAATAAGACAATTCCCGAACTCTTCGCAATGCTGAAAGCTGCGGAGGTAGAAATCAAGAAGGAGCATCAAGTGTTGATGGTCAACAAGACCACTAGTTTCAAGAAAAAGGGCAAAGGGAAGAAGAAGGGTAACTTCAAAAAGAACAGCAAGCAAGTTGCTGCTCAAGAGAAGAAACCCAAATCTGGACCTAAGCCTGAAACTGAGTGCTTCTACTGCAAGTAGACTGGTCACTGGAAGCGGAACTGCCCCAAGTATTTGGCGGATAAGAAGGATGGCAAGGTGAACAAAGGTATATGCGATATACATGTTATTGATGTGTACCTTACTAATGCTCACAGTAGCACCTGGGTATTTGATACTGGTTCTGTTGCTAACATTTGCAACTCGAAACAGGGACTACGAATTAAGCGAAGATTGGCTAAGGACGAGGTGACGATGCGTGTAGGAAATGGTTCCAAAGTCGATGTGATCGCGGTCGGCACACTACCTCTACATCTACCTTCGGGATTAGTATTAGACCTAAATAATTGTTATTTGGTGCCAGCTTTGAGCATGAACATTATATCTGGATCTTGTTTGATGCGAGACGGTTATTCATTTAAATCAGAGAATAATGGTTGTTCTATTTATATGAGTAAAATCTTTTATGGTCATGCACCCATGAAGAGTGGTCTATTCTTATTAAATCTCGATAGTAGTGACACACATATTCATAATGTTGAAACCAAAAGATGCAGAGTTGATAATGATAGTGCAACTTATTTGTGGCACTGCCGTTTAGGTCATATCGGTGTAAAGCGCAGGAAGAAACTCCATACTGATGGACTTTTGGAACCACTTGATTATGAATCACTTGGTACTTGCGAACCGTGCCTTATGGGTAAGATGACAAAAACACCATTCTCCGGTACTATGTAGAGAGCAACAGATTTGTTGGAAATCATACATACAGATGTATGTGGTCCGATGAATGTTGAGGCTCGTGGTGGATATCGTTATTTTCTCACCTTCACAGATGACTTAAGCAGATATGGGTATATGTACTTAATGAAACATAAGTCTGAAACATTTGAAAATTTCAAAGAATTTCAGAGTGAAGTTGAAAATCATCGTAACAAGAAAATAAAATTCCTACGATCTGATCATGGAGGAGAATATTTGAGTTACGAGTTTGGTGTACATTTGAAACAATGCGGAATAGTTTCGCAACTCACGCCACCCGGAACACCACATCGTAATGGTGTGTCCGAACGTCGTAATCGTACTTTACTAGATATGGTTCGATCTATGATGTCTCTTACTGATTTACCGCTATCATTTTGGGGTTATGCTTTAGACACGGCCGCTTTCACGTTAAATAGGGCACCATCAAAATCCGTTGCGACGATGCCTTATGAACTGTGGTTTGGCAAGAAACCAAAGTTGTCGTTTCTGAAAGTTTGGAGCTGTGATGCTTATGTGAAAAAGCTTCAACCTGATAAACTCGAACCCAAATCGGAGAAATGAGTCTTCATAGGATATCCAAAGGAAACTATTGGATACACCTTCTATCACAGATCCGAAGGCAAGACTTTTTTTGCTAAATTCGAAAACTTTCTAGAGAAGGAGTTTCTCTCGAAAGAAGTGAGTGGAAGGAAAGTAGAACTTGATGAGGTAACTGTACCTGCTCCCTTATTGGAAAGTAGTACATCACAGAAACTGGTTTCTGTGACACCTACACCAATTAGTGAGGAAGCTAATGATGATGATCATGAAAGTTCAGAACAAGATACTACTGAACCTCGTAGATCAACCAGAGTAAGATCCGCACCAGAGTGGTACGGTAATCCTGTTCTGGAAGTCATGCTACTAGATCATGATGAACCTACGAACTATGGAGAAGCGATGGTGAGCCCAGATTCTGCAAAATGGCTTGAAGCCATGAAATCTGAGATGGGATCCATGTATGAGAACAAAGTGTAGACTTTGGTTGACTTGCCCAAATATCGGCAAGCAATTGAGAATAAATGGATCTTCAAGAAGAAGACTGACGCTGACGGTAATGTTACTGTCTACAAAGCTCGACTTGTCGCAAAAGGCTTTCGACAAGTTCAAGGGATTGACTACGATGAGACCTTCTCACCCGTAGCGATGCTTAAGTCTGTCCGAATGATGTTAGCAATTGCCGCATTTTATAATTATGAAATTTGGCAGATGGATGTCAAAACTGCATTCCTGAATGGATTTCTGGAAGAAGAGTTGTATATGATGCAGCCGGAAGGCTTTGTCGATCCAAACGGAACTAACAAAGTGTGCAAGCTCCAGCGATCCATTTATGGACTGGTGCAAGCCTCTCGGAGTTGGAATAAACGCTTTGATAGTGTGATCAAATCATTTGGTTTTGTACAGACTTTTGGAGAAGCCTGTATTTACAAGAAAGTGAGTGGGAGCTCTGTAGCATTTCTGATATTATATGTAGATGACATATTACTAATCGGAAATGATATAGAATTTCTGGATAGCATAAAGGGATACTTGAATAAGAGTTTTTCAATGAAAGACCTCGGTGAAGCTGCTTACATATTGGGCATTAAGATCTATAGAGATAGATCAAGACGCTTAATTGGACTTTCACAAAGCACATACCTTGACAAAATTTTGAAGAAGTTCAAAATGGATCAAGCAAAGAAAGGATTCTTGCCTGTGTTACAAGGTGTGAAATTGAGTAAGACTCAATGCCCGACCAATGCAGAAGATAGAGAGAAAATGAAAGTTGTTCCCTATGCTTCAGCCATAGGCTCTATCATGTATGCAATGCTGTGTACCAGACCTGATGTGTGTCTTGCTATAAGTCTAGCAGGGAGGTACCAAAGTAATCCAGGAGTGGATCACTGGACAGCGGTCAAAAACATCCTGAAATACCTGAAAAGGACTAAGGATATGTTTCTCGTATATGGAGGTGACAAAGAGCTCATCGTAAATGGTTACGTTGATGCAAGCTTTGACACTGATCCGGACGATTCTAAATCGCAAACCGGATACGTGTTTACATTAAACAGTGGAGCTGTCAGTTGGTGCAGTTCTAAACAAAGCGTTGTGGCGGGATCTACATGTGAAGCGGAGTATATAGCTGCTTCGGAAGCAGCAAACGAAGGAGTCTGGATGAAGGAGTTCATATCCGATCTAGGTGTCATACCTAGTGCATCGGGTCCAATGAAAATCTTTTGTGACAATACTGGTGCAATTGCCTTGGCAAAGGAATCCAGATTTCACAAGAGAACCAAGCACATCAAGAGACACTTCAATTCCATCCGGGATCTAGTCCAGGTGGGAGACATAGAGATTTGCAAGATACATACGGATCTGAATGTTGCAGACCTGTTGACTAAGCCTCTTCCACGAGCAAAACATGATCAGCACCAAAGCTCCATGGGTGTTAGAATCATTACTGTGTAAATCTAGATTATTGACTCTAGTGCAAGTGGGTGACTGAAGGAAATATGCCCTAGAGGCAATAATAATGTTATTACTTTATTTCCTTATATCATGATAAATGTTTATTATTCATGCTAGAATTGTATTATCCGGAAACATAATACTTGTGTGAATACATAGACAAATTAAAACATCACTAGTGTGCCTCTACTTGACTAGCTCATTAATCAAAGATGGTTATGTTTCCTAACTATAGACATGTGTTGTCATTTGATTAACGGGATCACATCATTAGGAGAATGATGTGATTGACATGACCCATTCCATTAGCTTAGCACCCGATCGTTTAGTATGTTGCTATTGCTTTCTTCATGACTTATACATGTTCCTATGACTATGAGATTATGCAACTCCCGTTTGCCGGAGGAACACTTTGTGTGCTACCAAACGTCACAACGTAACTGGGTGATTATAAAGGAGCTCTATAGGTGTCTCCAAAGGTACATGTTGGGTTGGCGTATTTCGAGATTAGGATTTGTCACTCCGATTGTCGGAGAGGTATCTCTAGGCCCTCTCGGTAATGCACATCACATAAGCCTTGCAAGCATTGCAACTAATGACTTAGTTGTGAGATGATGTATTACGAAACGAGTAAAGAGACTTGCCGGTAATGAGATTGAACTAGGTATTGAGATACCGACGATCGAATCTTGGGCAAGTAACATACCGATGACAAAGGGAACAAAGTATGTTGTTATGCGGTCTAACCGATAAAAGATCTTCGTAGAATATGTGGGAGCCAATATGAGCATCCAGGTTCCGCTATTGGTTATTGACCGGAGACATGTCTCGGTCATGTCTACATTGTTCTTGAACCCGTAGGGTCCGCACGCTTAACGTTACGATGACAGTTTCATTATGAGTTTATATATTTTGATGTACCGAAGTTAGTTCGGAGTCCCGGATATGATCACAGACATGACGAGGAGTCTCGAAATGGTCGATACATAAATATTGATATATTGGAAGCCTATGTTTGGACATCGGAAGTGTCCCGGGTGAAATCGGCATTTTACCGGAGTACCGGGAGGTTACCGGAACACCCCGATAACCTAATGGGCCTAGTGGAGGAAGAGGAGAGGAGGCCTAGGGGCTGCCGCGCGCCCCTCCCCCCCAAGTCCGAATTGGACAAGGAGGGGGGCGGCGGCCCCCCTTTCCTTTCTTCCCTCTCCTCTTTCCCCCAAGTCCTAATTCAACTAGGGAAAGGGGGGGAGTCCTACTCCCAGTAGGAGTAGGACTCCTCCTGCGCGCCTCCTCCTAGGGCCGGCCGCACCCCCCCTTTGCTCCTTTATATACGGGGGCAGGGGGCACCCCTAGACACATAATTTGATCTCTAAGATCGTTCTCTTAGCCGTGTGCGGTGCCCCCTTCCACCACAGTCCTCGATAATATTGTAGTGGTGCTTAGGCGAAGCCCTGCGACAGTAGAACATCAAGAACGTCACCACGCCGTCGTGCTGACGGAACTCTTCCCCGACACTTTGCTGGACCGGAGTCCGGGGATCGTCATCAAGCTGAACGTGTTCTAGAACTCGGAGGTGCCATAGTTTCGGCGCTTGATCGGTCGGGCCGTGAAGACGTACGACTACATCAACCGCGTTGTCATAACGCTTCTGTTGTCGGTCTACGAGGGTACGTAGATCACACTCTCCCCTCTCGTTGCTATGCATCACCATGATCTTGCATGTGCGTAGGAATGTTTTTGAAATTACTACGTTCCCCAACACCAAGGCCCAACCCTCGTGTGAAGCTTTAGTCGTTGTTGCGCCAGCCATGGTGCTTGAGCGGGGCCAGGAGGCCGCGACCCTTGAGGTTGTCAAAGTTCCTGAGGTCACTACAAAAAAGACACTTCCGTGATGATACGTGTTTGTCACAGTAGGTCACGTTTTCTGTCATGCATGTACATCCATGACAAATTTATGACAAAATGAAGATAGTCATACCTGTGCTGTCGTAGAAGTGTTCCATGATATTAGCAAAATTATCATCACGGAAGTGTCCACTTCCATGTCGATAAATCGCGCGTCATAGAAGTGCTTTCTTCAAGGGTGACTGACACGTGGCATCCACCGTAATGGGACGCCGTTAAGCTGTAACATCCCAAATTTTCAATTTGGAATGTTATACATTAGATCATCATTGCATATCATATTTTATTTGCTTTTGGTTTTGATCCTAGAAATTCTACGCAACTCATGGACCCACGGAGAGAGTTGGGGATTTCGTTATTTCCATATTTGAGTTTTCTCAAATTTTGAGAATAGGATCATTTGATTTTAATTATTTTATCATCAATTATTTCTATTACAAAAATATGAGAGAGGGAATAAAATGACTTTCCCAAAATAAAGAAATATTGAGGATTTAATAATAAAATCAAATAAGTTTTATTTTTGGAGTTTTTCGTTATTTTATTTGAATTTAGGAAAATGTGCGTTTTTCAAAATTGCATTTAGGCCCCAAATAAATGTTCACCTTGTGCGGCTTGATTTTAGAAGCCCGGGAAAATTTATTTCGAGATTTTTGGAGTCCGTTTAGTATTTCTTTTATTTGTTTTTCTGCGCGGAATAATTTTTTTTAAAAAAACTGACCTACGGGCCGTGTTAGGCCCGGACTCCTCCGGGGCCGGCCTTTAAAGCCGGGCGCCCGACCCCGCAGCCCACCGAGCCGCCCTGCCGCCCCGAACCCTAGCGCCTCCCGCGACGCGCCGCTGTCGCCGCCCGTGCCGCCGCCGCCGCGCCGCCGGATCCCGCCGCCGCCGCCGCCCGCCAGCGCCGCGCCGCCCGACCACCCCGTCGCCGGAGCCCCGCCGCCGCCGCCGGAACCTCGCCGGAATTGCCGGGTAGTTTTTTTTAGACGCCGTTTTTTTTTGAAAAACCGTTCGGTTTTTCCGACGGTTTTGTTCGTTTTTTTAGTTTCGTTTTTTTAAATAGATTGGTTTTTCTGATTTATTTAAATAGCAAGCGTTCGTTCGTTCGTTCTAGCGAACGTTCATCGTTTTTTCTTTTTTTCAGATTAAATCCGCGATTTTTCTGATCGCGATTTCCGATCCGATTTTCGTTTTAGTATAACTTTTCGCTCGTTTATCGGAATCAGGCGATTCAAGCGCCTGGAGTTTCGTCTCGAAACCCTCTATCCATTTAACCAACTTAAACAAGTGTTTGCCACTGTAAAAAAATTGCCCTAGATCCAGAATAGTAAAATGAAGCCTGTTTCTTTTACTGTTTGACTTTCGTTGTTTCGTTTGATTTGATTCTTTTTGCAAACCAGAGTTCTTAAGTTGAACCTTCTGGTTAGATCTCTTATTTGAGTTTTACCTGTGCATTAGATGAATACTTATTGTATGATTGTTTGTTTGTCTGCGATAGAATACCCGGAGTGCGCCGCCTGTTACTTTGAATCTCTAGGTTTCACGGATCATCAGCAAGGCAAGTAACACTTTGATCATACCTCCTGCTACCCAGTTTTATTGCATTACATCAATCCTCAAACAATGCATGATTAGGATCTAATTAAATTGTGGGATGGGAAGTAGTTGAGGTAGTACCTATTACCTGTTGTATTCAAACCTTTGGGAGTTACTTCTACGTTTGCCTATTATGCCGTGCTATGCTAGTAGACGTGGATTGGGTGAGTGATATCCATGACAGATGTGAGTTTGTTAAATTAATGGTTTATCTAAGGTGGTAACTTAAACACACATCTGGGTGGATTGAGGTACCTGGGTATTCCAGGATTGCCTGTTTTTCTTTATGGACCGCCACCCAGGCCCAAAGGGATCATGAGATTTTTCATACTAAAACTTCCGTGTGCAGCCACAAACTATTATGGGCTCTAGCATAGTTGATTAAGTCGTGCGAACTCTTACATGGTAGACTAGCAGATGTAGGGGAAAGTAGGTGTAACGGTCTATCCATCGTAAGGTGCTAGCGCTTCTGAAATACTGTGTCTCGGTCATCCGTCTTCTCAAACACCATGTAGTGCGAGAAACCAAACGGAGGCGATCGAGTCTTGTGGGGAAAAGTGCGCAAACCTCTGCAGAGTGTATAAACTAATCATGGTTAGCCGTGTCCCCGGTTATGGACAACTTGAGTATCTAGTACCTGGATTATCATGTGAATCTCAACATGTTACTCTAAATTAATTTTGTTGGGTTTTGTTAATGATGATGCTTAATTGGGATTGAGGATGCTGTCAACCATTCTCAATGTTTAACAACTATCATGATAGTTAAATAAAATTTATTCTTTTGCAATAGGGAAAAATTGGCTTTACGCAAAACTGTAACCATAAAGCTTTCCACCAGCCAAATATGCATATAGTATAGTTGTTTCATTCCATTACTCTCTATGTGTTACCTTGCCAGCATATTCCATGTGATGACCCGTTTCGGGCTGCAACGTTAATGTTGCAGACTTTTCAGACGATGATTAAGGAGTTTTTAGGTCGTGGTTCTATACTCAGTGATGCCTTTGGAGTTGATGGACTCACTTATCTTCCAAGCCTTCCGCTGTTATCGTTATTAGATGGCCTTAAGCCATATTTATTGTAATAAGTTCTCTATTGAGACACTTGATGTAATGACTGTGTGATTGCTACTCTGTTATAAATCCTTCAAGTACTGTGTGGTGTCAGCATTACTGATCCAGGGATGACACCTGAGCACAGAGATCAGACTGTTTGAGGTTTGGTCGCTACATAAGCTATCGGATCCATTTTTGGATCCGATAACCTGTTAACAACCCGGACCAATAGGAATTTTCCACGTGTAAAATTCTCATTAGCCGGAGGAAACATGTGTCGGCTCACCGTTCGGACAGATGTCATCCTCTCATTGGACAGGAGGAGCCTATGATACGTTGACATGTGGCATGGACCAACAAAGGCCCATTCCGGTGAAAAGGCCAACCCGTTTGACTTGGTCAAAAGGTAACGGGCCGACCCACGGAAAGCCTGTTAACGACCTGTTCGTATATAGCCCATTTACGACTCGCTTACTACCGGCCCACTATGGCCTATCGAAATTAAGCCCAGTAGCTTCATCTCGGCCGTCCAATATGATTCCAGCCCATTGTAACTTCCGGCCCATTTATGGCCAATGATGTATTTCGGCCCATATGAGGCCCTTTGTAACTCTCAGCCCATTAAAGGCCCGAGATGAAACTGGCCCATAATGAACAATGTATTACTTTATACCCATTAACGGCCCATTATTCCGTCGGCCATTTCCAGCCCGTGTTAACTTTCGGCCTTCTAAGGGCCCATTTATTCTTGGGCTCATTTCTAGAATTCGGTTAGATACGGTCCGTTACTGGCATGTTCCGTTTGTGAGCCAAATACAGCCCGTGGTTACATTCGGCCTGTTTGTGGCCCGTTAACCCGTTGGGCTGTTTTGATAGCGTTATCAAATATGGCCTATTAACGGCCCTTATGGTCCATGAATAGTATGACCCATGTTTGGCGAAATGATTATATGCCCCGTAGAAGGCCCATGGATCCTATGGCCCATAGAAGACCAATGGATCCTACGATCGGTAGAAGGCCCATGGATCATACGGCCCATAGAAAGTCCATGAATCCTACGACCCGTAAAAGGCCCATGGATCCAACGGCCCGTAGAAGGCCCACAGATCCTACGGCCCGCAGGAGGCCCATGGTTACAACAGTCCGTGTGTTGCCATGATTATTGTGGCCTAGTTACCAAAACTAGGTTATTGTGGCCACTAAAAAACGCGGAAAAAGAACTGCAGTGACTACAAGCAAACAACTAAACAAGACAATAAGGAAATAAATAAGCAAGCAACTAACGCTAGCCTATTACAGCTATTACACATATTACATCCACTGGGCATCAAAGTTCGTCACCAGTGCAAATATAGGGAACAAAGCAGCATATTACATACACTGGCCGTCAAAATTGGCCACCAGTGCGAATAAACGCAATAGCAAAACAAGTCCATAACTGAAACAATTTCAGAAGAGCTCAAGAAACATTATCCTGGGTATCCACCATGCTGGCAATAAGCTTAGCAAGCTTATTAGCTTTGTCCTGTTTGGCGCCAAAATCCTCCAACGCTTGCTTTGCACCAGAAAGTATGCATCTGAATGCTCCAGGGACTTCCGCAGTCCTTCCGCTTCTTGTCGCAGCACAACTGATCGATGTCTTTTAGCTTGTAGTTGAGACTCAAGAAACCGAACTGATTCATACAGTGAGTTTGAATAGCTTGTGCAAGCGGTAGTGGCCAGTAACTCGAACAGTAAACCAAGACATGACTTTGGGGTTGCCTCACTATCTTCAAGATAGTTTTCCTTAGCTATTTTATCAGCTTTGTTGGAGACCAACAAGGATGTCTCATGATCCTGAACATTATCTGCATTACTTCCTTTATAATTACTTAATAAGGCACTCTTCCCCAATATTCTATCAGCATTCTAAAAGAAGAAACAAGCAGACACATAACAGGTTTAGCATGTACTAGTATATGAAACTCATTTCGGTGAACCAGTTCATTAGTAAGGTGGACAAGATTAAACTACCAAGTCTTCTATTGCCAAGTAGTACATTATAAAAGCATCAAACAAACATATATCTATGTCCTATGGTCACTGCATTGTCTTGCCAAATCAAAATAGAGACACGGTTCAAATCATATCAGTTCAAGAGAAAGCAGCACTGAAAGAATACAAAGCATGGGAAACTAAAAGGCACAACAAGATTACAGATGGGTACCACGGGTCTACATGTACAACAACACTATTGGCCCTGTTATAATTCTAGTAATGTGCATGATATGAGAAGTCAACCGTATACACAATTAAAATTGAAATCAACAGCGCTATTTATAAGAGCAAACCTGTTAAAGAAACATGCTTAAACATACCTGTTGTGCCATTGGAGTTTCCATTGGATAGTTCAATTTAAAAATAAGTTTGTATGAGTAAATACAGTGATACAAGAGCAAAGAAGTATGCACGGTAGCAATGGAATCTTAAATGAGAATAGTTGTTCTTCAGGTTTAAGCACTTGTTCTACATGAACATAGTACAATAAGACACAAGCATATAGTACTTAAAATAAAATGAGCTCATAGACCTTACCACATTCTTGGTTCGGGACCAGTAAAGAACAAGGCGTTCCCATTCATCATCCAGTAAATGTGTATCAGGAGAACGTAAGGGAATTTGATGAGTTTCTTTGCCACTGAAGTACATTTTCTTCAGGTAATTCCGATACTGCCACCCAGCATTCTTGAAGATAGCAGAGGTATTAGCACAGGTTACCTCATCCCGAGTTTCCAAATCGGTCCTTCTCTATAGAGAAAAATGAGAAAAAATTGCTGTATTATAACCATCATGGAGGTAGAATGTATGGAACAAAGCAAAGTAATTGCCATGAATAACATTACTTACAAATAACTCCCGGACAAACACCTGCAACTGGCATTTTCCTTCATCTTCAGTATAATATTTCCATGATGGGAAGATACGCACATAGGATTTAACAACATCAAATGCGATAGATGCTAAACTATGAATGGCTGGTTGTGCTTCCTCCACAGGAATAGGTGTACTAACTGGTGGAGTTGGGGTTCGCCGTGGTAGTACTGACACTTTGGGCACTGGAGCTGCCTTATTAACTGCTCTTGTTTGGGAGCTATGTGGTGGAGATGGTGCTGTGTCAATAGGAACTGGGTTACTATCTGCTGGGGTTGGGGTTAGGTTGGGTGAAGCTGGTTCTCTGTCCATCGTAGTAGGGGTAAAATCTGTGAGAGTCTGGGTTATGTGTGGTAGGGATGGTTCTCATGCATGTACAACCGGGGTGCTATCTCCGCCAAGAGGTAGCACTGTTTTATCTGAAGACCATGTTTTTACTCCACTAGATACTGCCATCACCCGCTCCAATTCAACTGGCTGATAAACAGGAAACATAATTGAATGTACAAACATTGTATGAGAGACAGATGCAATAGATAGTGTGGAAAAAAGAGGGCATTAAATAACTGACATGTATATTATTTAACTAAAACGGATAGCATGAATTCACATATATGATGTCTATCTAAACTGGATATCATAGCATACCATAATTTGAAGATACGATGACTAACTAAACATGATCGCATGACATAATTCACATACATGTTATCTAAGTAACCAGGATCACATGATTTAATTCACATATGTGATTTATATGCTAAGCGGAGGGCATTCGCATATATGATGTCTGAACTAAGAACATGGTGTTGAATATTGTGTATATGATGTCTAAACTATGCAATGCAAGACACCATATGCATGATATGAGCAGTAGAACCATGCCAAGTTAGAGCATACACCTCGGTGGGGGAATAGGACTGGTCATCTATCTCTGAATCCATCTCTGAGGAGCTACCAGGACCCATCAAGAGATCTGCTTCGACAGGTAGCACTATCTGCTCTGAAGGCCTTGTTTTCACTCCAGATTTTTCCATCACCCACTCAAATGGCTGACTCACAGGAAGAGTAGTTTAATGTACAAACATTATCGACAAATGGAAATTTAATGAAGAAAAGGATGGGCTAGATATCATTCAAATATATAATGCCTGGTTAAACAGGATGGCATTGCATAATTCCCATATATGATATTGAAACTAAACATGTGGCATTATAGAACATGTCTAAACTAAGCAGATGACATATATGATGTCGAAAGTAGGCGCTGCAAGGCAACATATGCATGATATGACTAACTTCATCATGCCAAGTTAGAGAAAACACCTTGGGGGGTAAATATGAGTGGTCAGCTGCGTCTGAATCTGCCTCAAAACAGATATCTTCCTCTGGATTACAATCTGGAGAGGGGGGAGGGTTTGCCATTGAACTTACCATGGTGCGATGTCTGCATGACATTCCGTGCAAAACTCTTCTCTTTTTCTCTACATGTTCAGCATGACTGTGTACAATATCTGACATGCATACAAAAAAATTATAGTGATATTATGTAAGGAGAGCATGCAGAAATCTAGAGTAATGGTAAAAACCAATGGATGGATCCAAAAATAATGATAGCAGGCTGATGATTGCTTTAATTTAATAAAAAAAAGATGATGATTGCTTTACTATTTGTTTCCCACCCAAGATGAACAACATAGGCATACCCTAGGTGAACCAGATATTAGACAGAGATACTATTCATTGCTGCCTCGATATGTGCCCCACAACTAATTTAGAACTCAAGTTTGAACATCAATTTGGACCTGACTTGGAGTCTAACAGGTGAACAGGACAATAAAGTAGCAGGTAATATTAAGCAATGCATAACATAAGTAGAAACAAAAGAGGGCGACCTCTCTTGTGGACCTGTGTACTCCTCAGGTTCATCTGCTGAGTCGATGATGGTGATGCCGTTGCGGTGGGTGCCGTCGGCAGGGAAGGAGATCTGAGGCGGCGAAAGACGGCCATGAGTTGTGATGTCTGGTTTGGTGGATGCTTCTGTCGATGGAGCAGCTCAGGTGAGGTGGACGACGTCGTGGCAGGAGCAGGACAAACCACACAAAGTTTTCTTCGACACCTACCTGTAACTGAAGTAATTATGTAAGGGCTCATTTGGCTTGCATGATTCTAAAAACGCAAGGATAGGAGGAAAAACACCGGAATAGGATAGGAACGCATATGGAAAACAGAGCATTTGTGAACACAAGATTTATGTCAACATGGGTGTTTGGTTCACAGGAAAAGGAGAGCAGAGGAATGCAAAGAAACATGGCCAAAATAATGTGAAACCATATGAAAGCGTGTACATTTAGAATGTTATTCTGCCACTAATGCACTTGGTCTTGTTTTCATGCATAGGATTTTGAAAAGTAGGTCCAGGTGGATGTTTTGCTCCATTCCTTTCAACAAAATGCATGAATAATTGAATGGTAGAGTGCCATAGGAAAATTTCCTATTGCTATTTTTTTCCGTTGAACAACAATAGCCCTAGTGGATCGACATGAATGTAGAGTAATAAGTGATGCAATAAGTGTACAACCACTTTGTCATAGCCGTGTCGACCTCATCATCATTAGGTTGGTCGCTGAAGAAGTTGAGGCAGAGGTGGCTGCCGGAGGTGTGGAGGAAGATTTGAGGAATCTGTAGACAGTGTCCAGGGCACCGCTCTGTTGTGATGGATTGTTCCATCCTTGGAGCAGCTCCTGTGAGCCGTAAGACGTCAAGGCTGAAGCAACACAAGAAGACATCGTTAATCTCAAGTGGGATTCTAATAGCATCTCAAATAGATGATGTAAAATGCATTACCAAAAAGTGATAGATGTAAAATTTACATCACCAAAAACCATCTGACTACAATAGATGAGGTAAAAACTGTTGAATCTGAACTTAACTGTCGAAACTGAAATTTACTGTGGAATCTGAATGTTATTATCGAAAATGAATGCAATGGTAGCAGAGAGGCACTTCACATGGGATAGTTTAGGGAGGGCCTGCAGTTCATCTTCAACCTGCACCCCCCTGAGCCGCCAGCCACCACCGGTCGAACCCTACGTCGCCTCGCCGCCCCGAAACAACTCTCCACCGCCGGCTCGCCGCCCCGAAACAACTCCCTACCGCCGGTCCGCCACCGCCTCGCCGCCCCGAAAGAACTCCCCACCGTCGGCCCACCGCCGCCCCGACCAGCCATCTAGCTCCCCCCGCGTGAAGCTTTTTCTCCAGCGATCCCCACGCCACCGCCCCACCACCACGCCCCCACCGCTAGCGAGCAGCACCCCACCCAGAACCGTAAGATAGACAGTGGGGTACCTAAAATAAACTGACCCAAAAGTCGATTTAGTCGACTGAATCATAGCTAAATCGGAGCAGAGCAGCAACACAAGCAAGGGGGAGAGCAGTAGCGCGAGCGAGAGCCGGAGCAGCAGCAGTAGCGCGAGCGAGCAAGAGCCCGGCAGCAGCAGCAGCGCGGGCGAGAGCCAGAGCAGCAGCAACAGCTGGGCGAGCGAGCGAGAGCCGAAGCTGTACCAGTAGCGCGAGCGACCGAGCGACAGTCGGAGCAGCAGTAGAAGATCCGGCTAGTATGGACGCCGCCGCCGAAGGGGCCTCGCACTGGGGAGAGCAGCCGTGGAGATGTCGCCCGCGGCGCCAGCTCCGAGGTAGCCGCTCCATGGGGGTGCGGGATGGAGCACCATCGGCGCCGGGAGGTTGAGTTAAGGAGAAGGTGCGATGCGATGAGTGTACAACCTCTTTGGTGGCGCCGAGTAGGCCTAGGCTTCGTCCGAGGAGTCTGTGAGGATGATGCAGTTCCAGTGGAGCAGGTTAAGGCCACGCTGTGGGGATGGAGTAGCCGTGATAGACAAGGCGATCGTTGGAGCAGCTCCTTGGAGGTGGAGGACGGGGCGGCTGAACCGGCGGGACGACGGGATGGATGACGGATCCTCATCTGGGGAGGCGGATGAGGGACGTCGAGCTGTTGCGGTGGACGGCGTCATCGGGGAAGAGGCTCCGGCTTGGCAGCGCTGAGGTGGTGGATGGACGAGGGTGGGGTTTCGCGGCTAGAGTGGAGAGGTTATGGCGGCCTGGGATTTTGAATGGCGAAAAGGAGATGATGGTAGGGGGGAACCATGACTTAGGGACGCGCTTGTCCAAAACGTACGGTGTGTTACAAAAGTACCCCCACCGATTTGAACTAGCGGCCCTTTCTGCTCAGGGTTAGAAGGGGGATTTCACGTGTCGGGATTTGGCAGCTGGACGGAGTTTTCGCGTGTGTTGTAATTTCGGGATCGCAAGGCGCGGGTTGTGAAGGCGCCAGTTTTGGGAGCACGATATCAGAATTTTCGGGATATAACAAGGCGCGGGTTGAATTTTAGGGACAATCCTAACGTGTAATATTGTACTTGTACATGCCAAATCAATTCGCACTTCCCTCAATGAAAAAAATTGAAAGAAATAAAACTATTCACACCACACAAAAAGAGAGTCTTGTCCCGTTTTACTATACAAATGCTATTCAAAGCTACACAAAGAGAGAGTATGAATCCATGTTATGTCCAATTAAATTTTTTTGCTGGCTGTATAATGCATGTAACCTACTCATACCAACATTTTAGTGCATCCAAATGTTTATACTACCGCTGCAATTCGAACTGAATTTGAATCCGTTTCTCTATTTCAATAAGAATCTACAATCATGATTGTTGCCAACTTCAACCATCATTCGTGTATTACCTTAACAACACACCACATGATTACTATAGAGATAGATATGAACTATGTGTACTATATGGACTCGAATTCAATCTTTTGAATACACTTGATGTTGATTCCAAATAATAGAACATTTGATGTACTAACTATATATTCATAATCTAAACCATGTTCCATACATACATCGTGTTTATCACACAAAGTATAGTGCCCCGCCCCCTGCATTATGACAAGTATTTAGCCCTGAGCTGCAAAAGCCACACATTAGCCCAAATTATAATCAATGTTCTACATTATGATATCTTCTTCAAGTATCCATATCCACTTTTTTATAATGAATTATGATCTATGTTCGTCTTTAACACCTTCATGATCCTCTTCTCTTTGTCGCTAGCTAGCACTAATTTTTTTATCGTGCATGCACACGCCCGCCCCCCTCTCACCCTCCATCGTGCACGTTCGTTATTTCTCTTTAGGTCGTTCACCCGCAGTGTGTGTAGGCACTCCGACTCCTTATTTCCGGCACACACCAGTCAATATACCTCTCTAGCCAAGTGTGCCTACCACAAACACATACTTCCCCTCTTCTCTTCTCACCGTCCATGCCCCCTATGTCCAATACGGTTCCACGCAGGTGCACACTCCCGCCCCTCTTTTCATCGATCTCATAGTCGCACACTCCTCCCCCCTCAACATAGTAGGCCTCTCGCACCACCTCCTAGCCGCACCCCTCTCCCCCTGTCTGTCTCTCCGGACCTTATTTGCTTCTAACACATGCATGCATGTATACATACTGATCTCCCTACATATAGCTAGGTCGACTATAATTCTTTTCCCCACGCAATGATAGACTTACCTCATTAGTTATGTCTCTCCCTTTCTCGGACACACGACAGTTGATCTTCCTATGTAGTTACGTATGCTTGCCACAACCATATCGTCTCCCCTCATAATCCTTGCATACCTCCTGACCCGTCTCTCACACACACGTGCATAGATATACAGACATCCCCGCCCTCTCTTATTGATATTGCACTCGTACCCTCCATTTGTCTAGCAGGCCTCTCCCACCATTTGTGAGACGCCACTCCACCACCAACCCTCCAACACTCTACCTTTGTCTTTCTCTCAACCTTATTCCTCCGCTACACATATCCATGGATGCCGATCGATCTCCCTCTATACATAGCTAGGTCTATCTCCTTATCCACACATATACTAGTCGATGTACCTCTCTATACTTAGGTCTCTGCCCCTCCCCCCCACCGATAGTCGAACGTTGTAGGTAGAGTATCCATGCCACAGAGAAAAAATGCACCTCTGCCCTCTCAAATTCCAGTAGGCCAGCCGCCCTGTATCTTTGACGTGGGCAAACACAAATTCGATGGCACTCTTTATCGATCGCGCAGCCACACACTTCATCCATGTTTTTGATTCCATCGATATCTCACGCCGATGATCCCTCCACTCTCTTCTCTAGATCACTCCCTCTATATATGATATATCTATGACTCTGTTTCACACACATTGGATATGTTACATTTTTTTGTTTGAGATATCATCGACACATTGCCTCGGATTCGCACAAACCATCTCTCTCACACCCACCCACGTACGTACCTGCACCTAAAGAAGAGGTGCAAGCAGGACGCACATACTCACGTCTCGTTCCCTCCACACCCGCGCGGGTACACGGTGGAGTTCATTTTTGTACGAAAAGGCAGCCCATGTGATAATTTGATGTGTGTAGCGGTTGTTTACTCGAAGGAGGGTCAGGTACCACGCCTAGACGGAACAAAGTTTGACTTGACGCATTTGTATTAAATAAAGTTATATATTCCTCCTCAATGGCGCGTAGTACAGGATATAAAACGATTGCCATGGGGAAAATGGAAAAATCCACTCCACTATATACAACGGAGCCTACCTGCCAGGGTTTGTCTCTTGTCACACCATCTCACACAAGGTGGCGGTGGCCTCTCTCTCTCATCGTTGGCCAGTGATCCGGCCGCACCCCGTCCGCCGGCGGAAAGGGAGGATGTGCATCGTTTCTCCGTTCGACGGCGTTGAGGTAGCACGTCCCGATCTACGGTACCCGTCGTTCTCTCCGACCAAGCTCCGGCGCATTAGGGACTTCGCCACTTGCTCGCTGCCGCAGTATGGGCAGATCCCGGCCGCCGGCGCCCTCCTAGTAACATCCCGACGACCCTCAGGTACAGCTTCCTTCGGCCTTGCTCCACTGCCCATCTTCCCACGTTGCTGCATGTGGATCTTCTTTAGTTGTTTGCTTACAACGTATCTCGACCGGCGTACTTTCCACCTTGCAATCTCGTCCTCAAACCATTTTTGATAAACCACCATGCTTCTATCTTTCCCTTGTTTCATGGAATATGCTTCTTTTTTCTCGGCGTATGTGTCTTCAACTCGTGTTATTCGCCGGTAATTGTTTCGTTTCTACCTCTTTTTTGCAAACATGGCTAGCCATTTCACCTCGTTGCTATTGCGACCTTTTGGTGAACTGCACAAATCACTTTTTTTTTCTTAAGAGTGTTTTGTGCAGTTCTGCCAAAATGAAACACAAGCAACATTTTTACATTTCTGTGGGACTGCAGAAAGGGAGATTGGTTTTGCTATCCTCCTCATCCAACTCCCACCTAATCTTCTCCAAAAAGTAGTTAGTCCTAAAGAGAGATCGCAGAGGTGATCTGCTTCTATTTTTGTGTGTTATGTTTCATCATCTAGTTCCACTATTATTGTAATCACACTGACTGGATATCTTTGCAAACAGGGTTGGTCAACTCGATTTAGTGGAGCTGCACAAAATGATCGGATTGTGGTGTCCTCCGTACACCCCCTTTTGGCTACAATGTTGGGTGAAACTAGTAGCTGCCAAGCAATGAACACTGTGCCCAGGAAATGGACCCATGCCTACGAACAACATTGATCAATTATATATTTTTCTTTATTTGTACACCTTCACACAACTTTGTCTTCAGTTGTGATGTGAATATTGGCGCTGATCTGCGAACCATTGAGATGCGTTAGCAGCCATGGTAGTGTCATTTGTATTTGATGGAATGTTGTAACGAGATAATCTTGAGGCAAGAGGATACATGAATCCTAAGTTGAAACCTTTTTTTCCTGTGGGAACCAAAGTTGAAACCTTCATATCATCACAGTACAATTTCATTAAAATTATGTGTACATATAATAAAATTCTGAAGGATTGATAGCAATGCCAGAAACAATTCAACTTCATTTTGCCGACATGTGGGACATCCTTCATCCGGCTCCACCTGCCGTGCAGCAATATTGAGTGCACAACTGCAGGGAAAGATTCACCCTGGTCGTTGTGCCGCATTAGTAATGACTAGTGAGCAGTCAAATCACAGAGCCCCACCTTCGCCATAGTAAGTTGCTTGGACAAAGCAACCATCATTTCTCTGTTCCTTGAATCCGCTGGTACTCCCATATTCCCAGAGTAATAAGTTGCTCGGGCAAAGCAACCATCTATTCACCTTTCCCACAGTAAGTACCTCCTTGGGCCCACTGAAAAGTCACTTTTCTCTCTCCATCAAATGCATTTATTGTCAATCTAACCCTGTCACTGAAACACCTCTTTGGCTACAGTTAGTTCAGGGTTAGTCATGAGTTAGTCTAACCTCTAGCTAAGTTAGAGTATCCAAACAAGGAGAGAGCAATATAGGACATGCAAGTTGCTCAAAGCATACAGTCAAATTCGTACGTGAAATGATCTTTTTTCTTTTTGAAAATGTAACGTGAAAGGATCTTCGAATGATATAATTTTCAAATTATATAAAATCTTATCAATAGTCAAAGGCATCCTCGAAGAATACATTAGGCCCTACTCCCTCCGTCTAGGTGTATAAGTCACCTTATGAAAACCAAATAATCCCAAAATACTTAGGCGTAGTGCATTAACTCCCACCTTGTTTCTTGTTTCTTGACATATCCACCAATAAGAGATGTGGGGCGTGCATGTTTTCAATGACTTAGACTACCAAACACGACATGCAATGGTTAGTTCATTGCATGCAATGCTATTAATTAGCAAATAAATATTATTTTCTCTTGTTTTCCCCTCTTCCTTGGTAAAACGGTGCACAATCTAAGATGACTTATTCACTAGACGGAGGGAGTATATAAAATCTTACCAATAGTCAAAACCAAGTGTTACTACTACACCAAACAAGTTCAAAACGAGAAACCGGACTCACTCACGGCACGACACGCCTGTCTCATTTGGTCCATCGGTCAAAGCGCTTCCTCTTCTTGGCATAACAATATAGTACAATAATTTCTTTAGAATGCTCTTGGCATGTCGCTAACATGTGATGAGTTAACCGACCTCAATAGACGGCAAAAACGCTAGCCCGCCACACTTTGAGAGAGACGAGGAGCGATAAGCGATACAGGCTAGTGGATTACTAGAGCTAGGTGTCGCACGGGGGCCAAGAAATATGGTGATAGCGTGGGTTGGCCACGTACAGTATGATGTAACTACACTGGGCTGCCATGTTTCGTACTCTTCCGGTCTACTGTGGAGATGATTGGTTGATTTTATATCGCTAAATAATATAAAACACTATGAGTGCAGACGCTCCACCACGAGGTTCCTTGCTCCTTCTCGGTCGTCGAGAATCTATGTTCTTCCACTCTTTTTTGACATGAGCTTTGTTCATCCTTTTGCCAACACGCGTGACATCTAGCATCAAGGTGCATGTGTCATGCAAGAAAATGGAGATAAGCAGTGCGTAAGTGAGTAGTGCACTACGATGGCACCTAGTACTACGTAATATTTTTCCTCCTTGATGGCACGTGAATACTGCATGTACTCAATGACGGAGCACGGGATGGTAGCCATGGACTGATGGACATGGTTGGCCCTTTTTGGAGAGAGTACTGAATACGTATTAAATTTGATGTGTCCCGTAAACTCGCAGAATGATGAGAAGCACACACTGAATGATGGAGCACGGGATGGTAGCCATGGACATGGTCAACCCTTTTTGGAGACTAATGCATTACTTTTGATGTGTTCGGTCTACTCGCAAACGAGGAGAAGCTTTGCTTACTAGTACGTACACTATCAATGTAGTACCATCATCATTGTTCGACTTTCAGAAGAGACGAGAGAACTTAATGTTTATTTGCTAATTAATAGCATTGCATGCAATGAACTAACCACTTCATGTCGTGTTTGCTAGTCTCAAGTCATTAAAAGCATGCACACCCACATCTCTTTGGTTGATATGTCAAGAAACAAGAAACGAGGTAGAAGTTAATGCACCACACCTAAGTATTTTGGGATTATTTGGTTTTCGTAAGATGACACCTAGACGGAGGGAGTATTATACTTGAAGGCTACAAGGTTGGCTATAGATGACGTGGCAGTGTCATGTAGCCATCAGCTGGTTATACTATTAACCATGCTCTTATAAGGCTGGTCGTAATGGAAAGTATCATATACTAGTATCATGCATATGATACTAGTGTATGATACTACATCCGTAGTGCATAGTATCATATGTTAGTATCATAGATGACTTCATTTATTAGCATGCATGACACATAGTAGCACAACATTTAATATGATACGGTATCATGATATGATACTCAACCCTCTCTTTCTTCATTTAGTTCTATGACACCTCATCAAATTTTCCTAGTTGGCATGCATGATACTACCTATGATACTCCATTACAACTAGCCTAATACTCCTATATTTAGGAACGGAGGGAGTAGCTGGCATGGATGATACTACCTATAATACTCCCATTACAACCAGCATGGTAGAATTAAAATACCTAATCTAAATGGTCACCGCCCGATCTCATTGTCCTCCTCTAGCATCCGGCAGAAGAAGAATCGAGCAAGACACTGGCTGTATTTGCCGGCGTCGCCTCGGCGGTGGCCTTCATGGGATACAATCGGCGATGGCCTCTCGTGTTCTACTTTTCCTCGATGATGGCGGTGCGCGGGGATGTGCTGCCCGTCACCTCGTCCACATCTGCGTAGCCGCATCACCTCGTCGACATCCGCGGTGGCTTCTTTCTCTGCCTGCATGTCACGGCTATGCGCGCGTCGACGGTGGATGGCGCAGTCGCAAACACTGGAGGCGCTGTACGATGCAGCGGCGTCGAGGGCAGCGACGATGCCCCTGCCGCCATGCTCCCCGACAAGCCGACGTGGAGCAAGTCGGCACTCTTCCTCGAGCTGTATTTGAGAGGCCAGCTGCGGAACCACGCGCTGGCTTAGTGAGGCAACTACCTCTGACGGGCTAGGCTAGGTAGGTGGAGAAGCGAGTTGCCGAGCTCGGCGGGCCACCCAGATGGCTTTTATGCTGGAGAACTGCTGTTCCTGCTCGTCGGATGCCGCCGAAAGAGTGGACAAAATGGTGGAAGAAGGAGCTTGGCCGGCTTCCTGCTCCTGAACGGACGTGTGTGGCCGGAGTTAGTTTCTCGCATTCCACGTGGGTTTCTATATCTATATCTATACTACTATATAGTGTACCAAGTTTAAGTAGGACTAAGAACATCAATCTTAACCGTTGATATTCTAAATCCAACGGCCAATATCAGTAGGATTCGCATGAACAGTACATTGCTGCTACCTCACCTGTGTTCTAAAACAATCAAGATGAAGGGATGTGATGGTTGCTTGTCCGTTTATTTTACCAGGCCACTTATTAGTGGTTGGGTTTTGTGATATGACGGCTTTACTGCCGCGAGACTCGCATGCAGTGCCGCCCTCTACACTAGTACTACATCGGTCGTGGTTTATTAGCCCCCCATTGAATTTGACTGAAGATTTAACTGACAAAATGTTAGTGCATGTCAACAAAAACTATATCGTTGGATTAGTATTTGAACATAGTTTTCAATGATATAATTTTAGGTGACATGCATCAACATTTATCTTACTATATATAATGTTAGTTCAATTTTTGGTCATACTAATCTATAGTAAGGTGCCCGTGCGTTGAACGGAACAGTTATATTAAGACGTGCCTTGCACATGTATACATACTAGTAAATGTAGGTTTTTGAATGCGGCGAGGAGGTGGGTACAGCTGGGAGTGCAGCGGGCGGCGCCCTGGGCCGGCGCACCACTTCAAATGGCGGATGCAGTGAGGGGTCATGTCCGCCGTGACCCCCTTGACGGTGCACGTCACCTTGTGTCCAGATCTGAGATGCCACGTGTACCAGATGAATGACTCCAAGCTCGACCACTGTGATGCAAGAGGTGCGAGCCGAGGAACACTGTTGGAGACACCCTCCTCGTCATCATTTGAGTCCTAGAAGATCTCACCACATCATCATTAGGCATGCAGCCGCCTTCATAGACAACGTGCGCAGAAGGAGTAGAGGCGGCTGGGGACGCACCACGTCGTGGGCACTCCGTACGTGCTCATGTGCGTGCAGCGTGCGTGCTTTTCCATCGGTGCTAGCTCTAAGGCCGAGGCTGCAGTCATCTTCGTCTCCGGCTAGTCATTCAACAATGATGGCAAAGAGGTGCTGCAAGAGATGTGTAGGTGCCATTGTGTGCGAGCTTCGCCGTAGCACGAAAAACCGGATGTCACAGCTTGGCGCATGCCTCCATGGAGCCGAATGTGTGCGCATGCATGTGTTATTCACCATCACATGCATTCTGCAGTCGAGTGTGTGTGCATGCATGTGTTGTGTGCTCCATGCTATGCGTGTTTGTGCATGAGTTGGATCAGCATGAGTTAGTGCGTTGGCGTGTGTACATGTGTGGCTTCTTGCGTGGTTATCAATATAAACTAATAAAATATCTTCAACTTAGCATATTGATGTATTGTCTCTAGTGGTTAGCGAAGAGTTCATGTTCTTTTATTTATATATAGGCGGGCAGGCGGCAAAAAATAGGGGAAAACATGCAAGGTTCCTTGCAGACGTTCCACCGCGAGGTTCCTTGCTCATTCTCGGTCATCGGGAATCTATGTTCTTCCACTCTTTTTTTATGTGAGCTTTGTTCATCCTTTTGCCAACACGTGAGACATCTAGCATCATGGTGCACGTGTCATGCAAGAAAATGAAGATAATCAGATAAGCAGTGCGTGAGTCATGCACTTCAATGGCACCTACTCCTATACGCAATATTTTTTCTCCTCGATGGCACGTGAATAGTGCATGTACTCAACGACGGAGCACGGGATGGTAGCCATGACATGGTCATCCCTTTTTTGGAGAGAGTACATACTAAATAACTTTGATGTGTCCCGTAAACTCGCAGAACGACGAGAAGCTTGCTTACTACGCCTTCTCCCTCGCCAACGCGTGCGCGGTGGCTCTCAGCACGAGGAGAAACTTTTGCTTACAAGCGGTGGACGTGCAGCAGTTCATTTGGTGTCAGATTGCCAGAAGTACTACTGTAGTACAATCATTATTGTTTGACTTCCGGAAGAGGCGAAGAGCCAAGCATAAGGCTAGCCATAGTGGGAGTAACATAAGTAGGAGTACCTCCTTTTTTATTCTAGAAACAATCACATGCGAATATTGGACGGTAGCAGCACATCAATTGAATCAAAAATCGAAACCTTCCCGCCCGGCGCCAGCTGAGCCCGCCGCTCCACATTGATGGCAAGTCAGGGCGACATGACCTCTCACTGCTTCCGCCGTTGAAGCGGTGCGCCGACCAAGGGCACCGCCCGCTGCACACCCGGCATTTGAGACTACACATACTTTGTGAGACAAAAGGTGGGGCCATTATTAATGATATAGTATTATACTAAAGGGACTAACTATTGTAAGCAGGCTCCATATTAGGTTGGTTCTAGATGATGTGTCAACTTCATATAGCTGGATGTTGGCTATACTATTAACCATGCTCTAAGTGTGGTGTGAGTTGGAAAATTTACCAAGTCATTAATAAATAATTAACGGACGCCTTAATTACTCAGCCGTTTTTGATTTTTTTGTATAGTCGGGCTATTATTGACTTGGACATGGGGTTTGGGCCAAAGGCCTACTATTATACTAATTGGTCTTACTCGCACGACCGACCTGACAGGCTCTACCCTAGCCGCCGCTGTATCATATGGTTTCACACCATTCCAGATCTTAGCGCCGCCATGCAATTCTTCTCCATCCCTCCTTCCGGCGTGCACCGCGAGAAGGGACAACAGTCCTCCGAACCCCGAATTTCGTGATCCTGTACGGGAGAGGGGCGATCAGGTTTTTGGGGAGCACACTCCTGTGACTGCTGCCAGCGATGAATTCCTCAAGGACAACCTTCTTCCCCGACCTCGGTAACCTCTTCATCAATGACATGAGTGACAACATCAACCACAATGGTTCTGCTCCCGCTGTACAGTATGTGATTCTGTCCTCCTGGTTTAGTCCGCATCATTACTTTGATATTTACAATTGTTGTCATGATCTATTTACTATTGATTCGGGTTACATCTCATAGTAAATTTGTCATATATTCAACAATCCAATCCAAAAACCTGATTATAGGCAATTTACTCCGAGTGGTTTTGTGTGCTTTTGAAGCCGCCTACTTTTAACACTACTGGAATCAGCTTCTTTGCCATCTGCCATGGCGGACGGCAAAGGCATGCATCGCAGACGGCAAACTTTCCGACTGAGCGAGTCCCGGCAAAGGCCTTCTTTGCCGTCTCCTTCATAGAAGCTGGCGGCAAAGGGTTGTGCAGTCTGCCGTCGAAGGCCAGCAGACGGCAAAGATCATGGATGGCAGTGGGGTGGAGTGACGGCCATTAGGGGTTAACGGCGTGCTTTGCCGTCTGCTGACAGACGGCAAAGAGCTCAGCTCAGCCAGCACCGGGAAGTTGCCACGCACTACAAAAAAATACACTTCCGTGATGATACGTGTTTGTCACAGTACGTCGCATTTTTGTCATGCATGTACATCCATGACAATTTTATGACAGAATCAAGATAGTCATACCTGTGCTGTCGTAGAAGTGTTCCATGACATTACCAAAATTATCATCACAAAAGTGTCCACTTCCATGACGATAAATCACGCGTCACAGAAGTGCTTTCATCAAGGGTGACCGACACGTGGCATCCATCATAACGGAACGCCGTTAAGCTATCGGGTTCGGTTTTGTACCCGATAACCCGCTAACAGCCCCGACTAATGGGGATTTTCCACGTGTAAAATCATCATTGGCTGGAGGAAACACATGTCGGCTCACCGTTGGGACAGATGTCATCCACTCATTGGACAGAAGGCGCCTATGATACGTTGACACATGGCACGGGCCAACAGAGGCCCATTCCTATGAAAAGGCCAGACTGTTTGACTTGGTCAAAAGGTGGCCGGCCGGCCCACGGAAAGCCTGTTAACGGCCTGTTCACATATAGCCCATTTACAGCCCGCTAACCCAGGGCCTGTTACGACCTATCCGAATTAGGCCCAGTAGCGTCATCTGGGCCGTCCAATATGATTCCAGCCCATTTTAAGTTCCGGCCCATGTATGGCCCATGACGTCTTTCGGCCTAGATGAGGCCCTTTGTAACTCTTGGCCCATTAACGACCCGTGGTGAAACTGGCCCGTAATGAACAGTGTATCACTTTATACCCATTAACGGCCCATTAATCCATTGGGCTGTTTGCAGCCCATATTATCTTTCGGCCTTCTCACGGCCCATTTATTCTTAGGCTCATTTCCAGCATTCGGTCACTTACGGCCTGTTACTGCCATTTTCTACTTGTGGGCCAAATTCAGCCCGTGGTTACAGTCGGCCCGTTTGTGGCCCGTAATATGTTGGGACGTTTTCATAGCGTCATAAAATACGACCTATTAACGATGGCCCGTTATGGTCAGCCCATGAACGGACGACTCCATCTCTAGCTTGTTTACGGCCATAACATGGTCTGTTTTTGGCCCATGTTTGGCCAATCGATCATACGGCCCGTCTAAGGCCCATTGATGAGATGGCCCGTAGAAGGCCCATTGATGATACGACCCGTAGAAGGCCCATTGTTTCTACTGCCCGTAGGAAGACCAGTGTCACTACAGTAAATATGTAGCCCATGGCATGTTAAAGGCGAGAAACTACTATAGGTTTAGACCTGCTAATGGCCCAAGATGATTATAGGCCCACATTTTGGCCCATATGAGTAACGATCCGGCATGAAGACCGACAACACTGAGATCCACTGAACCTTCCAGCCTAAATTACAGCATACCGACCAAAGAATAAACCTAGACTATACAACAAAGAAATTACGGCATATTAGGAATCAAAGTTCGCTACCCGGTGATAATAAAGCACAACATGACCATGGATTACATACACTGGGAATCAAAGGTCGCCACCAGTGCATATAAACATGCCGACAAAAGAATATGCAAAACTGAGAGCACTTCAGAAGGCAATAGACCTGGCAAGCTCGGGCCCCGCAAGCAGCCGAACAAGCTGATGAGACCTCAGTTGTGTCAACGATACCTGCTTCATCCCTAGCTGTATGGCACCATAGTGCGCAAGGCAGTCCCCTGACATCTTCATTACATCTTTGACTTCAAGTCGGAGCTGAGCTGAAGCAAGCCTTTCCGCTTTAAGTTGAGACTGAAGAAGTTGAACTGATTGAGGCAGCGACTACACAGAGGTTGTCTCACGCCTGCTGGTGAGTAGCTTCAACTCACTGTCTTCATCAAGATAGGACCTTGGGGTCATCTCGGTGTCCTCAAGATGGTTTGGCTCACTATCTTTCCTAAAGTTCTACCTGGCATAAGAGATACGACTCTGAAAGAGAAACAAGGAGACACGTAATAGGTTTCACAATTATATAAGCAAATAAATGGATCTGTTCTGCATAAGGAACATGTTTTTACAACTACAATTTAAAACTGGTAGTTGTACATCCAATCAGATGTAAACAGCAGTGGAGGAAATGATTCCTATCCAAATCGATACTAGAACAAAGTTTGAAGGCTTGAGAAGGATGAACTTACATTACATGTTAACACGGGCTGGACAAAGCCCTTCTCCATGTTGATGGAAAGATAATTCAATAAATTCCCCAAAGAAAATTCTTTATAAGCGTTGCCATTATTCTACATTTTGCAAAGAGTAAATATAGATCAAATAATATTGGAAGAAATAGAGGATAATGAAGCTTAGGTGCAGACTGACGATACATAATCAAATAGCAATTAATTAAGTACAGCGTTACAAGGCAAAAGGTACTGATAAGAGGAATGTAGACATCAACGTGTGCAGTGGCATTGGCTTTATTGAACATTTTGGTAAGAGTAAATGTAGATATGATAATTTGGAGAAAGTGGAGGGCAGGGCAGATAAGATGCAGAGTAATGCTCGACAATCAACTTTCTCGCGATGCATGTACAATAATACCACCACCGTCCGTTATTAGTTGTCTCTCAAATGGATGTATCTAGCACTATTAAGTTCTAAATACATCCAATTGATAAACAATTAATTCGATACAGAGGGAGTACATGACAACAGGTACTTACATGAGCAATCCAAAACTTCATAACCATTTTGTTAATTCTACATTTATCTAAGAGTAAATATAGATCTTATAATTTCAAGCAAAGGAAGGATAAAGAAGCGAACATTTATAGTGATGCTACATAATCAAACAGCAATGAGTGTAAGTATGCTGACAAAGGGCAAGAGGTATTGACAAGAGTAATGCAGAGCCCAGTATTGTTGTGAGATCCTATGATCCTTTGAGCAAGGAGATTCATCTGAAATTAGTTTTCATACAAGAGAGAAGGTAAGGCACATGCAGAAATTTAGGAGTTCAAATTTTGAATTGATATCATAGATAGTACCTGATACTGGGCTATCAGCAGTTCTAATAGGGGTTTGGCCACTGGAGTAGGGGTAAAGTCTGTTACAGTTGGTCCTACGTTTTCTGTGGCTGCTGATCTATCTGATTTAACACGTATGACTACCTTTTCCAAATACCTAGTTTGTACTCCTTGAGGATCTGCAATCACCCTCTTCCTTTTGGACATCTATTACGAAAGAACAATATTTGACTGGAAAAACATAGTATGACGACACATGGAATAGGTACAGAAAATGGATAGGTATGGCATATACTCATATATGATGCTTAAACTAAGCGGATGGTGTAACAAAGTAGAAGTAATGCAAGAGGTCAGATGCAAAATATGTGTGACCAATACAACCTTGCCAAGGTAGAGCATGCACCTTGATGGGTGAATAAGATAGGCCATCTGATACGTCTCCAACGTATCTATAATTTTTGATTGTTACATGCTATTATATTATCAACCTTGGATGTTTTATATGCATTTATATGCTATTTTATATGATTTTTGGGACTAACCTATTAACCCAGAGCCCAGTGCCAGTGCCAGTTTCTGTTTTTTCCTTGTTTAGACTATCGCAGAAAAGGAAAATCAAACGGAGTCCAATTGACCCGAAACTTCAGGAACTTATTTTTGGACCAGAAGAAGCCCATGGAGTATCGGAGTTAGACCAGGAGAGTCCCGAGCTGCCAACGAGGGTGGGGGCGCGCCCACCCCCCTGGGCGTGCCCCCTGCCTCGTGGACAACCCGGAGGTCCACCAACATACTTCTTCCTCCCATATATACCCATATACCCTAAAAACTTCGGGGAGCACAATAGATCGAGAGTTCCGCCGCCAGAAGCCTCCATAGCCACCGAAAACCAATCTAGACCCGTTCCGGCACCCTGCCGGAGGGGGGAATCCCTCTCCGGTGGCCGTCTTCATCATCCCGATGCTCTCCATGACGAGGAGGGAGTAGTTCTCCCTCGGGGCTGAGGGTATGTACCAGTAGCTATGTGTTTGATCTCTCTCTCTCTCATGTTCTTGAGGTGGTACGATCTTGATGTATCACGAGCTTTGCTATTATAGTTGGATCTTATGATGTTTCTCCCCCTCTACTCTCTTGTAATGGATTGAGTTTTCCCTTTGAAGTTATCTTATCGGATTGAGTCTTTAAGGATTTGAGAGCACTTGATGTATGTCTTGCGTGGGATACCCGTGGTGACAATAGGGCATTCTATTGATCCACTTGATGTATGTTTTGGTGATCAACTTGCGGGTTCCGCCCATGAACCTATGCATAGGGGTTGGCACACATTTTCGTTTTGACTCTTCGGTAGGAACTTTGGCGCACTCTTCGAAGTTCTTTGTGTTGGTTTGAATAGATGAATCTGAGATTGTGTGATGCATATCGTATAATCATACCCACAGATACTTGAGGTGACAATGGAGTAGGTGCCGGCGACGAGGTGTTATTCGAGGTGCCGATGACATTAGGGTTTTGGTTGATTTGTGTCTTAAGGTGTTATTCTAGTACGAACTCTATGATAGATTGAATGAAAAGAATAGCTTCACGTTATTTTACTACAGACTCTTGAATAGATCGATCAGAAAGGATAACTTTGAGGTGGTTTCGTACCCTACCATAATCTCTTCGTTTGTTCTCCGCTATTAGTGACTTTGGAGTGACTCTTTGTTGCATGTTGAGGGATAGTTATGTGATCCAATTATGTTATTATTGTTGAGAGAACTTGCACTAGTGAAAGTATGAACCCTAGGCCTTGTTTCCTAGCATTGTAATACCGTTTACGCTCACTTTTATCATTAGTTCCTTGCTGTTCTTATAATTTCAGATTACAAATACTCATATCTATCATCCATATATCACTTGTATCACCATGTCTTCACCGAACTAGTGCACCTATACAATTTACCATTGTATTGGGTGTGTTGGGGACACAAGAGACTCTTTGTTATTTGGTTGCAGGGTTGCTTGAGAGAGACCATCTTCATCCCACGCCTCCTACGGATTGATAAACCTTAGGTCATCCACTTGAGGGAAATTTTCTACTGTCCTACAAACCTCTGCACTTGGAGGCCCAACAACGTCTACAAGAAGAAGGTTGTGTAGTAGACATCAAGCTCTTTTATGGCGCCGTTGCCGGGGAGGTTAGCGCTTGAAGGTATATCATTAGATCTTGCAATCAAATCTTTTTGTTTCTTGTTTTATCACTACTTTAGTTTATAAAAGAAAACTACAAAAAAATGGAATTGAGTTTACCTCATACGCTTCATCTTTTTAATATTTTTCGTGAGTATGATGGGAAGGAAAATTGTGCCAAAGTCTTAGAAGAAGAATGCATTAAAATGTTTGGCACTAAATCTTTGAATGATGAGCATGATTGCAATGTTGTTAGTATGAACTCCTTGAATATCCATAGTACTAATGATGATTGCACTAGTTATGATGAAAATGTCTCCTATAAGCATGTCGATTTTTGTGGAGTGCATTGGGTTTGCAAGTACACACCAAATAGGGAAGATAGATATTGCAAGAGGCATAAGCATTTAGAAACTAAATGGTTGCAAGAAAGGCTAGATGTTTGTGCTGAAAATTTAAACTTTCTTAGCCGTACTTGTGAACTTTGCAATGAACGTGATCATTTCAGTACCCAATGCAAATTGTGTCATGATCGTATCGTGTCCAAAAATTGTGATGACTTGATTTCCCTTGCACATCATAATGAACTTAGTTTGCTCTTGGGTTATGAAGAAATGAAATGTATAACTAAGATTATTCCAGAATTTGCCCTTTATAGAGTTCTTAATTTTGAGCTAGAAGAAATTTATATGTATTGTGCGGTGAATTGCATTGAAAATCCTTATATTGCCAATTACATAAAGAAAAGAAAACAAATAGAGGATGAAGAGAATACTAATGAAAGGGAAGAGACTTCCCAATATTCTCCTATTATTTCTTATGATGAATCAGGTAACGAGGAGGAGCCTTCTATTCAACCAATCTCATTCATAAGGAGCTCCAAAAAGAGGATTAAACCCACACATGATGTGAAGAAGAAAAAGAAAATACGGAGAAGCAAAGGTAAAAAGGTATCTCTCCCAAATGATGTTGCTCCTATTACTCCTTGTGATGATGATAATTGCTATACTATTGGCGCTATACATACTATTAATGATGAGAGTGATTATGCTTATGATATGAAAAGGCCCAAGCTTGAGGATGCTATGTTTGATGAAGATGATGTTTTTGAGAATATATTTGCTGCAATTAATGTTAGTCCCAAGCTTGGGGAATCTATGTTTAATGAAGATGATATTTTTAGTCTCCCAAGTTTTGATATGCAAATTTATTATGATGATAGCATGCCTCCTACTTATGATAATTATTGTGATGATACATATGCTATAAAAGGTAGTGATGATTATATTTATAAAACTTGTCATGATTATGATTACCCTTTTTCTGAACATTAATCTTTTAATGTGGAAACAATTTATAGGATTCGAGTCTCTTATGATATTCCCACTATTCCGATTGAGAAGAATTATGCTTATGTGGAGAGTAGAAAATTTTCTATGCTTGTAGATCATGAAAAGAATGCTTTATGTGATGGTTATATTTCTTGAATTCATTCATGATGCTACTTAAAATTATTATGAGGGAGGAATATATGCTTGTAGGAATTGCAATAATATCAAGTTTCCTCTCTATGTGCTTAAAGTTTTGAAGTTATGCTTGTTTTACCTTCCTATGCTAGTTGATTATTGTTCCCACAAGTTGTTTGCTCACAAAATCTCTATGCATAGTAAATGGGTTAGACTTAAATATGCTAGTCATATTCTTCATGATGCTCTCTTTATGTTACAATTCTTATCTTTTATGTGAGCATCATTGAAATCATCATGCCTAGCTAGGGGCGTTAAACGATAGCGCTTGTGGGGAGGCAACCCAATATTATTTTTATTCCTTGATTTTTGATCCTGTTTAATAATAAATAATTTATCTATCCTCTGTTATGGTTGTGTTTTTTGTGTTTAATTATTGTTTGTGCCAAGTAGAACCTTTGGGAAGACATGGGGAAAGTCTTTTTGATCTTGCTGTAAAAAATAGAAACTTTAGCGCTCACGAGAATTGCTGCCATTTTTTATTGGAGAGTGCTATTTAGTTAATTCTTTTTTCAGATGATTAATATATAAATTCCTCACGTCCAGAAATTATTTGACAATTTTATGAGTTCCAAAAGTATATGTTTGAACCAGATTACTACATACTGTTCTGTTTTTGACAGATTCTGTTTTCTATGTGTTGTTTGCTTATTTTGATGCATCCATGGCTAGTAATAGAGTTTATGAACCATAGAGAAGTTGAAATACAGTATATATTGCACCAATATAAATAAATAATGAGTTCACAACAGTACCTAAGTGGTCATTTATTTTCTTACTAACGAAGCTTACGAGTTTTCTCTTAAGTTTTGTGTTGTGAAGTTTTCAAGTTTTGGGTAAAGGTTCGATGGACTATGGAATAAGGAGTGGCAAGAGCCTACGCTTGGGGATGACCAAGGCACCCCAAGGTAATATTCAAGGACAACCAAAATCCTAAGCTTTGGGATGCCTCGGAAGGCATCCCCTATTTCGTCTTCGTTCATCGGTAACTTTACTTGGAGCTATATTTTTATTCACCACATGATATGTGTTTTGCTTGGAGCGTCAATTTATTTTATTTTGTTTTGCTTTCTGTTTGAATAAAGTATTAAGATCTGAAATTCTTAAATTTTAGAGAGTCTTCATATAGTTGCATAATCATTCGAATACTCATATATCTTCACATATATCTTCCGGAGTAGTTTGTTGTTGCTCTAGTGCTTCACTTATATCTTTTTAGAGCATGGTGGTGGTTTTATTTTATAGAAATAGATGAACTCTCATGCTTCACTTATATTATTTTGAGAGTCCTAAACATCATGGTAATTTTCTTTGGTTATGAATTTAGTCCTAATATGATGTGCATCCAAGAGGGATATAATAAAAACTTTCATATAAAGTGCATTGAATACTATGAGAAGTTTGATACTTGATAATTGTTTTGAGATATGGAGATGGCGATATTAGAGTCGTGCTAGTTGAGTAGTTGTGAATTTGAGAAATTCTTGTGTTAAAGTTTGTGATTCCCGTAGCATGCACGTATGGTGAAGCGTTATGTTAAGAAGTCAGAGCATGATGTATTTATTGATTGTCCTCCTTATGAGTGGCGGTCGGGGACGAGCGATGGTATTTTCCTACCAATCTATCCCCCTAGGAGCATGCGCATAGTACTTTGCTTCGATAACTAATAGATTTTTGCAATAAGTATGTGAGTTCTTTATGACTAATGTTGAGTCCATGGATTATACGCACTCTCACCCTCCCACCATTGCTAGCCTCTCTAATACCGCGCACCTTTTGCCGGTATCATACACCCACCATATACCTTCCTCAAAACAGCCACCATACCTACCTATCATGGCAGTTCCATAGCCATTCCGAGATATATTGCCATGCAACTTTCCGCCGTTCCGTTTACTATGACACGCTCCATCATTGTCATATTGCTTTGCATGATCATGTAGTTGACATTGTATTTGTGGCAAAGCAACCATTCATAATTCTTTCATACATGTCACTCATGCATCATTGCCCATCCCGGTACACCGCCGGAGGCATTCATATAGAGTCATACTTTGTTCTAGTATCGAGTTGTAATCTTTGAGTTGTAAATAAATAGAAGTGTGATGATCATCATTAATAGAGCATTGTCCCCCAAAAAAGAGAAAGGCCAAATAAAAAAAGAAAGGCCAAAAAAGAAAAGAAAGGCCAAAAAAAAGAAAGGCCAAAAAAGGGGGGCAATTCTACAACCCTTTTACCACACTTGTGCTTCAAAGTAGCACCATGATCTTCATGATAGAGAGTCTCTTGTTTTGTCACTTTCATTTACTAGTGGGATATTTTCATTATAGAACTTGGCTTGTATATTCCAACAATGGGCCTCCTCAAGTGCCCTAGGTCTTCATGAGCAACCAAGTTGGATGCACACCCACTTACTTTCTTTTGTTGAGCTTTCATACATTTATAGCTCTAGTGCATCCGTTGCATGGCAATCCCTACTCACTCACATTGATATCTATTAATGGGCATCTCCATAGCCCGTTCATATGCCTAGTTGATGTGAGACTATCTTCTCCTTTTTTTCTTCTCCACAACCACCATTCTATTCCACCTACAGTGCTATATCCATGGCTCACGCTCATATATTGCGTGAAGATTGAAAAAGTTTGAGAACATAAAAAGTATGAAACAATTGCTTGGCTTGTCATCGGGGTTGTGCATGATTTAAATATGTTGTGTGGTGAAGATGGAGCATAGCCAGACTATATGATTTTGTAGGGATAACTTTCTTTGGCCATGTTATTTTGAGAAGACATGATTGCTTTGTTAGTATGCTTGAAGTATTATTATTTTTATGTCAATATTAAACTTTTGTCTTGAATCTTATGGATATGAATATTCTTGTCACAATAAAGAAGAATTGCTTAGAGAAATATGTTAGGTAGCATTCCACATCAAAAATTCTATTTTTATCATTTACCTACTCGAGGACGAGCAGGAATTAAGCTTGGGGATGCTGATACGTCTCCAACGTATATATAATTTTTGATTGTTCCATGCTATTATATTATCAACCTTGGATGTTTTATATGCATTTATATCCTATTTTATATGATTTTTGGGACTAACCTATTAACCTAGAGCCCAGTGCCAGTTTCTGTTTTTTCCTTGTTTTAGAGTATCGTAGAAAAGGAAAATCAAACGGAGTTCAATTGACCTGAAACTTCACGGAACTTATTTTTGGACCAGAAGAAGCCCACGGAGTATCGTAGTTGGACCAGGAGAGTCCCGGGCTACCCACGAGG
Organism: Triticum urartu; assembly: GCF_056163025.1. Lineage (NCBI taxonomy): Eukaryota > Viridiplantae > Streptophyta > Magnoliopsida > Poales > Poaceae > Triticum > Triticum urartu. Next base: position 499,325,391 of record NC_141874.1, on the reverse strand, counting down.
GTGGGGGGCGCGCCCACCCCCCGGGCGCGCCCCCTGCCTCGTGGACAGCCCGGAGGTCCACCGACGTACTTCTTCTTCCCATATATACCCATATACCCTAAACACTTCGGGGAGCACAATAGATCGAGAGTTCCGCCGTGAGAAGCCTCCGTAGCCACCGAAAACCAATCTAGAACCGTTCCGGCACCCTGCCGGAGGGGGGAATCCCTCTCCGGTGGCCATCTTCATCATCCCGATGCTCTCCGTGATGAGGAGGGAGTAGTTCTCCCTCGGGGATGAGGGTCTGTACCAGTAGCTATGTGTTTGATCTCTCTCTCTCTCTCTCTCGTGTTCTTGAGGTGGTACGATCTTGATGTATCGCGAGCTTTGCTATTATAGCTGGATCTTATGATGTTTATCCCCCTCTACTCTCTTGTAATGGATTGAGTTTTCCCTTTGAAGTTATCTTATTGGATTGAGTCTTTAAGGATCTGAGAACACTTGATGTATGTCTTGCATGGGATACCCGTGGTGACAATGGGGTATTCTATTGATCCACTTGATGTATGTTTTGGTGATCAACTTGCGGGTTCCGCCCATGAACCTATGCATAGGGGTTGGCACACGTTTTCGTCTTGACTCTCCGGTAGGAACTTTGGGGCACTCTTCGAAGTTCTTTGTGTTGGTTTGAATAGATGAATCTGAGATTGTGTGATGCATATCGTATAATCATACCCACGAATACTTGAGGTGACAATGGAGTATCTAGGTGACATTAGGGGTTTGGTTGATTTGTGTCTTAAGGTGTTATTCTAGTACGGACTCTATGATAGATTGAACAGAAAGAATAGCTTTGCGTTATTTTACTACAGACTCTTGAATAGATCGATCAGAAAGGATAACTTTGAGGTGGTTTCGTACCCTACCATAATCTCTTCGTTTGTTTTCCGCTATTAGACACTTTGGAGTGACTCTTTGTTGCATGTTGAGGGATAGTTATGTGATCCAATTATGTTATTATTGTTGAGAGAACTTGCACTAGTGAAAGTATGAACCCTAGGCCTTGTTTCCTAGCATTGCAATACCGTTTACGCTCACTTTTATCATTAGTTCCTTGCTGTTCTTATAATTTCAGATTACAAATACTCATATCTATCATCCATATACCACTTGTATCACCATCTCTTTGCCGAACTAGTGCACCTATACAATTTACCATTGTATTGGGTGTGTTGGGGACACAAGAGACTCTTTTTTATTTGGTTGCAGGGTTGCTTGAGAGAGACCATCTTCATCCTACGCCTCGTACGGATTGATAAACCTTAGGTCATCCACTTGAGGGAAATTTTCTACTTTCCTACAAACCTCTGCACTTGGAGGCCCAACAACGTCTACAAGAAGAAGGTTGTGTAGTAGGCATCACCATCCTCCACCATGCCAAGTTTGTTAGCCAGTGGATCGTTCCGCAATATTCCTCTCGTGCGCCCATTCTCATATTCATTTTGATAATGTTCAATACCTGACATGCATGAAAACATAAAAACAAGTGAGATTATCTTTGTAATGCAGAAGTGATTCTAATCCAATAGTTCCTCCCTATAAACCCCTTTGTGCTATCTCTGCAATTCTTCTAAGAGGTGCCATGCATGCTGTAATTTGGTGTGTGCATTAATATAATGTGGCCTACTACTCAAAATATGAGAGCTCCAGAAGTGATGATACTTCGCAGATGACAGCTTCAACATATAGTAAAGAAGAACAAGTCGACCTGACCTGACAGATTCGAAATATACTAAGGGATAATAACTCGACCTGACCAGTCGACCATAAGAGAAGAGGGTCATCTTAAAGAAGAGTAGAAGAGCAAGCAGATTGAAGATATTACAAGTCTTTCTATACATTGTCGGTTGGCCACCCATGATGAACCGGAGTGCACAGAGAAATACTATTCCTTCCGGTCTCTCCATATGTGGCTCACTTGCATTTCGAAACTAAAGTAGGAACATTTATCTGACCAATTAAACATATATCAGTTTTACTAATATCAGCATAATATCAGATTTGAATTTGTACAACTAAGTTTGTTTAGCTCGATGGGTGGAGCAGTTCTATTACGACACGAACCACGTAGGCTGATCGTGGTCATCATAAAATGGGGAAATCGTAAGCATGATGAGTATAGTGTTGACCGTGGCAGTGGGATGGCAGATCTGAAGCTGCAAACCGTGCAAAGGGTAGTTAGCAACCGATATTTGCTTTGAAATAACAACTAAGATTTGGTATGAACAAGAAAGTACAGTCTGACAAAGAAATGCAATTCTGCTGTCTCTCTATATGCCGCGACATGCATTTGGAAACTCAAGTGGGACCTTTAGCTAAGCAATTAAATGTGTCTGTTAACTAATATCAGTATCATATCACAATCATATTTGAACAATTAAGCTTTGGAATTTTGAGTGTTGTTTTGTTTAGCTTGAAGGGTGGAGTAATGCTAGTATGACAGAAAGCACCTACATAGCTCATAGTAGATTAGATAAAAGGGGAAAACCCTAAGCATCAAGAGTAAAATCAGGAAAGTGGAACTAGCTGGACCAGTGGGTGGCGCACATGCTTTTCGAAACGAATATAGGAACATTAGGTGACCAATTAAACGTTCTCTATTTTAGTAGTATGAGCATCATATCAGATTCGTATTTCAACACATAAGCTTTGGAATTATGAGTGGCATGTTGTTTCGCTTCATGTGTTGATGTCTTGAGGAGCAGTGCTAGCACGACACGAAGCAGGGAAGCACCTACGATGATGGTAGTGAATATAAAGGGGGGAAACCATAAGCTTTATGAGTATAGTGACCGTGACATGGTGGATCTGAAGGTGCAAACCGGACGAAGCTACTTCGCAACCAATGTTTGCATTCAACTAGCCACTACAATTTGGTACGGACAAGAAAAGTACAGTAAACAATTTAAGATCTATTTTCTGGGTGAGATCAATAACTTAAGTACATATGGAAGAGTACCACCTCTCTTGCGACACCGTGTAGGCCCCTGCTGATACGTTGAGGGTGCTGCGGGTGCGATGGCTGTCGGCGGAGGGGAAGAAGACTTTAGATGGCAGACGACCGGGTTGGGGGATAAATCCTGTTGCCGTGGATGAGGCGGTCGTAGGAGCGACTACGGCAAAGTGGACGACGGTGCCGATGAAGCGAGACGACACGATGAAAGGATCCTGGTCCGGCGCCGTGGATGAGAGACGTCCATCTCTTGTAGTGGACGAGGGGGTAGGGGTAGCGGCTCCGGCAAGGTGGAGGATGGGGTGGCGGGCGGAGGAGGCTGGCTGCAGTGGGGAGGTTGTCGTGGTGCCGACGGTGTATGAATGGGGAAATGGAGGGGGAGGGGGGATCTCAAACTTTGGGACGCGCTTGTCTGAAATGTGGGAAAGTTACGAACTTATGCCCCGTTTAAAATTTCGGACATCACGTCGGTTGGGGATAGGACGGTAATCTCGCATCTCCCAAATATTTGCCGGTAATGATTTCGGGTGAGGAGAGGGTGTTTTGCCGCCCACGGTTGGTGCCCATGGTGTATGAGTGGGGCTGACAGGTAGGGCGGTTGTGTCAAGTCTGAGGGAAGTTACAGATCTGCTCCTATTTAAAATATTAGCCTACATCGATTTCGGATGAGGAGAGTTTGTTTTGCCGCCCACCGTGGATGAATGGGAAAATGGAGGGAGAGACACATGTCTTTTAGACGAGCTTGAATCAAATGTGTTTTGCCGCCCACGTTTGGCGCCCACCGTGTCTAAATGGGCTCAGAGGCCGTCGTGTCATGCCCGATTGAAGTTACTAGTCTACCCCTATCGACAACGGTGTAAATCCGGTCGATAAGGATGTCAAGTGTCAGGGGTAGACAATAATTTCCATCTCGCAAACACTTGCTTCGGGCAGCCCACAAATGATAGTGGGTGTTTAGCCGCTTCGTTCAAAATTTGGGAGAATTAGCATTCACGTTTGCCCAGGGCCCTGACAACTAAATCCAAATCCAATTTTTATTCGATTACGAATATCCACAGATAATTCTACGTTTTTTATTTATTTCTTCAAAACCACAACAAAGATTTATTCCACCTTTATATATGATTATGATTTAGAAATGCCGTGATCTTCGAATTCAGTAGGTTGGATACACTTTGAGTCAAACAGTTATTTCATCCAATACAATATGCTCACACGAAAAACAATTCACCTTATGTCAATCATGCAAGTACTGAGGATTACCTCGCCTAAAAAATTCAGATCATTACAACACATGGACAACATAGGGGGTCTTACAACACAATCCATTCAGAGACATGACATAACATGCAAGTACAATAATCTAATGACAATTTCAACTACTATCTAAAGAAGAACTAGGATTACCCTGGGCTTCAGATAGCAGAAGCAGAAGGACCTCCTCCTTCTTCAAATGCAACATTCTTACTTCCTCCAATTCTTGGGTTGCTTGCATAATGCGTGCAGCTAATTGCATAATTTACAGCTTCAAGATCGAGATTACCTCATTCATGGCAGCCACACCATCTCTTTCAGCCTCTTGTAGAGCCTCAAGAACTATAATATCTGTGCTCAGACTGCTCTTCGGTAGTGTTGCCTCTGAACTGCTACCATCTGGTAACATGGATGGCACACTACTTCCACAAATAGATTCTAGGGTTGTACATTGTGTCCTAGTGTGAACGGCATCCTGAAAGGTTTCCGCTGGACATAAGTAAGAGATAGTTATCGCATGATCCAGGCAGTAAGCTTACATGGTAAATGACATACGAATTATTGCCGAGCATGGCAAGCTATATTTAAATGGTTCGAAGCAGCATCAGCCAAAAAGAAATTAAAATGGTAAGATGAAACTAGGGATGTAAGTGGCAAATAAACGACATCCGCCAGTCCCATCTAGTTAGTTTTTGCCAGCTCCCTGGTTCATTTTCCTCAAAAAACAAAAACTCTTTTGAACTATCATACCACTAGTGGACTTTAATCGGGATTAAACGGGACCCTGTTGACATCCCTAGTTAAAAGGGAGTGTACCACTGATATATTGAAGTTGCCAAGGCATCTAAGCAATTGAAATAATCTGAGAAAGCACTTAACAGTGTGGCCTCATATAAACTACGAAGACATTCTTGTGATGAAGTTCAGAGGAAAAGTTAAGGACTCAAATGAACTAGGCATGCATTTTTTTATGATAGTGCACCAGGCACTGCTGACATATTGGCCAACTCAGGTATAGCGTAAGAAGTAACAAACAAGCATTCGAATCAAGCAAGACAGCAAAGCAGACAACTGAACTATTTGTTATTATGTAGGATTACAGGTTGAGGGCACAAGCCAAGAAAGCAGCCCACACGCATTACATTTCACATGTACTAAAACACACTGGCTTACCATATGTTGCTGTGAAGCCTCGCTGCTATTCTAATGTTCTTTCAAGATATCATCAGCATCCCGTGGTTGCAAATCTACTTGTTGTAGTTTATTCTGCACCCTCTATTTAGGTAAAATTAATTTTAATCGCATGCACTGGTTTGAATTGATCATCAATGGTTCATCTAAACTAATGAAAGAAGGGTGTGTGCATACACGACAATATATCTGCTTCCCTCTATTTTTATGCTTGTTCGAGGTGCCAACCCCAAAAGAACAAATATTTTGCTTGATGGAGTTGGCAGCTCCATAATTAATAGAAGCATCAGATTAGTCATGCAACTTGGGAAGATCAAGAACACACAAAAAAGTAATGAACAGAGGCTCGTAGCAGTGATGTAATAGCTAGCATCAGAAAATGTAGGGTAAAACGAACAAAAACCAGCGGAACCACATGCTAGTTTGCTGATGTGTAATTAAGCATAGAGAACATGAAGCAGTCTGATGGAACCAACAGGTGGCATTAGAACAACACCATTATCATAAATATAGCATGCAAGAAGTAAAATAGTAGGCAGTGATATCTAGGAAGTACAATAATACTTAGGACAAAACTAAAGCATATTAACTATATGTGCACTGGTATGTAATTTAGCACATGTAACATGTTCACTTCCAGAAGTATGGCCCTACAGGTGCAAGCAGAATAACGCGTCTCATGAAAAACTGAATGATGCCCTCAAGAAATTCAAAGGTGCGGTGCTTATGCTAAGAAAGTGAATGTAGGCGCCGGCCGTTGGATAATAGTATCTGATTCTCGGTGGCGTATGGGTATCATTGGCATACTTGATAGCTAAGGATCATCGATGGTGCTCATGTTGCGGTTGAGTTTGGGCCGGCTGTCGCCGTCGCTGAAGCGGCTCAGTGCTACGGTTGCGGCGCCTGTCAACATACAAGAAATCTCATTTGTGGTAAGTGAACAGTTGCATGATAAAGAGAAAAACCGAAGGAGTACAGATCGAAATAACCCGATGAGGCTGCAGCATCGGTAAAGCAGGGCCGATGGAGTTGAATATGGCGTCCGTGGAGCGGGTCCGGTGCAGTGGACGAAGGATTCGGCGGGCGCGTTGTGTAGTGCTTTCGGTGAGGCGGATCTGTTGTGGCGGACGAGGGCTTGTATGAAGGGCCAGCGAAGGGACGAACGAGGGAGCCAGTGAAGGGCCTACACTTGGTGGACGAGGGTGCCGGTTAAGCAGATCCGGTGCGGTGGACCATGATGGCGGTCTAGGAGATCTGGAGCGGTGTACAAGCCAGTCGCTGAAGCGGCTCCGGTGAAGTGGTGAGTTGGCAGTTGGGGGTTCCAAGGTGCGGAAGGTAGATCCGTCGGGGTGTGAGGTCCACCGCTGCGGCGAAGGACTAGATTCGGCGGCTTGCCGTGGTTGGGAGGGGTCGAAGAGGGGAAGGTGAGGGGCTCTGGGGAAGAATGTTGGGGGCAAAGAGGGGAAAACAATGGAGTTACCAAAGCAACCCTTTTCCGTTCATGTGGCAGGGGTAAAACAGGAATATCGCAGGGCTAAACTTTCGAGTGCGAGATATTTCGATGTGAGCGGGAAGTTTGAAAGCTTTTGGCGCTTGAAATTATATTCTGCTCTTGTACGGCCGACTATGATATCATGGCCGAGAATTTGTTTGTTTTGCACGCAAAAAAGTGCAAGTTTTGAAAATCAATGTCTCCAACTCGAAACTTAGATTGTCCATTCAATTCAAATATGGATCATTGAGTTACTACAAGAAAATACCATCATATGGTCCAATTCAAATGAAATTCCAAATGTGTTTATCCTAAGTATGATGACAAAAGCAAAAATGTGTATGTGTATGAATAAAGTGGATGATTATAAAGTTTGAACATGCCCGTATGTGTATATGTCTAGGTTTGATATATGAATTTGAAATCACGAAATCCCGGCTTAAAAATGTACCTCCGTTTAAATGAATTACAAAAGCTAATGATGGAGTCGAATTCCAAAATTCCAATCTTAGGTTTGTAATTCTGGTACATCAAAGTATATCACGCATGTTCAAAAGTATCGTTATCTCATAGTCCAAACTGTGAAACAAATTGATCAACCTTGAGTGCACACACTATTGACCATGTATATCTCAATTACGCTAAAGTCCCTCAAATATAGACACCTCACTCTTTATCTGAAGCAACCCCCCTCGTCACCCCCCACACACAGAAGTCGTTCTCTCCCCCAAACACCAACACATGAGCACATTAACACCCCTACCTCTTCTAAAGTCTGGACCGCAATATAGGTCTCTATCACTTTATCTCTTGGGCATGCACACATCTCTTCCCCCACTCTCTAGCTAGGTCTCACGACATCTCTCTTTCCCAAGCACACGCACTATGTAGAGTGTATCTTTCCCATACACACGAAACTTCACCCCCAAACATCTATCTCCCTAGTTATGTGGTTCTCGCACACTCACCTCACACACCACCCCCTCTGCAAAACAAGCACACTTTGTCTCCTTGTGCACCACTCTCCTCTTTCTATCTCTCCGACATACGGACCCGCCCCAGCTCCTCCCTATATACATATATGTCGTGACTCTTTCCATAGCTCCCTAATGTATCATCGTTCTCGATCTCGCACATTGTCCTCTACACCATCTATTCGAGATCTCTCATGAAGTCCCTATCACACACACGATGACTCGCTTCCCTTGCGTCTCCGTACATAGGCCAATTTCAAACAACATCAACATTGTCTCCCTATCTATATGCCATTTATGGACACAAATGCCCCCTCTCTCGCCCCCTCTCTTCCTCTCTCTCTCTCTCTCTCTCTCTCTCTCCGCCGCTCTCTCTCTCTCTCTCGCTCGCTCTCACACCCCTCTCCCACACACAATCAATGTCTCTTCCAAATAGTCTGCTCCCCCCGCCTGCACCCATGCTATCCCATGTGTAAAAACCAATGATATCGTTGTGATTACTCCCGCATGGGTCAATCACAACGAGTGTTTTTATAAAAAATACATCTTGATGTTCCGTGCAATGCACGGATCTTGCTAGTACTCCTACAGAAGACTAAGTTGGTGATGATGGTGTGTCTGCCATCCGTCGTTTGTGACCATTAGATCTACATCTAACGACTGTGATGTAAGTTGTTTCCTTTTCTCACAAACATCCCACTTGTCTACCAATTTTCAGAAAAACCCATAATTAGTATCTTAAAACCAACGACATCCCTCCCCGACCTCACCAAAATAGCCCAAGGAATATATTCTAATTGAAACATAATATATCTCTAGTGATATATGTATATCAAAATTAGAGTGTTTTGTATCAAGTTTGTGAATAAGTATTATTCTAATTATGATTCGTTGCAACGCACATGAACATTGCTAGTATTTCCAACCATGCAAATTCCCCCCTAGTATTCCATAGTTTCGAGTTTTCCATCAAGATATTAGTCACTCATGGTTGATATTTACTTTCAATCATGTACACATATGCACTATGTAAGTAGCCTTTCTTATTGGGTTCCAAACCTTAACTTTCACTCCTACTTACAATATGTAGAGTATTTAACAAAAAACTACCACTTTCAACCAGCCCTAGGAAGAATCTATTGTACAAAAAATAGCAAAAACATAACCAAAATTTCTTAATCCATGCCAAAAACTACTACCTACCGATCATGTTAGTTTAAACCCATTTATGACAGGGTTGGCCCACACGTCCCTGCTGACGAGGCAGCTTAAACCAACACATTTTGTTTGGCCGTTGACACGAGGGACCCACATCTAACCTTCTATCATGTTATTCCCCCTCAAATCATTATTTTTCCTGAACATTACTTCAAACAGTACTGAAGCGTGTTCATCGGTGGCGCCGGTGATGAGTGAGTTGGCCGCCGCTCCGCCGGAGGGGCCGGACGCCGCGCTGGCCTCCTCACGGGTTGGCAGGCTGGCCCAGGCGTGACTCACGAGCGAGCAAGCCGCCGCGCTGGCCTTCGCTCGAGCCAGATGGCTGGCCTTAGCGTGGCGCGCGCGAGCAATCCGCCGCGCCGCAGTGCCAATCTAGCTAGCAAACCTTGCAGACAAGCAGCTGGATGGAACTATCTTGGCTAGCTAGCGGCCGCGAGCGCCAGACGGAGCTGGCATCCGGGCTGCCGCAAGATGGGCTCCGCACCATCGACGGTTTTGACCTCGCCTTCTGCCAGCGGCGGTAGCTGCGTCCCATGGCCGAGGATGACTTGGTGGACGGGCCGGAGGTAGGAGATCACTCGGGGATGTTTGTGCAGACTGACATGTAGGTCCCACGAGTCATAACGCCCAGTCGAATAGAAGGCATTGACTTAATGGGCGACATGGGCCCTGTTTGGATACTCTAAGTCAGAGGTTAGATTCTAACCCCGAACTAACTCTAACCAAAGTGGTGTTTGGATGGCAGGGTTAGATTGACAACAAATTTATCCAAATAGGGCCATGGGTTGAAACGTGTCTATAACGGCACTTTGTAGAGTAGTCGTTTCTTGGTAGGGCTGGTTGGTAAGAGCATGTACATTGGTTGATAAGGTAGTCTTATCTTAAGTCTGCCATGTATGCAAGTGGTAGTAGTTTCTTGGCATTATTAGTGGTTTCTTGCATTATTCGGGGTTTCTTGTAAGGCTACTCATAGTGGGGAGTATCATATGCTAGTAACATGCGTATGATACTAGTGTATGATACTACCTCCATAGTGCATAGTATCATAAACTAGTATCATAGATGATCATATTTATTGCCATGCATGACACAACGTAGCATAGCATTTAACATGATACGGTATCTACCTATGTTACTCTAACACTCTCTCTTCTTTAATTATGTGCTACATAAGCATGTTTGCTAGTCCCAAGTGCATGTTACCACTTATGTTACCCCCACTATGGCCAGCCTAAGGAACAATGTACTACTAGCGACAAAAGGTGATTCTATGTTGCGTTGTACTCCAACGAGTACTACTACTGGTCACGGGAGTGTATACCTCGTTTTGTGGGTTCAATCCCGGCCGAACGCACGGCGGTCTTTTTTTTTAAATAGTAACTTCGCTGCGAGCCAATATTTTACACGAGTAGTTTGAGTTTTGAAGTCAAAAGGACGTGCGGCACCACAATCTGGGTGCATTGGATAGCCTAGCCACGTGAACGGGGTTTCCTTCCCAGCATATCGTGGCTCACGTGCTTGCCCTAGCCGCACCTCGCTTGCAGCTTCCTCATCAGCTAGTAGCATATTTAAACTAGCACCTCCCAATTAAGCCCGAGGAGCCGGAAAAGCCTGGCGGGGCATTGGGAACTGTGCAATATGGCTCTGTACGTAAAGTGCTCTACTACTACTACTCTGTAGCTTGTGGCATTTCACGCATGGACTTCACTCCATTATTGGCTCTACTATATAAGAAATTCCTCTTGACGTGTTTTTTTGAAACGGAGGCAAAAGCTTTGCTTCATCTCATTCATAAAGAAGGAACTACTAACAAAGTTCGACGAGATCCATTACACCTCCACAAATGGAAGCGAAAAGCCTAGTGTTGTTGTATCAAATAACTCAAATGTTCTGCCCCTGCAGTAACCATTGCTGATAAACAGGCTGCTAGTGTGTGCGTGAGAGAAGCGGCTGAGTAGGCCAGCTACGTGAGAGGAGCGGCTGAATAGAGCACTGAGAGTATCCACTAGGCCACTACATAGGTGTACTTTCCCTGCATTGATAGTACAGCGATGGTTCTAGATAACAGTAGTACCCTCCACTTCCAACTGTAGCTCCTTGGCCCTGAGATTCAAGAGTTCAAAAATGGTGCACTATACTAGAAGTACAGTACATAGCACTAGTAGTACCCTCGCACCACTAGTTGAGAAAGTAGTACTAGTACTGCTACAGTACGAGTACTTACTCCTCCGTCACGTAATGTAAGAAGTTTTTTTGACACTAGTTGGCATGTACAAAAAATAGAAAAACATACCCAAAATTTCTTAATCCACGCCAAAAGCTACTAGCTTACTACGCTCTACAGTTGGAAGGGACGAGGCCCTGCGGTTACTACGCTCTTATCTCCTCCTCGCCAGTTCCCCTCCCCCCGAAGAGAAGGCAGTTCGTCGCTAATCCCATGGATTCGCCAGGCGGTTCTCCTCCTCGTCGGGGCTGGGAGACCTTGGACGATGATCCTGTGGGAGAAATGCATGCCGCTTCGACGTCCTCACCGCCGCAAGACTCGGTGCTTCCTGCACCAACTATTTCAAGACGGTGCTTAAAATGGCTTGGGAAAAGGCCATGTTTGTTGGTCTTCCATGAATCCTCGAGGAGAAGGTTCTTCTATGGGACAATCCTTTGAACAGTCCACCACTCCCTAGCCATGGTTGCATGTTGACTCCGCTAGAGTTGCCGACGTTGAGAGGTAGTCAGATTTTGTCCGATGAGCAGGTCAGTAATGGAGTTTGATCATGTAGTACTTAGTTATTCCATTTCCATCCCGTAATTTCTCCACTGCCCACCGTCTTATATATAGGTCTGGGTCGGTGCCAACGAAGATTGGCTTGCATACCTCCGGCCGGATACCACCATCATTTTGCACAACATCCACAGCAGTGCGGCCGTTCCTGTAGACCCCTTCTCCACCATTGGGATCAGCCTTCCGGACTGGCTGGGCTTGAATACGTATGATGATGCCTACATGAGATTGAAGAAGATAGCAATTGCGGACCCGCCGACAAAGCGACGCGGCTACGATGATTACTATCTCATCGCGGTGTTTGACATAAGGATTGCCATCAATGCAAGAGGCAGTAACGGCAGAGGCCGGCGCATGTTGGCGGCGGCAGATTTGTACCCCTACACGTTCGAAGATGCCGTGCGCCATCTAGGCCGCATCTTCGTGGTGACAAGCCAAGGGACTTGTTTCATCTGGTTTCCCTCCTACGGTACGGGAGATTACAAACGGAATGCACAAACCATCATTTGCATCCCTAACGGTACTCCATTATTTTGCAGGGACCAGTCATCCCGCGATCAAAATAAGATCGCCGATCCTGGATGCGCATTTGCATCCGCGATTCGGTCTAACCTGGAACCTTGTAGCTGACTTTGGCATATTGGGATCAACTATCTTAGCAGTCATTACCCATGGTACCACTGATGTGCAACATGGTCACACAATCTACCATGATCGGACCGTCACCATCTACCCAGGTATTCCATTTTTTAACCATCTCGCCTTCTCTTTCATTGTTGTACTAGTACTCTACTTACGTACTAGTAGGAGTACTTTTTACCTTGGAGGACGCATATAGCTAGCTAGGCCCTTGAAGACTTGAACCCACTAGATGCCACCATTTTTGTTTTTCCATGTCTTACTATCTCATCCATGTAGCCAACAGTGGCTATATATAATAAGCCGGTTATTTTACTTCCTCTATACCGGAGTAGTACTAGTTGCTGCACAGTATTACTGACCGTCATATTTGAGCACAACATTATTATGCATGGACCTTGACTATGTACGTCACCATGTGTCCAGATCTGAGATGCCGCGTGTACTAGATGAACGACGCCGAGTTCGACCCCCCGTGATGCTACGTGGGTGCCGAGGAACACTCTTGGAGAGTACTCGCTTTTCATTGGGGATAGCTACCCCATTGTGAAGCGGATGCCACATTCCGTGCACGACACGGAAGACCTGCCGTTCATGAAGCATGGTTGTTTCTTCAGTGCGCACCGCCGGATGAACGACATGCTAGGACACGCTATCCCTGATTTATGCCGCTTCAGCTTGGATGAGTCTCCATCGTGTGGAACCGGACTAGAAAGCTACGACAATGATTCCTGTTGCCCACTGCTATGGATCGTTCCATCCATGAAGAACACCTGGGACTGGAACCTGGAGGAGGACATGTCAGCCCATCTATAACGTGTAAGTGGAGTACGGTAAATTGTGAACGGTAGCGCTGTGAATATATGTAGACTAGTCATGCACAAATTTATCACATGAATTGGAGATGAACTTGTGTGGCATACTGGCATTTGCCCTTTAGAATTTATTACTAGTAAATGTGATATTTGTACATGCAACTTGTGTGGTTGTTGCACGGGCTCCAACACGCTCTTTGGGAAAAAAGGTGGCACAACTTTGGATATACGTGGCGTGGCGGCATCATACATTAGCATCGTTCGCTATAGTTGTAGTACGCTCCTACTAGGACGACAACTCCTATAAAACCTTGCGCTTGGCTCTTTGCCTCTTTGGGAGGTTCAACAGTTCATACTCATGTGAACCTTGCACTTGGCTCTTCGCCGCTTTGGAAGGTCCAACAATGATGATACTCCCTCCGTTTCTTTTTAGTCCGCATATAAGGTTTGGTCAAAGTCAAGCTTTGTAGAGTTTGACTAAGTTTATATTAAAAAATATAAACATTCATAATATGAAATCAATATTATCAGATACACCATGAAACATATGTTCATACTATATAGTTTTAGTATTGTAGATGTTCATATTTTTTATATAAATTTGGTCAAACTTTGTGCAGTTTGACTTTGACCAAATCTTATATGCGGAGTAAAAAGAAACGGAGGGAGTACTAAAGTACACATTATGCTTCGGGCAATCTGACACCGATTGAACAACAGCACATCCACCACGAGGGCGAGGGTGAGGGAGAGGGAGAGGGACAGGGCGCTGTAGTCAAAATCCTCTCCTCGTCCTGCGAACCACCGTGCGCGTGGGTGAGGGAGAGGCGTAGTAAGCAAGCTTCTCCTCCTTCGGCGAGTTGACGGGACACATCAAAGTAGTACTAGTACTAGTCCATACTGCGTCCTTTCCGGTTAATATGGCTTAATTTGAAACGAGAAAAATACACTGGCTGTCAACGTATGTAACGATACGCTCTTTATGGTCACTATATATAGTTTTGCGGTGATTATACGATCACTAGCTCATCGTAGAGCACCGTATTGCACCCTACTGACCGGCCACATAGTCGATGTGGCACTTTGTTGACTGGTTAAATTGTCACCTGGTATCTTGGTCCCACCTGTCAGTTGGCAGAGCAAAGAAATCAGCTAAAAAACAAAGAGTGTAGTACATCTACACTTCCAATGCATTTAGCCTTTAATCTAAATCGATGTTGATTGACTAATGCACCAACTTGTGCTCTAGGTATAGGCTACGTGTCTATCCTTAATTACAACATGCAACGACCTTCATTTAATCTTCTTCTCTCAATGGTCGCATGCACACATAAGTCTTCTACTTTTGGGCGTTAATTATGCCCTGGTCAATATGTAAATCACTAAATATACAGTCTTTCATGGACGTAGGGAGTAGGTTGAGCACTTGAGCGCGAGAGTGTGTGTTGCGTCATTTGCTGTGTGCCGCATGGGTGTGTGAGTGTTGCGTGCGTCCATGTGTACGTGTGAGTGTTGCATGTTGCATGCATGCATGCATGGGGCTTACTCCCTCCCATTGACATGTTCATATTTCAAGCTTCCTCTGTTCCCTCCATATGGTGATACTCCCTATGTTCCTAAATACGGAGTAAAATCCTCCCTCTGTTCCCAAATACGGAGAAT
Organism: Triticum urartu; assembly: GCF_056163025.1. Taxonomy (NCBI): domain Eukaryota; kingdom Viridiplantae; phylum Streptophyta; class Magnoliopsida; order Poales; family Poaceae; genus Triticum; species Triticum urartu. The sequence goes on along the minus strand of NC_141874.1, from coordinate 499,310,375 downwards.
TTTTTTCTTTCTAGAGATTTGAACAAGTGACTACGTACAGAGCAAAATGAGTGAAGTGAGCGTAGAGGCATAGGGATAATGTAGAAAGGAAGTCTTCGCGATCCATTATTCCCCATCTCGGTCAGAGAGAACTATTCAACTAGTCTTCGCAGTGAAGTGACAATACACGCTGCAGCAGATGGGACACTTAATTAATAAGCTAAACCAGCGTGTTGGTGTTACTAAATCAGCCTTACCCACTACTGCCATCATGTTTGCCAGTAGAGCACGCTTCTGTCCTCCATTAACTGACATATGGGCCCTCTTGTGGTATACCCACATGTCATCGGTGTAACTATTTACACTCCGAAGGACGGTATATCCTGGTAGTAGTAGAATTGAGATTTAATGCACTTTCTTCCCCGTCTTCCACTCTTCTTCCTCCTCTCTTCTTCTTCCTCCTCTCTTCCCCATCGTCGGCCACAGACCATTTCCCCCCGCTCACTGCTCGCCCGCCCGTGCTATCTTCCTTGGTAGCTCCTGCGTACCATATCCCCCCGCTCACTGCTCGGCCACGCGAGGAGAAGCTTCTTCGCTCGCCCGCCCGAATCCACTTCCCCGCTGGCTCGCAGGCACCGAAAACCCCAATGGCAGAACCAACTGACACACAGAGCCGTGATTGGAATTCCCTCCCCGATGTTCTCTTGGAGCAAATTTGTAATCGTATGGACCTACTCAGCACTGTCCGTCTGGCCGCATGCTCGGTGTCTTTGTACCGTCTACTCGTCTGCAATCGGCCGGCTCTTTTCAAGACACCCTGCTTGCTGATGCCCGATCCTCGCAGGTGGGCCAGACACCGAGTTGACGATCCTACGGAGGTTGCCGTGCTGCCCCTCGACATGCTACCACTACCCGTCCACCTGTCCTTCATGCGCGGCCACTACTGGGCAGGCATGAAGGCCAACTAGATCGTCCTCATCCACCAATCCGGTAGTCCGTGGCGTATCGTGGATATCTACACCCAGCAAGAGATCACCTTTCCATCTTTGGATACCGCCGCCATCGAGCCTCGTGGCCCGCCGGACACTCCTGCCTACTACGCACAAGACGCGTCGAGCTTTTGGCTCGACCTCTATTTGCTGAAGGTTGTAATCTACGAAGTGCCCACACCATCAGAAGACTACATGGATTACAAGCTCATTGCCATGTTCAACATGGTATTACTCTATCTGGAATCCGGTCGCCATACATGGTTATGGCTCATCGTCGATCCTCTTTACCCAACACTTCCGTCGGATGCTATAGTGCATGATGGCATCGTTTATGCGGTCGACGCACAGATTGGCTGCCTATACTGGTGGAATCTATCGTCGTGTAATTGTTCTATCTCATCTCATCTTTACCTTAAGAATACGACTGTCTGTTCATTGTTACAAATTTAGAATATATAGTATGTCTATAACCACATCATTTCTATATGTTCCTCTCATTTCCTAAATTTTTATGACCACACATGTTATTGTTAGAGTTGATATGAGAACAGTTGGTATCTAATGATTGTTAGAATAGATATTATGAGTATAACCTCATGATTGCTATATGTTACTCTCATTTCCAGGATTTTTATAACAATGCATGTTATTGCTTAGAGTTGATATGATAACTGTAGTAAGTGCTATGGTAGAATATGAGTAGGCCCTGTCATATCTGTTTTCCTCTCATTGTTACATGATGTTTGAACCATGATATATTGCTACAATATGAAAGCCATTAATCCTCCTATCGGCGTCCTGGGAACGGGGGTCCCCAGACTTGCCTGCCTGCGGCCCGCGGCGTGGCTGAGCATGCAGGCCGCACGACCCATCTTCATCAACAAGGCATCCAAGACCCTCGCGAGGGTCCAAGCCTTGTGAGGCGGACGACGCAAGACCTCCTCGGGAGTGGCCTAGCTGGGCAGGCTCACGAGGAGCGGAGATATCAAGGCGAGGCAAACCTCACAAGACCCTCGTGACGTGAGCCATGATGCACGACACCAGGCAGGCGCCAGCGCGCACAGCGTCCTTGTTTCCTCTTTGGTGCTAAGGAGGTTAGCGTAGGCGAAGAGTACCGAGGCATCAAGCAAAGGTTGCCATATCGGTGCAACAAGACCAAGACCAGGAGGACGGCAAGACGGAGGTCATCGTGGAGTCCAAGACGGCGTCACGACAGAGCTTTTCGCAGGCGAAGACCACTTTTGTCAGGATAGCTTGTACTAGCTGTCCCCCTTCGAATTAGCCCGCCATTGTTGGCTCCCTTCCCGCTCGATATTTGGGAAGAGGACCAGGGCCAGTATAAATAGGACTAGCCACCACCTTAGAGAGGGGGATCATTCGAGGGACGGATCATTCAGACCATCCTCACACACACAAGCTCACCGAGCTCAAGATCACCTCAACCTCAGGAGGCTGTTCTTCCCTTGTACTGTTCATCATTAGCCCTAGAGGCAATCCACCACCACCATACTGGAGTAGGGTATTACACCACAACGGTGGCCCGAACCAGTATAAACCTCGTGTCTTTCTGTGTTGCGAGTTCGTCGAGTTTGTCCGCGAGATCTTAGTGAGCTAGGGCGTAGATCGGTGGGAGGAAAAGACTTCGCGCGCACCCCAGTGTTCGAACCTTAAGGGTTTGCTGGAACCCCACATCTGACATTTGGCGCGCCAGGTAGGGATGCGCCGTAGCTTCCCTTCCATCAGTTCGTCGCTCCGTCGTCTCCATGGCGGATGCACGCCGTGCTCGAGCTGAGCGTCGGGCTGCCCTCACTGGCCGCGTTGCTCAGACGGATCCCGTCGGCGGGCCACATCGCCATTCTCCATCCCCTGCCGCCAACGCTGCCACCGGCCCGACGGGGAACGAGCAGCAGGCGTCCTCGCTGCATCCTTCGGTGCGGCAGGACGACCGCACCGCCACCCCATCGCTGACCCTTGCCGGTTCTTCGTCTCATGCGCACTGCACTCCCATGGAGGCACGGGCCGCGCTCCTTGCAGCGAACGAGCTCCTGCGCTACCGCCCCATCGATGACCTCTACGAGGAGTGGCTCGAACGCGTCGCCGAGCCCGTCCGCGCTGCGGGGGGCTCTCCGGTGCCGTCCCATTCTCTGCCTCCCCCTCAACCAGCCGCGGGCAACGGGGCTCATGGCACGCCTCCACCACCTCAGTCCCAAGACGTCGCCTTGGCACCAAGGCGCGCGGCTCCGCGACGTGATCCGCCGCGCCCAGCACCCGCGCGTGAAGAGAGAAGCTGCGAATAAATTCCGCGACCGCGAGAAGCTGCACCTGCGCTCCCCGCGCCACCTCGTCAAGACCGCGCACCGCCCGCAGCCGTGCAGCACGGACCACGTCAAGACCGAGCTCCACCTCCGAAGCGGGCCCAGGCAACCACGGCTGGCTGCCGTGCCTTCACACCCGAGTTGCGTAGCGTCGCCTGGCCGGGCATGTTCAAGCCGGATTTGCCTCCTCGCTACCACGGTACCGCTGACCCCGCGGAGTTCCTGCAGCTATATGAGATGAGCATCGAAGTGGCCAACGGTGACGAATAGGTCATGGCGAACTGGTTTCCCATGGCTCTCAAGGATGGAGCTCACTCCTGGCTCCTGAACCTGCAGCATGGCTCGATCTCCTCCTGGGACGAGATGCGCGACCGCTTCGTCGCCAACTTCCAGGGCACTCGCGACCGCCCACCGGCTGCGGGTGACCTACGCCGCATCAGGCAGCAGCCAGGAGAGACCCTCCAGAAGTACATCCAGCGCTTCAACAACACCCGCTTCAAGATCCCCAAGGTCACGAACGAGGCCATCATCTCCGCGTTCTCCGACGCGTCCGTGACGTCAAGATGATGGAAGAGCTCGCCATCCACGAGGAGCTCTGCACATCTCAGGAGCTGTTCAACCTGGCGACCAGGTGCGCAAGAGCTGAGGAGGGGCACCTCTCTCTCCTTGAGCCGCCAGCCGTGGGCGCGGAGGAGAAGAAGGCCAAGGCCAAGGACGTGAAGCGCAAGGAGGTTGTTGTGCTCACAGCGGAGCCCGACATCAAGCGGGGCAGAGACCAGCCCGAGTCATCCAAGAACGGCCGACCATTCTGCACCTTCCACAACCTGAACACCCACAACACCAGCGACTGTCAAGAGCTCAGAGCCATACGAGAAGGACGCTACGGTCGACGCACCGAGCGCAACGACCGGGGCTACGGCCGCGGAGGAGGACGTGGAGGCGGACGCTGGGACGACCGTGGCCCGCGCCAGGAGTGGCGCGACCGGCCTCATGAGGACCGTTGGCAGGACCAGCCTCGTGAGGGCGCCTGGAGGGACTCGCCTCGTGAGGATCGCCCCCAGGGCAACGCCGGTCTTCCCTCGTTGCCACCACCAAGAAGGAACGACGACCACCACTAGGACGAGGGGGCTGGGGGCTTCTAGGAGCCGCGCGCGGTCGCCTGCATTTTGGGCGGCGCCCAGGCCCGAGCCCCTCAGCGTGTCTTCAAGCAGTTTGCTCATGAGGTGAATGCAGCGCTCCCCAAGCTCGAGGCCGCGCGCCCGCTTAGGTGGTCCCAATGCGCCATCACTTTCAATTCGTCAGGTCAACTCAACTGCGCAGCCACCACTGGCACGCTCCCTATGCTGTGTTCCCCAGTCATGAGCAATGTGCAGGTCACCAAGACCCTCATCGACGGTGGCGCAGGGCTCAACATCCTGTCCGTCGACACGTTCGACAACCTCCAAGTGCCATATGAGCAGCTCCAGCCCACCAAGCCTTTCTCAGGAGTGACCAATGGCTCCACCACGCCAATAGGGCAGGTCCGCCTGCCAGTAACCTTTGGGGAGTGCAAGAACTACCGCACCGAGCTCATCGACTTCAACGTCGCGCACATCTGCCTGCCGTACAATGCCATCCTCGGGTATCTAGCCCTGGTCAAGTTCATGGCAGTTACTCATCACGGCTACAACGTTCTCAAGATGACAGGAAGCAGAGGAATCATCACGGTCCCGTGTGAAGAGAGGGATGCGGTGTGCTCCCTCGAGCGCGCTTTTCAAGCCGCAGCAATCGAGGACCCTGATAGCAGAAATGAAGGCCTGTGGAGGCCATCCCCAAGAAGAAGCAGCCGCGCCGTGCAGGACCTTAGGAGGACGGCGTCACGGCAGAAGCCATGTTAGGACTAGCGCCCGCTCCAGGGGCGCCTCCCTCCGTCGCATAGGAAGGCGCGCCCGGCGCCCTCCTCAGGCAGGGCTCGGGGGCTCTCTTTTGGAGGGCCTCAGACCTTGACAACCTCACGAGGGAGGCGCTTGGGCACCACTTGGAAGCGTGCTTCGCGGCACGTGACCCTCAGTAGAGCACAGGGCAAGGAGTGCCCACCAGTCAGGAGTTTATCACCAAGACCATCCAGGAATTGCTAGAAGCAAGAGCCATGTGCGGCGAAAGCCGCCCACGGGGCGCAGCTCCGCATCCTGGCGAGGATGCTGGGCTGCGTGTCTACATCGACGTCCCAAGGCTCAACAGGGTCGCATCTCAGGAGCGTTTCTGGCCTTCGTGTGTGGGCCGCTGCGAGGGCCCGCTGCACAGCTACGTTCGTATGCCCTTCGGCTTGCCGAGCATGGCATCGGCCTATCAGCGCAACATGCGACGTGTCCTGGTGGCTCAGGAAGCCACGTACCATGCTGTTCTGGAGGAGATGGAGACGGTCTTCAGGGAACCTCCCGAACCCTCATAGCCTCCCGAGGCTCAGGGTTCTGGCTGCTCGTGAGGAGTCATTTCTTCAACGCACGCCTTCAGCTGCACCAACTCTACTTCGTCTATAGAACCAGGTGACATCTTCCAAGTTCATTTAGCTGGGAGCGCCCCTCGGGCTGCATTATTCCCAGGCCGCGTGGGTCCGTCCCCGCGGCATGTATCCCTTTTGCTTATGTCTTCAGCTTACCTTGTTGGGGGCGCCCCTCGAGCTGCATCATCCCTAAGCCGTTCGGGCCAGACCCGGTGGCATGTATCTTCCTGCACTTATCCAAGCTGATCTGATCTCCATGCTTAACCTGCCAACTGCTATCACCTGCTTGATCATCGTCCCCCCGGGGCCTCCACATAGGCACGGCGCTGGTGCATGGGTCCGTCCCTGCCACGCCGACAAATCTGAGCGGTCGAGCTCTGGCTTGCGGCACGCCCCGTGCACGTCACCTCACCAGGCCCTTAGTGCCATCTCCTCATCTAGAGCAACCAAAGTCAGGCTGTCAGCTGTGACGGCAAACCGTGTTTCTTCTTGTGCCGTGAGTCTCCTTTTCTCTCATGCAATTCGCTTGCGCGTTAAAAGGGGGGCTCCTGAGCATCGCGACTCAGGAGCTCTTACTAGCTCTCCAGCCCTCACCCCTGGCCTTGACCACGGCATCGCGACCTGGCATACCAGCGGCGGCTGAGCTCGCTCAAGGGCCGGGACCTGAGGACGTAGAGCACTAAGGAGAGCATGAGGGGAGGGAAACTCGTATGGGCCAGCCTAGCTATGCCGCACGAGTAGGCACGCAGCCCTAGTGCAACATCAGGAGTCACCACGAGATCAACGAGATAAGTCCCGCACTCGGATTGGCTAAATGTTTGGTCCTAATGGTCACTCATGCCTAGTGCAACATCAGGAGTCACCACGAGATCAAGGAAAGGGACACCTCGCGAGGTTCCTGTGATGCAAGCCATGACGACTGGAGCTAGGCGGGCGCCAGCACGCGCACTGTCCTCGTTTCCTCTTCGGTGCTAAAGAGGCAAGCGCAGGCGAGGAGTCCCGAGGCATCAGGCAAAGGTTTGAATATCGTGCAACAAGACCAAGACCAGCAGGACGGAGGTCACAGTGGAGCCCAAGACGGCGTCACCACCAGATCCTTTGGCAGACGAAGACTACTTTCGTCAGGATAACTTGTACTAGTTGTCTCCCTTCGAATTTGGCCGTTGTGGGATCCCTTCCAACTCAATATTTGGGAAGAGGACTAGGGCCTCTATAAATAGGACTGGACACCACTAGAGAGGTGATCGGCTCATCCAGTTCATCCCCAACCACACAAGCTCACCGAGCACAACAATACCTCTCCTCAGGAGGCTGTTCTTCCCTTGTAACTGTTCATCCTTTGCCCAAGAGGCAATCCACCACACCACACTGGAGTAGGGTATTACACCACAACGTTGGCCCGAACTAGTATAAATCTTGTGTCTCGTGTTCTTTGGGTTCGTCAAGCTAGGCCGTGAGATCGTGGAGTGTGCGAGCTAGAGAGGGGGAGGGATCTTTGTGTGCACCCCAGTGTTCGAACCTCAAGGGTTTTGCCGGAACCCGAAATCCGACAAACTCTGGCGCCAACTGTTCCATTTCTTCTAGGAGGCCAGGCGATAGTTCTTTCGCACAAAGAACACGGAAGAAATAGCTCTGCTCTGCCAGTACTAGACATTCATCCTCAGGGATGAAGCCACGCAACATCACCGGCTTTATCCTCTCAATCCATATGTGCCAATCATGACTTTTTAGACCAAATATTTTCAATCTTTCAAGACTCGCCCCCCTGTTTAGATTTGCTGCATACCCAGTGGGGAACATCAACTGCATTTTCACCCACAAAATAATTTCCCTCATAGTTGGCCTTCCAAGATTGAACCATGCCTTTGGCTTCGTCCAGTTCCGCTTTTCTTTCGGTTCTTGCATGTTTTGTAATGGTCTATCACATAGCTCCTCTTGATCGACTCTAGCCTTAGTATTATCCTTTGATTTCCCCTCTATGCCAAACAATGTACCAAAAATGGCTTCGGTGATATTCTTTTCAGTGTGCATCATGTCGATGTTGTGTGGGCAAAGGAGGTCTTTGAAGTAAGGCAGATCCCACAAGCATGTCTTGTGAGTCCAGGCATGTTCCTTATTATACCCCTTGAAATACCCTGGACACTTTGGATCTGGCTCGAGAGCGTTTAACTGATCTAGGGTCTGTTGGCCTATCAACGCAGGTGGTGCAGAGTGTTTGACAACTCTACCTTTGATGAAGTTCTTCTTGTCTTTCTTGAATTTATGGCGAGAATCTAGAAACGGTCTATGCAAGTCAAAACAAGTATACTTGTGCCCTGCCGTCAGGCAACAAAACTCAAGAGCTCCCTTGCATGTGGGGCATGGGAACCTTCTATGCACACACCAGCCAACGAATAGCACATACGACGGCAGGTCATGCATTGAGTTCATGTACTAGACACGCATTATGAAGTTATGTTTGCTAAAGGCGTCGTATGTCTTGAACCCATTATCCCAAGCTTCTTGCAATTCGTCCTTAAGCGGCTACATGTACACATTCATATTCTTCCCCAGATAGTTGGGCACTGGAATTATCAATGTCAGGAAAATGTTCTTTCTTTGCATAATCTTCCCGGGGGGGGGGGAGATTGAGTGGAATGACAAACACGGGCCAACAACTATATGAGGCTACCACCTGACCAAACACACTGAACCCATGCGTTCTAACGGAGACTCGAGGATGCCTTGGATCTGCCGTTTTTCCTTATGTAATGCATCGAAGCGCTTCCACGCTTCACCATCCGATGTGTGCACCATCATCACATTCCCATCTGTATCTAGTTCAGTTCTTTTGCCCATTTTGTGCCATGTCATCTGTCTAGCCATCTCTTCGACCATGAAAAGATGTTGAAGTCTTGGTACAATTGGCATATACCGTAGGGGAGGGGTGCGGGGCGGCCGGCTACGGCGGACGGGGTCGGCGGCAGCAGCGCGGGTGTGGGTGTGGGTGGGGATGGGAAAGAGACAGAGAGAGAAGAGAGAGATGACGGGGGTGGGACGTCTGTTTACGTACCCATCTCTTTGCCGTCCGCCAGCGGTCGGCAAAGAGGTGGGGCCGGTGGGTCATTACAGTTTAGACCTCCACTGGACCCCACCCACCTCTTTGCCATCCGCCAGCTGATGGCAAAGAAACTTTGCCGTCAGCTGGCGGACGATAAAGAACTAGCTGATGGCAAAAGACCTCTTTGCCGTACGCTGACTCTTTGCCATCCGCTTATTTAAAGCGTACGGCAAAGACCCTCTTTTCCGTCAGCTGGCAGATGACAAAGAGGTGGCAGACGGCAAAATGCCAGATTCTAGTAGTGTAAGGGGGTGCAATAGAAAAGGCGGCACACAAGAGCAATATATTGGTTTCAGATCATGTACTGCTATGACGCCACTAAGGGTAAGCCTGAGGGTGATCTTAATCCTACACAACAAGAAGCTTTTGAGAACATGGGTACCCTCTTCAAAGCCGCCCTGCTGAGTGATCTTGGCGATTCCACATGGATTCATATATGTCGATTGACAGTGGCAAAGACATGAGGGCTGCGCTCAAGGCCACGTTTGGGGCCTCGGGTGCTGGCAACGAGTTGTACGTCATGGAGCAATTCTATGACTACAAGATGACTGATGAGCGCTCTGTTGTTCAGCAGACTCATGAGATACAATCACTCGCTAAGGAACTTGAGTACTTCAAGTGTGTGTTGCCGGACAAATTTGTTGTTGGGACCATCATTGCCAAGCTTCCACCTTCATGGAACGATTTTGCTACTTCTTTGAAAAACAAGAGACATGAGTTTTCTGTTTCGGATCTCATTAGCACTCTTCATTTTGAAGAGAAGGCGAGAGCAAAATACACACGTGCTTGGGTCGCTGAGGGAGCTTCTAGTGCCCACATGGTACACGAGAAGAACTTCCAGCCCAACGAGCCCCAAAACAACAAGAACAAATCTCAGGGGAAAGGCAAGTTTGATTCAAAGAACAAGCCGTCACATTCTACCAACTTAAAGAAGAATTCTCATAATGGGAGGGATACAAACCTCAATTTTGGTAGCACCGCACAACACTTATATGGCTGCATCTACTTGCTGTCAGCTAACCTCATGGTGCTCCAGGTATTCCTACATTCATAACTAGGTACAATCACCACCGCAAGATGAAATAAGCTTATTCGTACGTTGACTTGCTGATTGCAGTGCGAAACGATCCTGTCATGTGTGGAGTAGGAAACAAGTAGTGCGGATGAAGGTGGAAATCAACCAAGGACTTACGAAATTATATATAATCTTCCTCAGGCAGGTGAGTATCCCCTTCGTCCAGATGATCATGTTTTGTCATGCCGAGCTATTGATATGTGCTACTGTTTTGCAACACCATTTAAGTATAGCTATTGTTTTCCTATCTTTTTAGATTCAGGAAAATGAAGATGATTTCAGGGGAACTTCACAATATGGACTCATGTTGAGTGATCTCTATTGCCTCATGTGTTTGCTACAAATGTGTCATCATCAATTGCAAGATGAGGCAGCTAACTAGCTGTGGAGTTGCCAACATGCTCAAAGTGCTTGCAACATTGAGAAGAAACAAGCATGCCCAGGAAATTAAGGAAATTAATGCGTGTGTAGGGAGGCCCTTTGCTCAGAGAAGCATCGACCGATTTTCTTTATTTTCACACCTTCTCACATCTTTGTATTGCTTATAGTATGGTGAATCATTGAGATGCATAAACTTGCTGAACTTTTTTTTCTTCTGAATGTTAGTACGCATACCGTATCTTCTGAACCTTAGTTTAATGTAAATGTTGACTAGCCTATGAACCTTCACAATCTAGTAAGTATATTGTAGGCCTGTTATTTGACACCTCACTTTGCCCCGCTACGTGACTAGTGTGAGTGTCTGCATCCAGTACCGCATCCTCTAAATTGGTGGATACCAAGTTGAAAAAGGTTACCGATGAGTAGCCATAAGCTGGAGGCATCTCTTTTTTTCTTTTGAATGGGCAATAAGCCGGAGAGTGTCTCGGGCTGCCTCTAGCACAAGGCCTCCAGTACAAAACATGGGCAGCTCACTGGGCCGATACAAAATCCTATCCATCTTAAAGCCCATTTGTTTTTGTTTTTTGTGAGGAGAAGCCCATATTTCTTGAAGAGGGGGCGATCTCAGGAAAACCCTCCTTCCTCCTCACTTCCACTTATACTACAGCTCACTGGACTCTCCCGCTTCCGTCGCCCCCCAATTCACCTGCTCCCCATCTTCCTCACTCGTCCAGAAAACCCCCGGTCACCTTCTTCCTCACTTGTACAGAAAACTCATGATCCTCTTCTTCCACTCCTACAGAAAACCCTAGCCCTCCTTCTTCCCCACTCGCACTGCCACTAGGCTCGTCTCTGGCTACTCTGCTCAAACCCGTGAGCTCGGCGCGACGCCCACATGGAAAATGGAGTCGGCTGGCGCCAGCACCAAGAAGATGATGGTCCTGCCAGCGGCGACGCCGATTGTAGATCCCGCACCCGGCAGCGCGGGGAGAAGCGGTGAGCCCCCCCACCCCACCCAAATCTGAGGAACCGGTAGAATCTCCGATGGACCGCATCAGCGATCTCCTGGATGTCATCCTTTAGGATATCATCTCGCTTCTCCCCACCAAGGATTGCTACCACACACAAGTCCTCTCAACTCGGTGGCGCCCTCTATGGCGCACCACGCCCCTCAATCTTGACTGTCGTCAGATATCTGTCCTTCCTGAATTCGATCTCCTCAGAGCCATCGTCTCCTCTCACTAGCAGGGCCCCGTTCAACGCCTCTGCATCCCGACATGCTACCTGCTGTCCATACCCGACACGATGGACGCTTGGCTGACATCCCCTAAATTCGGAAAACTCCAGCAGTTTGAGTTCTACCATTACCACGAAAGTTTTATACCATGAACACACCAAGAATTCATGCCCACACCACCGTTGTCCATCTCGCGGTTTTCCTCCTCTCTCCACAACACCACCTTCGCCTGGTGCCATCTACCGGACGATCTGGTACAAATGCTTCGACTCCCACTGCTAAAAAAAACTTTCGCTTGTGGTGGTTTATCTGTTGGAGGCCTCACTACACAGCATCATCCACTCTAGTTGCCCTGGCCTGGAGCGCTTGCTGATTGTCATGGGAATAGAAATCCCTATCAGTTGTCTCAAAATAAAGTTGCCTCACCATAAAAGCATTGGAATTTGTTTTGAAGGACAGTAGCTCATCATCGAAGATGCCCCTTCACTTCAAAGGTTGCTCCTTCATAATTGTTATACACCTTCGCAAATAACTGTCGTCTCTACGCCCAAACTGGAGACCTTGGGTGTAATTAGTGGTCCGTTTGATGATCACAACAAGTTGGTGTTTGGCTCCACACTTATTCAGGTACCGTATATTATCATCTACACATTTGTAATCATAAGCTGCATTTTTCATTTGTGCGCATAAGTTTTATATCATCTTGGAGTACACTTTGGGTACTAATATTATGTTGTATGCTCAATGAAGAGTTTGTCCATGGATAGGCTATCAATGCTGCTGGATTCTGTCAAGATCTTATATATCTGAATGTTTAGTTTTGATCTGAACATAATTTTTGGCTTGCTGCGACGCTTTCCATCTCTGGAGAATTTATATATAGAGGTGTTGATTTCATGCACATTGAAAGCCCGTATATATTGTACTGGAATTAGTCGTTCAGCTGTCGCTCTTTCGACATACTCTTTGTTCAGACCTTGATTGTTTTCAATCTTCATGTCTACTTAGGCAGTGCTACCACATGGAAAAAATGTATAACCAATCAGTGGCGTAATAAGCACCAGGATTTTCTTAGTTCTCATGACATTCGTTTAAGGACAATAACGATGGAAGGATATGCATCCAACCAGGCAAACAAAAGCTTTGTCACATTCTTCCTGTTGAATGCGAGGTTACTATTGTCTGTGAGGCTTAAGTTTTACCGCAAGAGATTTCTCACGGATGGACACGTTGGACAGCAAAAAAAGAAGTTTCAGGTAGACATATGGGCTTCTAAACATGCTTGGCTTCTATTTACAACAAGTTGTAGTCATCCTGAAATAACTTTTTTTTTGCACAGGATGTTGATTTCATGGATCAGACCGATCCATTTGTTTGTTACTGCGAAAAAGAGTGGTTGGGTTAGATGTTACTTCCATGTTCAATCTAGGTTTTGTCTAAAAATTTGATGAACAATTTATCCTTGGGCTTTTTGTACCGTTTGTAAGCTTTAGTTGCATGTTTTTGCCCTTGTACTCCCCTCCACCTGCCACTACACTACCGCATCGTCCACGACTTCTATTCGTTCCCGTCCGAGGCCTCACAGTCGTTCTCTGCCTTGGTTCGCTCACTGTGCCCGCTGCCGTCTGGCGTTGTCAACATGGTCAACAACCTCCCCGCAAAAAAACATGGTCAACAACCAATAGGAATCAGGAGATGACTGTACATGGAGAGGCTGACCGTAGGGACCCACCAGGGTCATTGCATTACGCAAGCAGGTGCCTCATTATTACAAGCCAAAAAATACTTCCTCCTAATTCCTCACTGCTAGAAAATCACTTAAATGTCTTAAAAGGTCAAATGACCCCTGAAATTTTCCAAAATTTTACATGACCGTTGTATTAGTACTACAATTTTTTTGTTCATTTAAAACACCATCCGTTGCCACTTTACTCCAAATTCGTCTTGCACAACTAATAAAAAATATGTAGAACATCACACAGTTGTTTTCTAGGAACCGTTTGCGATGAAAATATCTGGGTCCATTTAAGTCTCCCTCCTTAAGCTTCACCGGCTCGTCTACTCCAGTGCCAGCAACCCCAGAATCCACGATCCCAATCCCCATTCCTGCACCCCTTCTTGCAAAGATAACACTGTGGGAACACTTCATGAAGGCCCGTATGATGGCCGCGTCCCCCCGAGCGCCGCTGCCTGCACCGAGAGCGCGGCCACCTACGCCGAGAGTGTCGCCGCATCCGCATTGAGCGCGGCCGCTTCCGACGAGAGGGCGTCTGCGACAGCCAACGGGGCAGCTACAGCAGCCGAGACGGCTGCAGCTGCTGCTGCGACGGCGGCGGCTGCAAACACCGAGAGCGCTTGAGCTACCGTCCGTGCCGCCGATGTCGCCCTGGCCTCGGTCGAGGCCATCCACACGGAGATCGAGGATGCACACGCCAAGATATTCCAGGCCACCTCGGACTCCAGCATGCAACCCACGTCTGAAAAGGCGGCGGTGGCCATGGAGTACCTGCTTCCTCATGAGGTCGCCGAGCGGGAGTTGGAGATGCAGGAGGCGGCGGAGATCGAGGAGCACCGGGACGAGGAGTTGCGTGTGGCGAGGTCGAGGTAGAGAAGAGTCTGTCCGTTGAGGAATCGGCGGTGGAGTACCAACGCGAGCTCTGGCGCAGCCACTACTACGAGTACTACAACCTTGAGGGCGGCGCCGACGACGAGGACGAGGACGCGGTCGACTTCAGCAAGGGGGGCGCGGAGTCCACCAACGGCGGCATGTCGCCAGGACAAGTCATCAACGTCTCATCTCACACCGGTGATGCATAGGCCGGCGCAGCGACGGATTTGTTAAAATTACACAACGAGCGGATAACACCAGGGACCCAGCAGCTCACCCAATTGTTTTTTTAGTTTCAGAGACGGAGCTCAACTACGCGCTGTGCGGGGGCTATGGCCCGTCTAGCCTATGCTTATGCTTTTATTTAAGCACATGACGAGGCTAGTTGATATCTTATTTCTTTCTAAAAATGGCTAGCCCAGTTCTTTTTTTGGAGAACACCAAAATTGAGGCCTACTTGCTTTTCTCAGCCCTGCTGGGCAACAAATCTTTCAAGATGAGGAGGGAGGGATGTAAAGTAGTAAGAAATGGGCGTCCCTAGAAAATGGGCTATAAGTTGTAAGAAATGGGCTGTTAATTTTTAAACCAAAGCCAACCAGCAATTACATTAAAATATCATTTTTTTTTCTGGATTTCTCTACTCTCTACTCTTATAAAAACCAAACCCAACTGGCAATTACATTAAAAGATAATCTTTTCTCCCACAAGATAAACTACTCATACAAATGCATCTTCATGTTCCGTGCAACGCACAAGCATCTTGCTAGTTAAGATTTTAAATTTTATTCATTTTTTGCGGATAATTTTTTTTAAATTTTATTTTGATATAATTTTAAAAAAATTATTTTTAACATGACTCAAAATTTCATGATTAAAAGAGTTCGGACCCCACCGAAATATGAAAAATTTCGTTGAATTTTTTAGAGTGCCCAAAATATATGGTCTGTATTGCTAATAAAAAGAATATGTGATTCAAATATCCTTACGAATTAGCAAATGGGCTGTAAATTATTGAAAATAATGGCTAATAGGTTGTGTGTTGTTTTCCACAGATTTGGAGGCTGACTTCTGGGCCTACTAGGTTGACGATGACGTTGTCCTAATTGTTTTTGATGCGTACGCAAGGCTCAACACAGAGAAGTGATTGTTGGATGTCCATCCAACAGCCGCCGTGCTTCTTCAATCTTTGATCTTCCTGCTCCAGCCGCCCAAACAAGCGCCGGCGGGATTGCCTGCTCCCTCCCCCCGTGGCTGGCTGTGTTGCCGCGAGGCCATCCCTCTACACGCCTGCACATCCTGTTATTTTCCAGCGATGTCAGCCTCACCCCAAAGCCGACCAGTCAGCGCTCGTACACCCCTCAGTGTTGGCATCTGCTACGGTGGCTTCGTCGGCTCTGGGTCGTTCCCTTCCTGGCCCTCGCCCTTGTCCACCGCGTTTGTGCTCTCGACGCGGAGAGGTCAACATGGTCAACAAACAACAGCCATCGGAAAAGGCTGACAGTAGGGGTCCACACAAGGAAATGCCTCCTTATTACGAGCAAAATAATGATTCCTCCACCTAACAGCTGGGACCCACCGGAAGGGCCTCTGTGTTTCTTGAAAAAAATGTTCCCCCCACTGTCAGCTCAGACCCACTAGCTATATCTTCGCATACAAGGAAGTGCCTCCTTATTACGCACAAAAAATGAATACTCCCCCTGCTAGCTGGGACCCACCATTGTGGGAGGCTGACTTGTGGGCCTACTAAGATGATGGCAACGGAGGGCTTTGTCAACTTAGTCAATGTGAACGATTCTAACTCCAGCGACTATATCATGTCCATCCAACGGCCGTAGTGCTTCTTCAACATCTGGTCTTCTTGCTCTGGCCGCCCAAAGCAGCGCCGGTCCTGCCACCTGCTCCTGCCTCCCGTGGCCGGTTGTGTTGCCCCGGAGGCCTAACCGCCCCCTACTACTCCCACCTCTGGCCAGGCCATCCTTCCACACACCCACACCCCCTATTATTCTGCGGCGACGGCAGCCTCACACCAAAGCTGAACCAGTGAACCCTCGTACTCCTCTCCGTGTGGGCATCCACTGCCGCGTCTTCCCCGGCTCCACGTCGTCCCCTTCCTAGGCCTCGCCATCGTCCACCGCACTGGTGCTCTCGGCGTAGCATGCTCAACGTGGTCAATGAATGACAGCTGGGTCCATGGTCGCAATAAGGAAGTGCCTCCTTATTACGCAGAAAATAATGATTCCTGCACCTGACAGCGGGGACCCACCGGACGGGCCACCGTATTTCACGAAAAAACGTTTCCCCCTGACTGCTAGGACCCACCAGCTACATCTTCACACGCAAGGAAGTGCGTCCATATCACGGGCAAAAAATTGATTCGCCCCCTGACTGCTGGGACCCACCACCTACATCTTCACATGCAAGGAAGTGCTTGACAGTAGGGACCCACCCGGTCGAAGCGTATGTAGCGTTGTCATTCTGGTCGCGAACGTGTACATACATACTGGTCGATAGGTCTGTCTCCAGGCTGCAGCGATGAACCATGGTCGTGTAAGGAAGGGCACGTGTGCTAGTAGATGTGCGCACGTGTGGTAGTAGAGGCGCGCACATAGCATGTACACGTACGTACAGCGGCCAGGGTGCAAGAGAGTAAATACAGCCACGTATGTACATACTGGCGGGGTCTCGAATGCCACCTCATGCATATGTATGGCCAGGGCTCGTGTACATGGCTGTGGCTGGGTCGGAACGGAGAAACTGCGTCATTGTCGTGTTCGTGGGGAGGCAACAGAATGTGTCTTGTTCATTAGGAGGCAACGGAACACGTGCTGTTCATCGGTTGCCAACCGGCTTGGATGGAACAGGCGATGGAAACGAGGCCTGGCGTATCGCAGAACGGAGGAAACGGCCTTGTGTTCAACCGGCCACGGTGGAAACGGGATCCTGTTCATCGAGAGGGGTCTGGCGTACCGCAAAACGGAGGAAACAGACTTCTCTAGGACCTCCTACAGTCAAAACGGGGTCCTGTTGATCAGGAGGGGTGTGGGGTACCGCAAAACGGAGGAAACGAACTTGTGTTGGAGCGCTACGGTCAAAACGGGGGTCCTGTTCATTGGGAGGGGTGTGGCGTACCGCAAAATGGAACTCCACGAGATACTGTTCATCTCCACCGTCGACCTCCTGCAGCCTCCATGGGCTACTGTTCATCCACCGTTGACCTCCTCCAGCCTCCACCTGCGACTGTTCATCCACGGGCTCCTGTTCATCCAGCCTCCACCGTGTGCTCCTCCACGGGCTACTGTTCAACCAGCCCTCTCCATGGTGGTCCTGTTCAACCACCCCTCCACGGGCTACTGTTCATCCAGCCCTCCACCGGCTACTGTTAAACCAGCCCTCCATGGGGTACTGTTCATCCAGCCCTCCACGGGATCATGTTCATCCACCGGCTCGATCGATCGGGGTCCTATTCATCCAGCGGCAACGGCCTCTACTACCACGAGTTCCTGTTCATCCAACCCCACCGAGAACTGTTCATCCAAACCCCCCAACAACGATGACTGTTCATCCAGAGGCAGCATCGATCGGCTTCAGTTAGCAACAGTAGCGAAGGAATCGCTCGATCGGGTTCAGTTAACAGCCATTGATCAATCGCTCTGGTTTAGTAACGCGTAGCCTGCAGTGCAATCGCTCGGGTTCAATTAGAGCCCAACGCCTCGCTCGGGTTCAGTTAGAGCACAACGCCTCACACATACGCACGTACATATGAGAGAAACACGCAACGGTCGGCCCCCGACCAGCCACCATAACCGGGAACTCCCCAATATTTTCCTCGCCCTCGCTTCTACCACGGTTTTTTCCATCATGGACAGCCCAAAGAATGTCATGCAGCTGCGTCTCTGGCCCGCCTAGGGAGAAAAGCCCATTTTCTGTCATGATTTTTTGTCATAGAAGTAGGACCCCACCACATCTATGATGATACCGGGTTTTGTCACAATTATCGTCATAGAAGTGTCATAAGTATGACAACAATTCTTTTCGTTCGGCCCAAAATGTCACGGATGTGTCTTTTTTTGTAGTGGGTACGACGCTCAGGGAGCTCTTGGTCGCAACACACGAGGGGCTCGCGGAACTTTTAAGCTAGATTTTATGTTGCGTGGTGCTTGGTGGCCTGCTGTTTGCACAGGGTGCCTCTCAAGGCTTTCGCTTGCGGGACTGCCCGCCGCGGCTCAAGCGGGGGAGGGCCTCACCCTCGGGTCGTCTCACGAGGTCTCCTATCATGGAGCTTTTGTGTCACCTTGCGAGGCTTCGCTCGTGAGGTCTCCTGGCGATCTACTTTAGAGGTAATCCACGTATAGCGCGTATAGTCCCGGGGCAGTGGTGCACGCTCAAAGGCTCGCTCATGGGCGCTATTGGGACTGACCCGACCACATGCACCATGTCCAGCCCCTACTCGCTTGGGGCCAAAGTGAGAGGTGGCGAGCGCATGCGGTCCGTGAGGCAAAAGCGAATGCGGTGAGAATACATAAATCAGAAAACTAGATCTAAATGGAAGTAAGATAACCAACTTCATTATACTGAAAGAAGGAATGTGGCTGCCGTGTCCGGTGCTACTTCTTGAGCTTGCATTGGTTTTTCCCTTGAAGAGGAAAGGGTGATGCAGCAAAGTAGAGATAAGTATTTCCCTCACTTAAGAACCATGGTATCAATCCAGTAGGAGGAACACACAAGTCTCCAATGATAGCACCTGCACAAAAAAACAAATACTTGGACCCAACGCGGAAAAGGGGTTGTCAATCCCTTCACGATTACTTGCAAGGATGAGATCTAATAGAGATAGGTATAAAAGATAAGTAAAAGTGCAAAATAAATTAAAGGTAAATAAATTGCAACAAGATATTTTTGTGTTTTTGGTTTTATAGATCTGAAAATAATATGATAAAAATAGACCCGGGGGACATAGTTTTCACTAGAGGCTTCTCTCTTGCAAGAACGCATACGGTGGGTAAACAAATTATTATTGAGAAATTGATATAAAAGAACATAGTTATGACAATATCCAAGGCAATGATCATGAATATAGGCATCACGTCCATGACAAGTAGACCGACTCTTGCCTGCATCTACTATTGTTAATCCACACATCGACCGCTATCCAGCATGCATCTAGTGTATTAGGTTAACAAGAACGGAGTAACGCCTTAAGCAACATGACATGATGTAGAGGGATATATCCAATCAATATGAGTAAACAATACCTTTTTATCCTTAGTGGCAACAATACAAAAATGTGCCTCGCTACCCTTTCTGTCACTAGGAGAGGACACCACAAGATTGAACCCACTACAAAGCACCTCTCCCATTGCAAGAAAAATTAATCAAGTTGGCCAAACCGAATCAGCAGATCATAGAGAAATACAGAGCTATCTTAATCATGCATAAAAGAGTTTAGAAAATACTCAAATAATACTCATAGATAATCTGATCATAAATCCACAATTCATGGGAT
Organism: Triticum urartu; assembly: GCF_056163025.1. Classification (NCBI taxonomy): domain Eukaryota; kingdom Viridiplantae; phylum Streptophyta; class Magnoliopsida; order Poales; family Poaceae; genus Triticum; species Triticum urartu. Next base: position 499,290,703 of record NC_141874.1, on the reverse strand, counting down.
CTCAACAAACACACCACAAAAGTAGATTACATCGAATAGATCTCCAAGAATATCGAGGAGAACATTGTATTGAAGATCAAATAGAGAGAAGAAGCCATCTAGCTCCTAGCTATGGACCTGTAGGTCTATGGTAAACTACTCACACATCATCGAAAGGGCAGAAAGGTTGATGTAGAAGCCCTCTGAGGGAGTCCTGGATTAGGGGGTGTCCGGATGGCCGGACTATACCTTCAGCCGGACTCCTGGACTATGAAGATACAAGATTGAAGACTTTGTCACGTGTCCGGAAGGGACTTTCCTTGGCGTGGAAGGCAAGCTTGGCAATACGGATATGTAGATCTCCTACCATTGTAACCTACTTTGTGTAACCCTAACCCTCTCCGGTATCTATATAAACTGGAGGGTTTTAGTCCGTACGACAACATACAGAACAACAATCATACCATAGGCTAGCTTCTAGGGTTTAGCCTCTCTGATCTCGTGGTAGATCTACTCTTGTACTACCCATATCATCAATATTAATCAAGCAGGACGTAGGGTTTTAACTCCATCAAGAGGGCCCGAACCTGGGTAAAACTTCGTGTGCCTTGCCTCCTGTTACCATCCGGTCTAGACGCACAGTTCGGGACCCCCTACCCGAGATCCGCCGGTTTTGACACCGACATTGGTGCATTCATTGAGAGTTGCTCTGTGTCGTCGCCGTCAGGCTTGATGGCTCCTACGATTATCAATGGCGATGCAGTCCGGGGTGAGACCTTCCTCCCCGGACAGATCTTCGTCTTCGGCGACTTCGCACTACGGGCCAATTCACTTGGCCATCTGGAGCAGATCGAAAGCTATGCCCCTGGCCGTCAGGTCAGATTTGGAAGTTTAAACTACACGGCTGACATCCGCGGGGACTTGATCTTCGACCGATTTGAGCCACTGCCGAGCGCGCCGCACTATCACGATGAGCATGATCTAGCTCTGCCGCCGAACAGTGCCCTGGAGGCCGCACCCGCATCGGCTTCGACCCTTAATTCAGAGCCAACTGCGCCGATCAAGGATGGGCGGTTGGACGCCGCCTCGGGGGCTGCGATCCCAACGGCGATCGAGCCGAACACCAGCCCCACACTCCGCGAGACTCGTGACTCCCAGGAGCCGGACTCCTCTCCGGACTCCGAACCCTCCGCGCCCCTGCCGATAGAATCCGATTGGGCGCCGATCATGAAGTTTACTACCGCGGACATCTTTCAGCACTCGCCTTTCGGAGATATTCTAAAGACACTGAAGTCTCTCTCTTTATCAGGAGAGCCCTGGCCGGACTACGGTCAGCAAGGTTGGGGTACGGACGATGAAGAAATTCAAAGCCCACCCACCATCCACTTTGTAGCCACTGTCGATGATTTAACCGACATTCTCGACTTCGACTCCGAAGACATCGACGGTATGGACGCCGATGAAGGAGACGATGAAGAACCAGCGCCTATTAGGCCCTGGAAAGCCACCTCGTCATATGACATATACATGGTGGACACCCCAAAAGAAGGAGATGGCGATGGAATAGCGGAGGGTGACCCCTCCAAGAAACAGCCTAAGCGCCGGCGTCAGCGGCGCCGCTCAAAATCCCGCCAAAACAAATACGGTAATTCCAGCACGGGAGATAATAATACTCCGGAAAGTGCCGAAGAAAACCCCCTCCAGCAAGATTTAGCACAAGAGGATGGAGAAACCATCCCTCATGAGAGAGCGGCAGACAGAGAGGTCGAGGACGATAATCATATGCCTCCCTTCGAAGAGGAGGCTAGCCTCGACGATGACGAATTCGTCGTGCCAGAGGATCCCGTCGAGCAAGAGCATTTTCAACGCAGGCTTATGGCCACGGCAAGAAGCCTCAAGAAAAAACAGCAACAGCTTAGAGCTGATCAAGATTTGCTAGTCGACAGATGGACTGAAGTCCTTGCGGCCGAAGAGCATAAACTCGAACGCCCCTCCAAGAGCTACCCAAAGCGCAAGTTGCTACCCTGATTAGAGGAGGAAGCACTTAAACCTACATCACCAGCACTCGATACGGCCGATCGGCCACCTCGTGGCCGCGACAAAGAGGCCTCTCGGCCCTCCACTCAAGCCGCACCCCGTACCAAGGCACGGGAAAATGCGCCGGACCTGCGAAATATGTTGGAGGACAAGGCAAGGCAAACAAGATCGATCGACGGATCACGTGGGCGCCCCATGACTCGAGATGGTAACCGTCACGCCGGCCACAAATTCGGCAGGGCCGAACACACTATAGATTTCGTGATATATCAGGTATAGTGGTTTGAACCAGCTCATGCTTCAGTCCAAGTGTTTTCCGTACGCCTTCCTTAAAGGGCTTAGTTTAATCAGTAGTGGTCCTATCACGGGTGTCACATTCATTTTGACCTATCCGGGAGACCCTATTTGATTAAGAGATCCATGCGATGCCAGAATCCGTCACTAAAGCACCGTATTGAGAAATAGATACCCAGCTGAGGAGTAGATGAGGGGCAGTGAAATCCATCTATAGAATGCCGTGGAAATGCTTGCGCTAGAGATGCTTATTAAAGGTTTGCTTGGTGGCTTCCTTGCTTGACAGGCTTTCCTTGTTGATTGGCTTGGTCTGCTAGTTCCCGGAAATCACTTCCTCTAAGTCTTAAATAGCAGAACCTACTCTTTCTTCAAAGAATGTAGCATACCTAAGAAATGATTTCTCTAACGAGTCAAAACAGCACTTGCAGCTAACACTTTTTCTGCGGAATCAGCTACATGCTAAGATGAGCAAGTGTGAGTTTTGACTTTCAAAGGCGGAATATTAGGGGTAAAATGGAAAATAAGGTGGCAGATGCATTTAATAGGAGAAAGGCCGGAACATCTGTCCAGCTGGTCCAAGGTGTGCAAACCGCTTTGTGAAGGCCGACTGAGAATGAGGGACCTAGTAGTGTATTTCGATATTTTTATTCCTTTGTCATTTTATATTCTTCCTAATACCAATTTTCAATCTTTTTAGTTCGTGCTTCGTCGGCTCCTCCTTTCTGATCACTCTCCCGCCGGAGATTCAAGACCCCCAGGCTCTAGCTCATTTAGCAGGGCTAAACTTCTATCTGAGTCTTTACGAGCAGGATCTGGGATGGGTTACGTTCATTCAGAACGAGCTTAATCACAATACCCCCCTGGAAGACATACCTGGGCGGCTTAAGCTCTTCCTAATGGAAGAAAAGCTCTCTTCTATGCGACAAGATGTCATTCAGGAATTTGTGGCGCTTTATCAAAGAGTAGGGCCTTATCTACTGATCGAGCCCTACTTGGTCGATGAATAGACAAAGCTCATTGGAGCTACGTCGTGATATAGCCCAGTACAGAGGCGCCGCACACCCACTATGCTTCACAGACGAAGTAATGGATCATCAAATCCCGTAGGGTTTCAAACCCGTAAACATCGAATCATATGATGGCACAACAGATCCTGCGGTATGGATCGAGGATTATCTCCTTCATATCCACATGGCCCGCGGCGATGATTTCCACGCCATCAAATACCTCCCACTCAAGCTTAAAGGACCAGCTCAGCATTGGCTTAACAGCTTGCCAACAGGATCAATCAGTTGTTGGGAGGACCTGGAAGCCGCATTCCTCGACAATTTCTAGGGCACTTATGTGCGACCCCCAGACGCCGATGACCTAAGTCACGTAATTCAATAGCCAGATGAATCGGCCAGGCAATTCTGGACACAGTTCCTAACAAAGAAAAATCAAATAGTCGACTGTCGGATGCAGAGGACCTAGCAGCCTTCAAGCACAATATCCGTGACGAGTGGCTTGCCCGGCACCTTGGACAGGAAAAGCCGAAATCTATGGCAGCACTCACGACACTCATGACACGCTTTTGCGTGGGAGAAGACAATATGACCAAGAACCCTGGTAATTCGGATACCAGGGACAGTAGTGGCTGGTCGCGTCGCAACAAGCAGAAGCGCCGCATTAACGGCGACAATACTGAGGATACGGCAGTTAATGCCGGATTCAGAGGCTATAAATCCGGTCAACGGAAAAAGCCATTCAAAAGAAATCCTAGGGGCCCGTCCAGTTTGGACCGAATACTCGACTGCTTGTGCCATACATGGCACCCTCGAAAAGCCGGCCAATCACACCAACAGGGATTGTTGGGTGTTCAAGCAGGCAGACAAGTTAAATGCCGAAAATACTAACAAGGGGCTGCATAGCGATGACGACGAAGAGCCCCGGCCGCCGAACAACAGTGGACAGAAGGGTTTTCCCCCACAAGTGCGGACGGTGAACATGATATACGCAACCCACATCCCCAAGAGGGAGCGGAAGCGCGCGTTAAGGGACGTATACGCGATAGAGCCAGTCGCCCCAAAGTTCAACCCATGGTCCTCCTGGCCGATCACCTTTGATCGAAGGGACCATCCACTAGCACCCGTCATGGCGGATTCGCCACATTGGTTCTAGACCCAATTATTGACGGATTTCATCTCACTAGAGTCCTTATGGACGGCGGCAATAGCCTGAACCTGCTTTACCAGGATACAGTGCGGAAAATGGGCATAGAGCCCTCGAGGATTAAGCCCACCAAAACGACCTTTAAAGGCGTAATACCAGGTGTAGAGGCCAACTGTACAGGCTCAGTCACACTTGAAGTGGTCTTCGGATCTCCGGATAATTTTCGAACCGAGGAGTTAATCTTCGACATAGTCCCATTCCGCAGTGGCTATCACGCACTGCTCGGACGAACCGCATTCGCCAAGTTCAATGCGGTACCGCACTACGCATACGTTAAGCTCAAGATGCCAGGCCCTCGAGGAGTAATTACGGTCAATGGAAACACCGAACACTCCCTCCGAATGGAGGAGCACACGGCGGCCCTTGCAGCGGAAGTACAAAGCAGCCACTCCAGGCAGTTCTCTAGTCCGGCCATTAAACGTCCGGACACCGTCAAGCGCGCCCGGAGTAACCTACAACAAGACCGCATGGCATGTTCCGAGCAGGCGTAGCAATGCGGCCCTAACCCCAGCCCTCGCAAAAATGCGACACCAGTACTTCGCGTACATAACTACACTCTAGAAATACCATGGGTACAGGGGGAGGGGCACCATCACGGCACGCCCGAAACACGGCTTAAACCGCACCAGGGGCTGCCGATTTTTTAATTTTCTCTTACTTTCAGGACTCCACTCTTCAGAAGGCTTGTTCGGCAGTTCAATTGCCGCACAAACGATGCAAGAACCAGGGAAGCAGACAAGCCATGCCGCATTACGGAACCCCCAGGTGGTCTCTATCACGAGCAGTATACCTGTTTCGCATACCATTCCGTAGCCTGCCCCTAGAACGGACATGTTAAAATAGTCCAACCTTTTGCTTATCGCATTATTTGTATCGTTCTGCTTTGATCGCAGCCCTTTTTAATAAACAATGCATAGCTTTTGTCTATTTTTGCATTATTCCTTTTTTTACAAATATATGTTCCTTAACGACATGTTGCACCCGTACACTTTGGTACGGCCAAAATACGCCGGGGGCTTTAGTACCCCTCAATATGGTGTGAGAAGTCCGAACACTTTAACAAGTGCGGCACCCCGAACTTATAGCATTATATGCATCGGCTCCGAATCATGTCTTGGGTCAATAGTTGGGTTTGCCCGGCTCCTATGTTTTGGTGCCTTACATTCCTCTATATCGGCTAAGGTAGCACTAGGAGAACTACTGTGATTGTGCTCCAGTTGAGCTGGGTCGAGCACCTCAGTAGAGAAAGCTAAAACTAACTGTCATGACGAAGCGAGAGCTGGTCGCTGTTCGAGAGGTTTTTCGAGTCCTTGAAGACTTATGCTGCTTAGAGCGCGGAGTCGGCTCTGTCCGGCCAAGGCGTGGATAGCGCCCCGAACTCGGTCTTCCAAATACCAGGGGCTTCACCGAAATTTAAAATTATAGAATTCTATGGCTAAGTGAGAGTGTTCAAGCATTATAGTCCGATTGCCTTGTTCGTTGTGCTGAGCGCCTCCCTCGAAGGACCCAAACATGGGAAAAAGAGCGCTCGGGTTTATCCCCGAACACCCCAGCACTAGCGGCATGGGGGCAGAAGCCGACGACTCGCCATCTCTCAGAATTGATAAACAGCCGCACAGAAGGTAATATTTTAAATTCTAACAGCATTGCTTAAGCGCATATGAACAAGTTTTCAGCGCACAGGACAAAACGAGCGAGTTTTACTCAAAGATTACATCCCTAGAACATTCATCCGCCATATGGCAGGCACCCTTCAGAACATCCTTATAATAATTCTCGGGCTTGCGATGCTCTTTCCCCGATGGTGGCCCATCCTTCACAAGCTTCTCAGCATCCAGCTTGCCCCAGTGCACCTTAGCACGGGCAAGGGCCCTATGGGCACCTTCAATGCAGACGGAGCGCTTGATGACTTCGAGCCTTGGACAGGCCCCCACCAGCCGCCGCACCAGCTCGAAATAGCTCCCAGGCAGAGCCTCTCCAGGCCATAGCCTAACTATGAGGCCCTTCATGGCCTGTTCGGCCGCCTTGTGGAGCTTGACCAGTTGCTTCAGCTGGTCGCTCAGGGGCACAGGGTGTCCGGCCTCAACATACTGAGACCCGAACACCTTCTCTGTCGAGCTGCCCTCCTCGGCTCGATAGAATGCGGCAGCATTGGACACGCTATGGGGAAGATCCGCGAAGGCTCCTGGAGAACTCCGGATTCGGGTAAGTAACAAGTAACTCACGTTTACATGTTTACTTTGCATAAAGAATGCCTTACCCGCCGCTATCTTTTTCACCGCATCCAACTCCTGGAGGGTCTTTTGGGATTCGGCCTTGGCAGACTCGCTCGCGTCTTTGACTCAAGCTCCAAACTCTCATGTTTTTTCATGAGAGCCTGGAGCTCTTGCTGCACCTTGCCAACCTGGGCCTCATACTTCTCCCGCTCGGTGCGCTCCGTGGCCGCCCTCTTCTCGGCCTCGACCAGCGCTTGCTTAAGGGTCGCCACCTCAGACGTGGCCCCTACAATAGCCACGATAATCCTGTCATTTTCTGCAATTGCACCTTTTTAATATATATTTAAACAAGGTATTTATTACCTTCATTGTCGTCGAGCTGCTTCTTGGCACGCCCGAGCTCTTGCTCGGACCGCTCAAGGTTCTGCTTTAGTGTGTCCACTTCCGCAGTCAGTGCGGCGGAGGCAAGCAGAGAAGCCTGCATACGCATATTGACTCCTTTTTTGTTAGACTCCTGTGTATTTTATTTGATCCTCTATTCGGCTTTTCTTCTCGAACGCCAAATAGAGCATCAGGGCTACTGTCTATGCGGTAATATTATTTACACATTCTTTACTTACCTCAAAGCCTGTTAAAAGGCTAGTACAAGCTTCAGTCAGTCCGCTCTTGGCGGACAGAACCTTCTGGACCACTGCACCCATAATGGTGCGGTGCTCCTCGTCGATGGAGGCGCCTTTGAGCGCCTCCAACAGACTGTCTGGTGCCTCCGGTTGGACGGGGGTCACCGGCACGGAGGGCTTGCTGCTCTTGGAAGGAGGTCGCCCGCCGGACTCTGGAACCTTTGAAGGTTCCGGAGCGGTATCCGGCCTAGAGCCGGACTTGGAGCCCTGGGGGGTTTTGTCCCCTTTACTCCTAGAGTCTGGGAGGTCTCCTTGCGGCGCCTCCAGGACCACCACCTCCTGGCTTGGAACCTGTTGGGACAACACTTCGGCGTCGTCCGTACGGCGGGGGGAGGAAGCCGTCGGAAGCGAATTCACATCCGACGAGTCCAGTGAACCGCTCGACGATGCGTCGAGCCGGTCTTTGGGTGGGCTGCATAAACATATTCGACATAAGGGAAAGCTGTGCAATAAAGGAATACTATGAATTTCTCTGATATCCGGATACTTACGATTTCGCCAGGGGCTTGGCCCTGAGCGGCCACTCCTCTCCGCCGTTGTCGGCGTCAGTGGAGTAGTCCGTAGGAAGGGTTTTCCCCTTCTTGGACCCTTCGGCCTCCTCAGTGAGGGTGGCCTTCCTTTTCTTCTCTCCCCCCGCTGCAGGGGGAGAGGTCTCTTCTTCCTCCTCCTCGTCTTCACGGGAGGACTGCGCCTTGGAGCCGTCGGATGATGAACCCGACACCTCCTGGCGCCGGGCACTTTTTCGAGTCCCCGTGGCCCTCTTCGTGGCCTTCTTCTCCGGCACAACATAGGGTGCCGGAACCAGCAGCTTCGCCAAGCGGGCGTCCGCTGGGCCTTCGGGCAAAGGAGCCGGACAGTTGATCTGTACGGACGTCTCCTGCCAATCCTGTCAAAGGTAAGGGAGCTTAGATCCCACATGGAGTCAAACTATGAAAAACTGATACCCTGTAAAAGGTAAGAACAGCTTACCGCATGAGCGTGACGCTGCGTACTGAATCTGCGATCCTTGGTAGCGGATGCGGGGGCCTCGGCACCCTTGAAAAGCACCTTCCAGGCATCTTCGTATGTCGTGTTGAAGAGTCTGCTCAGAGTTCGGTGCCACGCCGGGTCGAACTCCCACAGGTTGAAAGCCCGTTGTTGACACGGGAGGATCCGGCGGATGAGCATAACCTGGACTACGTTGACAAGTTTGAGCTTCTTGTCCACCAGGGTTTGGACGCATGTTTGGAGTCCGGTCAGCTCTCCTTTTTTACCCCTCGACAGGCCCGTCTCCTTCCAGGAGGTGAGCCGCGAGGGGGTCCGGATCGAAACTCGGGGGCTGCGACCCATTTAGGGTCGCGCGGCTCGGTGATGTAAAACCACCCCGATTGCCACCCCTTCAGGGTCTCCACAAAGGAGCCCTCGAGCCATAAGACGTTGGACATCTTGCCCACCATGGCGCCTCCGCACTCCGCCTGGTTGTCGTGCACCACCTTCGGCTTGACATTGAAAGTCTTTAGCCATAGGCCGAAATGGGGGCGGATGCGGAGGAAAGCCTCGCACACGATGATAAACGCCGAGATGTTGAGGACAAAGTTCGGGGCCAGATCATGAAAATCCAGGCCATAGTAGAACATGAGACCCCAGACAAATGGGTGGAGAGGGAAGCCCAGTCCGTGGAGGAAATGGGGGAGGAACACCACCCTCTCATGGGGCCTAGGGGTGGGGATGAGCTGCCCCTATTCAGGAAGCCGGTGCGCAATGTCGTTAGACAAGTATCCGGCCTTCCTTAGTCTTTTGATGTGTCCCTCCATAACGGAGGAGACCATCCACTTGCCTCCCGCTCCGGACATGGCTGGAGAAGGTTGAGGTGGGGAGTGCGGACTTGGGCGCTGGAGCTCGGGTGCGCAAGAATGGATAGGCAAAGGAGGAAGAAGGCGTAGGTGAAAAGGTGGATCCTTATCCCCTTATATGGGTGTACGCAACTACGTGTCCCCACCAGCTTGGTAAAACTTGCTTATCTCCAAGCGCCGTAATCAATGGCGCGGTTGGGTTACCCACGCCCGTATTGATGAGAATCCCGGAGTAAGGGGACACGATCTCTGCTTCAACAAGACGTGCCAAGGAAACCGCCTCGCATGACGCGCTGAGGTGGGATAATAAAACGATTCAAACAAAGGCTTGGCCGTGGTGCATCGCACTACATAATACGTCAGCAGATTAGATTTGTGTAAATATTATTCTCTCTATGGCAATATGTGGAAACTTATTTTGCAGAGCCAGACACTACATTTGTGTTCACATCCTCTATGAAGTACTTGGAGGAGGAACCCGCCTTCCAATGCCGAAGACAATCTGCGTGCCGGACTCGTCGTCATTGAAGCCTGGTTCAGGGGCTACTGAGGGAGTCCTAGATTAGGGGGTGTCCGGATGGCTGGACTATACCTTCAGTCGGACTCCTGGACTATGAAGATACAAGATTGAAGACTTCGTCCCATGTCCGGAAGGGACTTTCCTTGGCGTGGAAGGCAAGCTTGGCGATACGGATATGTAGATCTCCTACCATTGTAACCGACTTTGTGTAACCCTAACCCTCTCCGGTGTCTATATAAACCGGAGGGTTTTAGTCCATAGGACAACATACAGAACAACAATCATACCATAGGCTAGCTTCTAGGGTTTAGCCTCTCTGATCTCGTGGTAGATCTACTCTTGTACTACCCATATCATCAATATTAATCAAGCAGGACGTAGGGTTTTACCTCCATCAAGAGGACCCGAACCTGGGTAAAACTTCGTGTCCCTTGCCTCCTGTTACCATCTGGCCTAGACGCACAGTTCGGGACCCCCTACCCGAGATCCACCGGTTTTGACACCGACACCCTCCGTGATCAAATCCCCACCCGGCGGAGTGCCGGAAAAGGCTCCAAGATGGGATCTAAAGAGAACAGAAGCTTGTGGCGGTGGAAAAGTATTCTAGGTGTGCCCTCTGGTATACGGGGAATAGTTGGATATTTATAGAACCGAGATAAGGGTTAGGAGAGCCACGGGGGCCCCCTGACCTCCTCCCTAAGGTTCCTGGGTGTCTTCTGGTCCAAGAGAAATCCTCAAAAAGTTTCGTTCCGTTTGGATTGATTTTCTATAGACAAAACAAGGAAAAACAGCAACTGACACTTGTCACTAGGTTAATAGGTTAGTCCCAAAAAATGATATAATAGCATAATAATGCATATAAAACATCCAAGATGGATACTATTATAGCATGGAACAATCAAAAAAGATAGATACATTGGAGACGTATCATTCGGCACAGACCAACTTCAGGTAGGTGCAACCCATGGGGCACCCTCATTTGATTGTTCCGCCAGTGCGGGGCACGGGACTTCCACCGGGGTGTGGGTATGATCGCTATTTGATTGTTATACCAGTGCGGAGCATGGGGCTTCCACTTTGGCATGGGCATGATCGCGGTTTGACCATTCCATCAGCCCGGAGCATGGGGTTGCACTTGGGCGTGGGCATGATCATGATTTGACCAGTCCACCAGCGTAGAGCATGGGGATTCCACCTGGGCCAGGGCATGATCATGGTTTGACCGTTCTGCTAGCATGGAGCATGGGGCTTCCACTTGGGCGTGGGCGGGAGCTCTCATGCCCCCACCAAGCGGGCGCGATGAGAGTCTCCGGGGCATGTACAACCCAACTTCATTCGTACGCATGTTGGTCATGGGTAGAACTTGTAGAGATGCTGAATGTTCCATGCGTTAGGCACGGGAACTCCATCCTCTGTCTCAAGACGGGCAGCGCCTGGCCTGGAGACATGGACGACCCTAAAAGGGCCTTCCCACATGGGCAAGATCTTGTGGAGTCCTGTGACGCCCGGATAACCAAGCTACAGTGAACCTCTGCTAATGATGCCACATCACCTCGATTAACATGGCTAATCTTGCGTTAGTTCAAAACTGATTCGAATTCAAATTAAAAATCAAGCAAACAATAAAAGTTTTCAAATATAAAAACTAAAATGTTTGGTTTGTGCCAGATATTGCATAGGTGATTATGGTGAAGAAACCATACTTTTATAAAATGTTAAATGCTATAAGATGAATAAAACAGTAGCGAAAACTATTATTTAAATACTTTTAAATAATAAATAATTACACAACTATTTTAGATTAGGTAGTTAGATAATGTGGCAGTGGCATATTTGGTAAACATCAAATTAGATGCCATTTTGGTATTTTGCTAAAACAAAAAAATAAAGAGAACTAAGCTAAAACAGAAAAGAAGTAAAATAAATAAAAGTAAAGAAAAACAATAAAAATGCAGAAAACGAAAAAGACCCCACGGGCCAACCGACCAACAGGCCGGCCCAGTCGGCCACCCCACCAAGCCGACCCAACCACTCCCTCTCCCCATAACCCCCCACTCCCCCAGTCAACCCATTGACACTCCCCCCACTCCCCAAAAATATCTCCCCCTCTCCCCCGACTGGATCAGGATCGAGGGAGGGGGCACTCGTCGCCCGCCGCCGCCAGGATCACACGCCGCCTCGCCGGACGCCCCCGCCGGCCTGCTTCCTCTCCACCGCTCGTCCCCGACCTCCCCCTAAACCCTCGCTGCCCCGTCCCCTACGCTCCCTCGGTGAGGCCCCGGCCTCCTCTTCTCTCCCCGTCACCGTCGTCCGCCCCGTCGTGCCGACTGGATCGCCGAACGGCACCACGGCCACCGCACCGCAGTGCCTCCCCTCCCCCCTCGTGAGCTCCCCCCTCTCCTTCCCTGTCTTCCTCGCGCACGCGCGTGCCTGGCAGGCTCGCCGCGATGCTGCTTCGCTCGAAGCAGCCGCCTCAGCAGCCCGCCTCCGGCCACCCCTCTGCCACCCTGGACTCGCCGTGACGCGAGCTCCCCATCTCGCCCACCTCGCCCGCGGCCGCGGCCGCTACTGCTGCAGCGCCGCGCTCAGCGTGCCGGCCGCCCCTTTTCCCCCAGCTCCACCCCGCCATATCCCACGCCCCCCTGTTCGCCGCTACGCGCCCCTCCTCCCACTTTCACCTCTGCCTCGCCGCGCGAGCACGCGGCGCTCCGTCCCAGGGCCGCGCCCCTGACGCGTCCGCGCATCGCCACCCTGCGCGCCGCGCCTCGCACCGCGGCTCCCGCTGCCGCCCCTGGCCTCGCCGCGCCCGCTGCCGCTCACTGCTCCGCCCACCTCGGCCATGGCCTCGCCCCTCTCCTGGCATCGCCGCTGGCCGTTGGCCGCGCGCGCCCCGTGGCCTGCAGCCGTTCCTGCCGGCCCCGCCGTTCGCCGGCGCTGGCCGCCCCTCTCCCCGACCCCATCGGCGCCCGCACGCCCAGCCGGGTGTGCCCTCGTGGCTGCGCCCGTGCGCCCGAACCCCCTGTGCCCGTTAAGGCCTGGGCCACTGGACAACGGGGCCCACCCCAGAACGTATAAAAAAATATATAAAAATAAAAATAAAATAATAAATAACAAAATTAATTAATTAATTAACTTAATTAATTCTGATTAAATTAACTAATTAAGATTAATTAATCTAATGACCAATTAACCTAATTAACTGTTAGTTAGTTAGTATGTCAGTGGGGCCCACCCCCCTAATTAATTTTGATTAGTTTAATTAAACTGTTTAATTAAAATGTGTCTCTGACCAGTGGGACCCACTGGTCAGGTTGACCAGTCAACCCCCGTTGACTGCTCACGTCAGCATGACATCATGCTGATGTCATAAATCCATTTTCGAATTAATTTAAATAATTAATTAAATTCCAGAAATTAATAAAATCTTTAGAAAATCATATCTTTTAATCCGTAACTCGGATTAAAATATTTTCAACATGAAAGTTGTTCAGAATGACGAGACGAATCCGGATAAGCAGCCCGTTTGTCCGCCACACATCCCTAGCATAGCGAACATGCAACTTTCCCCCCCTCCGGCTCCTTTGCCCGAAAACGCGAAACATCGGGGATAATTTCCTGGATGTTCCCCCCTTCACCGGTACCACCTCGTACCGCGTTAGGGCACACCTAGCATCACGCTTTGTCATGTCATGCATCGTCATGCATTTGTTTGCATTATATTTATTGTTTCTTCCCCCTCTTCTCTCGCTAGACATCGAGACGGACACCACTGCTACCCAGTACGACTACGGTGTTGACGACCCCTCTCTCTTGCCAGAGCAACCAGGCAAGCCCCCCCCCTTGATCACCAGATATCGCCTACTCTACTCTCTATACTGCTTGCATTAGAGTAGTGTAGCATGTTACTGCTTTCTGTTAATCCTATCCTGATGCATAGCCTGTCCTTGCTACTACTGTTGTTACCTTTACCTGCAATCCTAATGCTTAGTATAGGATGCTAGTTTATCATCAGTGGCCCTACATTCTTGTCTGTCTGCCATGCTATACTATCGGGCCGTGATCACTCGGGAGGTGATCATGGGTATATACTATATACTTTATACATGATACATGTGATGACTAAAAGACGGGTCGGCTCATAGGAGTACCCACGAGTGGATCTTTGTGGCGGAGCGACAGGGCAGGTTGAGACCACCTAGGAGAGAGGTGGGCCTGGCCCTGGTCGGCGTTTGCGGTTATTTCAAGATAACACGTTTGACAAGATCTTGGTATTTGATCTGAGTCTGGCCACTGGCCTATACGCACTAACCATCTACGCGGGGACAGTTATGGGCACTCGACGTCGTGGTATCAGCCGAAGCCTTCGTGACGTCAGCGACTGAGTGGCACGCGCCGGATTGGACCGTAAGCCTGCTCTTGTATTAAGGGGCTAGTTTTGCTTCCGGCCGCGTTCGCAACGTGCAGGTGTGCAAAGGGCGATGGGCCCAAACCCCTGCGCCATAGGATTTAGACCGGCGTGCTGACCTCTCTGTTGTGCCTAGGTAGGGCTGCGTCGTGTTGATCTTCCGAGGCCGGGCATGACCCAGAAAAGTGTGTCCGGCCAAATGGGATCGAGCGTGTTGGGTTAGGTGGTGCACCCCTGCAGGGAAGTTAAACTATTCGAATAGCCGTGATCTTCGGTAACAGGACGACTTGGAGTTGTACCTTGACCTTTTGACAACTAGAACCAGATACTTAATAAAACACACCCTTCCAAGTGCCAGATACAACCGGTGATCGCTCTCTAACAGGGCGACGAGGGGAGGATCATCGGTTAGGATTATGCTATGCGATGCTACTTGGAGGACTTCAGTCTACCCTCTTCTACATGCTGCAAGACGGAGGCTGCCAGAAGCGTAGACTTCAACAGGATTAGTTATCCCCCTCTTATTCTGGCATTCTGCAGTTCAGTCCACTGATATGGCCTTTTACACATATACCCATGCATATGTAGTATAGATCCTTGCTTGCGAGTACTTTGGATGAGTACTCACGGTTGCTTTTCTCCCTCTTTCCCCCTTTCCATTCTACCTGGTTTGTCGCAACCAGATGTTGGAGCCTAGGATCCAGACGCCACCGTTGACGACGACTCCTACTACACCGGAGGTGCCTACTACTACGTGCAGCCCGCTGACGACGACCAGGAGTAGTTTAGGTGGATCCCAGGTAGGAGGTCTGCGCCTCTTTCGATCTGTATCCCAGTTTGTGCTAGCCTTCTTAAGGCAAACTTGTTTAACTTATGTATGTGCTCAGATTTTGTTGCTTCCGCCAACTCGTCTATGATCGAGCTCTTGTATTCGAGTCCTCGAGGCCCCTGGCTTGTAATATGATGCTTGTATGACGTATTTTATTTGTAGAGTTGTGTTGTGATATCTTCCCGTGAGTCCCTGATCTTGATTGTACACGTTTGCATGTATGATTAGTGTACGATTGAATCGGGGGCGTCACAAGTCCCTCCTTGGAGAGGATCTGACATAGGACGAGGTGTCCGACCTCGAGCGTACGAGGGTGGATATGCAGTAGTGGTAGCGGCGCAAGGCCTGTTGGTACCTCGCGACATGTAAAGTGTCCTCGCGGCGGGCCTCTTCCAGGAGTAGCAAATCGGCCTCCTACGATTCATCCTGAAGCGTCTTGGCAAAAGCCAAGACCCAGGGAGAGATGTGCTTAAGCTCCGCTGGAAGGACCGTCTCAACCCAGTAGATGAGGAAGAAGGAGTCTCGCCGGTGGGCTTTGTTGCCGTCGTGCGGATGGACCATAATACGGACAACAGCTCATCAAGCCCACAGGCTTCGAGCTTTTTCTTGAAGCTCCATGTCTTGAGGAGCTTGAGGACTTTAGCGTTGGCACACTCGGCCTGGACATTGCTCCGTGAGTGCGCCACGGAGGCGTAGCATATCTGCGTGCCAAGGTTGGCACAATAAGACTTGAAGAGGCCACTCGTGAACTAGGATCCATTGCCGGTGATGATGCGGTTGTTGACGCCGAAACGGCTCTTGAGGCCCTTGATGAACTTGATAGCCGAGCCCGCTGGGATGGTTCGCACAGGCTCGACCTCCGCCCACTTGGTGAATTTGTTGATGGCGACGTAGAGATACCGATAACCACTAGCCACATGGGGGAAGGGCCCCAAGATGTCCACCCCCAGACTGTGAAGGGCCATGAGAGGGCAATAGTCTGGAGCCCCTGCGCCGGCTGATGGATTTGCTTCGTGTGAAATTGACAGGCCTCACACAACTCAACCAACATGGTGGCGTCACTTAGTGCAGTTGGCCAATAGAAGCCGAAACAGCTTACTAGCGAGCGTGCACGATGAGGAGTGGTGCCCGCGGTGTCCTCCATGGATGTCCATGAGCAATTCACGCCCTTGCTCTTCTGAGATGCACCATAGCGAGACACCATTCAGGCGCCTACGGTACAGCTTGCTGTCTCGCAAGCAGTAGGCAGTTGATTCCCAGGCAACACGCTGTGCTTCTGTGTCCTCCTCAGGAAGAGTACCGTGGAGCAGGTAAGACCTGAACTCCGCAGCCTAGCTATCTGCTTGAGGCTCCAGTGTCAGCAGCAGGCGAGCTGTCGAGGATGGGCCGCAGCCTAGCGCGCGCATGGTTCACGCGGGTGAGCTATTCATAGAGCAGCAATGTAACGCCCACGATGCGGCTATATCTCCCACGTGTTGAGGCACGACTTAGAGGAATAACCGCATGGGGGTTTAGTCACAAGAGGGGTAATATTCACACAATCCCATGTACTGAATAAGACATGGATAAAGAGTTGGCTTACAATTGCCACTTCACACAAATAAAAAGTTAAACATTCATCATCCAGAGTACAATCAAGGTTCGACTACGAAACCAAAATAAAATAAGACAACCCCAAATGCATAGATCCCCGATCGTCCCAACTAGGCACCACTACTGATCATCCGGAAAAGACACATAACAACGACCAAGATCTTCATCGAGCTCCCCCTTGAGCTCGGTTGCGTCACCTGCACTAGTATCACCGGCACCTGGAACTATTTGGATGTATTTGTGAGTCACGAGGACTCAGCAATCTCACACCCGCGAGATCAAGACTATTTAAGCTTATGGGTAGGATGAGGTAGTGAGGTGGAGCTGCAGCAAGGGCTAAGCAAATATGGTGGCTAACACACGTAAATAAGAGTAATATGAGAAGCTATGCAATGGTCGGGAAGCTAGAAGTGATCAAGAAGTGATCCTGAAACTACTTACGTTCAAGCATAACACAAGACCGTGTTCACTTCCCGGACTCCGCCGAAAAGAGACCATCACGGCTACACACGCGGTTGATTCATTTTAATTAAGTCAAGTGTCAAGTTCTCTACAATCGAATATTAACAAATTCTCATCTGCCACATAACCGCGGGCACGACTCTCGAAAGTTTAAACCCTGTAGGGGTGTCCCAACTTAGCCCATCACTAGCTCTCAGGATTAATGAAGGATATTCCTTCTCCCAGAACAACCCGATCAGACTCAGAATCCCGGTTACAGGATGTTTCGACAATGGTAAAACAAGACCATCAAGACCACCCGAATGTGCAGACAAATCCCGATAGGAGCTGCACATATCTCGTTCTCAAGGCACACTGGATGAGCACTCCGTACAACTAAAACCATCCCTAAAGTTTCCCCGAGGTGGCGCTGCAAAGGACTCTAGTTCGGACCAACACTCTTGCTGGAGGAGTTTTATTCAAATCGAACTATTAAGGGGGCCCCATAACCCCAACTGTGTTAGGAACACAAAATCAAGGAACATAACACCGGTATGACGGAAACTAGGGCGACAAGAGTGGAACAAAACACCAAGAATAAGGCCGATCCTTCCACCCTTTACCAAGTATATAGATGCATTAATTAAATAAGAGATAATGTGATATCCCAACATATTCATGTTCCAACATGGAACAAACTTCAACTTCACCTGCAACTAGCAACGTTATAAGAGGGGCTGAGCAAAAGTAGTAACATAGCCAAACAACGGTTTGCTAGGATGGTTGAAAAAGGTTAGAGGCTATCATGGCAATTTGGGAGGCTTATATAACAAGTGGTAGGTAACGCGACATAGCGATAGAACGAACAACTAGCAAGCAAAGATAGAAGTGATTTTGAGGGTATGGTCATCTTTCCTGAGATCGCGCAAGGAAGGAGAACAATTCCATGAAGAAGACAAACAGACATAGTCGAACGGATCCTCACAAACACGACATTATCGGAACTAACAAGAAGAAGCAACACCGGAAATGAGCAAACAACATGGTAAACCAACAAGCATAAACATGGCATGATGCAGAATCAAGTATGATGCATGTCCGGTTTAATGAGGCATGGCATGGCAAAGTGCACAAACAACACTACAAGTTAAGTGGAGCTCAATATGTAACAAGTTGCATATTGACGAAACACCACATTCGATTATTTAGTTCACTCCCGGTTATGTACCCAACCAAATAAAATGTTCTTAACATGACAAGAGGTGAAATATGAGTAAAATACACAGTTAGGCATTTTAAATGAGGCCGGAAACATCAAACAACAATTCCAGTAAATCCTCATGTCCATTAGCAATTTAATGCAACAACAATTTTAAACATTTTAAATGTTATTATCATGATGTGAATGACGTGTGCAAGTTTTATGCAATTTTTGTTAAAAGTTGACATGAGCATATTATGAAGCATTTGTCACCGTGGCGGAAAGGAAAAGGGGGCCACGGCAACGAATCCGAAAATGATGCCGCGGCAACATAATAGTTTCGGTAGCTCATGGAGATACCGGTGCAAAGGAAGTGTGGCGGGAGCGTGCAAAAGATGGTGGGGTGATCCCGGTTACCTGGTTCCCACGGGTGGATGGCATGACAACGAGGAGGAACATGCAAGCGACAATTTCGGACACGGTGCAAATGCAGGGTTCATGTCATACATCACACATGCATTTGGTCCATGGGCGTCGTTCCGATGGTTATACCTTCGAAGCGTGCAAACGGGATGGTTCAGGTTCATAGTGGAAGTAGTGGTACACGACGTCGGTAATGGAAGTAGATGTTCACTTGATGGTCTTTGGCAACGGTCGTCATACACGGTTCGTAGACGTTCGGGTCTCCCGTAGAGGTACTAGACGCCTGGATGTGTAGTCGTACACGCACGTAGATGAACTTGGCGGGTCCTCAACATCTTGGTACTTGGTGTCTCATCGTGTAGTCGTTTTCCGTAGTCAGACTTGAAAAAAATGCACACCGGTTGTACTCGTGGTACTTGGCAAAATTCTCGAAGAAGATGCTTGACGATTCGGATACGGGTCTTGGCGTCTCGAGCAGGGCTAGAGCGGAGGCGAACGAGGCCGCTCGACTTGAGTGATGTGTATGTGTGGCTGCGGGCTAGTGCGGAGATGCAGCAGCAGAAGCAAAACAGCAGCAGCAGCGAAGAAGCCGGCGGCAGCTGGAGCAGATCGGGTGTCGTGGTGCTACGCTCCATGGTGAGAATAGGCGAGGCAGAGGGAATCCAGGGGTCGTCGGCGTCGACCGGTACTTCGGGAAGGTCAAGGAGGCAGGGGCGCGTCGGGGAACTTGAAGGTCGAGGAAGCCAGGTAGCCGTGGAGGTCAGCGGGCACGGCAACGGGACCTTGCTGGTAGACGACCAGTGATGAAGGCTAGCCAAGGTGGTTTTCGGCGGCGTCGGCACGGTGGCGAGCTGGCGCAACGGCGGAGGAGACGGTAGCGAGGCGCGGGGCAGGGGCAGAGGGGACGGGACGAGGCGCGGGTGAGGGAGCTGCTTGACGGGGCTTGATTCCGGCAGGATCGAGGAAGGAGAGGGCGGCGGCCTCCGGGCATCGCGAGGGAATGAGGAGGAGGGGTCGAGTCGAGGCACGAGGAGCACCTCTCGTGTGCTACGGTGCTGGAGGGAGGGATCGAGGTAGAGAATGAGAGGAGGAGGTTGGGGGATTGAGGCCTAGGGTTAGGTGCGGTTATGCCTTGGCCTCGGTGCAAATGGGCTCTGGGCTTAGAGGCCTGCTCGGCTGCAGGCTCTCTCTCCCTCCCTTCTCTTTAAACTATTGCAACAACAAGAAAGCAAGGAAAGAAAGTGTTGGAAATATGAGCAATTTATCAAATGATTTTATTAACAGAAATACTAGATAAAGCATGACTAATATGAGATAAAAGAAATGAATGGACAACTAATTTGGACATTTGGATTAAATTTCTACACTCGCAAAATTGAGCTCGTTCCAGAAAAATAAAAGTGGCATGATTGAAAGATCTGAAATCAAATCCATTTGAATTAAATTCAAATGGTTTGAGTAAGTTCAAGGTTTTAAAGAGTCCAAAAATGTTTGGAAATTTGGTGGAGCTCGGGAAAATGACGAAAGAAATATGGGCAAAGTTGAGGTTAAGAATATTGAGATAGAAAAGGCATGGAATTAAATTGCACGTGTGTTTTGGGTGATCCCAAACTAATGGAATATTTATTATAGTTCCCTAGTTCCCTAAATATTGGGAGGATATGTTTTAAAGAGAATTTCATCATGTGAATTTCCCTCAATTTAAAAGGATCTGAGATCCACACAAT
Organism: Triticum urartu; assembly: GCF_056163025.1. NCBI lineage: Eukaryota > Viridiplantae > Streptophyta > Magnoliopsida > Poales > Poaceae > Triticum > Triticum urartu. Next base: position 499,270,315 of record NC_141874.1, on the reverse strand, counting down.
TTATTTAGTTGAGTTGCAAAGATTAATGACATGATGGCATGATGACATGATGCAATGCAAATGATGCAATGAAGAAAGCAACAGACAAAACAAATCACCCGATGAAACTCGGAATACATGAAAGGCATCTGAAGCGTCGGTCTTGGGGATCACAACACTCCTCCACTTACAAGAGATCTCGCCCCGAGATCTAAGGATGGCACCGGGGAGAAACGGAAGAGGAAGAGGTAAAACAAAGTTGCTTCTTTGATAAACGAGTGAAACCACGAACCTTGAGAGGTTGAACAAATCGAAAGAAATAGTACAATGGAGATGAATGAGATTGCAAATACTCCGTTAGCAAAGAGGAACAAGGAACATTGCGAAAACCTTGTAGGTTGAAAGACATGAAATAAGAGCTTCAAGAACCAAAAGAATATGACAACACCGGTATAATGAGATAGCCAAGGAACAAGAATGATAGAATTTGGACAACACTCTGGTACAAAAGAGAAGAAAACTTGATAAGATGAAAAGAAATTGAAGAGATGGCACAACACTCCGGTTAAATGGATAAGTAAGGAAAATAACATGATCCTGACACAATGAGACGATGGGTCAAAGAGAGAAACATCACCATGCCTCCGGAATGAAAGAATAGAAGTCGGATTGATGGAAAGAAAAGAATGAATAAAACAACATGTTCTACCTAAAATGAATTTGAGAGAGCATCCTTAAAAGAAGGATTGAACGGAGTTTTTGAAAAAAATCAACAAAAAAAGAACAAGCTTGTTGTGGTCTTATGGAAAACATGTCAAAATTATGAGGTGACAACCGGCCACTAACGAAAAACAATTGATTGCTTGAGAGCAACGAAGAGATGGTAACTTCATTCCCCGAGAGGGTAGGATAAAACTTGGATCATTGATAAGCACCAAAATAGCAACATTCCTTAGTGAAGGCTTTAGGTGAAATATAAGCCAAGATAACTTCCAACGAAGAGATTGACGGGTTGCAAAGCATCTCCTGAGAGAAGAGAAAATGATGGGTTTAAAATATCTCATTCTTAACAACTTGCGAATCATGAAACACGAAAGAAATTGTAAAGAATGACATAACACCAACTCAAAGGATAAAGTAGAAAGAATTGCACTTCGAAATGCAAGATGAAGAATGCTTGAACTCCTCAAAACAAGACATGTGTTGAACACCATGTTTATTTTAGAGTATAGCTTGGTGGATCTTAACTCCGAGAAAAATCGTGAAGAACAATTGAAGAATGAAAGGAAACCTTGACGAACCACCATGTAGAAAACTCTCGAATAACTCCGGATAGATAAAACCAAGGTACCAAGGAAATGAAGCTTGAAAAGAATAAGATGAATCCTTGCATTGATTAGATGGAGCTTCGCAACGAGATAATGCGGAAAACTTGGAACTCCGGAAAAAGAAAAGATGAAGCATCTCGAACCGCAAAATGTGACATGATGAACACTCTGGAAAGAAGAAACTAGATCACTTGGATGAAACAATAATAAGAATTATGTTATGCGTATCCTTCACCAATTTAAATTGATGACAAGCAACGGATTTGGCATACTACTTGTTCTTGTTGAAAAAGGATTGAAGAGAGATATTTCTCAACTTGGGAAGGTCTTCAACGAATCACCGGTCGGATTTGGGAAGAACAAATGAACTAATGTGAGAACATAGGAGGAGGAATCTTGAACAAACCGCCGTAAGAAATTGAAACACACGCAGGAAAAGCACGAATCACCAGGAAGAATTGAAAAAAAACCGAAGATACTTGAGGGAATTTGATACAAGAGAACAAAGAGATCACGAGCTGATTAGAGAATAGTTGAATGATGCCTCGGTAAGATTTGGAGAACGAGAGCTGAAAGCTAGAATAAATAATACTGAAATGATGGCTTTCGGAGAATCAAGCTGAAAAGACTCCTGAATTGCTCCGGGTGGGTGAAAGAAAATTCTCACAATCGAAAACAATTATGAGAGGATGGCATAATGCTAGAACCATGAATCTTCGAGAGAACAGACCAAGATTTAGAGGAAACACTTCTTTGGTCTTCAAAATCTGAGAATGTCGACGAGATACGGCACCATGAGTTGTTGAGGCACTCCAGAATGAAGAATAGAAAGGTTGATCCAACGATGAAAAGAATTTGAAAGATCTTGGAGAAAGACATATGACTGATGATAATCCATTCTTATGTCAAACTTGGAGAAGAATTTGAGAATATCTCCGAGAAAACAGAAGAGTCAGGTAAGATCCTGAGAAAAGACTTGTGGGTTAGGGCCCACTCAAAAGATACACCGTTGAACGATTTAAAAGAAAGATTGCGCCGGTTGAATTAAATGGCTCGGATGAGATAGCAATCTCGAAATAGCTTGAAAGGATTACGAATAGAAACTTGAATCTTCTGTGATATCTTCAGCACTTCGGATATGAAAAGAGAGAGATGAACGATTAAGAGGTGCACCGGCATGAGAAAACATTTGAATCAGGGAAAAGGGTATGATCGACAAAGCTTGAATTGAATCCATCGGAGAAGAAAACGAGTGAAGAGTGACGAACTTGAAGCTCCCTTAGCATCTTCATAAGAAAAACCGGGTAAAACCTTGAAAGAATAGAGTGAAGAGACTTCTCACAAATAAAAGGATACATGATTAAGAAATCTGAATCCTTAAAGAAAAAGGGTGGGAGGGCGGGAAAACAAAAGGCAGCTTGGGACAAATGGAATGAATACCGTTGAGAGAACTTAGAAATGATCTTGCGGATGTTGAAAATGATCGGATCCACTTGAAGAGAAGCACGCTGGTTGGAAAAGAATTGACATGACAATCTTGATGATCAAGAAGGATTAGTATACACATAGGAATGTGAGAACACCGCTTAGGGAAGGTATGGAATCAACACTTGACATTGAAGCAACTCGAATACCACAAACCAAACCAAAACAAAGGATTTGGCTCATAGAATAAGCCAGAACAAACATATGATAGATCTTATATCGTATCATGTGTCTATTGGAAAGATATCCTACGTGATACTTGAATTCCCACCTATAAACTCCCAAAACTTTCTGGTTGTGCAATCAGGTGTTGGGGATACAGGGGAAGCATAATATCTCACCCAAACTAACAATCCCTACATCCAGTTGTATCCATCCTTCAACACATAACCAAGAAACCTTCAGGAATCGTGTACATCTACCTTCGAAAAGCATCCGTTATACGAGTTATGGCAATACTCCCGAACTCCCGCCCCAGTACTGGGTGGCGTCGAGGTTATCTCACCAACAACTGCATAAAAGAGATTTTCGATGTCGGCGAACTCAGGTATTCTAGAACTTCAATGATAAAATTGTGACGACAACACCTCGGAGATCAAGTCCCCGGGACACTGCCACAATCCCTAAATGTCAGGAGGCACCAAGAACAATGTTCTTGTCACAAGAATATAGGAACGATCCCAAGATACCCGCGTGATCCTAAATTTTTTTAGTGAAATTTGAGGAGAGGAAAGTCAAAACATCTACGTCAGGAGGCCTCACCAGAGCGACAAAGGGACTCAGGAGTAAAAATAATCCTACTCTCCGATATATATAATCCTAGACTCAAAATTTTTTGTTCTGGACTCAACAATGTCAGCGATTCGATCAAGGAGGGGCTCCTAAGTCGGGGAACCTGGCTCTGATACCAACTTGTAACGCCCACGGTGCGGCTATATCTCCCACGTGTTGAGGCACGACTTAGAGGCATAACCGCATGGTGGTTTAGTTGCAAGAGGGGTAATCTTCACACAATCTCATGTACTGAATAAGACAGGGATAAAGAGTTGGCTTACAATCGCCACTTCACACAAACAACAAGTTAAACATTCATCATCCAGAGTACAATCAAGGTCCGACTAAGGAACCAAAATAAAAGAAGACAACCCCAAATGCATAGATCCCCGATTGTCCCAACTGGGCACCACTACTGATCATCCGGAAAAGACACATAACAACAACCAAGATCTTCACCGAGCTCCCCCTTGAGCTTGGTTGCATCACCTGCACTGGTATCACCGGCACCTGCAACTGTTTGGAAGTATCTGTGAGTCACGAGGACTCAACAATCTCACACCCGCGAGATCAAGACTATTTAAGCTTATGGGTAGGATGAGGTAGTGAGGTGGAGCTGCAACAAGCGCTAAGCAAATATGGTGGCTAACACACGCAAATAAGAGTAAGATGAGAAGCTACGCAACAATCGGGAAGCTAGAAGTGATCAAGAAGTGATCCCGAAACTACTTATGTTCAAGCATGACACAAGACCGTGTTCACTTCCCGGACTCCGCCGAAAAGAGGACATCACGGCTACACACACGGTTGATTCATTTTAATTAAGTCAAGTGTCAAGTTCTCTACAACTGGATATTAACAAATTCCCATCTGCCACATAACCGCGGGCACGGCTCTCGAAAGTTTAAACCCTGCAGGGGTGTCCCAACTTAGCCCATCACAAGCTCTCACGATCAACGAAGGATATTCCTTCTCCCAGAACAACCCGGTCAGACTCCGAATCCCGGTTACAAGACGTTTCGACAATGGTAAAACAAGACCAGCAAGACCGCCCAAATGTGCCGACAAATCCCGATAGGAGCGGCACGTATCTCGTTTTCAGGGCACACCGGATGAGCACTCCGTACAAGTAAAACCAGACCTCAAGTTTCCCTGAGGTGGCGCTGCAAAGGACTCTAGTTCGGACCAACACTCCACGGAGCATTGGCCCGGGGGGGTAAAATAAGATGACCCCCGGGCTCCGGAAACCCAAGGGAAAGGCTTAGGTGAGGCAAATATAAAACCAAGGTTGGGCCTTGCTGGAGGAGTTTTATTCAAAGCGAACTGTCAAGGGGGCCCCATAACCCCAACAGCGTTAGGAACGCAAAATCAAGGAACATAACATCGGTATGACGGAAACTAGGGCGGCAAGAGTGGAGCAAAACACCAAGCATAAGGCCGAGCCTTCCACCATTTACCAAGTATATAGATGCATTCATTAAATAGGAGATAATGTGATATCCGAACATATCCATGTTCCAACATGGAACAAACTTCAACTTCACCTGCAACTAGCAACGCTATAAGATGGGCTGAGCAAAAGTGTTAACATAGCCAAACAATGGTTTGCTAGGATGGTTGAAGAAGGTTAGAGGCTGTCATGGCAATTTGGGAGGCTTATATAACAAGTGGTAGGTAACGCGACATAGCGATAGAACGAACAACTAGCAAGCAAAGATAGAAGTGATTTCAAGGGTATGGTCATCTTGCCTGAGATCCCGCAAGGAAGAAGAACGGGTCCATGAAGAAGACAAACATACGTTGTCGAACGGATCCTCACAAACACGACGTTACTGGAACTAACAAGAAGAATCAACACCGAAAAGGAGCAAACAACATGGTAAACCAACAAGCATAAACATGGCATCATGCACAATCAAGTATGATGCATGTCCTGTTTAATGAGGCATGGCATGGAAAAGTGCACAAACAACACTACAAGTTAAGTGGAGCTCAATATGTAACAAGTTGCATATTGACGAAACACCACATTCAATTATTTAGTTCAGTCCCGGTTATGTACCCAACAAAATTAAATGTTCTTAACATGGCACGAGGTGAAATATGAGTAAAATACACAGTTAGGCATTTTAAATGAGGCCAGATACATCAAACAACAATTCCGGTAAATCCTCATGTGCATTAGCAATTTAATGCAACAACAATTTTAAACATTTTAAATGTTATTATCATCATGTGAATGACGTGTGCAAGTTTTATGCAATTTTTGTTAAAAGTTGACATGAGCATATTATGAAGCATTTTTCACTGTGGCGGAAAGGAAAAAGTGGCCACGTCAACGAATCCGAAAATGATGCCACGGCAAATAACGGTTCCGGTAGCTCATGGGGATACCGGTGCAAAGTAAGTGTGGAGGGAGCATGCAAAAGATGGCGGGGTGATCTCGGTTACCGGGTTCCCACTGGTGGACGGCATGGCAATTAGGAGGAACATGCAAGCGACAATTTCGGACACGGTGCAAACGCGGGGTTCATCTCATACATCACACATGCATTCGGTCCACGGGCATCGTTCCGGCGGTTATACCTTTGAATCATGCAAACGGGACGGTTCGGGTTCATAGTGGAAGTAGTGGTACATGGCGTCGGTAATGGAAGTAGATGTTCACTTGACGGTCTTTGGCAATGGTCGTCGTACATGGTTTGTAGATGTTCGGGTCTCCCGTAGAGGTACTAGAGGCATCCCGGATGTGTAGTCATACACGCACGTAGATGAACTTGGCGGGTCCTCAACGTCCTGGTACTTGGCGTCTCATCATGTAGTCGTTTGTCGTAGTCAGACTTGAAAAATATGCACACCGGCTGTAGTCATGGTACTTGGAAAAATTCTCGGAGAAGATGCTTGACGATCTGGGTACGGGTCTTGGCGTCTTGAGTAGGGCTAGCGCGGAGGCGAATGAGGCCACTCGACTTGAGCGATGTGTGACGTGCGGCTGCTGGCTAAAGGGACCCACACCGACGTGGTCAACACGGGCTCACGCGGCCTCCAGCGGGACTTAGCGAACAGCACAGAAGCAAGGCAGTGGAGACGCTGTTCCTGCTGCTTGGTGGATGGCCTGCGGACGACGGGGACGGCCGGAGATGCAGCAGCAGAAGCAAAACAGCAGCATCAGCGAAGAAGCCGGCGGTGGCTGGAGCAGATCGGGCGCCGTGGTGCTACGATCCATGGCGAGCATAGGCGAGGCAGAGGGAATCCAGGGGTCGTCAGCGTCGACCGGTGCTCCAGGAAGGTCGAGGAGGCAGGGGTGCGTCTGGGAACTTGAAGGTCGAGGTCGCCGGGTAGCCGCGAAGGTGAGAGGCATGGCGACGGGGCCTTGCTGGTGGACGAACAGTGACGAAGGCTAGCCGGGGTGGTTGCCGGCGGCATCGGCACGGTGGCAAGCTGGCGCAACGGCAAAGGAGACGGTAGCGAGGCACGGGGCGGAGGCAGAGGGGATGGGAAAAGAATTCTATGAGACCAGGTCTCATGCGAGACCCATCCTGATGGATGACACATGGCATTCACAAATCACAAAGCATCCCCCACCCCCACTTAAAATCAGGGGGAGAGATTAGATGCTTTGTGATTTGTGAATGCCATGTGTCATCCATCAGGATAGGTCTCACCTGCTAACTGTGAGACCTGGTCTCATATAATTTTTTTCCGAGGGGATGGGAGGAGGCGCAGGTGAGGGAGCTGCTCGACGGGGCTTGATTCCGGCGCGATCGAGGAAGGAGCTGGCGGCGGCCTCCGGGCGTCGCGAGGGAATGAGGAGGAGGGGTTGGGTCGAGGCACGAGGAGCTCTTCCCGTGTGTTGCGGCGCTGGAGGGAGGGATCGAGGGAGAGAACGAGAGGAGGAGGTCGGGGGCTTGAGGCCTAAGGTTAGGTGTGGTTGGGCCTTGTCCTCGGTGCAAATGGGCTTTGGGCTTAGAGGCCGGCTGGGCTGCAGGCTCTCTCTCCCTCCCTTCTCTTTAAACTATTGCAAAAACAAGAAAGTAAGGAAAGAAAGGAGAGAAAAGAAATGGATGGACAACTAATTTGTACATTTGGATTAAATTTCTGGACTCACAAAATTGAGCTCGTTCCAAAAAATAAAAGTGGCATGATTGAAAGATCTGAAATCAAATCCATTTGAATTTAATTCAAATGGTTTGAGTAAGTTCAAGGTTTTAAAGAGTCCAAAAATGTTGGGAAATTTGGTGGAGCTCGAGAAAGTGACGAAAGAAATATGAGCAAAGTTGAGGTTAAGAATAATGAGATAGAAAAGGCATTGAATTAAATTGCACGTGTGTTTTGGGTGATCCCAAACTAATGGAATATTTATTATAGCTCGCTAAATATTGGGAGGATATGTTTTAAAGAGAATTTCACTATGTGAATTTCCCTCGATTTAAATGGATCCGAGATCCACACAATTTATTTAGTTGAGTTGCAAAGATTAATGACATGTTGGCATGATGACATGATGCAATGCAAATGATGCAATGAAGAAAGCAACAGACAAAACAAATCACCTGACGAAACTTGGAATACATGGAAGGCATCTGAAGGGTCGGTCTTGGGGCGTCACAAGCAAGGTTCGGACGGTAGGTGGGATCGCACTGGCTTGGGGAGTCTTTCCTCGAAGATGCCAAGATTCTCGGCTCGCAGTAGGATACATGCTTGGTGATTTTGTTAGCTTCCTTGTTGACACTGCACGGGACATGAAGTAACTCCAAGCCAAGAAAGCACTTCTCGAGTTTACGTACCTCGTCTAGCTAGGTTTCCATGTGCTCGTCCTTGGGCTTGTACTCTTTGCTGGAGAAGTTGACAAGGAGCTGGGAATGGCCCCTGACGATGAGGCGCTTGACACCCATGGCAGAGGCAGCCTTGAGGCCGGCAATGAGGCCCTCATACTCTACAATATTGTTGGAGACCTTTTCATCATGCTTGAAGCGGAATTGGACGGTGTAGTATAGCTTGTCCCCGGTTGGCAAGGTGAGCATGATACCAGCCCCCGCACCCTACCTACGGAAGGCGCCATCAAGTGCATGGACTATTCGCCCGATGCCTCATTTCCCGGGAGGAGGAACCCATCCTAGCGAGGCTCTTCCTCATGCGGGTCCGTCCATTCCACCATGAAGTCGGCCAGAGCTGCTCCCTTGATAACCCTAGTTGTGCAGAACTTTAGCTGGAAGGCCTGTAACTCAATGTTCCACTCGGCTACTCTCCAAGTAGCATTAGGGCTGCGCAAGACTTACTCGAGGGGGTATGAAGAGATGACCTTGATGGGGTGACCTTTGGATTAGTGGTGTAGTTTCCTAGAGATGACAAGGAGTGGGAGAAGGATCTTCTGCTGCATGGGGTAGCGCTCGCGTGCTTCTCTTAGAACCATGCTAATGCAGTATACGAGGTGCTCGACGAGGCGCGCAGTGGTGGCCTGCTCTGTGGGAGGCGTACGAGGCTCGAGAGACTGACGAGGCCCGGCTGGCTGGCGAGGCCCGGAGAGCTCACGAGGCTCAAGAGACTCGCGATGCTCAGCAGGTTCATGAGGCTCGAGAGACTCATGAGGCTAGGTGGACTCACGAGGCTCAACGAGCTTTTCCTTAGCGCTGGTTTGCTCCTCCTGCACCGCGACGACCACTTCACTGGCCGTCTGCAGGTGGCCACGAAGTAAAGGAACAGGGGCTCGCAGGGGCACGGTGCAACCATGACGAACGGTCTCGTTAGGTACTTCTTGGGGTCTTCAAAGGCTGCATCCGCTTCTGGCATCCACACGAAGGGACCGGTTCTCTTCATGATCTTGAAGAACGGTAAGGTACGCTTGCCGAACTTGGAGATGAAGCGTCCTAGGGAGGCCATGCACCCTGCCAATCGCTGCATCTCCCTAAGGGTGCATCCTCTCACTGACCTTGATCTTTTCTAGATTGACTTCAATCCCTCGATGGGAGACGAAGAAGCCGATGAGCTTCCGGGGGGGCCCTGAGGGAGTCCTGGATTAGGGGGTCTTCGAACAGCCGGACTATCTCCATTGGCCGGACTGTTAGACTATGAAGATACAAGATTGAAGACTTTGTCTCGTGTCCGGATGGGACTCTACTTGGTGTGGAAGGCAAGCTAGGCAATGCGCATATGGATATCTCCTCCTTTATAACCGACCTTGTGTAACCCTAACCCTCTCTGGTGTCTATATAAACCGGAGGGTTTTAGTCCGTAGGACAACAATCACAACATACAATCATACCATAGGCTAGCTTCTAGGGTTTAGCCTCTCTGATCTCGTGGTAGATCTACTCTTGTAACACCCATATCTTCAATATTAATCAAGCAAGACGTAGGGTTTTACCTCCATCAAGAGGGCCCGAACCTAGGTAAAACTTCGTGTCCCTTGCCTCCTGTTACCATCCGGCCTAGACGCACAGTTCGGGACCCCCTACCCGAGATCCACCGGTTTTGACACCGACATTGGTGCTTTCATTGAGAGTTCCTCTGTCTCGTCACCGTTAGGCTTGATGGCTCCCACTATCATCGGTAGCGATGTGGTCCAGGGTGAGACTTTTCTCCCCGGACAGATCTTCGTATTCGGCGGCTTTGCACTGCAGGCTAATTCGCTTGGCCATCTGGAGCAGATTGAAAGCTACGCCCCTGGCCATCAGGTCAGATTTGGAAGTTTGAATTACACGGCCAACATCCATGGGGACTTGATCTTCGATTGATTCGAGCCACAGCCGGGCGCGCTGCACTATCGCGATGGGTATCACCTAGCTCTGCCACCGAACAGTACCCCAGAGGCCGCGCCCGCGTCAGCTCCGACCCTCACCTCGGAGCCGGCTGCACCAATCGAGGACGGGTGGTTAGACACCGCCTCAGGGGTTGCAGTCTCAACGGCGATCGAGCTGAATACCAGCATAAATCTCCGCACAGCCCGTGACTCCAAGGTGCCGGACTCTCTTCCGGCCCCCAAATCATCTGCGCCCCTGCCAATCGAATCTGAGTGGGCACCGATCATGGAATTCACCGCCGCGGATATCTTTCACCACTCGCCCTTCGGCGACATTCTGAATTCACTAAGGTCTCTCTTTTTGTCAGGAGAGCCCTGGCCTGATTATGGCCAACAGGATTGGGATGCGGCCGACGAAGAAATTCGACGCCCACCCACCACCCACTTTGTAGCCACTTTCGATGATTTAACCGACATGCTCGACTTTGACTCCGCAGACATCGACGGTATGGACAATGATGCGGGAGGCGAAGATGAACCACCGCCCATAGGACGTTGGACGTCCACTTCATTATATGACGTATACATGGTGGACACACCAAAAGAAGACGACGAGGAACAGAAGGACGCACCGAAGGCTTGTTCCCTCGAGAAGTAGTCAAAGCGGCGGTGCAAGCGCCGCCCCAAATCCCACCTCGCCAGAAATAACGATCACACAGACCCAGCTTTGGAGCAGGGTGAATCACTGCCGGACCATGGCAATACGGAGAATCAAACCGAACAAACCAATTCTATCAAAGATAATAGTCCGGATGACACAACGCCGGACAGGCACCCGGAGCAGCAGAATGCCCGTCAAAGGCTTGTTGCCACCGCGAGGAGCCTAAAAAAGCAGAAGCAAAGGCTCAAGGCTGCGCAAGACACACTCCAAATCAGATGGAGTAAAGTACGGCGACAATCGCCCCACAAAGAGCTACCCAAAGCGAAAATTGCTACTGAATTCGATGAGGAGGCCTCAGACCCCTCACAACCAAAAATCAAAACGGCCACCTGGCCGGATAGACGACCTCACGGCCAACATCAAGCGGCAAACAACACCACTCACAAGTCAATACACGACCCACACGAGAGCTCGCACCAAAAGGACGGCGCAACTAGATCCATCTATGGACCACGCAAGCGCGCCCCAGCTTACAATGTAACACAGCAAACATCCGAACAACGCGGTACACCCAGATACAGGGGTGCAGCACACCCCCTATGTTTCACCAATGAGGTGATGGACCATGAATTTCCAAAGGGATTCAAACCTGTGAACATAGAGGCATACGACGGAACAACAGACCCTGGGTCTGGATTGAGGACTATATCCTCCATATCCATATGGCTCGAGGAGATGATCTCCACGCCATCAAGTACTTTCCACTCAAGCTCAAAGGGCCAGCCCGCCACTGGCTTAAAGGCCTCCCCAAAAACTCCATTGGAAGTTGGGAAGAGCTTGAAGACGCTTTTTGGGCAAATTTCCAAGGAACTTATGTCCGGCCTCCGGACGCGGATGATTTGAGCCATATAACTCAACAGCCCGGAGAGTCAGCTCAAAAACTTTGGAACAGGTTTCTTACTAAAAAGAACCAAATTGTCGATTGTCCAGACGCCGAAGCATTGGCAGCTTTTAAACATAGCATCCATGACGAATGGCTCGCCAGACACCTCGGCCAAGAAAAGCCGAGAACGATGGCAGCATTAACAAGCCTCATGACCCGCTTTTGCGCGGGTGGGACAGCTGGCTAGCCAGATGCAGCACCAGCGACCCCAGTACATCCGAAGTTAGAGATGGAAACGGGAAATCACGGTGCAACAGCAATAACAAACACCGGAACAAAGGAGACAACACGAAGAGCACGGCAGTAAACGCTGGATTCAAAAGCTCTCGGCCAGGTCAGAAGCCGCCCTCTAAAGGCGCCAGAGACGAACTGTCCAGCCTGAATAAAATTCTGGACCAAATATGTCAGGTCCATAGCACCCCTGGCAAACCAGCCAATCATACCCACAGAGAATGTTGGGTCTTCAAGCAGTCCGGCAAGCTCAATGCCGTACACAAGGGGGAGGATACACCAAGCGAAAATGAGAATGAGCCTCTCAAGGGAGACGCTGGGGAACAAAAGTAATTTCCACCAGAAGTCAAAACAGTAAACGTGCTACACGTGATCAATGGAAAAAACAAAATGGCACTACCAGAAAAATACGCCCGAAGGCCTATCACCGCGGAGTCCTGCCACTGGTCGTCTCAACCGATCACTTTCGACCATCGTGATTACTTAGCAAGTATCCGGCGTGCAGGATGGGCTTCCCTGGTATTAGACCCAATAATTGACGGATACCGCCTCGCACGAGTCCTGATGGACAATGGTAGTAGTCTAAACCTGATATACCAGGATACAATCCGCGAAATGGGGATAGACACAACAAAATTTTGCCATAGCAATATTACCTTTAAAGGAGTAACCCCAGGCCCAGGGGCTCGTTGCACGGGCTCCCTGCTACAAAACGTTATTTTCGGCTCCCCTGATAACTTCCATAGCGAACATCTAACCTTCCACATCGCTCTGTTCCAAAGTGGCTATCAAGCACTACTCGGACGTGAAGCTTTCACTCGCTTTAATGCAATACCACACTACGCTTCCCTCACACTCAAGATGCCCGGTCCACGTGGCATCATTACAGTGAACAGAAATATTATGCGATTTCTGCGTGCCGAAGAGCGTGCGGCTGCCTTAACAGCCGCACACTAAAAACGGCCTCACCATCTAATTAGCAGGTCCCCTATTACAATACAAGGGGCTCAACGTGCGCAGACAAGTGGCAATTCTTACTCACCTTGAATTATACATGGTTTATTTAAAAAACTATCTTTTTGCACGACAACCTTTTTACCTAAGCTCCTCTCTTTTACAGATAATCATCGTGCTACACCCATCCAGGATACAGCACAACGGAGACACAGGCGCAGACGTGCAGTAGGGACCCGCTCCAAGGATTCTTTTTAGATTAAGACCCTGCATAAACCTTTTTTACTGTCTCTTGTTGATACATATCCACCGAATTCTCAGCACAATTGAGAAGGATGCTGACATCTTGGCATGTGGTCACGTCAGAATAACGCACGTACCTGGACACAAGGGGCTTCTTACAAGCGGCACTATTTCGACCCGGTTGATACCATGAAGACCGAATACCTTAGGGAGTGTTCGGCGTCGCGAGTTCGGCCTTATATGCATCAGCTCCGAATCATTGTCTTTGGTCAAATGTTGGGTTTGCCTGGCTCCTGTGTTTTGGTGCCTTACGTTCCGCTTTACCGGCTAAGGTAGCACCAGGAGAACTACTGCGATTGTGCCCTCGTTCATCCGGACGAGCACCTCAGTAGAGAAAGCCAAAAACTGACTGTCATGATATAGTGTGAGACTGGTCAACCACTCAATGACCTATCGGAATGTTAGAATTCCTCCACCTTAACGAAGGGCCGTTTTCCGGCCAGGAATATACGCACCCCGCGATTGGGAGAGTACGGAGCCACCAGGGGCTATCTAGTAGCCCCACTGTCAAACTCCTATGGCTAAGTGAAAGTGTTCAAGCATTATAGTCCGGTTGCCTTTGTAACGCCCTCGATGCGGCTGTATCTCCTACGTGTCGAAGCACGAATTAGAGGCATAACCGCATTGAAAGCAATGTCGCAAGTAAGGTAATCTTCACAACAACCCATGTAAATAGATAATAGGGGAAAAGGTACATAGTTGGCTTACACTCTCCACGTCACAAAAATACATGAATAACATTACAATCATCCAATACACTCATGGTCCGACTACGGTACCAAAACAAAAGATCAACCCCAACATGCGACACGGTCCCCGATCGCCCCAACTGGGCACCTCTACTGATCATCTGGGAAAGACACATAGTAACGACGAGAATCTTCATCGAACTCCCACTTGAGCTCAAGCGCATCGTCTGGAACGGTATCGTCGGTCCCTACATCTGGTTTGGAAGTAATCTGTGAGTCACGGGGACTCAGCAATCTCACACCCCCGCGATCAAGACTATTTAAGCTTATAGGTAAGGCAAGGTAATATGTGGAGCTGCGGCAAGCGACTAGCATATATGATGGCTAACCTGTTCGCAAAAGAGAGCGAGAAGAGAAGGCAAAGCACGAACGAAGAACTATGATCAAGAAATGATCCTATAACAACCTTCATCAAGCATAACTCCAACACCATGTTCACTTCCCAGACTCCGTCGAGAAGAGACCATCACGGTTACACACGCGGTTGGAGCATTTTAATTAAGATCAACTTCACGTTCTCTACAACCGGACATTAACAAATTCCCATCTGCCCATAACCGCGGGCACGACTTTCGAAAGTTCAAATCCATGCAGGGGTGTCCCAACTTAGCCCATCACAAGCTCTCACGATCAACGAAGGATATTCCTTCTAGCGGGAAGACCCGATCAGACTCGGAATCCCGGTTACAAGACATTTCGACAATGGTAAAACAAGACCAGCAAAGCCACCCGAATGTGCCGACAAATCCCGATAGGAGCTGCACATATCTCTTTCTCAAGGCACACCGGATTGTCCAAGGTTCCAGTAGGCCAGCCCAGAGTTGCCCCTGGTGGCCACCGGCAGCTGACAGGTTGGACCAACACTCAGAGGAGCACTGGCCCGGGGGTTTAAATAAAGATGACCCTTGAGTCTGCAGAACCCAAGGGAAAGAAAAAGGCTAGGTGGCGAATGGTAACACCAATGTTGGGCCTTGCTGGAGGAGTTTTATTCAAGGCGAACTGTCAAGGGGTTCCCATTATAACCCAACCGCGTAAGGAACGCAAAAATCCAGGAACATAACACCGATATGACAGAAACTAGGGCGGCAAGAGTGGAACAAAACACTAGGCAAAAGGCCGAGCCTTCCACCCTTTACCAAGTATATAGGTGCATTAAGATAACAAGATAATATAGTGATATCCCAACAATAAACAATGTTCGAACAAGGAACGATCTCCAATCTTCACCTGCAACTAGCAACGCTAAAGGAGGGGCTGAGCAAAGCGGTAACATAGCCAAACAACGGTTTGCTAGGACAAGGTGGGTTAGAGGCTTAGTTTAACAATATGGGAGGCATGATAAGCAAGTGGTAGGTATCGCAGCATAGGCATAGAAAAAGAGCGAGCAACTAGCAAGCAAAGATAAAAGTGATTTCGAGGGTATGGTCATCTTGCCTGAGATCCCGCAAGGAAGAAGAACGAGTCCATGAAGAAGACACACGGACGTAGACGAATGGGTCCTCACAAATGCGACGTTACCGGAACCAACCCAAAGAAGCAACACCGGAAAGAAACACACAACATGGTAAACAAACCTCACACGAACATGGTATGATATGCGGGATGCGGTATGTGATGCATATGCATGATTTGGAATGGAATGATTAAAACCTGGACTCAACTTGGAAATCCAAGAGTGCCACTAGAAAGAGGAGGTGATTTCGGTTGAAATCGATATAAAGATCGCCGGAATCGGATGCACGGTTTGGAAATGGCAAGCAAAACAAATATGGCACCGGTCTGCGATAATCAGCAAGGAGTCATCTAAATGCATCAAGTTCAATATTCTACAACACTCAAACATGACAACAAAATACATGGCAGGGATCCAATCATGATGCTTGACAAAAGATGTACACTGAGCTATGGCCAATTCATCCATTAACAGGTTCAAGCAAGCATGGCAAAAGTGCAAATGATAACAGGTTTCAGACTTAGTGAAATTAACACAAGTCTGGGATTTAACATCAGGAAGCACACTTTAGAGCATGAAAACTACACGCTACAGGAACTTAACATGGCAAAGAAAGGCATGGCATGAAGCTACTCAAAGCACTTAATAAAAGTCCCTTAGTAACCTTGAGCCAAAAGGGATCAGAGAATACAATTGCAAGCATGTGAACATGGCAAAAACATAAACAGATCTCAGACTTTGTGAAAAACTGGAGCATGCAAATCAGTTAACGAGTAGGCATGTTTACGAGCTCGATGCACTCACTACAGAGCATGGAATGACAAACTAAGTATACACCCACCAATAATACATATCATATAAGCTAGACATGGCAATAACAACAACATAGCATGCACGGATCAATAGCAACATCCTCGGAAAAATCGCTAACAAGTCAACAATCTACCAGGATTCACGAAATAGCAAAAGTAGAGCTCGATTGACTCACAATAGGGTGCTCCATAAATGCAAACAAAGACATGGATAGATAGAGCACCACAATGTTAACAAATCATCCTTACTGATCATCCTCAAAAGAGGCACGGATCACTAGGAAACAACATGAACATATGGCATACCGACAAAATCAGGACAAGGACTTGGAGAAATTCTAAGTCCCTGAAATCAGCATTACCGATTGCACTACTTTGCAAGCTTGTGCTAGCCACCACACATATCACAAAAATACATGGTAATCACCTCTATAAATATGGTATGGCATATAACAAAACTCATGTAGAGCTCAGGGTCATAGCATGCACACATTAATCACGGTAAAAATGACAAAATGCCATTTGCTGAAACAGATCTAAAAAATTACTCACATAGCCCTCTTCCAATAGCATTTCGGGCATCAAGATGAGCTCAAATGAAAATGATGCAATGATATGAAATGACGTACTCTTTGAGGCGAACATTTTGATATGCTACACGCACAAATCGGAGCTACAGATGCGGAGTTATAGCATGCAGAAAAATGCTAATTAGCTAGGGTTTGGAGGGGGAAAAGTCAACCGCGAAGTTCTCAGATCCAGATCCAGCACGCGGTTCGAGGCACGACGGAGACCTGTTCGCCGGAGCTATCGCGGAGCTTGCCGGAGGAAGGAGCCGACGGAAGGAGAGGTCGCCGAGGTCTCACTGGAGTGCGGCGACGGTGCTACTGACGGCGGTGGTCGGCGTAGGCCTC
Source organism: Triticum urartu (assembly GCF_056163025.1). Lineage (NCBI taxonomy): Eukaryota > Viridiplantae > Streptophyta > Magnoliopsida > Poales > Poaceae > Triticum > Triticum urartu. The sequence continues at coordinate 499,252,990 of NC_141874.1, read as the reverse complement.
GGGCGGGGCGGGCGAGGCCGGTGCGGCTGCCGGAGCTATGGCGGCGGCGGGACAGCGCGACGGCCGGCGGGGAGGAAGAGAAGCAGCGGCGCGGCGGAGCGTCGCTGGCGGCAAGGCGGCGCGGGCGATTGGGCGGCGGGGAGGCGCCCTGGCGGCGCGGCGGCGGATGGGCCTTGGGGGCCCGACTTGGGCTTCTCGGGCCGGCGGCCGGACGCGTGGCGGCTCGGGGTTGGTGGAGGCGATTTGTCCGGTGGTGGCGGACGTGTCCGGTGGCGGCAGAGATGATTTTTTAGGGTTAGAGGAGGAAGAGATCCGCGATTTCGGAGGAGGATCTATTTATAGGCATAGAGGGAGCTAGGAAGCTCCAAATGGAGTGCGGTTTTTGGCCACGCGATCGTGATCGAACGCTCTAGACGATAGAAGGGGTTTAGGTGGGTTTTGGGCCAAGTTGGAAGGGTGTTGGGCTGCAACACAAACGAGGCCTTCTCGGTCCCTCGGTTAACCGTTGGAGTATCAAACGAAGTCCAAATGGCACAAAACTTGGCAGGCGGTCTACCGGTAGTAAACCAAGGCCGCAAGGCAAGTCTCAGTCCTATCCGGAAATGTTTAACCACCACACACAAAAAGAGGTAGAAATAGGCAACGGAGGAGATAGGAGCGCCGGAATGCAAAACGGACAACGGGGAAAATACTCGGATGCATGAGACGAACACGTATGCAAATGCAATGCACATGATGACATGATATGAGATGCATAACAAAGGCAACAACACACGAAGACAAAAACCCGAACCCGAGGAAATAAAATAACTTAGTGCCGGAAATGGCAAGAGTTGGGATACATATAAGGTAAATTACATCCGAGGTGTTACAACACTCCACCACTACGAAAGGATCTCGTCCCGAGATCTAGGACTGGAAAAACGCCGGGTACTCAGAACGGAGGTGATCCTCGCGTTCCCAGGTGGCTTCACGGTCGGAATGGTGTGACCACTTGACTTTGAGGAATTTGATTGACTTATTGCGAGTCTTGCGTTCAGTCTCTTCAAGAATAGCAACTGGGTGCTCACGATAAGAGAGGTCTTCTTGGAGATCAATGTCTTCGAAGTTGACGGTGCGGTCATGGGTCTTGAAGCACTTGCGGAGCTGAGAGACATGGAACACGTCGTGCACGTTTGCAAAGTTTGAAGGAATCTCGAGTTGATAGGCGAGATCGCCTCTCTTGCTGACGATCTTGAAAGGACCCACGTATCTAGGGGCAAGCTTCCCTTTGATACCGAAGTGACGAGTACCTTTCATTGGAGAGACGCGGAGGTAAACACGGTCTCCGATCTCGAATGCCAAATCATGATGCTTACTATCATAGTAGCTCTTCTGGCGCGATTGCGCTGCTTTGAGGTTATCACGAATGACTTTGCACATCTCCTCTGCCTCTGTGATCAAGTCATTTCCGAGAAGTTGACGTTCACCGGTCTCTGACCAGTTAAGAGGAGTACGGCACTTCCTGCCATAGAGAATTTCAAATGGGGCCTTGCCCGAACTCGCTTGAAAGCTGTTGTTGTAGGAGAACTCGGCATATGGAAGACAATCTTCCCACTTCATGCCAAAAGAGATAACGCAAGCCCTGAGCATATCTTTGAGAATCTGATTGACACGCTCGACTTGACCGCTAGTTTGAGGATGAATAGTTGTGTTGAAACGAATGTTGGTGCCCATGGCCTTCTGAAAAGAATCCCAAAACTTGGAGGTAAAGATGATGCCACGGTCTGCAGAGATGAACTGCGGAATACCATGCAGAGAGACAATCCGAGAGGTATAAAGCTCCACCTGCAGTGATAGACTCTTTGATAGGCAGGAAATGAGCCACTTTAGTGAGTATGTCGATGACAACGAATATAGCATCATTGCCATGCTTGGACTTTGGAAACCCAGTCACGAAGTCCATCTCAATGTGGTCAAACTTCCATTCTGGAATGGCAAGAGGTTGGAGGAGACCAGCTGGTCGTTGGTGTTCTGCCTTCACTCTTCTGCAGACATCACAATCATTCACGAACTGAGAAATCTCGCGCTTCATTGGAGTCCACCAATAAGCCTGCTTGAGGTCCTGGTACATCTTCATACTCCCAGGGTGGATAGAGAGGAGTGAATTTTGAGCCTCGTTCATAATGACTTTACGAAGGTCACCTTTAGGCACAACAATGCGATCCTCGAAGAAGAGAGTATCCTTGTCATCAAGGTGATAGCACTTGTACTTGGATTGACTCTTGGCAATCCCAATCTTCACCTTCTTCACCATAGCATCAAGAAGTTGAGCCTCGAGAATCTGATCTTCCAAAGTAGGAGAGACTTGAAGGTTGGCGAGGAAACCTTAAGGAACAACTTGCAAATTGAGTTTGCGGAAAGCTTCACAAAGCTCGGGTTGGTAAGGCTTGAGAATCAGACTGTTGCAGTAAGCCTTCCTGCTCAATGCGTCAGCAATCACATTGGCCTTGCCTCGAGTATATTCGATGCTCGGATTGTACTCTTGAATCATTTCGACCCAACAAGTCTGCCTGAGGTTGAGATTAGGCTGAGTGAAGATGTACTTGAGACTCTTGTGGTCAGTGAAGATGTCCACTTTTCTTCCCAGTAAGAGATGTCTCCAAGTCAAAAGAGCATGCACAACTGCCGACAACTCAAGGTCATGAGTGGGGTAGTTCTTCTCGTTGGGCTTCAACTGGCGAGAGGTATAAGCCACAACTTTATTCTCTTGCATCAACACTGCACCAAGACCTTGAAGAGAGGCATCGCAGAAGACCTCGAATGGTTTGGATTCATCAGGAGAAGTCAGAACTGGAGCAGTGACTAATTTCTCTTTCAAGGTGTTGAAAGCGATGTCACACTCAGGAGACCAAACGTACTTCACGTGCTTCTGGAGAAGGTTGGAAAGCGGCTTCATGATCTTGATCGAATGCTCTAGATGATAGAAGGGGTTTAGGTGGGTTTTGGGCCAAGTTGGAAGGGTGTTGGGCTGCAACACAAACGAGGCCTTCCCGGTCCCTCGGTTAACCGTTGGAGTATCAAACGAAGTCCAAATGGCACGAAACTTGGCAGGCGGTCTACCGGTAGTAAACCAAGGCCGCAAGGCAAGTCTCGGTCCAATCCGGAAATGTTTAACCCCCACACACGAAAAGGGTAGAAAGGGGCACCGGAGGAGATAGGAGCGCCGGAATGCAAAACGGACAACGGGGAAAATACTCGGATGCATGAGACGAACACGTATGCAAATGCAATGCACATGATGAGATGATATGAGATGCATGACAAAGGCAACAACACACGAAGACAAAAACCCGAACCCGAGGAAATAAAATAACTTAGTGCTAGAAACGGCAAGAGTTGGGATACATATAAGGTAAATTACATCCGGGGTGTTACAGCCTCGCTCGCTGCGCTATCACCTCCTTATCAGGACCAAGACGTTGGGTTAAGTGTGAAAACGCGTTTTTTGCCAGCACCTCCGCATTATATGCGTGGGGGTTGAAGCCGACGGCTGCAATCTTTCAGGTTATACACATGTATACATAAACGGCCGCACAGGAGGCATCATACTACTTTCAGGCAAAAGTATAAACACAGCCTTATAAAAACTTCATAAAAGCATTATGTTTACAATGAGAATACATATCACTCAAACATAATATTTTTCGAGCACTGGGCCTCTATCAAACGAGCACCCTCGAGAACTTCCTCGAAATAGTGTTCGGCAGGCACACGGCCTATGGCCGAACCCTGCGCCGCAACAGTGGTAGCGTCCATCTTCGCCCAGTATGCTTTAACACGGGCAAAGGCCATCCGCGAGCCTTCTATGCACGCCGACCTCTTCATCGCATTAATGCGCGGCACCGCATCAAGGAGCTGCTGCACTAAGCTGAAATAGTTGTTCGGCTAGGCCCTTCCGGCCATAATTGATCCACAACAGACCTCATGGCGAGTCCGGACAACCTATTCAGTTCGGCCCATTCGGCTAGCTGGTCAGTCAATGAAAGCGGATGCTCTGGAACGTGGAATTGCGTCCATAACAGCTTGTCCACTTCACGATCTGTCTGACCTTGGAAATACTTGGCCGCATCGGCAGCGCTCGCCCCCAAATCCATACACGCGTCTGCCGAGCTCCACAGCCGATCCAGAGGGATATACCGTGGATCTCCGAACTTCCTCCGTAACATGAAGGGTTTTCCAGCCGCAATTTCCCCGGCTTTTCGCAGCTCCTCCTTCTTCGCTCTCATAGCAGAACGGGTGTCTTTGTCTGCTGCCACGACCTTCTCAAGGTCTGTTGCCTTCGCTTGGTTCTCTTTCTCAAGGACCCGGCAACGGTCGGTGGTGTGTTTCAATTCTACGGCCATCTTGGCCATCTTCTCTTGGCTCTCGCAATGTGCGTCCTTCTCGGCTTTCAACTCTTCGGCCGCCTTCAAAACAGCCGCATTACTACTCCTCGCTTGTTCCTTGGCTCGGGAAAGTTCCGCCCGCAAGGCTTCCACGGTGGCAGCCCCATCTGCAGTCACAACATATTAAAGATACTGGCATTATGCTGCTCTTACTATGTGGCGTTCACCGGATAATAACACTTACCCTGTGCCTCGTCAAGCCTCTTGTTAACAAGCTTGATGTCGGCGTCTACCGCATCCAGTTGCCGTTTTAATTGGCAAACTCCCTAGTCCAGCTAGCCACCGGAGCTCCCATCACCTGCACACAAAAGCAGATTGGTTATTGCCTGGGAATTTGATCCTCTGTTCGCCGCCGTTCTCGACGACAACCAGAGTCTCAGGGGCTACTATAACATGTGCAGTACTATCACATATTATCTCACATACCTCAAAGCCTGTCAATAGACTCATAAAGGCTTCATGTAATCCGCTTTCAGCGGACGAGATTCTCTCCATCACCGTACCCATCAGCGTACAGTGCTCTTCTGAGATGGCCGCTCACCCCACCAACTCCCTCTGAACGTCCGACCGCACACTAGACGGTGCCGGACTCTTTCGTATGCTCTCTTCGGTTGCCGGACACTGGGGACTTCTGGGGTCTACGGGACTATCTTCTGGCCTCACCGGATCCGGAGAGGCCCTCTGCGACGACACTTCGGGGTCGCCCGCTTCTGGAGCAGAGGAGTCCGGGGAAGGTGTTTCGCTCTCCATCATCTCCGGAAGAAGATCCCCCGAAGACGAACTCATTTGAGAGGGGCTGAGGCCCGAACTGCAAGATATATGCGGTGGTCATTTTCTCAGAGGAGAAAGATAGCATACTCTTACTCTTAAAATATTTTGGATGACTTACGACTCGTTGGGGGGCAGATCCCCTCGCGGACTTTGTGCGGCAAAAGCACCCTCCAAGGCAGGACCCTCTGTGGGAGACTTCTTCTCCCGTTTGTAGGCTTCGGCTTTCGGATCCTCCGAAGCAGTCCTTTTCCTCCCTCGGTCGTCCTCCTTTGTGGAAACGCTCGTTCCCTCGGTCGGAGCGGGTAGCGACGGGGGCCCGCGTTCGCCCGTATTATCCCCCCGGTATCTTCCTTCAAGGGCTCCGGGCAAGGTGCGACCTCGAGCATCTTCTCCAAAACCGGATTTTCCAAACCCTCGGGGAAGGGGGCCAAACACCGAATCATCTTCGCCTTCGTTAGCCAGTCCTGGTCAAAAGGTGAAACTCTGAAAAATAACCTTGAATAAAAGACAGTGTGTTCGGCTAGAGGATTTCTTACTTGTTCGGCGGCGCGGTTACTGCTCAGGCCCACGTCCTCGGTGATATCCGGACACTCCACTTGAGGTCCGAAGAATGACTTGTACATCTCCTCGTGCGTCAGGCCGAGGAAACTTTGAATGGCACGTGGTCCCTCTTGGTTGAACTCTGACAAGCGCAGGGGCCGGCGTTTGCAAGGCTGGACTTGGCGAACCAGCATAACTTGTATTACCGCAACCAAATTGAAATCTCCCTCGAGGAGATCTCGGATGCGGCTTTGCAGCATAGGCACGTCCTTGGCTGGACCCCAGCTCAGACCCCTGCTAATCCATGACATCAGTTGTGGTGGGGGGCCCGAGCGGAAAGCGGGGGCAGCCGCCCACTTGGCACTTCTGGGAGCCGTGACATAAACCACTCTCGTTGCCATAATTCGGGCACCTCTGGAAAGGAACCTCTCGGCCATGGAGCTCCTGCCATCCTGCCTATTGATGCTCCTCCACACGCGGCTTGTTGCCCCTCGATCATCTTCGGCTTTACTTCAAAGGTCTTGAGCCACAGGCTAAAGTGAGGGGTAACATGGAGGAAGGCCTCACACACGACAATAAATGTCGTGATGTGGAGAAAGGAGTCCGGGGCTAGATCGTGGAAATCTAACCTGTAATAGAACATCAAGCCCCTGACGAAAGGATCCAGAGTGAGGCCTAGACCTCGGAGGAAGTGGGAGACGAACACAACGTTCTCGTTGGGTTCGGGAGTGGGGATGACCTGCCCTCGAGCCAGCAGCCGATGCGACACCTTGGCGGTCAGATATCTGGCCTCCCTCAACTTCTTAATGTCCTCTTCCGTAAAGGAAGAGGGCGTCCATCGGCCTTGAAGGCTGGATCCGGACATGGTTGAAGGTCCGGAGCACCTAACCTGAGCTTTGGGTGTTAGAACTTGAGGCGGGGGAAGGGTTTGGTTGAGCACGGGAGGGAAAAAGCGAAAACCTTGTCCCCTTATAAAGAGGGTGAATATCAAGCGTCCTCTCCGTAGCCGTTTAGGACTTACCTATAATCTAGGAGTCCTAGACACGGTTGGGTTACCCACGAACCGCATTAATGAGAATCCCATAATCAGGGGAACACGATCTCCGCTTTGGCAAGACGTGTCAAGAAACCGCCTCGCATTATGTGTGGAGCGGGTTAAGAGAAACGGTTCGAATAATCACCGGGCCATGACATGACGTCATACTGTCAAAATAAACCAACAAATTAGATCTGAGGAAAAATTATTCTCTCTGTGGTGGAATGTGGAGCTTATTTTGCAGGGTCGGATACTATCCTCCTATTCAACTTCTTGTGTAATGTATTCGGATAAGGAACCCGCCTTGCAATGCCGAAGACAACTGCGCGCCGGACTCGTCGTCATTGAAGCCTGGTTCAGGGGCTACTGAGGGAGTCCTGGATTAGGGGGTCTCCGGACAGCCAGACTATCTCCATTGGCCGGACTGTTAGACTATGAAGATACAAGATTGAAGACTTCGTCTCGTGTCCGGATGGGACTCTACTTGGCGTGGAAGGCAAGCTAGGCAATGCGCATATGGATATCTCCTCCTTTGTAACCAACCTTGTGTAATCCTAACCCTCTACGGTGTCTATATAAACCGGAGGGTTTTAGTCCGTAGGACAACAATCACAACATACAATCTTACCGTAGGCTAGCTTCTAGGGTTTAGCCTCTCTGATCTCGTGGTAGATCTACTCTTGTAACACCCATATCTTCAATATTAATCAAGCAGGATGTAGGGTTTTACCTCCATCAAGAGGGCCCGAACCTGGGTAAAACTTCGTGTCCCTTGCCTCCTGTTACCATCTGGCCTAGACGCACAGTTCGGGACCCCCTACCCGAGATCCGCCGGTTTTGACACTGACAACCCCAAAGACGCATTTGTCAGGGTTGAGCTTCAGGTTGACTTTGCGCAGGTTTGCAAATGTTTCTTCAAGATCTTCGACAAGCATCATGGCCTCGCGTGTCCTCACCATGATGTCATAGACATAGGCCTCCTTGTTTCTCCCCATCAGGGGCCCCAACGTGTATCCGCTGGAAGGTGGTGTCGGTGTCAAAACTGCGGATCTCGGGTAGGGGGTCCCGAACTATGCGTCGGAGGTTGATGGTAACAGGAGACAGGGGACACAATGTTTACCCAAGTTCGGGCCCTCTCTATGGAGGTAATACCCTACTTCCTACTTGATTGATCTTGACGAATATGAGTATTACAAGAGTTGATCTAGCACGAGATCGTAATGGCTAAAACCCTAGTAGTCTAGCCTATGTGATTATGATTGTCTCTACGGACTAAACCCTCCGGTTTATATAGACAAAGGAGGGGACTAGGGTTGTACAAAGTCGGTTACATAGAAAGGAATCTTCATATTCGAACGCCAAGCTTGCCATCCACGCCAAGGAGAGTCCCATCCGGACACGAGTGAGAGTCATCGGTCTTGTATCTTCATAGTCATCAGTCCGGCCCATGTCCAACAGGTCGGACGCCCGAGGACCCCTTAGTCCTGGACTCCCTCAGTAGCCCCTGAACCAGCCTTCAAAGACGAGGTGTACGATGCGTAGATTTTCGTCGGCATTGCAAGGTGGGTTCCTCCTCCGAATACTCCGACACAGTCTTCGAACACAATGAACATGTTCGGATCTGCAAAACAAGTACCACACACCACCGCAGAGAGTATAATACTTCACGAGTCCAATATGCTGACAACTTTTTGTAACATGACACCACGTCCCTGCCCGGTTATTATTTCGAACCCCTTCTCGGCCTTCCGCTCATATTTCGAGATGTGGCTTTATTGGCACATCTCATCGAAGCAGAGATCGTGTCCCCTTATGGCGGGATTCTCATCAATATGGGTATGGGTAATCCAACCGTGCCATCTGCACGGCCCCTGGGGAATAGGCGAGTTTTATGGCAAGTGGGGAGGCACTTGATATTCACTGCCTTTATAAGGAGATAAGAATTTACATCTTTCACCCATGCCTTCTCTCTTTCCGCCTACCCACTCTCGAGCTCCAGCGCCCAAGTTCTCATCTTTGCTGCCCCAAGAAAGCACTCCAATCATGTCCGGAGTGCAGGGCGAGTGGATGTCCTCCACCGTCAAGGAGAAGGACATCACCCAACTTCGGGAGGCTCGATATTTAGCCAAGGAGGTTGCCCATCAGCTTCCGACCGAGGGACAGATCATCCCTACCCTGGAGCCCCATGAGAGGGTCGTTTTCATCCCCCACTTTGTCCGCGGGCTAGGATTTCCACTCCACCCCTTTGTCCGAGGACTCATGTTCTACTATGGGCTAGATTTCCATGATCTGGCTCCAAATTCCTTCCTCACTATCTCGGCGTTCATCATCATGTGTGGGGCTTTCCTCCATGTCCCCCCCCACTTTGGACTGTGGCTGAAGACCTTCAACGTGAAGCCGAAGGTGGTGGGCGGCGAGCACGCTGAAAGTGCTAGTGATCAACTAGAGGGGGGGTGAATAGGCGATTTTTATGGAAGTCTTCAAAACATGTAAGTTTCGAAGACAAACGATAGAAATAAACCTATTACCATGCAGCGGAAGGTAGACTACACTAGGCAAACCATAGTCAAGTATTCAATGAAGTGAAAGCACAATGACTAATAGCAGCTAGGCAGTAAGGATCAGGTAGGAAGATATTGTGAAGCCAATCAGAACAAGTAATCACTCAGTGAAGCCAAATGGTGATCCAATCATACAGTGACTTCACAAGGACCAACAGTAAGTAAAGGGAAGGGAAGGATGAAACCAGTGACTCGTTGAAGACAATGATTTGTTGGACCAATTCCAGTTGCTGTGACAACTATACGTCTGGTTAGGGAGGCTAAGATTCAACCCAGAAGACCTCGTCTTCACCTTATTCCCCTTGAGCTAAGGACACCCAGTCCTCGCCCAATCACTCTGGTATGTCTTCAAGGTAGACTTCCAAACCTTCATAGACTTCATTCACCGGCGATCCACAATGACTCTTGGATGCTCAGAACGCGACGCCTAACCGGCTGGAGGATTCACATTCCTCAAGTGTAATAAGTCTTCAGATCACACAGACAGGAAGACTTAAGTGATGCCTAACACTCTTTGGCTGTGGGTGGCTAGGGCTTTATCCTCGCAAGGAATTCTCTCTCAAAGGCTTCGAGGTGGGTTGCTCTGAAACGACAAAAGCCGTGCTTTAACTCTGAGCAGCCAACCGTTTATGGTTGTAGGGGGTGGGCTATTTATAGCCACTAGGCAACCCGACCTGATTTGTCCGAAATGACCCTGGGTCACTAAGGAACTGACACGTGTTCCAACGGTCAGATTTCAAACACACACGGCAACTTTACTTGGGCTACAAGCAAAGCTGACTTATCCAACTCTAGACAAGATTTGCTCTCATAGTCTTCACTCGAAGACATAGGATTTTGGTTAAGCATAACTTCAGTCATTCTGACTGGTTCTCTTGGACCCCACTTAACAGTGCGGTGGTTCCTATGACTCAACAACGAAAAACACAGAACGACGAAACTGCTAAGTCTTCGTGCTCCATAGTCTTCATGCGATGTCTTCTCTTGTCATAGTCTTCAATGTGAATGTCTTCACATACCACCTTTGACTTCAATGTCTTCATACATTTTTAGGGGTCATCTCTGGTAGGAAAACCGAATCAATGAGGGACTTCTACCTATGTTATCCTGCAATTCTCACAAACCATTAGTCCCTCAACTAGGTTTGTCATCAATACTCCAAAACCAACTAGGGGTGGCACTAGATGCACTTAAAATCTCCCCCTTTTTGGTGATTGATGACGAACTAGTTGAAGTTTTCAACGGGGAATATAATATGTGAAATTGTAAAGGATAGGGAATTGCCTTCATAAGTTGCAAGGGCTCCCCCTGAAGATGTGCATATAAGTAATTTGCTTTTGGAATGCAAATGCACATGGTAGGTTGTACTTGTGGAGATCCTCTTCAACTTATGATGACAATTCATCATGCATGAAAAGTATGTGAAGATAATGACATGCATAATGAAAAATGGACGTCTGCAAAATGATCTAAGTGCGGAATTTATCGTCGCACATGCAGAATTTATCATCGCATCATAGAATAGCAAATAAGTAGCAAACGACCATCGAGTTTAAGTGTTACAACTCAAAGAACCAAATGTATCAAAACGAGAGTTGTAAACACTAGGCAAAACATAAAGCAACCGCCCATATGGACCCGCTTGAAGACTATCAAACTCATATGCTTCTCCCCCTTTTGTCAGTAAGGACCAAAATGGTTTGAAGACATAGATCATCTACTCGTTCCCATGAGGAGTAGGTGAAGCAGCAAGGTCGTCGGTGTTGTTCGGCGGTGCAGACGAGCTCGGGGCCGTGTCGATGCGTACAGAAGTAGGGGGCGGTGAAGTGGCATCGTCTTCGTCCTCGATCACTCTGGCATTCATAGTTGCCGCGGAGGAAGAGAACTCAGAGTCTTCAAGAGAAGGAGTTCGTCGTAGCACAGTCCTTCTTGGAGGTGTGGAGTCAAACCTGAAATGTTCAGAGAAGCCATCCTCTTGAAGATCATCTTCAGAAAACATAAGCGTTAGCCCTTTCCATGTACGCCGACAGGTTTCATGGGCAACAAAGGCATTCTTGGTGGCAACATTGCGAATGCGGTTGACATCCACCAAGAGGCTTTGCATTTGGCGCTTCAGCCAGTCATGATGCCTATCCTGTTTCTGATGAAGGGCAACCAGAAGCTCTCGGTCATTGAGAACACGAGATCGCTTCTTGGGCCGTTGGGCAATAGTGCTTTCAGTGGCTTCAGTGAGGGCACGATGAGGTGCACGTGTAGTACCAGCTAGAGGATAAACACGAGTGACTGCTTCAACTCCTTCAATGTTTTGAGAGAAGCATTGATGCTCAGCATTGTGAAGAGTAAGAGGCTCCTTGGCAGGCTCTGGATAGATGGCTTCAACGGACATATCAACGTCAGGCAGAAAAATCCGATGATTGCGAGCAGAGGGCTGATATGAGACAGCTGAGTGTAGTTTGATCATCCGCATTATCCATGGAGCATAAAACTTCAAGCCAAAAAGATCAGATCCTGATGCAACAAGTTGGCGGATGAAGAAGTCTTGTGCATTGAAGCATTTGCCATGAAGAATATAAAAGACCAAAGTCTTCGTTGCACCTTCCAGCTTTGCATGTGGAGAATGTCCTTTGATGGGCCAGAGAGTTCGCCTTATAATGTGATAGATACTCAAGGTCTTCAACAAAGAACTCCTTAGGATATGCAGCATCTGGAGGCAAAGGCTTCATCATGCTAAGCATCTGACTCATGTTTGGTTCAGGTTTCTGAAAGATGCTCTCCATAGCTGCACTGTGAAGCTGACAACCAGGTTCATAAAGATCTCCAGGAGTGGGCAGCCCAGTGTGCTCAATGATATCAAAGGCTTTGGCTTCGTGATGAACATTGCCGGTCATCCACTCAAGGACCCAAGTCTTTGAATCTCTGTTGTAGCCACGAATGTGAAGAGTGGCATGGAATTGGAGCAACAACTCTTTGTTCCAGTGCTCTTGGTCGGTGACGAAGGGCAACAATCCAGACTCTTTGAAGCAATCCAGAGCTTCTTCCAAGCAGGGAAGACCAGTTATGGCTTCGATGTCAATACGCATATGAGGGAAGATGCGACCTTGATTGTACAGAATGCATGAGTAATAACTTCGCTGCGGATAGCTCCAGAACCGATCAGAAGATATTCTTTCCCTTGAGTAGGGGTTCTTGGCGCTATTGAAGAAGGTGTTGTCTGCTTTGAAGCCGTTGACATTAAAGAATCCGGGTGCTGATGCAGGACCTGGAAACCTGGGAAACCTTGGCATTGGCTTCTGTACCTGAGGCCTGTGCTCAACATGATAGTCAAACTGAGGACCAGCAGCAGGCGCAGGAACAGGAGTAGTAGCATCATTGGCTTCACTGACTTCTGGCACATTTGTTGGTGTAGGCTCCACATTTGCTTCAGCCATGACTACATCATTGGCTTCATTTGTGTTGGTGGTGGCAGCCTCAAGATTCTCAACCTTCACTTGATGAGATGGAGGGTCGGGCACAGACACGTTCTCCTCGAGAATAGCTTCTTCAGTAATGGGGGGGATAGGGACACGTTCTTCTTCTTGTGTGTCGTCGGCTGATGCAGCCGGAATGTCTTCAATAGCTTTAGCCTCAGACTCGGAGACATTCACAGTAGGAGTGGCATCTGGAAACACTTGACGTGCAACAGATTGGTGGGGCACTTCTCCTTCTGGAACGCTCAAAAGAGGGACTTGAGACCTTGGTCCTTTGCGAAGCCTGCGTTACGCTGGCGATGCCTCTGGAGATGGAGTTGGCTGGGCCTCAAAGTCTTCTTCTTCATCTTGCCGGGGTGGTGTGACTTGTTGTTGTGGGTGATCAGCCCATGATGCATCCTGAGCAATTGGCGTCAGAGGACGACCAATGCTGATGAGTTCGCTGTGCGTAAGCACAGGCGATGATACCTGTTGGTGCTCGATCTGAGGAAGAACTACATCATCTTCAACATTGTCATGGTGACCAATGTCTTCAACAGCGGTGGGATCAACTGCTGGAATGTCTTCAGCTGCATGAGCCTCTGTGGAAGCAGGCTCATGGACAATCAGTTGGCGCTCTTGGTGTGTAGATGCAGGGCGAACCATTGAGATAGGTTCAACAACTAAGGGCTCTGTGGGAGCAGCCCGATCCTTCTTGGTTTTGCGCTTCTTCTTGGAGGGAGCAGCGTCAGAGGCTTCAGGATGTTTCCTCTTTCTGGCTTCAGCCTCAGCAGTCCTCGTCTTCTTTAGTTCTGAAGCGGTTGACCTGACCTTTGGCTTCGAGCCAGTCATGCTGGCTGGGAAGACAATGGGATGTGCTTCCTGCCTTGGTGCTTCGGGTTCGGCCACAGCTGGCTTCTTCTTCTTCTTTGCAGCCATCCTGGGATCGATGCTAGGACGACGAAGAGCCTTGCGCTTCTCAGCCTCATTGTAGGCTTGCACACACTTGTCAGCCAGACTCTTCATGCGTTCACGAGAATCTTGAGCTTCTGCACGTTTCTTGAGAAAGGCTTCCTTGAGCTCGTGCAACATAATCTTGAAGTTTTTCACCTCTTGCACGCTGAGCTTGGCCATGTGCTTCTTGAACTGAGCTTTCTCAAAGTCGATCTTTTGCTTCAGTTCAACGATGCGCTGAGCTAGAGCTAGCTCTGAAGCAATGGCGCTATGGAAGGCGACACTGAGGCCAATTGGAAGTTGCAGATCTTCAAAGCTAAGGTTGGGCGTGTCAAACCACTCATCAATGAAGCTGTAGATGATTGTCACGTCAAAGAGAGGCAAATCATTGAAGATTTCTGCTTCTTCTTTGCTCTTGATCAGTTGCTCAAGAGCATCATCTACAAGATCTTCATCGCTGGACAGATCAATGGCGTCGTTGCGCAGAATAGCAGCAACAGTCGGTTCCTGGTTGGTGTGCTGCAAAGGCATCTTTACTCTTGAGGGCTTGGAGATGCGTGACAAATCTTCAGACTGCACACTGTCTTCAGGAGGTGCAGTAGCCAGTGGCTTCGCCCGTGAGATTTTTGGTGCTGAGGCAGGCTTTGAAGCTTTAGCCTTCTTCTGCTTCTGCGGCTTCGGTGGTGAAGGTGCTTCGTCAGATCCAGCATCATCTGCAGGTTGAGCCACGACTGCCCCTTGAACCATAATATGAGTGATGAGACCTTCTAGGTTGTAGAAGGGCCCAACCAGATTGGGTTCAGCTTCTCGTGTGCCATCAGCACATGGCGCAGAGGGGCCTGGGTTGAAGTCTAATCCCAATGACTTCTTGTTTTCCTTGGCAGAGTTCTGTGCAAACTGATAGTTGCGCTTGAAGAGACTGTCTTTGCGACACCACAACAGAGAGGATGGGTCGGCATTAGCAGGCTGAGGTCCACGAAGCATGCATGGATAAAAGCCTTGAGCAATAGCTTCGGGCTGTGATTTGGGCTGAAGACCTTTGTATGTGATATCTCCCCATGGTCCCTTGATGGCACTCTTCTCAGCATATTTGTCCGTGACGAATCTGTACTTGAACCATTCCTCTGCCCAATGTCTTCGAATCCATTGGATTCGGTTCTTGCGTTCTCCATAGGTTTCTTCTGGATCTGACTTGTATTGCTCATATAGATCTGGTGGCAGGTCCTTAGCAGTGTTTCCACGGCGCTGCATGCCTCCCTTCCTTGCAGATTTCTCTATAGCCATGAACTTCAAACTGAATGGCATCAACACATTCAAAGGTTTCGAAGGCTTCCGCCTGTGGGTCAAACAGGAACTGGCTTCGGAAGAATTTATGTGATGCTGTAAGAATTCTGCAAATGAATGCAGACTATGAGAACCAAGGGATTGTCCCACGGACATGTACCTATGACAGCATTAAGGTGTGAGGGAAGGGGAAGAGGTCATATGCATTCTCAGAAGATTTTGAAGATAAATCAGTTTAGAAGACATTGACCTCATCGTGCGAAGACATTCACTCATAGATAAAGAGTTGGTTCCATATTTGTACGAATCCACGGATCAGTACAAGTGAGGAATCTAACTACTTTGTGAAGCATAAGTGAACATACTAGGCATATTATGAGATGCAGTATGAAATAGATCCAACTTGTGTGAATAGGAACTTCTTGTGGCAGAAAGTGATGAATCTATAGGATCAAAGGGGCCGTAAAAAGGAAGTTTTATTTACCACACGAAGAACTGCTAGACGGAGAGGGAGATGAGGCCGAGCAGTTCGATCGTCCGTGCCCTAACTTGGCGACGGAGGACACCTACGGCGATGGCGGAGAAGATGATGTCCGCGGCTGGCGTGAAGACGGCGTCAGAGAGGTTGCGGCAGCTAAGCGCTTTGTCGCCGGCGTCGTCGAGGGCTAGCGGTGGCGCTAGCGTTCGTGCGAGAGTGGAAGAAAGGATAATGACTGTGGTGAGGCGTGTATTTATAGGGACAGGGACGGCACAGTGTTATTACATAGGTGCCCCTGGCAATTCACATCTGAAGGACACGTGGCCATCATGCAACATATCGGAGGTTGTTCCATGTTCCCACGCATGCCTGGATTGTCGGGTGGTCGTTCCTACTTCTCTGGGTTTCATGTGAAGGAATTAGCATTGAAAACGGACTTAATGTTTGTCTCTGTATCTTCTGCTGACAAGGACGCGGAGAAGACATTCGACAGTTTCAAGAGAATGCATATGATTTGGACAGATAGAGTTTGATATAGAAAGCACAGAGAGGTTAGGGTCCGATCACATTCACTTAGTTCAAAAGATTCAACAAGAAGACATAGCTATAAGTGAATGCTGTAGAGGATAGAACACTAGTATATATATATATATATAATCAACATAGTGAAGATAATCATGAAGACAAGTTGAGATTGAAGCCAAACCAAATGTGAAGACATAGCAATTGTAACGCATGGGTGAAACAATTCAAATAGAAGAATTTGGTGGTGGCGTTACCCATCGTATAGGAAGTATTAGACCCAGACACGGCGCACAATTATCATGGCGCTCCGAAGTCAAATTCCACATTAATGTATTCACACTTAGACTGTATGTCTTCATTGATTGAAGATATACTTTACTTCGTGTGTTGCACATCTAAGTCATCAATATGCATAAGTGTTAGGATGTGTGCCTGATCACAGAACATTTGAGGATTCCAAGATATTTAGCTCACACCGTAACTTGCAAAATCTCTTCTCATCCAAGGGCTTGGCGAAGATATCTGCCAATTGCTCTTTAGTGTTGACGTGTATGATATCAATATCTTCCTTCACAACATGATCTCTGAGAAAGTGATGACGAATTTCAATGTGCTTTGTCTTCGAGTGCTGAACTGGGTTGTTGGCAATCTTGATGGCCCTTTCGTTGTCGCAGTAGAGTGGCACTTGCTTCAGATGAATGCCATAGTCTTTGAGTGTTTGCTTCATCCACAGAAGCTGAGCACAGCAAGATCCAGTAGCAATGTATTCAAATTCAGCAGTGGAGAGAGATACACAGTTCTGCTTCTTTGAAGACCAACATACAAGTGATCGTCCCAGAAAATGACATGTGCCTGACGTAGACTTGCGATCCACCTTGTCACCAGCATAATCAGCATCCGAGAATCCAACCAGATCAAACTCTGAGCCCTTTGGATACCATAATCCTAGAGTTGGGGTGTAAGCCAAATATCAAAGAATTCGCTTCACAGCTAAGTGATGCGATTCCTTTGGTGCCGCTTGGAATCGAGCACACATGCAAACACTAAGCATAATATCTGGCCTAGATGCACATAGATAAAGTAAAGAACCAATCATGGAGCGGTATACCTTTTGATCAAACTCTTTACCATTGTCGTCGGGACCCAGATGATGTTTGGCTGGCATTGGCGTCATGAAGCCTTTGCAGTCTTGCATACCAAATTTCTTCAGGCAATCTTTGAGCTACTTCTCTTGAGATACAAAGATGCTGTTGCGTTGCTGACGTATTTGAAGACCAAGGAAGAACTTCAGCTCACCCATCATGAACATCTGATATTGCTCTTGCATCATATATCCAAACTCTTCACTGTATTTCTGATTGGTGCAGCCGAAGATAATGTCATCCACATATATTTTGCACACAAACAGTTCACCATCATATGTCTTCGTGAA
Source organism: Triticum urartu (assembly GCF_056163025.1). Lineage (NCBI taxonomy): Eukaryota > Viridiplantae > Streptophyta > Magnoliopsida > Poales > Poaceae > Triticum > Triticum urartu. The sequence goes on along the minus strand of NC_141874.1, from coordinate 499,235,536 downwards.
GAGAGTGGGGTCGAGGGAACCAGGTTTGAAGCTTTTGCTCTTCAGGAAGTATTTGAGTGTGTCATACCAAGCCCGAGGGGCTTGTTTGAGGCCGTACAGTGCCTTGTTGAGCTTGTACACCATGTCAGGGTGTTTTGGATCTTCAAAGCCAGGTGGTTGTGCAACATACACTTCTTCAATCTTGCCGTTGAGAAAGGCGCTCTTCACATCCATTTGATACAGGAGAATGTTATGATGATTTGCATAGGCCAACAGTATGCGTATGGCTTCAAGTCTAGCCACAGGAGCAAATGTTTCATCGAAGTCAATCCCTTCAACTTGAGTGTATCCTTGAGCAACGAGACGAGCTTTGTTTCTGACAACTTGACCATGCTCATCTTGCTTGTTGCGATATATCCATTTGGTGCCTATTATATTGTGCTTGCGAGGATCAGGACGCTTAACCAGTTCCCATACATTATTCAGCTCAAACTGTTGAAGCTCTTCTTGCATAGCTTGAATCCATTTAGGTTCCATGAAGGCTTCTTCAACTTTCTTGGCTTCAGATATTGAGACGAATGCGAAGTGCCCACAGAAATTTGCTAGTTGTGTTGCCCTTGAACGAGTGAGTGGACCTGGTGCATTGATGCTATCAATTATTCTCTCAATTTGTACTTCATTTGCAACACGAGGATGTACAGGACGAAGATTTTGCTCTTGCTGATCATTGTCATCGTTAGAGGGATTGTCTTCAGGCTGATCATTGTCTTCAGGTTGATTAGGTGCGGAGATGATAAGTTCCTCTTTAGGCTGAGCTTCAGACGGTATGATTTCTCCAGTTCCCATAAGTTTGATTGATTCACTGGATGGAACTTCATCTAGCACATTTGGCAGGTGCTCTCTTTGTGAGCCGTTCATCTCATCAAACCGCACATCCACTGTTTCAACCACTTTATAGTGAAAAAGGTTGAAGACTCTGTAGGAGTGCGAATCCTTTCCATATCCAAGCATAAAACCCTCATGTGCTTTTGGTGCAAATTTTGAAGTGTGATGTGGATCCTTGATCTAGCACCTGGCACCAAATACTCTGAAGTAACTGACATTTGGCTTCTTGCCAGTAAGGAGCTCATAGGATGTCTTGTTCAGAAGCTTGTGAAGATAAACACGGTTGATGATATGGCATGCAGTATCAATGGCTTCAGGCTAGAATTTTCTTGGAGTCTTGTATTCATCAAGCATCGTCCGGGCCATCTCAATAGGTGTTCTATTCTTGCGTTCGACGACGCCATTTTGCTGTGGCGTGTACGGAGCTGAGAATTCATGTGTGATGCCTAAGGTATCAAGATATGTATCTAGGCCAGTGTTCTTGAATTCAGTGCCATTGTCACTTCTGATGTGCTTTATCTTGGCGCCATAGTTGTTCATTGCTCGATTGGCGAAGCGTCTGAAGACATCCTGCACTTCAGTCTTGTAGAGGATTATATGCACCCAAGTATATCTTGAATAATCATCAACAATGACAAAGCCATAGAGACAAGCAGTAGTAGTAAGAGTTGAGTAATGAGTGGGACCGAAAAGATCCATGTGGAGCAGTTCGAAGGGTTGAGTCGTTGTCATGATTGTCTTCAAGGGATGCTTGGCCCTCGTCATCCTTCCTGCTTCACAGGCACTGCATAAGTGATCCTTCTTGAACTTGACGCCCCCGATGCCTATGACATGCTTCTTCCCTGCAAGAGTGTGGAGGTTCCTCATGCCAGCATGCCCTAGCCTCCGATGCCAGAGCCAGCATTCAGAAGCTTTTGCTAGAAGACATACTGCAAGTTGTGGTCCTGCTGAGAAATCTACCACGTACAAATCATCTTTCCGATACCCTTCAAACACTAGAGACTTGTCAGATTCCATTAGAACAAGGCAACGATATTTTCCAAACATCACAATCATGTTTAAATCACAAAGCATTGAGATAGACATTAAGTTGAAACCAAGGGATTCAACAAGCATGACTTTATCCATGTGTTGATCCTTTGAGATTGCAACTCTACCTAGACCCAATACCTTGCTTTTACCAGTGTCAGCAAATGTGATGTGACTTCTGTCAGATGGACGTAAGGTTGAGTCCATGAGAAGGCTTCGCGTGCCAGTCATGTGATTGGTACACCCACTATCAATAATCCATTCTGAAGCTGCTGGTGTCGTACCCTACAGTGCAGTTAGGGGGATAGGCTTCACGAAGAGAATTGTGAAGCAAAAACATTTGACGAACTAGTGGATTATTAAAGCTTAGATCGAGATTAGGACTAATAGGGCAAGTAGCAAGCGACTCAAGAAAAAAGTACATAATAAGACCATTTGGGCATTTGATCTTGCGCCCTACAAGATGTGTAAGGTCCCCAGCAATAGCATCAGACGATTTTGGTTTTCGTCTGGAGACCTTTCCCTGCAAAAAAAGTTAAGCTTTCTTAGCCACCCACATCTTCAAGGGTGGCTTCGAAGCAATGAGTCTAAGTGCAGCATCTGAGAACTTTGGCTTTGGAGCCCTAGCAAAAAGTCTTGCAGGTGGACAATAGTACTCATAAGAATAAGCAGAATAGTTCTTGGTCTTATGAACATGGCGGTTTGATGAACCGTGCTCATATTCATAGGCCTGAGTATGGTTTCCCTGCAAAACATTTGCGTTAGTGCGACTCAGATGAGTCCTCTGTCTGTATGAAGCCTTTGGACCGTATGAAGCCTGTGGTCTGGGGTTTGTCTTCTTCACCTGTGGTGTCATGATGACATTCACAGGAAGATTCTCCAAACACCTTTTCGACACCCAGATCTTCTTCATAGGCGGTCCATTCCTGCAGTTAGTACCAATATAGCTGGCAAACACTTCACCATTCTGATTCTTAAACAGTTTATAGTTTGCATCAAAGGATTCATCAATAACAATGGGGTTAGCACAAGTGAAGCCAGATAGGGTGGATGGATCCGCTGAAGGTTCCTTTGCAGCAACCCATGTGGTTTTGGGGTACTGCTCAGGTTTCCAATAAGAGCCATCAGCATTCATTTTCCTTTCGAACCCAACACCCTCTTTCCTAGGGTTTCGGTTCAAGATCTGCCTTTTGAGGACATCACATAGTGTCTGATGCCCTTTGAGACTTTTGTACATCCTTGTTTCAAGCAGTGACTTCAACCTAGCATTCTCATCAGCAATAGCAGTGGTATCCTCAGCAGAGGGGTTAGTTACCACATCAACAGTTGAAGATATTGCAATAGTAGCAGCAGTAGAACAGTCAGCAACAGAAGTAGCATTATCATGCTCAATGCATTTAAGACATGGTGGTTCAAATCCTTCCTGAGCTGAACTGATCTGTTCGGCGTGAAGTGACTCGTTTTCCTTTTGAAGATCTTCATGAGCTGCTCTCAATTTCTCAAGATCTTGCTTCCTTTGAAGATAATCATAGGAAAGCCTTTCATGAGTTGTTGAGAGCGTTTCATGACGACTTTCAAGTTCCTCATACTTAACGTGAAGATTTTTTATGTCTTCAATTAAGGACTGAGATCAAGTCATTTCAGCGTCTAATAGATCATCGCTTTTGTCTAACAGTTTTTGAATGTGTTCCATAGCTTTCTGTTGTTTAGTTGCAATTTTAGCAAGTGTTTTGTAGCTTGGTTTGGAACCACAATCAGAGTCATCCTCACTAGATGTTTGATAGTGAGTAGTGCGTGTGTTTACCTTGGCACCGCATGCCATGAAGCAGTAGGAAGGAGTAGAGTAGTCCTTGTCATTTGCATCGGTGTCGGTGATGAAGTCATTGTCTTCAGTGTTGAAGATGGACTTGGCAACGTATGTTGTAGCCAGACTCGCAACGCCAGAATAGGACTCCTCCTCAGACTCCACCTCCGCCTCCTCAGAAGCGGACTCCTCCTCAAAATCCATTTCCTTGCCAACAAACGCACATGCCTTGCCAGATGAGCTCTTCTTGTGTGATGAAGACTTTGAGGAAGACTTGGAAAAAGACTTTGAGTATTTCTTCTTCTTCTTGTCGTCAGAGTCATACTCCTTGCTCTTATTCTTGTTGTTGTTCTCATTATCCCACTGTGGACACTCAGAGATGTAGTGGCCAGGTTTCTTGCACTTGTGACATGTTCTCTTCTTGTAGTCATGAGCAGAAGCTTCATCATTCCTTGAGCTTGATCGTGAAGACTTTCTGAAGCCTTTCTTCTTGGTGAATTTTTGGAACTTCTTCACAAGCATAGCAAGCTCCTTTCCAATGTCTTCAGGATCATCAGAACTGCTGTTAGATTCTTCTTCAGATGAGGAGATAACTTTTGCCTTCAAGGCACGAGTTCGCCCATAGTTGGGACCGTAGATGTCTCTTTTCTCAGAAAGCTGAAACTCGTGTGTGTTGAGCCTCTCAAGTATGTCAGACGGATCGAGTGTGTTGAAATCAGGACGTTCTTGAATCATCAGGGATAGGGTGTCAAATGAGCTGTCAAGTGATCTCAGGATTGTCTTGACGACTTCATGCTTGGTGGTCTCAGTAGCGCCGAGGGCTTGAAGCTCATTTGTGATGTCAGTGAGTCGATCAAACGTGAGCTGGACATTCTCATTGTCATTTCTCTTGAAGCGGTTGAAGAGGTTGCGAAGGACACTGATTCTCTGATCTCTCTGGGTTGAGACGCCTTCGTTGACCTTGGAGAGCCAATCCCAGACTAGCTTAGACGTTTCCAAAGCACTCATGCGGCCATACTGTCCTTTAGTCAGATGACCACAGATGATATTCTTTGCAGTAGAGTCCAGTTGAACGAACTTCTTGACATCAGCAGCAGTGACACCTTCTCCAGCCTTGGGAACTCCGTTCTTGATGACATACCATAGGTCGAAATCAATGGCTTCAAGATGCATGCGCATCTTATTCTTCCAGTAGGGATATTCAGTTCCATCGAAGACGGGGCATGCAGCGGAGACTTTAATTATCCCTGCAGTCTACATAGCTAAAACTCCAGGTGGTTAAACCGAATCACACAGAACAAGGGAGTACCTTGCTCTGATACCAATTGAAAGTGCTAGTGATCGACTAGAGGGGGGTGAATAGGCGATTTTATGAAAGTCTTCAAAACATGTAAGTTTCGAAGACAAACGATAGAAATAAACCTATTACCATGCAGCGGAAGGTAGACTACACTAGGCAAACCATAGTCAAGTATTCAATGAAGTGAAAGCACAATGACTAATAGCAGCTAGGTAGTAAGGATCAGGTAGGAAGATATTGTGAAGCCAATCAGAACAAGTAATCACTCAGTGAAGCCAAATGGTGATGCAATCGTACAGTGACTTCACTAGGACCAACAGTAAGTAAAGGGAAGGGAAGGATGAAACCAGTGACTCGTTGAAGACAATGATTTGTTGGACCAGTTCCAGTTGCTGTGACAAGTGTACGTCTGGTTAGGGAGGCTAAGATTCAACCCAGAAGACCTCGTCTTCACCTTATTCCCCTTGAGCTAAGGACACCCAATCCTCGCCCAATCACTCTGGTATGTCTTCAAGGTAGACTTCCAAACCTTCATAGACTTCATTCACCGGCGATCCACAATGACTCTTGGATGCTCAGAACGCGACGCCTAACCGGCTGGAGGATTCACATTCCTCAAGTGTAATAAGTCTTCAGATCACACAGACAGGAAGACTTAAGTGATGCCTAACACTCTTTGGCTGTGGGTGGCTAGGGCTTTATCCTCGCAAGGAATTCTCTCTCAAAGGCTTCGAGGTGGGTTGCTCTGAAACGACAAAAGCCGTGCTTTAACTCTGAGCAGCCAACCGTTTATGGTTGTAGGGGGTGGGCTATTTATAGCCACTAGGCAACCCGACCTGATTTGTCCGAAATGACCCTGGGTCACTAAGGAACTGACACGTGTTCCAACGGTCAGATTTCAAGCACACACGGCAACTTTACTTGGGCTACAAGCAAAGCTGACTTATCCAACTCTAGACAAGATTTGCTCTCATAGTCTTCACTCGAAGACATAGGATTTTGGTTAAGCATAACTTCAGTCATTCTGACTGGTTCTCTTGGACCCCACTTAACAGTGCGGTGGTTCCTATGACTCAACAACGAAAAACACAGAACGACGAAACTGGTAAGTCTTAGCGCTCCATAGTCTTCACGCGATGTCTTCTCTTGTCATAGTCTTCAATGTGAATGTCTTCACATACCACCTTTGACTTCAATGTCTTCATTCATTTTTAGGGGTCATCTCTGGTAGGAAAAACGAATCAATGAGGGACTTCTACTTGTGTTATCCTGCAATTCTCACAAACACATTAGTCCCTCAACTAGGTTTGTCGTCAATACTCCAAAACCAACTAGGAGTGGGACTAGATGCACTTACACACGCAGAGTGCGGATGTGCCATGGTGAGAAAGATGTCCAATGTCCCGTGGCCAAAGGAACCTTCATGGACACCGTCAAGGGGTGGAAGAAATTGTGGTTCTATGTCACAGAGCCCCGCGACACCACCTGGGCCGCAGCTCCCTCATTCAAATCCGGGGCCCCAATGCGGCTAACCTCCTGGCAAGAGAAGGGCCTGGATTGGTCTTCATCGGACGAGCTGACAGCGCTCCAGACGCGCATCAGGAGCATGATGGACAAGAACGTCAAGCTTGTCGATGTGATTCTAGTGATGCTACTCCGGTGGATCCTTCCATGCCAGAGCCGGGCTTGCCACCTATGGGAGTTCGACCCGGCCGAGCACAAGACCCTGCAACAGTTCTTCGGAACTACACACGAAGATATCTGGAAGGTGCTATTCAAGGCCAACGAGACGTGGCCGAAGACCACCGAGGATCGTGGGCATGACCTAGCTCATCCCGCCAGCTCGGTAAGTTTTCCGTTGTTTCAAGGTGTATTCCAAACTTGCTTATTCAAGGAGGGCACCTGAACTTTCCCATTTGTTCTTTCAGGTTTGGACGAAGAAGGCGGAGATGATTCAGTGTCCGGCTCCACTGCCCGAGGATCCAGCCATCCCGCGTCTGACCAAGATGCTGGTTCCGGTGCCCTACAAGGCACCGGAGAAGAAGGCCAACAAGAAGGCCAAGGGGACCAGAGGTGGCCTCCGTCCCAAGGGTTCTTTGGATGTGGCGTCTGAAGACGCCGAAACTCACTCCGCCACCTAAGACGGCGAGGAGTTGGAAGAGGAGGAAGAGAGCAACTTCCCCCTCCCCGAGGGGTGAAGGAAGAGGGCGGCCTCCATAGATCTAGATGCGGAGGCGTCCAAGAAGGGAAAGGCTTCCCTCGCAGATAGCTCCGCGTGGGACGTCGATAGCAGCCCAGAATGGCGCCCTCGAGATAAGCCCCTGGTCGAATCATGAGTATCCGAAGACCCTGACGCATTCATATATCTGCCTCTTTACTTCATAATTTTAACATATCGAATCATGTATTTTCAGTCCGGCTCGTTCCGCCCTTGAGCAATCCTCGTCTTCAGGGAACTCGCTGGACCCGAAGGTGATTGACAGCGGGTCCCCTCCGACAACCTCCTCTCCCATGGCCATGGATGACACCGAGGTGTTGTCCTGAAGGACCCCCGGCCAGGGAGAGGCGCAGGAGGCCTTTAGGACGGCACCAGAGGGCGAGACCTCGGCCGCCAAACACATGGGGGAGCAGATCCACATGAAGACTGGTGATGAGGGCCATGTCCAATTTGGCCCCCAGCCGAATACGATCCTGGAGACCTATACGGCTCCAGAATCCGGCAAGCAGCCTCCTTCATTGGAAGGAGGTGTGCCCATTCCGCCGGTGACCTCTGTCCAACCAGAGGCGTCGGATACTTTGTTCGGAACGTTGTGAAGCGCTTCCATCATAGAGGAACACCGCACCCTCATGGGTGCGGTGATTGAGAAGATTAAGTCCGTGAAGAGCAGACTGACCGAAGCCTGCACAAGCCTTTTAACAGGCTTTGACGTACGCGACGCAGAAAGAAGGTCACATTATAGATAGTATCCCCTGAGACTCTACCCGGGGTTCGGAAAGAAAAGCCGAACAGAGGATCAAGTAGTTTTTAGCAGGAGGCTAACCATGTGTGTCTATGTGAATAAGAAGGCGTCGCTGCTAGCCAGAACTTCGCATGCTGCCGAAGTCTCCGGACTAAAGCAGAGGTTGGAGCAGACCGAGGAAGAGCTCGGTCGTGTGAAAAAGCAGCTGGTGGACAAGCAGGGTATGTAACGACCTGTTCAAATATAGTAAGATATGAATTGCTTGTGTTGATCGTGTGATAATTTGTAGGGGCGGCGTCCGAGGTGGAAACCCTCAAGGCAGCGCTGGCCGAAGCCCAGAAGAGAGCGGCAGACGAGCAGGCTGCCCGCAACAAGCACGAGGCCAGGGTCGGCGAGGTCCAGCAGGAGCTGTAGGACACCGTGAAGAAGTGCGAGGCCTTGGAGCGGAAGAATGCGGACCAAGAGTCCGAACATGCCCAGGCTCGTCAAAGGGCACAAGAGGCCCGGTTCGAAGCCCAGGGCACCCTCTAGGAAATCCAGGAGGCCAAGAAAATTGTGGCGGGTAAGGCTTTCATTATGCAGAGAAAGTATGTGAAGAAGAGATATCTCATGCTAACCCGGATTTGGAGTTCTCCAGGGGCGTTTGCGGATCTGCCCCGCAGACATTCTTCCAAGCCGAAGAGGGGAGCTCAATGGAGAAGCTGTTCTGGTTGCAATATCTTGTGCTAGAACATCCGGTGGCTTTTAGCGACCAGCTAAAGCAGCTGGTCGAGCTGCATAGGGTGGCCGAACTGGCCATGAAGGATTTAATAATCCGGTTGTGGCCTGCAAAAGCTATACCCGGCAGCTACTTTGGCCTCGTGAAGCGGCTGGTGAATGTCTGCCCTCGGCTTGATGCCATCAAGCGGTCGGTCTGCATAGAACGTGCGCGGATGGCCTTCACCCGTGTCAAGATACAATGGGCGAAGATGGACGCCGTCAAGCTCGCGACCGAAGGATCGCCCGCGGGCAAGGAGCACCGCACGCCCGAGCGGTATTTTGAAGATGTTCTGAAGGGATCCCGCATTGTGGCGGAGCAATGTGCTAAGGACATTATTTTTGAATGAATACATTCATGTAATCCCGTCCTGTATGATGAAAAGAAGGCTTGATATGTAATATAATGCTTTGTTGTTTATTAAAGTTTTACCTCCTGTGCGGCCGTTTCATCAAGTCTGAGAGTTGTCCAGTCGTCGGCTTCAGCCCCCACGTAGATAGTACGGGGGTGTTCGGGATGAATCTAAACACTCTTTATCCAAGAGTTTGGTCCTTAAAGGAGGTGTTTAGTGCAACAAACCAGACAATCAGACTATGTGTCTTTATCACCCTCACTTAGCAATAGGAGTTTGACAAATAGAATGTAGGCGCAGCCCCTAGTATCCATACTAGGGTGATGTAAAGACCTGATCGAATAAGAACCGATTTGTCGCATAATGCAGGAAAAATCACTAAAGATTTGAAACATCCGAAGAGTTGACTGGCTCACGCCACATCATGACAGTAAGTTTTTGGCTTTCTCTACTGAGGTGCTCATCCGGATAAACCAGGACACAATCGCAGTAGTTCTCCCTTTACTACCCTAGCCGATATAGCGGAACGTAAGGTAGTAAGCACAGGAGCTGGGCAACCCAACTATTGACCAAAGCCATGATTCGGAGCCAATGCATATAATGCTAAATTCGGGGTGCCAAACTATACTGTAAAAGTGTTCGGACTTGTTTCCATAGTGTGAGGCGCAATAAAGCCCCTAGTGGATTACGGCGTACCAACGTGTACAGATGTAAATTAAAATAGCGAAATAAAAAATAACGAAGAAGCTAGTGCCACATATGTTGGGCCACAAACTGTTTCCATTATAATTTTAATTAATACATCAGAGCGTACTCGAACAAAAAGTGCTAGAAGTAACAGTGGCTATTTAATATGCCAAGACCAAGGGGGAGCTGCGTACGAGTCCTGAAAATAGGTAGAATGATCGCCAAGAAGGATATCTAGAGATTCCCCCGCACGTCGGTGCTGCTTGCCACCTTGCTGTGTCTGTCCTTCGAAAGGACCGATTATGAGGCCGTCGAGAGGGGCCTGCAGAAAGGAAACCTGAAGAGGAAAAAAGAAAAGAAGAGAGAAAAAAAAGTGAAAGTATGTGTGTCCAGGGGAGGTCGAGCCATATTATGGATCACAATCTAGTTATGCCTCCATCTATGCCCATGGTATTTCGAGTGCGTAGTTATGTACGCGCGGCGCGAACGCTGCCACTTGGTGTGTTCTAGGACGGAGGCCGAATTGCTAATTCAGCTCTTGACGAGCTGGGCTGTCCTGGCGCATAGTAGTCCAGACTCGTTTGATAGTGTCCGGGAGTATGGCTGCCGAATTAAGGTTCTGCTTGTGGAGGCCGCTTTGTACCTCTGCTGCCAGGGCAACGATGTGCTCCTCGGTATGGAAGGAGTGCTCCTATTTCCATTGACTGTTATGACAACGCATGTTCTGGGCATCTTGAGCTTGAGATAAGCATAGTGCGGCACCGCATTGAATCGGGCAAACGCATTTCGTCCGAGCAGTGCATGATAGCCACTGCGGAAGGGGACGATATCGAAGATTAACTCCTCGCTTCAGAAGTTGTCCGGAGATCCGAAGATGACCTCGAATGTGATTGAGCCCGAGCAGCGGGCTTCTACACCTGGTATTACTCCTTTAAAGGTAGTTTTGGTGGGCTTGATCCTTTATGTGTCGATACCCATTTTGCGCATTGTATCCTGGTAAAGCAGGTTGAGGCTGCTGCCGCCGTCCATGAGGACTCGTGTGAGGTGAAATCCATCAATTATTGGGTCGAGGACCAGTGCGGCTGACCGGCCGTGACGGATATTGGTCGGATGGTCCCTACGATCGAAGGTGATCGGGCATGACGACCATGGGTTGAATTTTGGGCGACTGGCTCTATCGCATAGACGTCCCTGAGCGCGCGTTTGCGCTTCCTCTTAGGGATATGGGTGGCATATATCATGTTCACCATTTTGATTTGAAGGGGAAACTTCTTCTGTCCCCCTGTGTTCGTTGCACGGGGCTCCTCGTCGTCGTTATCGCTTTGCGACCTCTTCTCCTTGTCTTCGGCATTTAACTTGCCGGCATGTTTGAAGACCCAACAACTCCTGTGGGTATGATTGGCTAGTTTATCAGGGGTGCCATGGATCTGACATGGGTGATCGAGTATGAGGTCCAGGCTGGAAGGACCCTGATTATTTCTTTTATATGGCATCTTCCGCTGACCGGACATGGAGCCACTGAATCCGGCATTCATCGCCGTGTCATCGGTATTATCACCGTTGCTTCGACGCTTATGTCTGTTGCGTTGGGGCTTGTCGTTGCTTTTTCTTGCTTCCGAAGTGCTAGGTTCACCTGTATTATTATTGCCACGGGCTAGCCAGCTATCTTCGCCCACTCAAAAGCGGGTCATAAGTGCCGTGAGAGCTTCCATGGACTTTGACTTTTCTTGGCCGAGGTGTCGGGCGAGCCATTCGTCCCGGATGCTATGTTTAAATGCCGCTAGGGCTTCAGAATCCGGACAGTCGACGATCTGGTTCTTTTTGGTTAAGAATCTAGTCTAGAATTTCCTGGCTAACTCTCTGGGCTGTTGGATTATGTGACTTAAGTCGCCGACATCTGGAGGTCGAACATATGTACCTTAGAAGTTGTCAAGGAAGGCTTCTTCCAAGTCCTCCCAGCTGCCGATGGAGCTTTCAGGCATGCTGTTCAGCCAGTGTTGGTCTGCCCCCTTGAGCTTTAGGGAGAGGTATTTGATGGCATGAAGATCATCACCGCGGGCCATGTGAGTATGGAGAATAAAGTCTTCAATCCATACTACAGGATCTGTGGTCCATCATATGATTCGATATTCACGGGTTTGAACCCTTCCGGGAATTCATGTTCCATTACTTCATCAATGAAGCAGAGGGGGTGTGCGGCTCCTCTATGTCGGGCCAGGTCGCGACGCAGTTCTGATGGAGTCCGTCTGCAGTTTTCGGCTCGGACATAATTGTGATTGCCGTGTTCGGCATGATAGCCGTCGTCGCGTGTCGAGGCAGGCCCCCGTGATCCATAGATCGATCTGGTCGGGCCTGCTTTATTCTTCAGGTCCTGCCGGAGATCATATGTGTATCCCTAAGCAGTTTTGTATCTGCCTTGACGGTGAGGTAGTGCGGGCTGGTGTTCGGCTTGGGTTGCAGCTTTGTCCCGACCATGTGGTGGCCGGTCAGCCTCATTGTGCGCTGATGGCACGGGCTCCAACGCCTCATCATCGAATTGAGGTAGTAATTTGCACTTCGGGTAACTTTTGAGTGGTCGCTTGAGGCCGTATTCCACGTCTTCTAGGACATTAATCCATCTATCATTGAGAAGATCTTGATCAGCTTGAAGCTATTGTTGTTTCTTTTTTGAGGCTCCTAGAAGTGGCTATTAGCCAGCGCTTGAGCGCTCCTGCTCGAGAGGTTCCTCAGGCACGATAAAATCCTCGTTCCCGAGGCTCACCTCATCCTCGAAGAGTGGAAGATAATTGCTGTCCTCCGAGTCATCGTGCATGACCTGTTCATCAGGGCTGACTCGCCCATCTTCCCGTTCGACTTGTTCGGAAGCTGGCTCAACGGGGTCCTCATTGTCTCCGGCATCGTCTAGAGTATTGTTTTGTCCTGTGCCGGTATTGCTGTCTTTTTCACGGCGTGACTTAGAGCGGCGCCGCCATCGTCGGTGCTTTGGTTGTATCGCTGGGGTGTTATCTTCCAGTGGGTTTTCTTTGTCATCGCTGTTAACTTCTTTGGGTGTATCCACCATGTACACGTTGTAGGAGGAAGTGGCCGTCCAGCGCCTGGTAAATGGCGAGTTTTGGGCCTGCTCCTCTTTGGCATCTTCCATACCATCGATGTCTCCAGAGTCATAGTCGAGCATGTCGGTTAGATATTCGACAGTGGCTATTAAGTGGGAGGTGGGTGGGAAGCAAAATTCCCCGTCATCAGCCCCCAGTTCAAACCGGATATAATTTGGTTGTGAGTCCTCTGCTAAAGAGAGGGTTTTTAGTGAGTTTATCACATCGCCTAGAGGTGAGTGCCGAAAGATATCCGCGGAACTGAATTCGACGATCGGCGTCGGGTAAGGATCGGCAGACGCAGATGCATGCAGTTCGGACCTAGTGACCGAAGATGGATCCGGGGGTCCGGTGATGCAGATCTCGCTCGAGGTGGGGTCTATTTGCGGCTCCAACGCCGCTGAGTCTGCGGCTTCCATGGCGGGGTCAAGCCTCCCGTCTTTGGATGGCACAAGATGCTCCGGATCTAGGGCCAGAGCGCTTATAGGCGCAGTCTCCTGGGTATAGTCCGATGACAGATCTAGGTCATGTTCATTGTGATGGCAGGGAGTGGCTGCCATGGGCTCAAATCCGCTGAAGATCAAGTCTCCACGGATATCAGCGACGTAAGTCAAGCTTCCAAACCTGACCTGACAGCCAGGGGCGTAGCTGTCAATCTGCTCTAGATGGCCAAGCAAGATGGCCCGCAGTGCGAATCCACCGAATACGAAGATCTGGCCAGGGAGAAAGACATCCCCTGGGCAGCGTTGTTGTAGATGATGGATGAAGCCATCGAACCTTCTGATGACGGCACAATGGAACTCTCAATGAAAGCACCAATCTCGATGTCAAAACCGGCGGATCTCGGGTAGGGGGTCCCGAACTGTTCGTCGGAGGTTGATGGTAACAGGAGACAGGGGACACAATGTTTACCCAGGTTCGGACCCTCTCTATGGAGGTAATACCCTACTTCCTGCTTGATTGATCTTGATGAATATGAGTATTACAAGATTTGATCTACCACGAGATCGTAATGGCTAAAACCCTAGAAGTCTAGCCTATGTGATTATGATTGTCTCTACGGAGTAAACCCTCCGGTTTATATAGACACTAGAGGGGACTAGGGTTGTACAAAGTCGGTTACATAGAAAGGAATCTTCATATCCGAACGCCAAGCTTGCCATCCACGCCAAGGAGAGTCCCATCAGGACACGAGTGAGAGTCTTCGGTCTTGTATCTTCATAGCCCATCAGTCTGGCCCATGTCCAATAGGCCGGACGCCCGAGGACCCCTTAGTCCAGGACTCCCTCAGGTGGCGCCCACGCTCCTCAAGCCAAAGGGCATGCAGACATAGCAGAACACGCTGCAAGGGGAGATGAAAGCCGTCCTTTCCACATCTTCCGCTGCCATCTTGATCTGATGATAGCTTGAGAAGGCATCTAGGAATCATGAAAGGTCATACCCCGTGGTGGAATCCACAATTTTCTCAATGCACGGAAAAGGGAAAGGGTCCTGGGGGCAAGCCTTATTGAGGCTTGTGAAGTCGACGCACTTACGCACCTTCCCACCCTTCTTGGGGACAATGACCGAGTTAGCAAGCCACTCGGGGTGGCGCACCTCTCGGATGACCCCGACTTCTTGTACCTTATGCACCTCCCAGACGATGAACTCTGGCTTTTCCAACGCCTGGCGGCACGCTTTTTGCTTGATTGGATGCTTGTTCGGGCACACTGTGAGGTGAAGCTCGACCACCTCCTCGACACTCCGGACAGATCAGATGTTTGCCAAGCGAAAATGTCTGAATTTGCTCAGAGCAAGGCGACGAGTGCGCTCTTCTGCGCTTGGGAGAGGCGGGTGCCGATGGTAATGGCGGGGCCATAGCCAGTGCTGTCCATCGAAACCTTCTTTGTCTCAGCGCGGTCCTAGGAGAATAACGACTTCGGCATTGCGGACGTGGCCTCAAAGGGCTCTGCTGCATCCCCAGCAGCCGGACGCTCGACCGCGACAACTTTGCAGGCTTGCCTGAGGGAGCTGACTATGTCCTTCTTCTCGCAGGCGATGGTGATGACGCCGCCGCACCCTGGCATCTTGAGGACATTGTAGCCGGGATGGGTCACCGCCATGAATTTGGCGAGCGTTGAACACCCCAGGATGGCATTGTACGGCAGGCCAATGTGCGCCACATCGAAGTCAATGAGATCGGTATGGTAGTTCCCACGGGTACTGAATGTGACTGGAAGGCGCACTCGTCCCAGGAGATGGTACGACCGCAAGTCACTCCAGAGAAGGGCCTGGTCGGCATCAGCTGGTCGCGAGACACCTGGAGCATCTTGAAGGTCTTGATGGAGAATACGCTGAGGCTGGCACCCCTGTCGACGAGGGTCTTGGTGATTGAGACATTGCTGATGGTGGGGTGCACAGCATGGGGAGCGCGGCTGGCATGACCATGGACTTGAGGCAATCCCTAGGGTCGAAGGTGATGGCATACTACGACCACTTGAGGGGCAGAGCAGCTTCAAGCCTCGGGAGGGCGGCGTTCACCCCGCGAGAGATCTTCTTGGAGTGGTGGCTAGATGCGGGGGCCTAAGCCCCACCGAGGATGGAGGCCATCGTGTGGGGCTCCAAGATGCCCCCGACGCCCCCGTCGAGCTGGGCGAAGCGCGTGACAAACTGGTGATAGGGCTCGCACCAAGAAGAGACCAAAGCCTCAGGGAGGCTCATGAGTCAAGAACGTAGAACGGCCGTGAGCACTACAAAAAAACACTTCCGTGATGATACATGTTTGTCATAGTATGTCACCTTTTCTGTGATGTATGTACATCCATGACGATTTTACGATAGAATCAAGATAGTCATACCTGTGCCATCGTAGAAGTGTTCCATGACAATACCAAAATTATCATCACAGAAGTGTTCACTTCCATGACGATAAATGACACGTCATGGAAGTGCTTTCGTCAAGGGTAACCGACACATGGCATCCACCGTAATGGGTCGCGTTAAGCTAGCGGGTCCGGTTTTGGATTCGATAACCCGTTAACAGCCCGGACCAATGGGGATTTTCCATGTGTAAAATTCTCATTGGCCCAAGGAAACACGTATCAACTCGTCATTGGGTCAGATAGGTGCCTAAGATATGTCAACACGTGCGACGGCCCACCATTGGCCCATTTATCTTACAAAGGCTGGCCCGTTTGACTTGGTAAAAAGTTAGCGGGCCGTCCCATGAAAATCATGGTAACGGTTTGTTCGCAAATAGCCCATTTTATGGCCCGGTAACTCACGACCCGTTAGGGCCTTCCCGAAATTGGCCCAACAACGTCATGTGGGCCGTCGAATATATCACCAGCCCGTTTCACTTTCGGCCCATGTATGGCCCAGGACGTCTTTCGGCCCATATGAGGCCTTTCGTATCTTTAGGCCCTTCAGTGGCCCATGGTGACTCTAGCCCATAATGAACAGTAAATTTCTTTGTACCCATTAACGGCCCGTGATTCACATGGGCCGTTTCCAGCCCGTGTTAGCTTTCAGCCTACCGACGGCCCATATGTTCTTGGGCTCCTTTCTGGCCCTCGATTACTTCCGGCCTGTTACTGGCTGTTCCCCTAATGGGCCAAATTTGGCATGTGGCAAGAATCGGCCCGTTTGTGGCCTGTTAACCCATTGCGCCATTTCCAGCCCGTCCTATATTCTGGCACATTAACGACCCGTGATGCCTTTGACATAATTAAGCCTTTGTTGTCCTCCATCCTATTAACGGCCCATTACCGTGCTGCCGATACCAATTACGCCCGTTTACGGCCCATATGGAACCATTTATCCAACGGCACGAGGCCCACCGATTCTACGGCCTGTAGCAGGGTCAAGGTTACAACGGTCCGTGTATGGCCCATGGTTGTTACAGCCACTAGCAAACCAGGGAAAAAGAAGACTAGGACATAAATAATCCTAAAACTAATGCTAGCCTATTAAGCCGATTGTACAGATTACATCCACTGGGCATCAAAGTTCACCACCAGTGCAAATATAGGAAACACCCTACACTATTGTAACGCCCTCGATGCGGCTATATCTCCCACGTGTCGAAGCACGACTTAGAGGCATAACCACATTGAAAGCAATGTTGCAAGTGAGGTAATCTTCACACAACCCATGTAATACATAAGGGAAAAAGATACATAGTTGGCTTACAATTGCCACTTCACACAAATACATGAATAAAACATTACATCGACCAATACATACAAGGTCCGACTACGGAACCAAAATAAAAGAAGACTACCCCAAATGCTACACAGATCCCCGATCGACCCCAACTGGGCTCCACTACTGATCAACTAGAACGAAACAACACAAAGGACAAGATCTTCATCGAGCTCCTCCTGAGCTTGGTTGCGTCATCTGCACGGACTCATCGGCACCTGCAAGCTGGTTTTGGAAGTATCTATGAGTCACGGGGACTCAGCAATCTCACACCCTCGCGATCAAGACTATTTAAGCTTATGGGTACTGTAAAGGTATGAGGTGGATCTGCAGCAAGCGACTAGCATATATGGTGGCTAACATACGCAAATGAGAGCGAGAAGAGAAGGCAAAGCACGATCGAGAAACTATGATCAAGAAGTGATCCTAGAACAACCTACGTCAAGCATAACTCCAACACCGTGTTCACTTCCCGGACTCCGCCGGAAAGAGACCATCACGGTTACACACGCGGTTGATGTATTTTAATTAAGATCAACTTCAGGTTTTCTACAACCGGACGTTAACAAATTCCCATCTGCCCATAACCGCGGGCACGGCTTTCTAAAGTTCAAAACCCTGCATGGGTGTCCCAACTTAGCCCATCACAAGCTCTCACGGTCAACGAAGGATATTCCTTCTAGCTGGAAGACCCGATCAGACTCGGAATCTCGGTTACAAGACATTTCGATAATGGTAAAACAAGTCCAGCAACACCGCCCGAATGTGCCGACAAATCCCGATAGGAGCTGCACATATCTCGTTCTCAGGGCACACTCAGATGAGACATCCTACGAGTAAAACCAACCCTCAAGTTGCCCCGAGGTGGCCCCGGAGTCTACTCGGTCGGACCAACACTCAGAGGAGCACTGGCCCGGGGGGTTAAAATAATGATGACCCTCGAGAGAGCGACCCCCAAGGGAAAAGTAGGTGATGGTGAGGCAAATGGTAAAACCAAGGTTGGGCATTGCTGGAGGAGTTTTATTCAAGGCAAACTGTCAAGGGGTTCCCATTATAACCCAACCGCGTGAGGAACGCAAAATCCGGGAACATAACACCGATATGACGGAAACTAGGGCGGCAAGAGTGGAACAAAACACCAGGCATAAGGCCGGGCCTTCCACCCTTTACCAAGTATATAGATGCATTAATTAAATAAGAGATATTGTGATATCCCAACAAAATATCCATGTTCCAACAAGGAACAAACTCCAATCTTCACCTGCAACTAACAACGCTATAAGAGGGGCTGAGCAAAGCAGTAACATAGCCAGACAACGGTTTGCTAGGACAAGGTGGGTTAGAGTCTTGGTTTAACAATATGGGAGGCATGATAAGCAAGTGGTAGGTATCGCAGCATAGGCATAGCAAAAGAGCAAGCAACTAGGAAGCAAAGATAGAAGTGATTTCGAGGGTATGGTCATCTTGCCTGAAATCCCGCAAGGAAGAAGAACGAGTCCATGAAGAAGACAAATGGACGTAGACGAACGAGTCCTCACAAACGCGACGTTATGGAACCAACCCGAAGAATCAACACCGGAAAGAAGCACACAACATAGTAAACAACCAACACACGAACATGGTATGATATGTGGAATGCGGTATGTGATGCATATGCATGATTTGCAAAGGAATGATTGAACCTGGCCTCAACTTGGAAATCCAAGAGTGCCACTGCAAAAGAGGAGATGATTTTGGTTGAAATCGATATAAAGATGAACGGAATCGGATGCACGGTTTGGAAATGGCAAGCAAAACAAATATGGCACTGGTCTGGGATAAACAGCAAGTAGCCAACTAAATGCAACAAGATAAATATGCTACAGCACTCAAACATGGCAACAAAATACATGGCAGGGATCCACACAAGATGCTTGACAAAAGATGAACACTGAGCTATGGCCAATTCATCCATTAACAGGTTCAAACAAGCATGGCAAAAGTGCAAATGATAACAGGTTTCAGACTTAGTGAAATTAACACAAGTCTGGGATTTAACATCAGGAAGCACACTTTAGAGCATGAAAACTACACGCTACAGGAACTTAACATGGCAAAGCAAGGCATGGCATGAAGCTACTCAAAGCACTTAACAAAAGTCCCTTAGTAACCTTGAGCCAAAAGGGATCAGAGAATACAATTGCAAGCATGTGAACATGGCAAAAACATAAACAGATCTCAGACTTTGTGAAAAACTAGAGCATGCAAATCAGTTAACGAGTGGGCATGTTTACGAGCTCGATGCACTCACTACAGAGCATGGAATGACAAACTAAGTATACACCCACCAATAATACATATCATATAAGCTAGACATGGCAATAACAACAACATAGCATGCACATATCAAAAGCAACATCCTCGGAAAAATCGCTAACAAGTCAACAATCTGCCAGGATTCACGAAATAGCAAAAGTAGAGCTCGATTGACTCACGATAGGGTGCTCCATAAATGCAAACAAAGACATGGATGGATAGAGCACCACAATGTTAACAAATCATCCTTACTGATCATCCTCAAAAGAGGCACGGATCACTAGGAAACAACATGAACATATGGCATACCGACAAAATCAGGACAAGGACTTGGAGAAATTCTAAGTCCCTGAAATCAGCATTACCGATTGCACTACTTTGCAAGCTTGTGCTAGCCACCACACATATCACAAAAATACATGGCAGGCACCTCTGTAAAGATGGCATGGCATATAACAGAACACATGTAGAGCTCAGGATCATAGCATGCACACATTAATCATGGCAAAAATGACAAATATCTATTTGATGAAACAGATCTTCCATGTTTATCACATAGCCCTCTTCCAACGACATTTCGGGCATCAAGATGAGCTCAAATGAAAATGATGCAATGAGATGAAATGATGTACTCGTCGATACGAACATTTTGATATGCTAAACGCACAAAACGGAGCCACAGATGTGGAGTCATGATGCGATGAATAAAGCTAAAAAACTAGGGACTTAGCCATTTTGAGAAGAAAAAAACAGGATGAGCGTAGGATACTAATAGACACATGGGGAGGGACTTAGCGGACTGCTCACCACGGGCCTGGCCCAGTTCGCAGAACAGGGAGGAGGCAGACGGGCCGAAGGAGATGGGCCGGACTCGGGGCCCACGCGGGAGTCGCTGGCGCAGTCCACACCGGGGACAGAGGAGGGTCGAGCGCTCCCGATCCTGTCGCAGCGAACACGGCGGCGGCGCTCCGGGAATCCAGCGAAGGGCGGCGCCATGGGTGGCAGACCTCCGGATCCCGCCGGATCCGGGATGGAGGGGGCCGTAGGCAGCGGATTCGGACGGCGGTCTTCAGAACGGGCACGGGAAGAGCACCAACGGTTGACGGTGGCGTGCATGGCCGGAGATGGCGACGTTGACGCAAGGCGGCAGGGCGAGGCATGGCACGCCGGCGTGAAGGGCGGTGGCGCTCGGGAGACGGGGAGGCGCGCTGCGGGAAAATGCTCGCGCGCCACGCGTGGGGCGCGATCGCGGTGACCCGGGCCTGGGAGGGCCCCAGTTGGGCTAGGCGGGCCGCAGGTGGGAGGTGGGAGGTGCGGTGAGGTGGCTTGGGTGAGGTGGCGCAAGCTGATTGGAAGAGAGCGGCGGCGGGGCGACATGGCGCGACGGGGTTGGTCGGAGCGACGTGTCCGGCCGTTGGGCGGACATGTCCGGCGGCGCTGAGGGAGGAGTTTTTAGGGTTTCGGGGAAAAGATCCGAAAACGAAAAAGAAGGGGTCTATTTATAGAGGTATAGGGAGCTAGGAGAGTCCAAATGAGGTGCGGTTTTCGTCCACGCGATCGTGATCGAACGACCGAGATGATGGAGGAGGTTTAGGTGGGTTTTGGGCTACTTTGGAAGGGTGTTGGGCTGCAACACACACGAGGCCTTTTCGGTCCCTCGATTAACCGTTGGAGTATCAAACGAAGTCCAAATGGTACGAAACCTGACAGGCGGTCTACCGGTAGTAAACCAAGGACGCATGGAAAGTCTCGGTCCAATCCAAAAATGTTTAACACCCACACACGAAAAGAGGTAGAAAGGGACACCGGGTGACATAGGAGCGCCGGATTGCAAAACGGACAACGGGGAAAATGCTCGGATGCATGAGACGAACATGTATGCAAATGAAATGCACATGATGACATGATATGCAATGCATGACACGCAATCAATGACAACGCAACAACAACGAATAACTGGAGGACACCTGGCACATCGGTCTCAGGGCGTTACAACTATACAAAAACGGCTTGCTATTTTCTTCAGCCGGTGGCTACACATTAAGAACAAATTTTATATCGCAACAAAACAAATTACAACCATAAAACAAAAGGAAGTTTGGCATAAAAGTTAACAGTTTGGCAGAATAATGCACCACCAGATGTTCAGAAGCTCAGTTCATTTGACATGATTGTTACGTTTTCATGTTGTATTGTCCGGTGGAGCACCATAACCTTTGCCTTTATTTCTCCTAGGCTCCTGAACAACATAGAAAATGTCTGATAGTCTGGTTTCAAAACCATGCATATCTTGATGACATCGATCAATGGTTTTCCTTGTTACACGAAGGGTCTCTGTTAGGGAATGGACTTGTGTTTGGAGCGCAGATATAACATTGTTTTGAGCTTGCATATCTTGATCATGAGGCAGTTTGGACGAGATTGCCTTAACAACCAACCCAGTATTACACAGGAACATGCTTTTGGCACTATTAGTGGACAGGTACCGACCCACTGCAGCAAGAGGTGACATTGCGGTTATAGTTGCCTCGTCACCTTCAGAAGGTGGCGGTTCCACCTATTTTCCATAGCTTGCGGAAAAGTTGAGTTTTTACATTAGTAGTACCAGAACAGAAGATATTAAGGAGGGAGCAAAACCAAACAAAATAGTTTTGGTCCATATACAGAACTTATTATGGTAACGAACCCATGTAAAATATTAGTTGTATTTTACTGCAAAGTACATAATAAAACCAGGTTCCAAACATATGACCATGTACCATGGTTAATGTAATGTCTATTTCTTCACATTGTATTGACAACTAAGGATAAAGAGAAAAAGTTTATAATACGGTAAGCATAGTATGACATCATTAATATCACAAAACAACCAACAACAGACAAACAGGCAATTGTAACATTGTGTGGGCAGGCCCAGCATGGAACTATTGGGGAACATAGTAATTTAAAAAATTATCCTACGCACACACATGATCATGGTGATGCATAGCAACGAGAGGGGAGAGTATTTCTACGTACCCTCGTAGACCGAAAGCAGAAGCGTTTATCAACGCGGTTGATGTAGTCGTACACCTTCATGATCCATCTCGATCAAGTGCCGAACGCACGGCACCTCCGCGTTCAGCACACGTTCAGCTCGATGACGTCCTCGCCTTCTCGATCCAGCAAGAGGGGCGAAATAGTAGATGAGTTCCCGGTAGCACAACGGCGTGGTGACGGTGTTGGTGAAGAACAATCTCCGCAGGGCTTTGCCTAAGCACTACGAAAACTATGACAGAGGATAAACTAGAGGGGACGAGGTAGCCGGCACTCGGCTTGGTGTTTCTTGATGTGTCTTTGGTGCTAGCCCTGCCCCTCTATTTATATGTTGAGCCCTGGGGTCAAAACTTGGAGCAAAAGCCTCCTCAAAGTCAGTTTTGCCCGAAAGGCAAGAGTCCCACTCGGACTCCAGGACCAAACGCCACAATCCTTGGCGACTGGACCAGGCGCCATGGGTCTCGGCATCTGGCCCAGGGCCAGACGCCAGGGTCTCCGGCATTTGGCCCACTGGCCTCCGCAAAACTCCTTTTATACCGACTTATAGCCCCGTGGGCCTGACCCCTTGGCCTAACTATATCATCCAATATATGAATATTTACCTCTAGACCATTCCGGAGCTCCTCGTCATGTCTGTGATCTCATCCGGGAGTCCGAACAACATTCGGTAACCAACATACATAACTCATAAATACTATATCGTCAATGAACGTTAAGCGTGTGGACCCTATGGGTTCGAGAACTATGTAGACATGACCGAGAAACTTCTCTGGTCAATAACCAATAGCGGAACCTGGATGCCCATATTGGCTCCTACATATTCTACGAAGAACTTTATCGGTCGAACCGCATAACAACATACGGTGTTCCCTTTGTCATCGGTATGTTACTTGCCCGAGATTCGATCGTCGGTATCTTAATACCTAGTTTAATCTCGTTACCGGCAAGTCTCTTTACTCGTTCTGTAATACATCATCCCGCAACAAACTCATTAGTTACAATGCTTGCAAGGCTTATAGTGATGTGCATTACCGAGTGGGCCCAGAGATACCTCTCCGACAATCGGAATGACAAATCCTCATCTCGAAATACGCCAACCCAACAAGTACCTTCGGAGACACCTGTAGAGCACCTTTATAATCACCCAGTTACATTGTGACGCTTGGTAGCACACAAAGTGTTCCTCCGGTAAATGGGAGTTGCATAATCTCATAGTCATAGGAACATGTATAAGTCATGAAGAAAGCAATAGCAATATACTAAACAATCAAATGCTAAGCTAACAAAATGGGTCAAGTCAATCACATCATTCTCCTAATGATGTGATACCGTTAATCAAACGACAACTCATGTGTATGGTTAGGAAACATAACCATCTTTGATCAACGAGCTAGTCAAGTAGAGGCATACTAGTGACACTATGTTTGTCTATGTACTCACACATGTATCATGTTTCCGGTTAATACAATTCTAGCATGAATAATAAACATTTGTCATGATATAAGGAAATAAATAATAACTTTATTATTGCCTCTAGGGCGTATTTCCTTCAGTCTCCCACTTGCACTAGAGTCAATAATCTAGTTCACATGGCCATGTGATTTAACATCAATAGTTCACATTACCATGTGATTAACACCCATAGTTCACATCATCATGTGACCAACACCCAAAGCGTTTACTAGAGTCAATAATCTAGTTCACATCGCTATGTGATTAACACCCAAAGAGTACTAAGGTGTGAACATGTTTTTCTTGTGAGAGAAGTTTAGTCTACGGGTCTGCCACATTCAGATTCGTATGTATTTTGCAAATTTCTATGTCAACGATGCTCTGCACGGAGCTACTCTAGCTAATTGCTCCCACTTTCAAAATGTATCCAGATTAAGACTTTAGAGTCATCTGCATCAGTGTCAAAATTTGCATCGACGTAACCCTTTACGACGAACCTTTTTTCACCTCGATAATCAAGAAACATATCCTTATTCCACTAAGGATAATTTTGACTGCTGCCCAGTGATCTACTCCTAGATCACTATTGTACTCCCTTGCTAAACTCAGTGTAGGGTATACAATAGATCTGGTACACAGCATGGCATACTTTATAAAAACTATGGCTGAGGCATAGGGAATGACTTTCATTCTCTTTCAATCTTCTACCGTGGTCGGGCTTTGAGTCTTACTCAATTTCACACCTTGTAACACAGGTAAGAACTCTTTCTTTGACTGTTCCATTTTGAACTACTTCAAAATCTTGTCAAGGTATGTACTCATTGAAAAAACTTATCAAGCGTCTTGATCTATCTCTATAGATCTTGATGCTCAATATGTAAGTAGCTTCACCGAGGTCTTTATTGAAAAAACTCCTTTAAAAAACTCCTTTATGCTTTCCAGAAAATTCTACATTATTTCCGATCAACAATATGTCATTCACATAAATTTATCAGAAATGTTGCAGTGCTCCCACTCACTTTCTTGTAAATACAGGCTTCACCACAAGTCTGTATAAAATTATATGCTTTGATCAACTCATCAAAGTATATATTCCAACTCCGAGATGCTTGCACCGGTCCATAGATGGATCGCTGGAGCTTGCTCACTTTGTTAGCATCTTTAGGATTGACAAAACCTTCTGGTTGCATCATATACAACTCTTATTTAATGAATCCATTAAGGAATGTCGTTTTGATATCCATTTGCCAGATTTCAAAAAATGCAGCAACTGCTAACATGATTTGGACAGACTTTTAAGCATCAATACGAGTGAGAAATGCTCATCGTGGTCAACACCTTGAACTTGTCAAAAACATTTTTGCGACAATTCGAGCTTTGTAGATTGTAACACTACTATCAGCGTCCGTCTTCCTCTTGAAGATCCATTTCTTATTAATGACTCACCGATCATCGGGCAAGTCAATCAAAGTCCATACTTTGTTCTCATACATGGATCCCATCTCAGATTTCATGGCCTCAAGCCATTTCGCGGAATCTGGGCTCATCATCGCTTCCTCATAGCTCATAGGTTCGTCATGGTCAATTAACATGACCTCCAGAACAGGATTACCGTACCACTCTGGTGCAGATCTCACTCTGGTTGTCCTACGAGGTTCGGTAGTAACTTGATCTGAAGTTACATGATCATCATCATTAGCTTCCTCACTAATTGGTGTAGGAGTCACAGAAACAGATTTATGTGATGAACTACTTTTCAATAAGGGAGCAGGTGTAGTTACCTCATCAAGTTCTACTTTCCTCCCACTCACTTCTTTCGAGAGAAACTCCTTCTCTAGAAAGGATCCATTCTCAGCAACAAATATCTTGTCTTCGGATCTGTGATAGAAGGTGTACCCAACAGTTACTTTTTGGGTATCCTATGAAGACGCACTTCTCTGACTTGGGTTTGAGCTTATCAAGATGAAACTTTTTCATATAAGCATCGCAACCCCAAACTTTAAGAAACGACAGCTTAGGTTTCTTGCTAAACCACGGTTCATATGGTGTCGTCTCAACGAATTTAGATGGTGCCCTTTTTAATGTGAATGCAGCTGTCTCTAATGCATAACCCCAAAACGTTAGTGGTAAATCGGTAAGAGACATCATAGATTGCACTATATCAAATAAAGTACGGTTGTGACGTTCGAACACACCATTACGCTGTGGTGTTCCAGGTGGCATGAGTTTGTGAAACTATTCCACATTGTTTTAATTGAAGTCCAAACTCGTAACTCAAATATTTGCCTCTACGATCAGATCGTAGAAACTTTATTTTCTTATTACGATGATTTTCCACTTCACATTGAAATTCTTTGAACTTTTCAAATGTTTCAGACATGTGTTTCTTCAAGTAGATATATCCATGTCTGCTCAAATCATCTGTGAAGGTCAGAAAAATAACGATACCCGCCGCGTGCCTCAACACTTATCGGACTGCATACATCAGTATGTATTATTTCCAACAAGTCTGTTGCTCGCTCCATTGTTCCGGAGAACGAAGTCTTGGTCATCTTACCCATGAGGCATGGTTCGCAAGCATCAACTGATTCATAATCAAGTGATTCCAAAAGCCCATCAGCATGGTTTTTCTTCGTGCGCTTTACACCGATATGACCTAAACGACAGTGCCACAAATAAGTTGCACTATCATTATCAACTTTGCATATTTTAGCATCAATATTATGAATATGTGTATTACTACGATCGAGATCCAACAAACTATTTTCATTGGGTGTATGACCATCGAAGGTTTTATTCATGTAAACAGAACAACAATTATTCTCTGATTTTAAATGAATAACCGTATTGCAATAAACATGATCAAATCATATTCATGCTCAACACAAACGCCAAATAACATTTATTTAGGGTTAACACTAATCCCAAAAGTATAGGGAGTGTGCGATGATGATAATATCAATCTTGGAACCACTTCCAACACACATCGTCACTTCACCCTTAATTAGTCTCTATTTATTCTGTAACTCCTGTTTAGAGTTACTAATTTTTAGCAACCGAACAAGTATCAAATACCCAGGGGCTACTATAAATACTAGTAAGGTACACATCAATAACCTGTATATCAAATATACCCTTGTTCACTTTGCCATCCTTCTTATCCACTAAATGTTCAGGGCATTTCCGCTTCCAGTGGCAAGTCCCTTTGCAGTAGAAGCACTTAGTCTGAGGCTTAGATCCAGACATGGGCTTCTTCACTTGAGCAACAACTTGCTTGTCGTTCTTATTGAAGTTCCCTTTCTTTCCCTTTGCCCTTTTCTTGAAACTAGTGGTCTTGTTAATCATCAACACTTGATGCTCTTTCTTGATTTCTACCTTCATCGATTTCATCATCATGAAAAGCTCGGGAATGTTTACGTCATCCCTTGCATACTATAGTTCATCACGAAGTTCTACTAACTTGGTGATGGTGACTAGAGAATTCTGTCAATCACTATTTTATCTGGAAGATTAACTCCCACTTGATTCAAGCGATTGTAGTACCCAGACAATTTGAGCACATGCTCACTGCTTGAGCTATTCTCCTCCATCTTTTAGTTATAGAACTTGTTGGAGACTTCATATCTCTCAACTCGGGTATTTACTTGAATTATTAACTTTAACTCCTGGAACATCTCATATGATCCATGACGTTCAAAACGTCTTTGAAGTCCCGATTCTAAGATGTTAAGCATGCTGCACTAAACTATCAAGTAGTCATCATATTGAGCTAGCCAGAAGTTCATAACATTTGCATCTGCTCCTGTAATAGGTCTGTCACCTAGCGGTGCATCAAGGACATAATTCTTCTGTGCAGCAATGAGGATAATCCTCGGGTCACGGATCCAATCCGCATCATTTCTACTAACATCTTTCAACTTAGTTTTCTCTAGGAACATATTAAAAATAAAACATGGGAGCTAAACGCGAGCTATTGATCTACAACATAGATATGCTAATACTACCAGGACTAAATTCATGATAAATTAAAGTTGAATTAATCAAATTGCTTAAGAACTCCCACTTAGATAGACATCCCTCTAATCATCTAAGTGATCACATGATCCAAATCAACTAAACCATGTCTGATCATCACGTGAGATGGAGTAGTTTTCAATGGTGAACATCATTATGTTGATCATATCTACTATATGATTCACGCTCGACCTTTTGGTCTCAGTGTTCCGAGGCCATATCTGCATATGCTAGGTTCGTCAAGTTTAACCTGAGTGTTCTGCGTGTGCAACTGTTTTGCACCCGTTGTATTCGAACATAGAGCCTATCACACCCGATCATCACGTGGTGTCTCAGCACGAAGAACTTTTGCAATGGTGCATACTCAGGGAGAACACTTTTATCTTGAAATTTAGTGAGAGATCATCTTATAATGCTACTGTCAGACAAAGCAAGATAAGATGCATAAGAGATAAACATCACATGCAATCAATATAAGTGATATGATATGGCCATCATCATCTTGTGCTTGTGATCTCCATCTCCGAAGCATCGTCATGATCACCATCGTCACGGGCGCGACACCTTGATCTCCATCGTAGCATCGTTGTCGTCTCGCCAACTTATGCTTCTACGACTATCGCTACCGCTTAGTGATAAAGTAAAGCATTACAGGGCGGTTACATTGCATACAATAAAGCGACAACCATATGGCTCCTGCCAGTTGCTGATAACTTGGTTACAAAACATGATCATCTCATACAATAAGTATAGCATCATGTCTTGACCATATCACATCACAACATGCCCTGCAAAAACAAGTTAGATGTCCTCTACTTTGTTGTTGCAAGTTTTACGTGGCTGCTACGGGCTGAGCAAGAACCGTTCTTACCTACGCATCAAAACCACAACGATAGTTCGTCAAGTTAGTGTTGTTTTAACCTTCTCAAGGACCGGGCGTAGCCACAGTCGGTTCAACTAAAGTTGGAGAAACTGACACCCGCCAGCCACCTATGTGCAAAGCACGTCGGTAGAACCAGTCTCGCGTAAGCGTACGCATAATGTCGGTCCGGGCTGCTTCATCCAACAATACCACCGAACCAAAGTGTGACATGCTGGTAAGCAGTATGACTTGTATCGTCCACAACTCACTTGTGTTCTACTCGTGCATATAACATCTATGCATAAGACCTGGCTCGGATGCCACTGTTGGGGAACGTAGTAATTTCAAAAATTATCCTATGCCAGGATCATGGTGATGCATAGGAACGAGAGGGGAGAGTATGTCTATGTACCCTCGTAGACCGAAAGTGGAAGTGTTTATCAATGCGGTTGATGTAGTCGTGCAGCTTCACGATCCGTCCCGATCAAGTACCGAACGTACGGCACCTCCGCGTTCAGCACACGTTCAACTCGATGACGTCCTCGCCTTCTTGATCCAGCAAGAGGGGCGAGGTAGTAGATGAGTTCCCGGCAGCACGACAGCATGGTGACGGTGTTGGTGAAGAACAATCTCCGCAGGGATTCGCCTAAGCAGTATGAAAACAATGACGTAGGATAAACTAGAGGGGCCGGGGTAGCCGACATTCGGCTTGGTGTTTCTTGATGTGTCTTTGGTGCTAGCCCTGCCCCTCTATTTATATGTTGAGCCCTGGGATCAAAACTTGGAGCAAAAGCCTCCTCAAAGTCGGTTTTGCCCGAAAGGCAATAGTCCCACTTGGACTCCAGGACCAAACGCCACAATCCTTGGCGTCTGGCCCAGACGCCATGGGCCTCGGCATCTGGCCCAGGGCCCGACGCCAGGATCTCCGGCATTTGGCCCCCTAGCCTCTGCAAAACTCCTTTTGTACCGACTTATAGCCCCGTGGGTCTGACCCCTTGGCCTAACTATATCATCCAATATATGAATCTTTATCTCTAGACCATTCCGGAGCTCCTCGTCATGTTCGTGATCTCATCCGGGACTCCGAACAACATTCGGTTACCAACATACATAACTCATAAATACTATATCGTCAACGAACGTTAAGCGTGCGGACCCTACGGGTTCGAGAACTATGTAGACATGACCGAGACACTTCTCTGGTCAATAACCAATAGCGGAACCTGGATGCCCATATTGGCTCCTACATATTCTACGAAGATCTTTATCGGTCGAACCGCATAACAACATACGGTGTTCCCTTTGTCATCCGTATGTTACTTGCCCGAGATTCGATCGTCGGTATCTTAATACCTAGTTTAATCTCTTTACCGGCAAGTCTCTTCACTCGTTCTGTAATACATCATCCTGCAACTAACTCATTAGTTACAATGCTTGCAAGGCTTATAGTGATGTGCATTACCGAGTGGGCCAAGAGATATCTCTCCGACAATCGGAGTGACAAATCCTCATCTCGAAATACGCCAACCCAACAAGTACCTTCGGAGACACCTGTAGAGCACCTTCATAATCACCCAGTTACGTTGTGACGCTTGGTAGCACACAAAGTGTTCCTCCGGTAAATGGGAGTTGCATAATCTCATAGTCATAGGAACATGTATAAGTCATGAAGAAAGCAATAGCAACATACTAAATGATCGAATGCTAAGCTAACGGAATGGGTCAAGTCAATCACATCATTCTCCTAATGATGTGATCCCGTTAATCAAATGACAACTCATGTCTATGGTTAGGAAACATAACCATCTTTGATCAACGAGCTAGTCAAGTAGAGGCATACTAGTGACACTATGTTTGTCTATGTATTCACACATGTATCATGTTTCCGGTTAATACAATTCTAGCATGAATAACATTTATCGTGATATAAGGAAATAAACAATAACTTCATTATTGCCTCTAGGGCATATTTCCTTCAGCAACTAGATTACAGATCAAGATCAAAGGAACATCACTCCTCTCTTTTAAACCTTGTAAGGTGCAATGATATGCTAAGACAATTGTGTATAAAATTGAAAAGAGTAATAGACATTGGCTGCAAACCATGCAGTTCAATGCACAAGTCAGAGTAAGTAGTAGTTAAAAGGCATGAGGATTATGGACTTACAACAACGGCTTTGACTGGTCTAGTCATGCCCTTTGTCTTGCTAGTGTGACAGTACTTGAAGATTTCCACATCATTTGGTTCAGGTACTTTTTGGTCCTTGCGGGCATTCCTCTGCATTTGGAACAAGTCAATATAGATCTGATAATATGGTATAGCGAAAAGAGTGAAACAACAGCTAATTACATGAGTCTCGTAGTGTGCAATATAGCTACGAGATCCTGTCATCTATTGGAATTTCACTTTCGTATGGTTGGCCTTGTTCTTTGAATAGTCCACCTACAAGAAGATAGATTTGTGAGGCACATGCTTAAATAGGAGTTCAACATGTGATCTAATCACATATATATAATGTACCTGATACTTTGGATCAGACCAGTGTTTAACGAGGCCTCTCCAGTCTTCTTCTGATATATTTTCCACTAGAGATGTTTGGGCAAGTTCACTGTTAGCCTTGCCTTCAAAGTGAGTTTTCCTCAAGTTATACCGATACTGTCACAGAGGAGACTTGAAAACATGGGTGCAAGCTTGTCTGGTTGCATCATCTTGGCTATCCAACGCGAACCTCATCTGTTGAAAATTATGGGAGTCTCATTATCAGCAACCTAGAAAGTATGGGACAGAGCAAGACAATATTACTAGTTTCCATACATAACCATACTTACAGATAAATGGTCGAGTAAGGTGTTGAATTGGGTTTCGTCTTTGTCATTCCTGTACTGAATCCATGTTGGGAGGATACGTACATGACACCTAACAGGCACCGCTGCCTCTGATACTAACTTGGCTGACTTTGTAGCATCACGTGGCCTTTTAAAACCTGCCTCATAAACGGATCTCCATTCTTCCTCCTCTAGATTTAGTTAACCTATCGAGCATTATCCCTGATGTTTGTTTCCTCTTGCGCCTAGGTACTAGTCCAACAACGAACATAGCAAGTGTTAGTGTACATCAAACTGTGAGACTACATATAAAGAAGCATGCAACTGTAACTTGACTCCAACAACTACCTTCTTGCTGTTGAAGCTCACAAAGTTCATTTGATCTTTCCAACTCGTCTTGTGTAAAGAGTGCTTCGGAAGTAGTGTCAGGTGGCAAGGGAGCTTGGGAACGTGCTGCTAGCTGAGTTGTCGAATGAGTAACTCATGCAGCTGGTGGTACTGTGGAAGGTGTCGCAATAACTAGGGTTGTCTCTGCTTGTTTGGTGGTAGCTATTGGTTTCTGTTTGGCTTGTTCTGCAGCTCGTGTAGCACGGGATACCCCGTTTGTACAATTTTCTGCTGGACTTTGACCTTCTATTGCATCATCAGTACTAGCAGAATCTGCAGGATTATTCTGCTTCCGTTTCCGTTTGTCCTTAGTACTAACACCATCCCCTATTATTTTGTGTTCCTTCCTCTTTCTCTATGTCATGTTAAGTCAAGCCGACAAGAAAAAGGAATAAGAATTTAGTTCAACAAATTGATGTGTGATACAGACAAACTAAACTTTGATGTTAGACAACCACATGATAGGAGGATGTAATATGTACAAAAAAACAGGACGGTGTGAGATAATGAAAACTATGATGTGTAAACTAAGCAGAAGACATTTCACTAAATTAGAAGCAATGCAATGGAAGGTAGACACCATATGAAAGATGCTAAAATATCGCTCTGCCAAGTTAACAGTGTCTCGTCATAACTTGTGTTTAAACAAATGTGAAGCAGTACAAGAAATAAATCATATGCAAGATGCAAACAACATCACACTACCAAGTTAAAGGCCTCTTGTCATTAGTTCCATTGCATATTCATAGCATTGCATATTCACAGCTTATGATGTGTAAACTAAGTAGAAGGCATTTCAACAAATTAGTGTTGGGGAACGTAGTAATTTCAAAAAAAATCCTACGCACATGCAAGATCATGGTGATGTGTAGCAACGAGAGGGGAGAGTGTTGTCCACGTACCCTCGTAGACCGAAAGCGGAAGCGTTAGCACAACGCGGTTGATGTAGTCGTACGTCTTCACCATCCGACCGATCAAGTACCGAACGCACGGCAATTCCGAGTTCTGCACACGTTCAACTCGATGATGTCCCTCGAACTCCGATCCAGCCAAGTGTTGAGGGAGAGTTTCGTCAGCACGATGGCGTGGTGACGATGATGATGTTCTACCGACGCAGGGCTTCTCCTAAGTACCGCTACGATATGATCGAGGTGGATTATGGTGGAGGGTGGCACCGCACACGGCTAAGAGATCAAGAGATCAATTGTTGTGTCTTTGGGGTGCCCCCTGCCCCAGTATATAAAGGAGTGGAGGAGGGGGAGGGTCAGCCCTCTCTATGGCGCGCCCTAGGGGAGTCCTACTCCCACCGGGAGTAGGATTCCCCTTTTCCTAGTAGAAATAGGAGCCCTTCCATGTAGTAGGAGTAGGAGGGAAGGGAAGGGAAAAGGAGAAGTAAGGAAGGGGGCGCCCCCCCTCCCTAGTCTGATTCGGACCAGCCCATGGGGAGGGGTGCGGCCACCTTTTGAGGCCTTTCTCTCCTTTCCCGTATGGCCCATTAAAGCCCAATACGAATTCCCGTAACTCCCCGGTACTCCCGAAAATACCCGAATCACTCGGAACCTTTCCGATGTCCGAATATAGTCGTCCAATATATCGATCTTTACGTCTCGACCATTTCGAGACTCCTCCTCATGTCCCCGATCTCATCCGGGACTCTAAACTCCTTCGGTACATCAAAACACATAAACTCATAATATAACCGTCATCGGCCTTTAAGCATGCGGACCCTACGGGTTCGAGAACTACGTAGACATGACCGAGACATGTCTCCTGTCAATAACCAATAGCGGAACCTGGATGCTCACATTGGCTCCTACATATTCTACGAAGATCTTTATCGGTCAAACCGCATAACAACATACGTTGTTCCCTTTGTCATTGGTATGTTACTTGCCCGAGATTCGATCGTCGGTATCTCAATACCTAGTTCAATCTCGTTACTGGCAAGTCTCTTTACTCGTTCCGTAACACATCATCCCGCAACTAATTCATTAGTTGCAATGCTTGCAAGGCTTATAGTGATGTGCATTACCTAGTGGGCCCAGAGATACCTCTCCGACAATCGGAGTGACAAATCCTAATCTCAAAATACGCCAACCCAACAAGTACCTTCGGAGACACCTGTAGAGCACCTTTATAATCATCCAGTTACGTTGTGACATTTGGTAGCACACAAAGTGTTCCTCCAGTAAACGGGAGTTGCATAATCTCATAGTCATAGGAACATGTGTAAGTCATGAAGAAAGCAATAGCAACAAACTAAACGATCAAGTGCTATGCTAACAGAATGGGTCAAGTCAATCACATCATTCTCTAATGATGTGACCCCATTAATCAAACGACAACTCATGTCTATGGCTAGGAAACTTAACCATTTTTGATTCAACGAGCTAGCAAGTAGAGGCATACTAGTGACATACTGTTTGTCTATGTATTCACACATGTATTACGTTTCCGGTTAATACAATTCTAGCATGAATAATAAACATTTGTCATGATATAAGGAAATAAATAATAACTTTATTATTGCCTCTAGGGCGTATTTCCTTCAGTCTCCCACTTGCACTAGAGTCAATAATCTAGTTCACATGGCCATGTGATTTAACATCAATAGTTCACATTACCATGTGATTAACACCCATAGTTCACATTGTCATGTGACCAACACCCAAAGGGTTTACTAGAGTCAATAATCTAGTTCACATCGCTATGTGATTAATACCCAAAGAGTACTAAGGTGTGATCATGTTTTGCTTGTGAGGGAAGTTTAGTCAACGGGTCTGCCACATTCAGATCCGTATGTATTTTGCAAATTTCTATGTCAACAATGCTCTGCACGGAGCTACTCTAGCTAATTGCTCCCACTTTCAATATGTATCGAGATTGAGACTTTGAGTTATCTGGATCAGTGTCAAAACTTGCATCGACGTAACCCTTTACGACGAACCTTTTGTCACCTCCATAATCGAGAAACATATCCTTATTCCACTAAGGATAATTTTGACCAATGTCCAGTGATCTACTCCTAAATCACTATTGTACTCCCTTGCCAAACACAGGGTAGGGTATACAATAGGTCTGGTACACAGCATGGCATACTTTGTAGAACCTATGGCTGAGGCATAGGGAATGACTTTCATTCTCTCTCTATCTTCTGCCGTGGTCGGGTTTTGAGTCTTAGCCAACTTCACACCTTGTAACAAAGGCAAGAACTCCTTCTTTGACTATTCCATTTTGAACTACTTCAAAATCTTGTCAAGTTATGTACTCATTGAAAAACTTATCAAGCGTCTTGATCTATCTCTATAGATCTTGATGCTCAATATGTAAGCAGCTTCACCGAGGTCTTTCTTTGAAAAACTCCTTTAAAACATTCCTTTATGCTTTGCAGAATAATTCTACATTATCTCTGATCAACAATATGTCATTCGCATATATTTATCAGAAATGTTGTAGTTCTCCCACTCACTTTCTTGTAAATACAGGCTTCACCGCAAGTCTGTATAAAACTATATGCTTTGATCAACTTAAAAGCGTATATTCCAACTCCGAGATGCTTGCACGAGTCCATAGATGGATCGCTGGAGCTTGCATATTTTTTTAGTACCTTTAGGATTTACAAAACCTTCTGGTTGCATCATATACAACTCTTCTTTAATAAATCCATTAAGGAATGCAGTTTTGGTTATCCATTTGCCAGATTTCATAAAATGCAGCAATTGCTAACATGATTTAGACAGACTTAAGCATAGATACGAGTGAGAACCTCTCATCGTAGTCAACACCTTGAACTTGTCGAAAACCTTTTTGCGACAATTCTAGCTTTGTAGATAGTAACACTACTATCAGCGTCTGTCTTCCTCTTGAAGATCCATTTAATCTCAATGGCTCGCTGATCAATGGGCAAGTCAATCAAAGTCCATACTTTGTTCTCATACATGGATCTCATCTCAGATTTCATGCCCTCAAGCCATTTTGCGGAATCTGGGCTCATCATCGCTTCCTCATAGTTCGTAGGCTCATCATGGTCAAGTAACTTGACCTCCAGAACAGGATTACCGTACCACTCTAGTGCGGATCTTACTCTGGTTTACCTACGAGGTTCGGTAGTAACTTGATCCGAAGTTACATGATCATCATCATTAGCTTCTTCACTAATTGGTGTAGTAGTCACAGGTACAGATTTCTGTGATGAACTACTTTCCAATAAAGGAGAAGGTACAGTTACCTCATCATGTTCTACTTTCCTCCCACTCACTTCTTTCGAGAGGAACTCCTTCTCTAGAAAGGATCCATTCTCAGCAATGAATATCTTGCCTTCGGATCTATGATAGAAGGTGTACCCAACATTTTCTTTTTGGGTATCCTATGAAGATGCATTTCTCCGATTTGGGTTTGAGCTTATCAGGTTGAAACTTTTTCACATAAGCATTGCAACCTCAAACTTTAAAAAAAACGATAGCTTAGGTTTCTTGCCAAACCATAGTTCATACGGTGTCGTCTCAACAGATTTAGATGGTGCCCTATTTAATGTGAATGTAGTTGTCTTTAATGCATAACCCCAAAACGATAGTGGTAAATCGGTAAGAGACATCATAGATCGCACCATATCTAATAAAGTACGGTTACGATGTTCGGACACACCATTACACTGTGGTATTCTAGGTGGCGTGAGTAGTGAAACTATTTCACATTGTTTTAACTAAAGGCCAAACTTGTAACTCATATATTTTACTTTTGTGATCATATCATAGAAACTTTTATTTTTGTTACGATGATTCTCCACTTCACTCTGAAATTCTTTAAACTTTTCAAATGTTTCAGACTTGTGTTTCATCAAGTAGATATACTCATATCTGCTCAGATCATCTGTGAAGATCAGAAAATAATGATACCTGCCGCGAGCCTCAATATTCATCGGACCACACACATCAGTATGTATGATTTCCAACAAATCCGTTGCTCGCTCCATTGTTCCGGAGAATGGAGTCTTAGTCATCTTGCCCATGAGGCATGGTTCGCAAGCATCAACTGATTCATAATCAAGTGATTCCAAAAGCCCATCAGCATGGATTTTCTTCATGTGCTTTACACCAATATGACCTAACCGGTAGTGCCACAAATAAGTTGCACTATCATTATTAACTTTGCATTTTTCGGCTTCAATATTATAAAAATGTGTATCACCATGTTCGAGATCCAACAAACCATTTTCATTGGGTGTATGACCATAGAAGGTTTTATTCATGTAAACAGAACAACAATTATTCTCTAACTTACATGAATAACCGTATTGCAATAAACATGATCCAATCATATACATGCTCAACACAAACACTAAATAACATTTATTTTAGGTTTAGCACTAATCCCGAAAGTATAGGGAGTGTGCGATGATGATCATATCAATCTTGGAACCATTTCCAATACACATCGTCACTTCACCCTTAACTAGTCTCCGTTCATTCTGCAACTCCCGTTTCGAGTTACTATTCTTAGCAACTGAACTAGTATCAAATACTAAGGGGTTGCTATAAACATTAGTAAAGTACACATCAATAACATGTATATCAAATATACCTATGTTCACTTTGCCATTCTTCTTACCGCCAATTACTTGGGGTAGTTCCGCTTCCAATGACTAGTCCCTTTGAATTAGAAGCACTCAGTTTCAGGCTTAGGTCCAGACTTGGGTTTTTTCACTTGAGCAGCAACATGTTTGACGTTCTTCTTGAAGTTCCCCTTTCTTCCCTTTGTCCCTTTACTTGAAACTAGTGGTTTTACCATCAACACTTGATGCTTTTCTTGATTTCTACCTTCATCGATTTCATCATCATGAAAAGCTCGGGAATGTTTACGTCATCCCTTGCATACTATAGTTCATCTAGAAGTTCTACTAAGTTGGTGATGGTGACTAGAGAATTCTGTCAATCACTATTTTATCTGGAAGATTAACTCCCACTTGATTCAAGCGATTGTAGTACCCAGACAATTTGAGCACATGCTCACTGCTTGAGCTATTCTCCTCCATCTTTTAGCTATAGAACTTGTTGGAGACTTCATATCTCTCAACTCGGGTATTTACTTGAAATATTAACTTCAACTCCTGAAACATCTCATATGGTCCATGACGTTCAAAACGTCTTTGAAGTCCCGATTCTAAGCCATTTAAGCATGGTGTATTAAACTGTCAAGTAGTCATCATATTAAACTAGCCAAACGTTCATAACATCTGCATCTGCTCCTGCAATAGGTTTGTCACCTAGCGGTGCATCAAGGACATAATTCTTCTGTGCAGCAATGAGGATAAACCTCAGATCACGGATCCAATCCGCATCATTGCTACTAACATCTTTCAACTTAGTTTTCTCTAGGAACATAACAAAAATAAAACAGGGGAGCTAAACGCGAGCTATTGATCTACAACATAGATATGCTAATACTACCAGGACTAAGTTCATGATAAATTTAAGTTCAATTAATCATATTACTTAAGAACTCCCACTTACAAAGCCATCCCTCTAATCTTCTAAGTGATCACGTCATCCAAATCAACTAAACCATAACCGATCATCACGTGAAATGGAGTAGTTTTCAATGGTGAACATAACTATGTTGATCATATCTACTATATGATTCACGCTCGACCTTTCGGTCTTAGTGTTTCGAGGCCATATCTGCATATGCTAGGCTCGTCAAGTTTAACCTGAGTATTCTGCGTGTGCAAAACTGGCTTGCACCCGTTGTAGATGGACGTAGAGCTTATCACACCCGATCATCACGTCGTGTCTGGGCATGACAAACTTTGGCAATGGTGCATACTCAGGGAGAACACTTTTTATCTTGAAATTTAATGAGAGATCATCTTATAATGCTATCGTCAATCAAAGCAAGATAAGATGCATAAAAGATAAACATCACATGCAATCAAAATATGTGACATGATATGGCCATCATCATCTTGTGCCTTTGATCTCCATCTCCAAAGCATCATCATGATTTCCATCATCACCGGCATGACACCATGATCTCCAACATCTTGATCTATATCAATGTGTCGTCACATGGTCGTCTCGCCAACTATTGCTCTTGCAACTATTGCTATCGCATAGCGATAAAGTAAAGCAATTATTTGGCGCTTGCATCTTATGTAATAAAGAGACAACCATAATGCTTCTGCCAGTTGCTGATAACTTCAACAAAACATGATCATCTTATACAACAACTTATATCTCATCATGTATTGACCATATCACATCACAACATGCCCTGCAAAAACAAGTTAGACGTCCTCTGCTTTGTTGTTGCAAGTTTTACGTGGCTGCTACGGGCTTAGCAAGAACCGTTCTTACATACGCATCAAAACCACAATGATAGTTTGTCAAGTTGGTGTTGTTTTAAACTTCGCAAGGACCGGGCGTAGGCACACGCGGTTCAACTAAAGTTGGAGAAACTGGCACCCGCTAGTCACCTGTGTGCATAGCACGGCGGTAAAACTAGTCTTGCATAAGCGTACGCGTAATGTCGGCCCGAGCCGCTTCATCCAACAATACCGCCAAACCAAAGTGTGACATGCTGGTAAGCAGTATGACTTATATCGCCCACAACTCACTTGTGTTCTACTCGTGCATATTACATCAACACATAAAACCTGGCTCGAATGCCACTGTTGGGGAACGTATTAATTTCAAAAAAATTCCTACGCACATGCAAGATCATGGTGATGCATAGGAACGAGAGGGGAGAATGTTGTCCACGTACCCTCCTAGACCGAAAGCAGAAGCGTTAGCACAACGCGGTTGATGTAGTCGTACGTCTTCACGATCCGACCAAGCAAGTACCGAACGCACGTCACCTTTGAGTTCTGCACACATTCAACTCGATGACGTCCCTCGAACTCCGATCCAGCCAAGTGTTAAGGGAGAGTTTCGTCAGCACAACGGCGTGGTGACGATGATGATGTTCTACCGACACAGGGCTTCGCCTAAGCACCGCTACGATATGATCGAGGTGGATTATGGTGGAGGGGGGCACCGCACACGGCTAAGAGATCAAGAGATCAATTGTTGTGTCATTGGGGTGCCCCTGCCCCCGTATATAAAGGAGTGGAGGAGGGGGAGGGCCGGCCCTCTCTATGGAGCGCCCTAGGGGAGTCCTACTCCCACCGGGAGTAGGATTCCCCGTTTCCCAGTAGAACTAGGAGCCCTTCCATGTAGTAGGAGTAGAAGGGAAGGAAAGGGAAGGGAAAAGGAGAAGGAAGGAAGGGGGCACCCCCTCCCTAGTCTAATTCGGACCAGCCCATGGGGAGGGGTGCGGCCACCCTTTGAGGCCTTTCTCTCCTTTCCCATATGGCCCATTAAGGCCCAATACGAATTCCAGTAACTCCCAGGTACTCCCGAAAATACCCGAATCACCCGGAACCTTTCCAATGTCCGAATATAGTCGTCCAATATATCGATCTTTATGTCTCGACCATTTTGAGACTCCTCGTCATGTCCCCGATCTCATCCGGGACTCCGAGCTCCGTCGGTACATCAAAACACATAAACTCATAATATAACCGTCATCGAACCTTAAGCGTGCGGACCCTACGGGTTCGAGAACTATGTAGACATGACCGAGACACGTCTCCTGTCAATAACCAATAGCGGAACCTGGATGCTCATATTGGCTCCTACATATTCTACGAAGATCTTTATCGGTCAAACCGCATAACAACATACGTTGTTCCCTTTGTCATCGGTATGTTACTTGCCCAAGATTCGATCGTCGGTATCTCAATACCTAGTTCAATCTTGTTACTGGCAAGACTCTTTACTCGTTCCGTAACACATCATCCTGCAACTAACTCATTAGTTGCAATGCTTGCAAGGCTTATAGTGATGTGCATTACCGAGTGGGCCCAGAGATACCTCTCCGACAATCAGAGTGACAAATCCTAATCTCGAAATACGCCAACCCAACAAGTACCTTCAGAGATACCTGTAGAGCACCTTTATAATCACCCAGTTACATTGTGACGTTTGGTAGCACACAAAGTGTTCCTCCGGTAAACGGGAGTTGCATAATCTCATAGTCATAGGAACATGTATAAGTCATGAAGAAAGCAACAACAACAAACTAAATGATCAAGTGCTATGATAATGGAATGGGACAAGTCAATCACATCATTCTCCTAATGATGTGACCCCGTTAATCAAATGAAATCTCATGTCTATGGCTAGGAAACTTAACCATCTTTGATTCAACGAGCTAGTCAAGTAGAGGCATACTAGTGACATACTGTTTGTCTATGTATTCACACATGTATTATGTTTCTGGTTAATACAATTCTAGCATGAATAATAAACATTTATCATGATATAAGGAAATAAATAATAACTTTATTATTGCCTCTAGGGCATATTTCCTTCAGTCTCCCACTTGCACTAGAGTCAATAATCTAGTTCACATCGCCATGTGATTTAACATCAATAGTTCACATTACCATGTGTTTAATACCCATAGTTCACATCGTCATGTGACCAAAACCCAAAGGGTTTACTAGAGTCAATAATCTAGTTCACATCGCTATGTGATTAATACCCAAAGAGTACTAAGGTGTGATCATGTTTTGCTTGTGAGGGAAGTTTAGTCAACGAGTCTGCCACATTCAGATCCGTATGTATTTTGCAAATTTCTATGTCAACAATGCTCTGCACTGAGCTACTCTAGCTAATCGCTCCCACCTTCAATATGTATCCAGATTGAGACTTTGAGTCATTTGGATCAGTGTCAAAACTTGCATCGACGTAACCCTTTACGACAAACCTTTTGTCACCTCCATAATCAAGAAACATATCCTTATTCCACTAAGGATAATTTTGACCAATGTCTAGTGATCTACTCCTAGATCACTATTGTACTCCCTTGCCAAACACAGGGCAGGGTATACAATAGGTCTGGTACACAACATGGCATACTTTATAGAACCTATGGCTGAGGCATAGGGAATGACTTTTATTCTCTCTCTATCTTCTGTCGCGGTCGGGTTTTGAGTCTTACTCAACTTCACACCTTGTAACAAAGGCAAGAACTCCTTCTTTGACTGTTCCATTTTGAACTACTTCAAAATCTTGTCAAGTTATGTACTCATTGAAAAACTTATAAAGCGTCTTGATCTATCTCTATAGATCTTGATGCTCAATATGTAAGCAGCTTCACCGAGGTCTTTCTTTAAAAAACTCCTTTCAAACATTCGTTTATGCTTTGCAGAATAATTCTACATTATGTCCGATCAACAATATGTCATTCACATATATTTATCAGAAATGTTGTAGTGCTCCCACTCACTTTCTTGTAAATACAGGCTTCACCGCAAGTCTGT
This sequence comes from Triticum urartu, assembly GCF_056163025.1. Lineage (NCBI taxonomy): Eukaryota > Viridiplantae > Streptophyta > Magnoliopsida > Poales > Poaceae > Triticum > Triticum urartu. The sequence goes on along the minus strand of NC_141874.1, from coordinate 499,193,271 downwards.
ATAAAACTATATGCTTTGATAACCTTATCAAAGTGTATATTCCAACTCCGAGATGCTTGCACCAGTCCATAGATGGATCGCTGGAGCTTGCATATTTTGTTAGTACCTTTAGGATTGACAAAACCTTCTGGTTGCATCATATACAACTCTTCTTTAATAAATCCATTAAGGAATGTCGTTTTGTTTATCCATTTGCCAGATTTCATAAAATGAGGCAATTGCTAACATGATTCGGACAGACTTAAGCATAGATACGAGTGAGAACCTCTCATCGTAGTCAACACCTTGAACTTGTCATAAACCTTTTTGCGACAATTCTAACTTTGTAGATAGTAACACTACTATCAGTGTCCGTCTTCCTCTTGAAGATCCATTTAATCTCAATGGCTCGCTGATTAATGGGCAAGTCAATCAAAGTCCATACTTTGTTCTCATACATGGATCTCATCTCAGATTTCATGGCCTTAAGCCATTTTGCAGAATTCGGGCTCATCATCGCTTCCTCATAGTTCATAGGCTCGTCATGGTCAAGTAACATGACCTCCAGAACAGGATTACCGTACCACTCTGGTGCGGATCTTACTCTGGTTTACCTATGAGGTTTGGTAGTAACTTGATCTGAAGTTACATGATCATCATCATTAGCTTCCTCACTAATTGGTGTAGTAGTCACATGAACAGATTTCTGTGATGAACTACTTTCCAATAAGGGAGCAGGTATAGTTACCTCATCATGTTCTACTTTCCTCCCACTCACTTCTTTCGAGAGAAACTCCTTCTCTAGAAAGTATCCATTCTCAGCAATGAATATCTTTCCTTCGGATGTGTGATAGAAGGTGTACCCAACATTTTCATTTTGGGTATCCTATGAAGATGCATTTCTCCGATTTGGGTTTGAGCTTATCAGGTTGAAAATTTTTCACATAAGCATTGCAACCTCAAACTTAAAAAAAAACGACAGCTTAGGTTTCTTGCCAAACCATAGTTCATACGGTGTCGTCTCAACGGATTTAGATGGTGCCCTATTTAATGTGAATGTAGCTGTCTCTAATGCATAACCCCAAAATGATAGTGGTAAATCGGTAAGAGACATCATAGATCGCACCATATCTAATAAAGTACGGTTACGATGTTCAGACACACCATTACACTGTGGTGTTCCAGGTGGCGTGAGTAGTGAAACTATTTCACATTGTTTTAACTGAAGGCCAAACTTGTAACTCAAATACTTTACTTTTGTGATCATATCGTAGAAACTTTTATTTTTGTTACGATGATTCTCCACTTCACTCTGAAATTCTTTGAACTTTTCAAATGTTTCAGACTTGTGTTTCATCAAGTAGATATACTCATATCTGCTCAGATCATCTGTGAAGATCAGAAAATAATGATACCTGCCACGAACCTCAATATTCATCGGACCACACACATCAGTATGTATGATTTCCAACAAATCTGTTGCTCGCTCCATTGTTCCGGAGAACGGAGTCTTAGTCATCTTTCCCATGAGGCATGGTTCGCAAGCATCAACTGATTCATAATCAAGTGATTCCAAAAGCCCATCAGCATGGATTTTCTTCATGCGCTTTACACCAATATGAACTAACCGGCAGTGCCACAAATAAGTTGCACTATCATTATTAACTTTGCATCTTTTGGCTTCAATATTATAAAAATGTGTATCACCACGATCGAGATCCAACAAACCATTTTCATTGGGTGTATGACTATAGAAGGTTTTATTCATGTAAACAGAACAACAATTATTCTCTAACTTACATGAATAACCGTATTTCAATAAACATGATCCAATCATATTCATGCTCAACACAAACACTAAATAACATTTATTTTAGGTTTAACACTAAGCCCAAAAGTATAGGGAGTGTGTGATGATGATCATATCAATCTTGGAACCATTTCCAATACACATCGTCACTTCACCCTTAACTAGTCTCTGTTCATTCTGCGAATCCCGTATCGAGTTAGTATTCTTAGCAACTGAACTAGTATCAAATACTAAGGGGTTGCTATAAACATTAGTAAAGTACACATCAATAACATGTATATCAAATATACCTATGTTCACTTTGCCATTCTTCTTATCCGCCAATTACTTGGGGTAGTTCCACTTCCAATGACCAGTCCCTTTGAAGTAGAAGCAGTCAGTTTCAGGCTTAGGTCCAGACTTGGGTTTTTTCACTTGAGCAGCAACTTGTTTGTCGTTCTTCTTGAGGTTCCCCTTCCTTCCTTTTTTCCCTTTACTTGAAACTAGTGGTTTTACCATCAACACTTGATGCTTTTCTTGATTTCTATCTTCGTCGATTTGAGCATCACGAAGAGCTTGGGAATCGTTTCCGTTATCCCTTGCATATTATAGTTCATCATGAAGTTCTACTAACTTGGTGATGGTGACTAGAGAATTCTGTCAATCACTATTTTATCTGGAAGATTAACTCCCACTTGATTCAAGCAATTGTAGTACCCAGAAAATCTGAGCACATGCTCACTGCTTGAGCTATTCTCCTCCATCTTTGAGCTATAGAACTTGTTGGAGACTTCATATCTCTCAACTCGGGTATTTACTTGAAATATTAACTTCAACTCCTGGAACATCTCATATGGTCCATGACGTTCAAAAAGTCTTTGAAGTCCCGATTCTAAGCCGTTTAAGCATGGTGCACTAAACTATCAAGTAGTCATCATATTGAGCTAGCCAAACGTTCATAACATCTGCATCTACTCCTGCAATAGGTTTGTCATCTAACGGTGCATCAAGGACATAATTCTTCTGTGCAACAATGAGGATAAACCTCAGATCACGGATCCAATCCGCATCATTGCTACTAACATCTTTGAACTTAGTTTTCTCTAGGAACATATCAAAAATAAAACAGGGGAGCTAAATGCGAGCTATTGATCTACAACATAGATATGCTAATACTGCCAGGACTAAGTTCATGATAAATTTAAGTTCAATTAATCATATTACTTAAGAACTCCCACTTACAAAGACATCCCTCTAATATTCTAAGTGATCACGTGATCCAAATCAACTAAACGATAACCGATCATCACGTGAAATGGAGTAGTTTTCAATGGTGAACATCACTATGTTGATCATGTCTACTATATGATTCACGCTCGACCTTTCGGTCTCAGTGTTCCAAGGCCATATCTGCATATGCTAGGCTCATCAAGTTTAACCTGAGTATTCTGCGTGTGCAAAACTGGCTTGCACCCGTTGTAGATGGACGTAGAGCTTATCACACCCGATCATTACATGGTGTCTGGGCACGACGAACTTTGGCAACGGTGCATACTCAGGGAGAACACTTTTTATCTTGAAATTTAGTGAGAGATCATATTATAATGCTACCATCAATCAAAGCAAGATAAGGTGCATAAAAGATAAACATCAGATGCAATCAAAATATGTGACATGATATGGCCATCATCATCTTGTGCCTTTGATCTCCATCTCCAAAGCATCGTCATGATTTCCATCGTCACCGCCATGACACCATGATCTCCATCATCTTGATCTATATCAATGTGTAGTCACATGGTCGTCTCACCAACTATTGCTCTTGCAACTATTGCTATCGCATAGCGATAAAGTAAAGCAATTATTTGGCGCTTGCATCTTATGCAACAAAGAGACAACCACAATACTTCTGCCAGTTGCCGATAACTTCAACAAAACATGATCATCTTATACAACAACTTATATCTCATCACGTATTGACCATATCACATCACAACATGCCCTGCAAAAACAAGTTAGACGTCCTCTACTTTGTTGTTGCAAGTTTTACGTGGCTACTACAGGCTTAGCAAGAACCGTTCTTACCTACGCATCAAAACCACAATGATAGTTTGTCAAGTTGGTGCTGTTTTAACCTTCGCAAGGACCGGGCGTAGCCACACTCGGTTCAATAAAGGTTGGAGAAACTAACACCCGCTAGTCACGTGTGTGCATAGCACGGCGGTAAAACCAGTCTCGCATAAGCGTACGCGTAATGTCGGTCCGGGCCGCTTCATCTAACAATACCGCCGAACCAAAGTGTGACATGCTGGTAAGCAGTATGACTTATATCACCCACAACTCACTTGTGTTCTACTCGTGCATATTACATCAACGCATAAAACCTGGCTCGGATGCCACTGTTGGGAAACGTAGTAATTTCAAAAAAATTCCTACGCACATGCAAGATCGTGGTGATGCATAGCAACAAGAGGGGAGAGTGTTGTCCACGTACCCTCGTAGACCGAAAGCGGAAGCGTTAGCACAACGCGGTTGATGTTGTCGTACGTCTTCACGATCCGACCGATCAAGTACCGAATGCACGGCACCTCTGAGTTCTGCACACGTTCAACTCGATGACGTCCCTCGAACTCTGATCCAGCCGAGTGTTGAGGGAGAGTTTCGTCAGCACGACAGCGTGGTGACGATGATGATGTTCTACCGACGCAGGGCTTCGCCAAAGCACCGCTACGATATGATCGAGGTGGATTATGGTGGAGGGGGCACCGCACACGGCTAAGAGATCAATTGTTGTGTCTTTGGGGTGCCCCCTGCCCCCGTATATAAAGGAGTGGAGGAGGGGGAGGGCCGGCCCTCTCTATGGCGCGCCCTAGGGAGTCCTACTCCCACCGGGAGTAGGATTCCCCTTTTCCTAGTAGAACTAGGAGCCCTTCCATGTAGTAGGAGTAGAAGGGAAGGAAAGGGAAGGGAAAAGGAGAAGGAAGGAAGGGGGCACCCCCTCCCTTGTCTAATTCGGACCAGCCCATGGGGAGGGGTGCGGCCACCCTTTGACGCCTTTCTCTCCTTTCCCGTATGGCCCATTAAGGCCCAATACGAATTCCAGTAACTCCCCGGTACTCCCGAAATACCCAAATCACTCGGAACCTTTCCGATGTCCGAATATAGTCGTCCAATATATTGATCTTTACGTCTCGACCATTTCAAGACTCCTCGTCATGTCCCCAATCTCATCCGGGACTCTGAACTCCTTCGGTACATCAAAACACATAAACTCATAATATAACCGTCATCGAACTTTAAGAGTGCGGACCCTACGGGTTCGAGAACTATGTAGACATGACCGAGACACGTCTCCTGTCAATAACCAATAGCGGAACCTGGATGCTCATATTGGCTGCTACATATTCTACAAAGATCTTTATCGGTCAAACCGCATAACAACATACGTTGTTCCCTTTGTCCTCGGTATGTTACTTTGCCTGAGATTCGATCGTCGGTATCTCAATAACTAGCTCAATCTCGTTACTGGCAAGTCTCTTTACTCGTTCCGTAACACATCATCCTGCAACTAACTCATTAGTTGCAATGCTTGCAAGGCTTATAGTGATGTGCATTATCGAGTGGGCCCAGAGATACCTCTCCGACAATTAGAGTGACAAATCCTAATCTCGAAATACGCCAACCCAACAAGTACCTTCGGAGACACCTGTAGAGCACCTTTATAATCACCCAGTTACGTTGTGATGTTTGGTAGCACACAAAGTGTTCCTCCGGTAAATGGGAGTTGCATAATCTCATAGTCATAGGAACATGTATAACTCATGAAGAAAGCAATAGCAACAAACTAAACGATCAAGTGCTATGCTAACGGAATGGGTCAAGTCAATCACATCATTCTCTAATGATGTGACCCCATTAATCAAATGACAACTCATGTCTATGGCTAGGAAACTTAACCATCTTTCATTCAACGAGCTAGTCAAGTAGAGGCATACTAGTGACATAATGTTTGTCTATGTATTCACACATGTATTATGTTTCTGGTTAATACAATTCTAGCATGAATAATAAACATTTATCATGATATAAGGAAATAAATAATAACTTTATTATTGCCTGTTGGGCATATTTCCTTCAATTAGAAGCAATGAAAGCTAGACAACATATGAAAGATGCAAGGAATATCACACTACGAAGTTAAAATTGTCCCGTCATAAGTGACATTTCAACAAATTAGAAGTAGTACAAGCTAGAAAAGAATGCAAGATGTAAGGAGAACACATGATACCAGGATGGAATATGTACGAAAAACAAGACAGCTTGGCATATTCATAACTATTTGTGTAAACTAAGCAGAAATCATTTCAACAAATAAGAAGCAATGCAAGCTAGACACCGTATGGAACATGCAAGACAAATATCACACTGCCAAGCTAGAGAAAGCACTTGGGATGCCGGTTTCACCGGAAGACTGCCATCAGTCCCTGTCTTATTTTTTTCCTTCCTACTTCTTAGTTTTATTGCCTTGTCAATTCAAACGCACAAGAAAAATGAATAAAAATTCGCTTTTCAGAACTCATTGATGCAGGATGCTGACAAGCACTACTTTAATGTAAGGTGACCGCATGATAGGACGATTGAATGTGTAACAGAAAAGGACAACATTGCATATTCACAGCTATGGTGTGTAAACTAAGGTGAAGGCATTTCAACAAATTAGAAGCAATGAAAGTTAGACACCATATGAAAGATGAACGAATATCACTCTACCAAGTTAAAACTTCTCGTCATAAGTGCCATTTCAACAAATTAGAAGTAGTACAAGCTAGGAAAGAATGCGAGATGTAACCTATATCACACTCCCAAGTCAAATGTGTCTTATAATAAGTGATTGTTGCAGGTTACACAACAGTAGTACTTTATGTAAGAACATGCTATGATATACAAATATTGTATGTTCTAGAAATAGGAATACATGTATTATTCACAAGTATAATGTGTAAAGTAAGCAGATGGAATTCAACAAAATTAGAAGCAATACAAGCTAGACATCATACATAACATGCAACCACATATAACAGTGCCAAGTTAGAGGGAGCACCTATGATGGTGCACTAGGGGAGACGTGCTCACCATCAATACAGCTATGTTGAGTGTCTATGCATGTGTTGTCTTGCAAATCATCTTGGGGGGTTGGAGGAGTAGAATCTGTAGAGGCCCTCCGTTTGGAAGGAGCACCTTTATCCGCAGCCTTGCTAACTTACTTCCGCTTTATCGATTTTGAATTGTCAAGTAAAACCGACAAGAAAAAGCAATAAAATTCACTCTTCAGAACTCATTCGTGCATGATACCGACAATCACTACTTTGATGTAAGGCAAACACATGATACCAGGATGGAATATGTATGAAAAACAGGACGGCATGACATATTCACAACTGTTTGTGTAAACTAAGAAGAAGCCATTTCAAGAAATAAGAAGCAATGCAAGCTACACACCACATGAAAGATGCAACCAATATGACTTTACCAAGTTAAAAGCGTCCCATCATAAATGGCATTTCAGCAAATTAGAAGCAGCACATGCTATAAATCATACGAAAGATGCAACTAATATCGCACTGCATATACTAAAGGTGTCTCTTCATATTGATTGATGCGGGATACAAAAAAACAATAGTTTTACGTAAGGACATGCTTAATAGACAGATGTACTATGTACTAAAAACAGGAAGGCATGTCACATTAACAGGTATAATGTATAAACTAAGCAGAATAGCACATGCAGTTTAACCAGATTGGAAGAATTACAATCTAGACACCATATGCAACATGCAACCACATATCATGCTGCCAAGTTAGAGCAAGCACCTATGATACTCATGTAGGGAAAATGCGGTAATCAACTATAGAGCTACGTTCACTATCTTCATGTAGCCTTGTTGTTTCTTGAGAATCATGTGGGAAGGCTGACGCTCCATTCTTTAATGAGGATCTTTACTCACAGTAGTCCACTGGCCTGACTGCCTCATCATAAGTGATTGATGAGGGATACACAAGAACATTAGTTTGATGTAAGAACATGGTTAATAGATAGATGTACTAGTATGTACAAAAAACAGGAAGGCGTGTCATATTCAAAGGTATGATGTGTAAGCTAAGCAGATGCAATTTAACCAAATTGGAAGCAATACAAGCTAGACACCCAGCTGGAGTGGTGAGCATGATCATCTAGGACCTGAGAGCCTGGTAGGAGGCGGGCTACTTCACCACCATCATGGCTTTTTATTTGGCTTCCAGGTGATGCCTGTCTATGCTGGGCTTGTCACTGGCTCGGCCAATGCCCTGACTAGCTATTGTCTTCTAGTGCTCTCGGGATGGTGGTTCATGTAAAAAATATTGTTCCTTATCTTAACAAAGACCGACTTTGGCCTTTCGAATACAAGGTAGACACCATATGCAACATGCAACCACATATGACACCGTGAAGTTAAAGGAAGCACCTGGGATGGTGGTTCAAGACGAGCGAGATCATCAACAACAGAGCTACGTTTACCGTCTCCATCTGCTGACACTACACCCTTTAAAGTGCTGAAACGTGTATGGCCTACCCGCGTACAAAGCTGGAGCAACTTCTGTCTTCCCTTTTCTGCTTCTGTCAAGGCAGAGTCTGAAATACCCTTGCATAAAAACACAATAGTGAGAGTATGGGTGAAGTGTGTGCAGAACTAGTGCACTGTAAAAGTAGCAGATAGTAGGTGGCTAAAAATAAATGACAGGACACATATGATATCTCTACAACATTACATGGCAAACAAAATTAGATTCTACTCCATATGATTTTGTAATATATGAGCACGGGAATCGCTGGGAAATGCAGGTACTCCTCCAGCACACCACCACATGTGGTCCTATCAAAATAACAGTTTACTGAAAATAAATAGGCCAGTCAATTTTTTTATGAACCGTCCGATCTATAAGGAACGGGCAGATGGCCTTCGTCTACCTCCCACCAGTCACTGTTGACGATCTTTCTTCAACCGCCAGCGACCACCGGTCCAGACCCCTGCCTCCATCGCCCCGCCCTCCCCTCGACCTCACACCACCGCCGTGCTTGGCAGCGCCCCCTCGGCCATCCCTTTAATCCCGGCCAACCTCCAGATCAGGCGCCAGCAGCTCTAGGCCCCACACACCCCTAAGATAAACACCGAGGCGCTGCTTCCCTGGCGTAATAGGTGGACTAGCGCCTATTACGCTGGGGAATGCTTCCTTTAATTGAGAATCAACTGACCAGGAAATGAAATCCAAGGGGCGACGGACCTCTAGCTAAGGTGAAATAGTATATGAGGAGAAACCTTGTGCATCGCGTATTACTAGGAACATCTAGTATCAAGAAGAAGCGGTCAACTAGTGTCTTCTGTGGGATGAATACCATGCAAGCAGACGCGTAAGATTTGCACGAATAAGGGAAGAGGAGTACCATTTCTGGTTGCCAGTGTTGTGTCCTCCAGATGTCGCGGTAATTTTCTTCTTTTTATCAGGGGAACCAATGTTTTGGAGGAGGGTGCAGCCTTGGAAGAACCTATGGCCAAATTTTTGCATGTGTTTCCATGGCCGTATGCTGGCAGAGGGGAAGCGGATCTGAGGCGGCAAAGGACGGTGTAGCAGGAACAACTCCGGTGTGGTGGACGGTGGCAAAGTTGGAGCTGCAGGGGTGAGGCGCAGGACGGCGTGGTTGAACTGGCCCGGGTATGAACAGCTCGGCCTCGGCTTCAACTACCAGCCGTGGAGGGCGTTGCGGTTGAGGTTGTGGTGGATGACGATGTCGGGGTATCGGCTCCGGTGTGATGGAGGGGGCCGGCGGTTGACGGGTGGGATGGGGTGGCGGACGGAGGACACCGGGGTTTCACGGCTGGTGGAGAGGTAGTTTTGGCACCCACTAAGTACGAATGGGGAATCGGACGGGGTGGGGGTGGGGGAGCTAAGGGAGAACCATGTTTCGGTCTGGGACGCGCTTGTTTTAATTTTTTTGAACAGATGGGACGCGCTTGTTTGAAATTTGGGGAAAGTACAAACTTTGCCCCATCTTAAATTTCGGACCTATTGCGGGTCGGGGGTAGGATGGTAATCCCAGGTGTCCCAAATAGTGGGCGGGAGCGATTTCAGCCACACGCATGTGTGCTTAGGCGGCCATTGTGTATGAATGTTTTCCGGAGGCGGTTGTGTGGCGTCTAGATGAAGCTACAAACCTACCCCGGTTTAGACCTTTGGACGTCGGGCCGGTAGGTTTCATGGGTTGGAGTTAGAGAAGTAATTTCATTCTACCAAATATTGAAACAGAAGCATTCACATTTAGAGTACTCTTGAACTTTGAGGATTGACCTAAATAGACAACGTTAAATTTGACCTTGTATGTTTGAAAACCTCATTAAATTATGCGCTTCTTTTTGAATTTTTGACACTTGAAAATCCTATAACTACGATTATTTTGGAATGGAGGAGGTAGATTTGAATCTATTGTGTACATGACTATATATGCTATTATGTACAAAAGCAGAGCAAAGATTTGTGCCCCCATAATTTATGTATGATTTACAAATCCATGATATCGAATTAAAATAATTGAAGGGGCTTCATGTTGAATTCGAATTTTTTAAGCCACCTTAAGTTGAATTCAAATGTATGCTAGTTCATAGCTAGCTATTTATAATGTTCATTGTGTAACTTTCGTATATATAATGTGCTTTACACACACAACATGAACTATACTCACATTTATATTCGATTGCTAAAGCGATGCATTCTATGGAGTTCAAAATACTAACTATGTGGATCAATTATGTCGAATAATAACATAGACATGCTCAAATTCGATAGAATCTAGATGTCTGATGGATCAATGACCATTCCTTATGCGAATTGCAAATATCATGATCCCATCCTAATATTTGGATACAATTTATATTTTTAATCAATGTGTACATCAGTTTTTTACATGTAGTTTCACTCTCCATCAGCGATCTCTCGCACATGCTCACACTCTCTCTCCCGAGGTGTCTTTCTCGTAGACATGCTCTCGGTATAACCCTCCCTTCCTCTCATAACCATTGACGACTGTTTTCACTCACAAGCACTCTTCCTCTCACAAGCATACACACGCACAATCCCCATCGACCCTTTCTATATACATAGACCTGCCTACGTGTCTCCCGTACGCATATTATCTTTAGGCCTGTTTCTTACGCATTGTCTCACACCTCTCTTCCTAATCGACGAGTATGATTCTAGTAGAGCATTCTGTAGGATGCCCCTTAAAGTTAGGTTGGATGAATAGTAATATCAGAGATAAGGGGTTACCTTAGTTCGAGGACCTAGGGTTAAAAATCCTAGCCAGCTTTGTTAGTGGACACAGAGTCCTTCACGATTCTGCTATCTTTGTCTTGTAAGACTAGTCATCTATGGGTTTCCCTAAATGCGTCATGGGCCGACCAATGTGGCGCAGGACGGAGCCGAACCAAGGGCCTCACTGTCGTGGGAACGATTCTGACAATAATAAGGTATAGGGTAACGGAGCATGATCTATCGAGATGCATATGGGTGACACAGTGGTTTTAGCGAGTTCGGGCCTCTCACGGTGGAGATAACAGCCCTATGTCTCATGCTCTGGAGAGGCTTTGTTTTATCTGAGTATGTATCCAGAGATTACAATATGTGTTTGAGAGAGAGCGGGGAGAGCGGGTCTCCATGCCTGAGCTATGTCCTGAGACTAATGGTTAGAAAGAGAGAGAGGTGGAAAAAAAGAGCCCCCTAGTCTAGTGGTGGGGGTGTCTTATATAGAGTACGCCACCCCCTCACCTCCTATGTTACAAAGTGGGGGCGTTAAAGCCATAACTCAGCCTACTACTAAGATGATGCTTCGACTGCCTTGTCGACTGCTGGTCTTCGCATATCCGAGTGAGATCAGGTCCTCCGAGTGGAGTGAGTTGGTCGAGTGGTTGTTGTCGTCCGAGTGACTTGATGGTCATTCGAGTGGATAGTATGTCTGTATGAAATTTATCTGGACCCACATGCTGTGTGGACCCCATGCTTTATGATATTTTGACCCTTCGTGGGCCTACCTGTTATGTGTATCCCCAACATTAGCCCCCGAATCGATTGTGATTTTGCAGAATAAGTTTGTGAAAGACAGAATTTGGCCCGAGTGATTACGTAAATACTTGGTACCCGTCATCGTGCTTTCAGACAAACCAAGGTTTGAACAAAATCTCAATGGATTCTGGTACTGTGCTTCTGACTGATCTGGGGTAAGTGCCTGCAAGGAGCAACTTGGCGATATTCGATCATCTCTCGGAAGAGGTTAACTTATGATTAGAGTATGGATGTGTCATTAAATCCAGGCAACAAGATTGACGCATGGACTGTTCTCTCGGAGAGATGCCATTGTTATCTCGGAAGAACGTCAATACGAGTCAGTTCTAGATCCAAACTTATGAGTTTCATGCTTTGAGTCCTAGAAGAAGGCTCAAAACAGGTCCACATAGGAGCGTTAAATTCACCTTATAGCAATTTTTTGTAGCCGACGGGCGCCTTAGAACTTGTTTGTTCGTTGTTCGCCACTCGGATCGGCCAGGCCGTACCAAGTGGAGATTACTCCAGTGGGGACACGCTGAGTGCACCCACTGGGTGTAGTCCCCGAGACCGCCGTCGACTACGGGCAGTCGGCGGGGGTCTGAGAGAACTAAAAGTCTTCTTAGCTGGTACTGATAGAACTTTTTCCTCTCCGACTCGGAGGACGAGTAGTACTTGAGGATCTGGAGTTGTTCTTGCATCGAGCAAAATGTTTCTTTCTGAGTTTTCTTACAGTGGGGGCACGCTGAGTACACCCACTGGGTGTAGTCCCCGAGCCTCTGTCAGACAAGATGTGTCGGACAGAGGATTTAAGTCTCCTGGTAAACTTCCACGCAGTCGACACGGTAAATATCTTTTAGTCTGAAATTGAGTCAATCGGATGCATCTTCAGGCGCTTGACATGGTAAGTAAGCTCAGCCTGGAGCTGAGTCAGTCAGACTGATCTTCGTGCACTCGGCATGGAATAAATTCAGCCTGGAACTTGGTCAGGCAGTTGAATCTTCGTGCTCTCGGCACGGTGAATGAATTCGTCTTTGAAACTGCCGACTGTAGAAAAAAGCTGGACACTCCAGGGAGTAATCGTTCGAGTAGTACTTCTTATATTGACCGTTATATTTTCCTGAAAGGGGTATTTGTAAGAGCAGATTGTGTCCGTAGAGGAGCTTCCTTTTTACCCTTTTGCATGAAAGGGGTATTTGTCCGAGGGGACGTGCTTCCCGACTGGTCGGGGTATGTTGACTGCGAGCAAAAACTTGGTGGCACTCATATGTCTCCCAGAGGAGATAGACTAGTGGTCTGACATGGACGTGCCATGAAACCCGAGTGGCGAGGCTAGTGTGTGGGCTGACTCTCCGGAGAGATGCCACTCGTTATCCCAGGGGAAGACCAACACATGCCATCTCTGAGTCCAAGTTTGTGAAACTGGCGCCTTGGAGCCTAGGATAAGGGCCAAGTGTATCCATAGAGGAGTGTCATTTTCACCCTTTTGCAGTCCTGAAGATGACTTCAAGAAATGATTTGGGAGATCGTCCGAGTGGACAGTACTACCCTTATAGATTTTCAACGGAACGAGCATATATGGTCAGAAAGATATTCCTGATGTGATCAATGGGTTGATTGAATGGGCGTAACCCCTGAGGGCGGCATGGCCAACGGCTGTGCGTAGCCCCCGAGTGATGCTCGAAAGAGGTAAGCTTGCTACAGAGTGTGATATGAGGTTTGATCATATGAGTAACTTAGTCGTTTCCGTGCTGGGGGTGTAGAGGTAAAGACATGTCCAACTAATGGTGACGCGCGAGGCGGCCGAAGGGCAATGATGTGTACAACCGAGTGGCGACGCGTGGGGCGTCCGAGTGGTGAAGAAGTGCACAACCGAGTGGCGATGCGCAGAGCGGCCGAGTGGTGAAGGCATGCACAACCGAGAGGCAACGCGCGGAGCAGCCGAGTGGTGAAGACGTGCACAACCGAGTGGTGACGCACGGGGCGGCCGTGTGGTGAAGGCATGCACAACCGAGAGGCGACGCGTGGAGCGGCCGAGTGGTGAAGACGTGCACAACCGAGTGGTGACGTGCGGGATGACCGAGTGATGACGCGCGGCGTGGCCAAGTGACGATGCGCGGGGCAGCCGAGTGAAAGATTGGGTGTCCAGCCAAGTGGCTGAAATGGTCTTCGAAGGAGTTAGCCAGATGCTTTCGTAGCTAATGTAGCGACGAGGTCGGTGTAATGTGGTTGCGACGCAACAAGACCGGCGTGACAACCGAGTCTGAGTAGGAATGAAGGTGGCGTGCAGAGCGTCTGGGTGATTATAAAACTTGTCAAAGTGGCGGATCGAATGCACTTGTTGAAGTGAAGGATCTGACTGGTGATGAAGTACTCGACTACTCAGGAGAGTGTCATTCCAAATGAGATGCAGCCCCCGAGTGCGGCGTAGCCCCCGAGCGTACTACGGGCTTCGACAACAGACATGTCGGAATACGAGAAATATAGTTTTAAATGGATGATTTGCAATTCATCGAGTCGGACTCGGGTAAAGATGAGGAGAAGCTTCCGAGTGATGCTCGAAAGAGGCAAACTCGCAAAGTAGTGAAGTGTGAAGTTTAATTATAAAAGGGACTTATCTGTCTCATGCCTGACGAGGTCTATATCATTGATACGATGAAGAGGATTCCACAGAGGGGTTGGTCGGATGTGTTTGAAGTCAATATAGCGACAATGTCAGTGTTGTGGTGTGCTAGAATCGGTACGGTGATCGAGTCCGGGCAGCGACGAAGTTGGCGCATAGGGCCATTGAATGATCGCGTAAGTTGTAAAAAAATGGCACAAGCCAACGAAATAATTTCTCGAGGAAATTTGATGTGTGTTGAAATGGTATGTGTGAATAACACCCATAGACACCCGCTGGGAGTGCAAGGAGCTTGCTGGTTAACCAGCAAGAGTCTGAAAGAGCGAAGGATCCGTTCAAACTTGTCAAAGTGCTGGCTCAAATAAAATGGAAGTGTAGTGTTTCGACTGAGTTGCGGCCCCGGAGGACCGATGCAAACTCCAAATGAAGAACGCATGGTGTTTGTGAATGATGTATGCGAAAGAATGGAAGTTGGACACGGGTGAAAATAAGCAGCCGAGCGTAGAGGTACAGTTGGTGGCGTGGCCTCCGAGTGAATGTGATGTGTGAATAACAGGATACTTGGGATGCGGAAATAATAGAATGTAGTGCATGTAGAATGACTTAGCTGTCTAAAGGCGCGCGAGTGGCCGAGTGGTGAAGATGTGTTCAACCGATGGCGATGCGAGGGGCGACCGATTGATGTAGATGTGTCCAACCGAGTGCCGACGCACGGGGCGGCCAAGTGGTGATGAGGTGACCAACCGAGTGGCGACGTGCGGATCAGCCGAGCGGTGATGAGGTGACCAACCGAGTGGCGACGCGCGGGGTAACCGAGTGGTGATAAGGTGACCAACCGATGGCGACGCGCGGGGCGGCCGAGTGGTGATGAGGTGACCAACCGATGGTGACCCGCGGGGCGGCAGAGTGCTGATGAGGTGACCAACCGATAGCGACGCGCGGGGCGGCCGAGTGGTGATGAGGTGACCAACCGATGGCGACGCACGGAGCGGCCGAATGGTTATGAGGTGACCAAACGAGTGGCGACGCGCGGGGCGACCGAGTGGTGATGAGGTGACCAACCGATGGCGGCGCGCAGGGCGGCCGAGTGGTGATGAGGTGACCAACCGATGGCGACGCGCGGGGCGGCCGAATGGTGATGAGGTGACCAACCGATGGCGACGCGCGGGGTGGCCGAGTGGTGATGAGGTGACCAACCGATGGCGACGCGCGGAGCGGCCGAGTGGTGATGAGATGACCAACCGAGTGGCGACGCGCGGGGTGGCCGAGTGAAGTAGACGTGTCCCGCAGAGTGACGATGTGCGGGGCGTCCGAGTCTGGCAAGTTGATGAAGATGTACCCAACGGAGCGGGGACGCACATGGCGGCCGTGCGGGCAAGCCGATGAATATGTGCCCAACTGAGCGGCGATGCACGAGGCGGAGTGACGATGCGTGGGGCGTCTGAGTGATGTTGACGCGTCCAGCGGCGTGGCGACGCACGGGGCGACAGAATGAAGTAAACGTGTCCCGCGGAGTGACAATGTGCGGGGCGTCCGAGTCTGGCTAGTTGATGAAGATGTACCCAACGGAGCGGTGACGCGCATGGCGGCCGAGCGGGCAAGCCGATGAAGATGTGCCCAACTGAGCGGCGATGCACGGGGCGGAGTGATGATGCGCGGGGCATCTGAGTGATGTTGACATGTCCAATGGCGTGGCGACGCACGGGAAGGCCAAGTGAAGTAGACGCATCTCGTAGAGTGATAACGCGTCTCCCTCTTTGACTTGCGCTTAGATATTGGGCGAGGAATTCGTCCGAGTGAACTCGGGTCCATGGCCGAGTGAACTTGAGTCTGTATCCGAGTGGATTCATCTATGTGAACTCTGAATGAATCTGGTTCACAGCTGTCCAAGTGAAAGATCCATCGGATGACCCTGCGAGTCAGTGTGGGAGTTGTCCTTACGTTCCTTTTTCCGAGTGACGGCATGCGGGACGGTCAAGTGATGGAGACGCACACAACCAAGTGAGAATGTGCGCGCGGGGCCAGTGATGCTGGCATGACCAGCTGAGCAACCGTCTGCATGTCATCGTGTTATTTGCCCGAACAAAACGTCCGTCCAACTGAACTGCTGTCCGCGGACGACGACGGGACAAGTGACTCTGCAAGTTAGTAGCAAGTATAGAAACGAATATATTTTCTTTTTTTGCTGGATCGGCACTTCCCTGCAAGTTAGCAATTATTGCCAGCATGGCCACGGAGTTAACGGCATGCATGCATGCAGTAATTAACTGGCTACAAAGCAATGCACTTATGGCCACAATAATTAGGTAACTGACGTTGTAAATCCTCACCAATTGGCCGCTTAATGAGGCAATTATACCTTGACAAAGAGGAACCGGCAGGGTTGCCTATTGGTGGGACCCGTCCTTCCGTTTCCTTTTCCTGCATGGTGCATGCGGTTAATAATCGAGGAGGAGGCCCCATGAAGTTAATAATCGAGGAGAGAGAAGGAGCTGCCCGATTGATTTCGCCGGAGAAAGATACTGCCCGAGCGGAGGTGGGTGCGGTGAAGTAACCTTGCCGTCGTGGAGGCGGCTGCGAGTCCAGGCTCAGTGGTCCGAGTTCTCGACCCTATTGCCGAGGCAGCGACCTTGGGCATGGACCCCACAACGGCCTCGGCACCGACGGCCTCTGCTAATGATGTCGTCGAGCCGCCGGTGTGTTGTGTCAGGCAGTGGGTGGCGGAGGGGTTCGCCACTTCCCGCATTGTGTCGAGCAGTCGACAGGGGAGGTAGCGGCCACCGCGTGTCCGCGCCGGCGTGCCGCGCTGAGCAGTCGACTGTGGAGGGAGCTGCCGGAGGGTGGAGTCGTGGTGCGTCCGCGCCGCCGCCGTGCATCTGATGCCTCATCACTTGGGAAGCTGATCCATTTTGGATGATGCTGCTACAGTGGACTACGCTGGGCTGCTGTGGAGTGGTCGTCTTCCATGACACGGAGAGGCCGGCTGAACGCCGTCATTGCTGGTGCTGCCGAGGAGAACCTGTCCGCGTGAGGTGACTACCTGAACTAGCGTCTGTTGCCCTTTTATTCTTGCACGTGCTTGAATCAATCGGCATGAGTGCACGAACGTGTGGACATGCAAAAGAAATAGAAACCAATCAGTTGATCGTTAGATCGTAAGCGGATAGCACTCAAAAGGGAGAAAACTCCTGATCCATCCGTTTAGTGATCCGCCGGGTGAGGATGTATCTTTTCCCTTCATTTTTTGATGCTTAAATTACTCACTGCAGAGACAAACAGTTGGAACTGTAAGAACGGGAAACTGGATGTAGATGAATAAATAAAAACCATCTGCATCACGGCTTGATAGACGCCATGCCCCACGGTGGGCGCCAAGTCGTGAGAATGATTCTGACAATAATAAGGTATAGGGTAACGAAGCATGATCTATCGAGATGCATATGGGTGACACGGTGGTTTTAGCAAGTTCGGGCCTCTCACGTTGGATATAACAGCCCTACGTCTCATGCTCCGGAGAGGCTATGTTTTATCTGATTATGTATCCAAAGATTACAATATGTGTTTGAGAGAGAGCGGGGAGACAGGGTCTCCATGCTTGGGCTATCTTCTAAGACTAATGGTTAGAAAGAGAGAGAGGTGGAAAAAAAGCCCCCTGGTCTAGTGGTGGGGGTGGCTTATATAGAGTGTGCCACCCCCTCACCTCCTATGTTATAAAGTGGGGGCGTTAAAGCCATAACTCAGCCTACTACTAAGATGATGCTTCGAGTGCCTTGTCGACTGCTGGTCTTTGCATATCCGAGTGAGATCAGGTACTCCCACCACTAGAAAAAGGGTTATAGATGAAATTGACCCTAATGGCGCACCAGACAAGTGGTGCGCCACTACTATATACTAATGGCGCACCATGTGTTGGTGCGCCATTAGTGTCCAAATACTAATGGCGCACCACATCCACAATGCACCACTAGTAAAAAAATATTTTTTATTTTTTTCAAAAATACTAATGGCGCATCAATGGATAGTGCGCCATTACTAGTTTTAACTAGTAATGGCGCACCAGTAAGAGATGCGCCATTGCTATCTATACGTATGGCGCACCCCTACCAGTGCGCCATTGCTATCACCCCTTATCCCCTCCCTCTCGTCATGTTCTCTCCCCTTACCTTCCTCCTGACACACCCACCCACCTCCCTCGACTTCGATTTAGATCGGGAAGCCCCGGCCGCCCGCCTCTTCCTCTCCCTCCTGACCACGGCGAGCCCCCTTCCCCCTCCCTCACACCAGATCCAGGGCATGGAGCTGTGGTGAGCTCCTTCCCCAACCCTCCTCACCAGATCCAGAGGAGAGCTGGTGACCACGTCCTCCGGCGACGGCGTTGCTCCGGGGTGTGGAGGCCGCCGAGCTGCAGGAGGAGGAGCTCCCCGCCACCCCAAGGCCCTAGATCCAGCCGCCACGGCCATAGCCATGGTCGGGCTGCGGCAACCAGTAGAGGAACGCCACCTTCTCCACCACGAAGCATGCCTCCTTCCACCTCTCGCCGCTGCGTCCAACCTAAATCCAGCAGCAGCACGGGATCCCCTCCAAATCTAAGGAGCATCTGACGCACGCGTGAGTGCCTTGTCTTCTTCCTCCTCCTCCGCTGCTGCTTCTTCTTCTTCTTCCCCTGATCTGATGCGTTCGTGCATGCGTGTGGTTGTGTGCAGGCAATGAAGTTGAAGGAAGGGGCGGGCCATGGAGAAGCTGCTCCGACACTGACCATGTAGATTGGTCTCACACGGCCAGGCCCGCTAGAGGAGCCTCTCTAGCGATGGGGATCCGACAAGGAAGGATTCCTTCCGCCTACAACTATACAGCCAGGCCACATGAACTGCAAGTAAAACTGCACGGTCGAACCTAATAATTTGATTAAAACTGCAGCAGCATAAAGCAATCCCTTTTCTATCTTCAGTTTATATTGTATGAGGTGTACTAATGAACAAGTTTTGTTCACCCACTCATTCTTGCTTCAGCTTCACCACTTTTGTTGGTGGTGCATAATCACAACCACCACCAGCAGACACTTGTTGGACCTATCCTCAAACTAGTTCCACAAATATGCCTCACTGTACCAACCTTGTACAGCAGTGCCAAATTGGTTCAGTCATGCCAATTTCAGTATCATACAGAAGATACTGATTTCTATATGATTTAGCCAATCGAAATTCACATTAGATTGTGCCTGTCTCGCTGAAGCTGTCAGTCTGAAAAACAGTTTACTGAAGTGCAGTTGGTCGGCTTCAATTAGGACTTAGGACTTGATAATAACTTCAGCCAATCTGCTTCATCAGTTACGAATGGTTTCATTAGATAATAATGAGTAAGTGAAGAAGTTGAATGGAAATAGTCGATATTTGCATTGTGGCTGTTGGATTAATCAGCCTATGTAGTATGTACAGATGCTTAGAAGGTGATCCGAACTTTAGTTGGTTGTCGAAGAAGAATAAATTCATAAATCAAATGTGCAAAATTAGTCCAGTCATCTTAGTTTCAGGTTCATAGAGAAGATACTAATTTCTATATATGATTTAGCCAATTGAAATTCACACTGCACTGTGCCTGTCTCACTGAAGTTGTTAGTTACTTGGTCTAAAAAACTGTGTACTGAAATTGTTGGTCTGAAAACACTTTACTGAAACTGCAGCGAATCTGCTTCAGTTGGGACTTAGGATTTGACAATAAGTAAGCATGCAAACTGACGACTTTAATTTGATGCTAACGTGCTTTCATTCAGATGATTCGGTTCTTGAGTTTAATATAATATGCCACTAATGGAAAACTTTGGAACTTATAAAAATCTAAATAAATTCAGTCTGCCTCATAGAGAAGATAATTTCTATTGGATTTTTTAGCCTACTTTAATATTGTTTTTTAGTATCTTTTTTCTGCACCTTTTTCTTTCAGTTCTTAGTGCTGCTGCCCCATGAACACATTTTTTTAATTTGACTGTACATTCAAATGAATCCTTTGTTAAGTATACACTCCAAAATTCAGTTAACAGTAGCCTAACTGAATTTTTTGTTTCTGAATTTATAAACTCACTTTATATTCAGTTTATAAATTAGCAGTAGCTTCAAAATTAAGTATCATTCGCATGGATCAACTGTTATTTTATTTTGTGGAGGATAAAGTTCAGATCATGAATAATGGCATTACAAGTGAACTTGGCACAATTACACATGTCCTGAACCTCATAGAATCTGACACTAGCAAGTCTTCATTGGCATGCGAGTACTACTTTTACATTGTCATGACAGGAACAATTAATTTGACATGTATCATCGGTACTGATAAAACATTTCGTTCATGTTTCAACAAATTTGGTGAAGACCACTTCATATGTATTTTGCATATATGAATTATCTCCTGTTGCTTTCTAAGATGTTAGTTCTTTCAGTTCTAGCCCTCCTATCTTTAATTCCTGGCTGCTGGACTACCTGCAGGACAACGAGTTCATCTGCGGCAGCTATCGCTGTGAGAAGTCCGTCCACGACGCGCTCCGCAGCGTCTTCGCCGGGCACAACGAGATCCTCAACGTCTGGAAGTAAGTCACCGGCCATCTGTTTCCTGATGAATTTTCTTTCTAGCTCAATGTGATCGGATCTGACTAGTACATTCAGATTTACTCTTGTTTTCTTTTCAAATAGTACTAGTAGTCTATATTCCAGTTGTGCGACTACGTGTAGCCACTTGAACCGATGAGAATTCTTCAAGCCTACCTATAGCCACTTGAACAAATGTCTATCTCAGATCTGCTCATCTAAAAATCCAAGTGGAGTAGTATACTGGTAGTATAGTATAATAATATTATCTAAAGGTAAATGCCCTAATTATTTAGCTCTGTCAGATAAATACTCGTCGAAAGTGGGCTCCTATCAAAATTCATTTCCATTATAATCTTACTCATACAATATTCACACCATGTAATTCTGGAAATATATGCTCATATCTAGTTCTGCATAAAAAATGACAGTATTGACAGGTTATAAATAGTTTGTTTGTGTTTTTGTTTATTTTGTTACATTTCGCAGGGATAAAGTGGAGAAAAAGAAGAAAAGATTACTAGAAGATTAGTTTTAGGATTTTCTTTTATTTCCTTGCAATTTTCATTTTATTGGAAACTTGTAAAGACATTGTAATATTCTTACTATAATAAAAATTATGATTCTATTTCATTCTTTGTTTTTAAATTATTTTTCCTTATAGGTTGTTTTCTGTAAATTTAGATTTTTTTGTTTTCCAAATACATTACTAGTGGCGCACTTAAGCCCTTATTAGTGGCGCACCTTCCTTGATTACTAGTGGCGCACCTATAAGGTTATTAGTGGCGCACCTGGAGGGAATACCAGTGGAGCACCGAATGGTATACTAATGGTGCACCACATGGTGCGCCATTAGTATATAATACTAGTGGCGTGGTACTAGTGGCGCACCAGTAGTGCGCCATTAGTAGGCAAAACTGGTGCGCCACTAGTAGGCCTTTTCCTAGTAGTGTCCGAGTGGAGTGAGTTGGTCGAGTGGTTGTTGTCGTCCGTGTGACTTGATGGTCATTCGAGTGGATAGTATGTCTGTATGAAATTTATCTGGACCCACATGTTGTGTGGACCCCATGCTTTATGATATTTTGACCCTTCGTGGGCCTACCTGTTATGTGTATCCCCAACACTCACCTCGGCCCACCGGACCTCACGCGGTGACACACCCTCTGCCCCGAGGTCTCGTTATCTTCTCACACCCACACATACCAACACACACAACACACAAAAAATCTCCTCGTGCCTCTAACCCCCTTGCATATACACACTCAAGGGCATCTCTCGCCGTGACATCATATTCGTCTCTCTATCTCTCTAGACCTCTCTCATTTCTCGTGCTATCTCTCCCACATCCCCCCGCAGGCCCCTCTATCCATTCCTCTCTTGAATACGTAATACACACACATACCTCTCTAGACCCTGCCAAATACATCAACTACACATTCACACATGTTACATCACATACCCCATTGATCTAAGAAGCCCTCTCTTCACGTTTATTTCGCATACAACATTCCTTTTGAATAAAGTGTGCCAAAAAATTTATTTTAGAATTTCTACATATATACAACATTACAAAGTTATATGGAGGAGTATGAACATTAATTTGCATTGCATGGTGCCCACAATGATATTTATTCCGCACTGTGAATTTTTATATTTTTATACTATATATAAAGTTAGTCATAATAAATAGAAACAAAGAGCATCTCTCTCCCCATCGCATACACCCCCTCTACGCCCCTTTCACGTACGCACACAGCCTATCTCTAGGTCCTCTAAAAGTACGCCCCCAGCACATTCACGCATGTTTCATCTTTCTCTCGCGATATATACAGTGACGATCATTGTATTTGAAGTGAAAGCACGATACGTACATTGGACTTCAGAATCCACTCATTACGGTCACCATTTATGTTTTGTGGTTATTATACAGTCACGGGCTCACCATACAGCTCTGTATTTGCTCAAGACACGACTAGTTAACCAGTTCCACGCGGCACCTCTAATGTTGCATCACATTATCTCACTACCATTGATCCCACCTGTCGGTGTGTATCTACTCTACACTCTTATAGAAAACAGAGTTGGTGATGATGTTGTGCCTGCCATCCTGCAATATAGGCCGTCCGATTTATATCTGACAGATAGGAAGGAAACTATGGCAATTTTGCAAAAAAGGTACCCACACACCTCTCCATATTTGAAATAAGGCCTTCCCTCATTCATTATTTTCTCTCACAAGATAAACTACTTATACAAATGCATCTTGATGTTACGTGCAACACACGAGCATCTTGCTAGTAAGAATGAAAACAAATGACAAAAAATTTGATGGTGGTTCGAAGTCATGACCGCGGGCACAACGGACAAGGTGGCCTTGTATTGGTATGCTGAGTCGTCCGGTTTGACACACAGGAGCTGGTGTGGTGATTATACACACACGCACGCATGCACACGAACTGCATGCACGCAACACTCACACGAACACATGCAGCCACGCACAGACGCAACACTCACATGTACACACGCAGCGACGCACGCACGCCACACTCACACGCACACACGCACGCATGCATGCACACACCACACGACCAACACACACTCTCACGCTCAAGTGCTCAACCTACACGTGCATGCGCACACATCAAGCCCTGACAGACACATACACCACCAGGTGGTTCCCGCGCACGGGTTGGAGTCTTGTCTCACTGTTTGCCGAAGTAGTTTACAGTCAATATGCTCTGCTTAAGAAGCTTCCTTTCCTTGTTCTGCACTCAATCTTCTTAGCTGAGATGGCATGCCAAGCCTGATTAGTTGCTAAAGTATCCTACCATATATTTATTGTGACATAGATTGCCATGGTCTAGTAGCTAATCTGTTAGGTGAAATAGCTCTACACCATTTTATACTCGATATTTGTTGCTGAGATGGCCTTCGATGGTTCGATGGTTGTGTGCTCGGCCTCATTGACTGCTGAAACAGCCTGCCATAATTTAGCACTCAAATATGTTTGCTGAATTAGATTTACATATATTTCGTTACTTAGATCTGCTTGTCCAAATATCTTGTCATAGCTTTAGACATCGACCTAGGTATTTTTTTTGACTTCATAAAAAAGCATATATTTTTTTCCTGTAATATGTAGAAGAAGAACCAATTTGTATGTCTAATAGATGGACAGGACTTGAATAACTTCCGCTCGAATTCTCCGCTACTTATGTCGAGGGGGTTTAAAACTTCATGAACTTTATCAGAGCTGAGTACGATGGTCCGAAATCAGGTGTGCTCTGCCCATGTAGCAGTTGTATGAATTCATTTACAAGACCCCACTCAACTGTGCAAAATCATCTATACTTGTATGGGATGTCGGTCACATATACTAGGTGGCTTCATCATGGTGAAACTATGAACGTGAATGTTACTGACTATGTGGAAGGAGCAGATCACCATCCTAATCTGCCTGATGCTCAGGTGGAAGAGGAGGAGGTGGTGGTGGTTGTAGAGCCAGTGAGTTTGACCAACATTGAAACAATGCTACGAAATGCTCGCGCATTTCGTGAACTTTCACCTGTAGAAGAAAAATGGTGGCCCGCATGTTGGAACAATGCAACGTGGTTGTCACCCTAGGAAATAAGCTGTCAGTATTCTCAGCTACGGTCACCTTTCTTCAGGTGAAGACATCTGGGCGGATGACCAACAGATCATTCGATGCGATGTTGGCTGCTTTCCGCAAATCTTTCCCAGATGCGTCTGAGCTGCCACAGACCTACAGTAAAATGAAGAATTTCCTTCATGCAGTTGGAATTGCATATGATATGGTCCATGTTTGTAAGAATAATTGTGTTCTGTTCTGGAAGGGTTATGACAACTTAAGTGAATGCTTGAAATGCAAATCATCAAGATGAAAAGATGGCAATGTTGTGAAGAGGATTCCTCATAATGTTCTGAGACATTTTCCAATTATACCAAGATTACGCAGGTTGTTTCATGATGCTGAAACAAGAGAGGATGTATTGTGGCATTCTAGAAACTAGGAGTATAGATGTCAAAATGTAATGAGCCATCCATCTCATGGTAGTGACT
The DNA here is from genome assembly GCF_056163025.1 of Triticum urartu. Lineage (NCBI taxonomy): Eukaryota > Viridiplantae > Streptophyta > Magnoliopsida > Poales > Poaceae > Triticum > Triticum urartu. The sequence continues at coordinate 499,168,094 of NC_141874.1, read as the reverse complement.
AGAAAAGCTTCAATTAGAGACACAAAAAGTTTGCTGCTGACCTGAGAAACATTAGACTTGCCTTAGCTTCATATGGATTTAACCCATTTGGCCACCAGAGCGCTACATATAGCATGTGGCCAGTGCTTGTAATTCCTTACAACATGCCTCCAAATGTCTGCACCAAAGAATCAAACTAGATATGGCCTTGCTCACCCCAGGTACAAAAGTCCTGGAAAGGTTTTTGATTTATTCATGGAGCCTCTTGTGGAGGAACTTCAACAGCTATGGAGGGGTGTTCTCACTCGAGACCTATATAGCAGCCCACCAACTGATTTCTTTCTGCATGTTGTTATAATTTGGTGCATCCATGATTATCCGGCTTTGGGCACTATGTCAGGGCGAATGACACATGGTTACAATGCATGTGTTCGTTGTGACAGGAATCTGCTGTCGTACACAATACTTAGCAAGATCTGTTACATTGGACACTGTCGTTTCCTTGCCAAGGACAAGCTGCGTCCTACACAATACCGAAGACATGTGTTCAATGCAAAGCATGAAAACCGTGATTCGCCAAAGATGCTCACTGCCGATGATTTGCAAGTGGAATTAGAGAAGGTCAGGCATATTACACCAGGAAACCATCCTAGTAATGGTAGAGGGAAAAGGAAGCATGGTAGGGCAGAAGAGAGATTATTGTTTATCTGCAGGTCCACTTTGTGGGACTTGGAGTGTTGGAAAGATTTGGATCTACAGCATAATCTTGATGTGATGCACATCGAGAAAAATATATCAGATAGCATTACCGACACACTTGTTAATATTGAAGGCAAGACGAAAGATACCTTAAAATCTAGGATTGATTTCACACACCTGGGTATCAAAAAGGATTTGTAGGTGGAAGATGAAGGTAAACCACAGGATATGGCACCATCTGTGTACGTCATGGTGATACGTCTCCAAAGTATCTATAATTTTTGATTGTTCCATGCTATTATATTATATATTTTGGATGTTTAATGGGCCTTACTATGCACTTTTATAGTATTTTTGGGACTAACCTATTAACCGATGGCCCAGTGCAAATTGCTGTTATTTTGCCTAGTTCAGTGTTTCGCTGAAAAGGAATATCAAACGGAATCCAAACGGAATGAAACCTTCGTGAGGATCTTTTTTGGAACAAACATGATCCAGGAGACTTGGAGTGGACGTCAAGGAAGCAACGAGACGGCCACGAGGTAGGGCGGCACACCCCCACCCTCGTGGGCCCCTCACAGCTCCACCAACATACTTCTTTCGCCTATATATACTCTTATACCCTGAAACCATCGGGGAGAGCAACGACACACCTTTTCCACCGCCACAACCTTCTGTACCCGTGAGATCCCATCTTGGGGCTTTTTCCGGCGCTCCGCCGAAGGGGGATTCGATCATGGAGGGCTTCTACATCAACACCATAGCCTCTCCGATGATGTGTGAGTAGTTTACCACAGACCTTCGGGTCCATAGTTATTAGCTAGATGGATTCTTCTCTCTCTTTGGATCTCAATACAAAGTTCTCCTTGATCTTCTTGGAGATCTATTCGATGTAACTCTTTTGCGGTGTGTTTGCCGAGATCCGATGAATTGTGGGTTTATGAACTTGATTATCTATGAATATTATTTGATTCATCTCTGAATTCTTATATGCATGATTTGTTATCTTTGCAAGTCTCTTCGAATTTTTGGTTTAGTTTGGCATACTAGATTTATCTTTCTTGCAATGGGAGAAGTGCTTGGCTTTGGGTTCAATCTTGCGGTGTCCTTTCCGAGTGACAGCAGGGGCAGCAAGGCACGTATTGTATTGTTGCCATCGAGGATAAAACGATGGGGTTTATATCATATTGCTTGAGTTTATCCCTATATATCATGTCATCTTGCCTAATGCGTTACTCTCTTCTTATGAACTTAATACTCTAGATGCATGCTGGATAGAGGTCGATGTGTGGAGTAATAGTATTAGATGCAGAATCGTTTTGGTCTACTTGTCATGGACGTGATGCCTATATTCATGATCATTGCCTTAGATATCATCATAACTATGCGCCTTTCTATCAATTGCTCGGCAGTAATTTGTTCACCCATCGTAATACATGCTATCTTGAGAGAAGCCACTAGTGAAACCTATGGCCCCCGGGTCTACTTTACATCATATAAGTTTCCAATCTACAATTCTAGTTTACTATTTATTTTGCAATCTTTGTTTTCCAATCTATACCAAAAAATACCAAAAATATGTATCTTATTATCTTTACCAGATCTCACTTTTGCAAGTGGCCATGAAGGGATTGACAGCCCCTTTATCGCGTTGGTTGCAAGGTTCTTATTTGTTTGTGAAGGTACTAGGCGATTTGTGTGTAGTCTCCTACTGGATTGATACCTTGGTTCTCAAAAACTGAGGGAAATACTTATTCTACTTTGCTGCATCACCCTTTCCTCTTCAAGGGAAAACCAACGCATGCTCAAGAGGTAGCACTTGGACAAGGTAAAAAGAAAAGAATTCTGCGAGGTCCTGTCACATGTGAGATTCCCACATGGATTTGCTTCCAACCCTGAAAGGAGAGTCCGTGCAGATGTAAACAAGCTACTAGGGTTGAAAACTCATGACTGCCATACTTCAAAGGGTTTTACATGTTATCCTTAGAGGATTGGGCCGCCCTGAGTTATACAGAGCTGTTGCAGAGTTGGGACAATTCTTCAGGGAACTCTGCAGTAGAAATATCATGATACATGCTTTGGAGCGTCTTAGAGACAAGATACCAAATATCCTATGCGACCTTGAGAAAATATATCCTCCACCCTTATTTGATGTGATGGTGCATCTGGCTGTTCATCTACCTGATGAGGCACTACTTACAGGTCCAGTACAGTATGGCTGGATGTACCCAATTGAAACACGGCTAGGCACTTTCAAGGGCTATGTTAGGAACAGAGCTAGACCCTAGGGTTCCATTGCAGAGGCCTACATTGCTACAGAAGCATTGACATTCTGCTCAAAATACATTGAAACAGTTGATCAACTTAGCAAAGAGGTGGGTGAAGACAATCCCGGGCGTAATGTTTTCGATTATTCTGTTCGAGTTACAGGGAAGAGTCGACAAGAGGACAAACCAAAAGATTTGGACAAAATGGTTTGGTATGTGTTGAATAACTGTCCTGAGATACTACGTTATATCAAGTAAGTGCTAAGTACTACAGCTTATACATCGTAATCTACTAAATTTGCGACACATTCTTATATATTTAGATGTTTGACACGATCACTATGTTGTGCAGCATCTACAAAAAGGAGTTACTGCCGCAAAATCTAAGAAACATTGACAAACTGGTTATGGCAGGATTTGTGAAATGGTTCAAAAGCCATGTAAGCTTTTGAATTGCACTGTCAATTTTTTTAATATATTGAGTACATAAGATGATCTGTTTGTCTATTTTCTAACCATAGGTTAAGAAGATGCAGAATGATGGGCAGGCAGTTGATGATGCCCTTTACGCTCTAGCAATGGGTCCTGATACTCGGATAAGACATTATGAATCTTGCGTTGTTGGAGATGTGCGCTATAACACCCTTGCACGCGACGAAGGCAGGAAGACACAAAACAGTGCCATCATGAGCACGGATACGTACGACAGAGAGACAACTGAAATGTATGCTAACATAACAAACATTGTTTAGTTGAAGTATATCTCCAGTTTTGATGTTCATCGGTGTGTGGTTCTGTTGTGTTGTCGTTAGTATAACCTTTTTTCCAGGATCAAAAAACCCAAAGCTGATGATTATTTCAACTCCATCAATGTCTAGGCGGCGTACCATACCAACGAGCCTTTTATTTTGGCAAATCAATCAACACATATATTTTTCTTGGAAGACACATTTGCACGTAGCGATGACTGGAGAGTATTGTAAAGGTTTGAGTAGAGAAATTCGTTTAATGAAGTTGCACAACAAGATGATGCTTACACTGCTCCTGATGTACAAGATTCCACATATGTTCCTAATAACTTTGAGAACCATCACGTCAATGACGCTTGTCAGATTTTGGGTTCTGGCAAAACCCTTGAGGTTCGAACACTGGGGTGCACATGAATATCTCTCCCCCCTCTAGCTCGCACACATCATGATCTCACGGCCTACCTCGATGAGCCCAAAGAACAAGAGACACAAGAGTTTATACTGGTTCGGGCCACCGATGTGGTGTAATACCCTACTCCAGTGTGGTGTGGTGGATTGCATCTTGGGCTGAGGATGAACAGTTACAAGGGAAGAACAGCCTCCTGAGGAGAGGTGTTCTTGTGCTTGGCGAACTTGTGTGAGGCTATGGATGGAATGGCTCCGATCCAATCTGTCCTCCTCTTCTATGGTGGCTAGTCCTATTTATAGAGGCCTTGGTCCTCTCCCCAAATATTAAGCGGGAAGGGATCCCACAACGGCCAAATTCGAAGGGAGACAACTAGTACAAGTTATCCTGACAAAAGTAGTCTTTGCCTACCAAAGGCTCTGGTGGCGACGCCGTCTTGGGCTCCACGGTGACCTCCATCCCGCCGTCCTGCTGGTCTTGGTCTCATTGCACCGATATGGAAACCTTTGCCTGATGCCGCGGGACTCCTCGCCTACGCTTGCCCCTTTAGAACCAAAGAGGAAATGAGGACATTGTGCATGCTGGCGCCCGCCTGGCTCAAGTCGTCATGGCTTGCATCATAGAAACCTCGCAAGGTGTCCCTTGCCTTGATCTCTCCGCCCCTCGCGAGCTAGCCTGGTGAGGCCGCCCCTGAGGAGGTCATGCGTCGTCCGCCTCGCGAGGCTTGGCCCCTCGCGAGGGCCTTGAGTGTTTGCTGGTGAAGATGGGTGAGGGAGTCCTGGATTAGGGGGTGTTCGGATAGCCGAACTATACCTTCAGCCGGACTCCTGGACTATGAAGATACAAGATTGAAGACTCCGTCCCGTGTCCGGAAGGGACTTTCCTTGGCGTGGAAGGCAAGCTTGGCGATACAGATGTTCAGATCTCCTACCATTGTAACCGACTCTATGTAACCCTAACCCTCTCCGGTGTCTATATAAACCGGGGGGTTTTAGTCCGTAGGACAACATACACATCAACAATCATACCATAGGCTAGCTTCTAGGGTTTAACCTCTCTGATCTCGTGGTAGATCTACTCTTGTACTACCCATATCATCAATATTAATCAAGCAGGACGTAGGGTTTTACCTCCATCGAGAGGGCCCGAACCTGGGTAAAACTTCGTGTCCCTTGCCTCCTGTTACCATCCGTCCTAGACGCACAGTTCGGGACCCCCTACCCGAGATCCGCCGGTTTTGACACCGACAATGGGCCATACAGGGCCGCTAGTGGAGCCACACCGCGGGCCGCAGGCAGGCAAGTCTGGGGACAAACACCGACAACGCTGGCGAAAAGATTGCCTGTCGTGCTATGGACATACAAGAGTTTCTCAAGAAGAAGCCAACGTTCAAGGACATTGAGGATGAAGAAGAAGATGACACTGCGGGGAATTACGATTTAGACTGATAGACATGGTGAAGATGTTGACGGTGTTGCTGCGGATGATGATTAGATTGCTTTTGTCGTATTTGCCTGTCAGAAGACGTTTTTTTATCTACTATGTGAAATTGTGTTTGCTATGACAAGTGAAACCTGATGAACATGTTGTTTAGTATTTTGCTGTGAGAACATCACTTATTATGTACGTTGAATTGTGTTTGGTGATTGTATGACGACTAAAACATGATGACATTGTTGTTTAGTTGTACTCATATTTGGCTGTGAAACTTGAATTTGATGGCATAGTTTGTTGTTGGATTGCAATTTGCTCGATGTCTTTGAATGGGAACAAAGCTAACCTGACATGGCCTCTGCTAATTTATTTATTCATTAGCAAAAGGGCCTCTGCTATTTATTTATTTATTTATGAGCAAAAGGGGATACCCCGATTTCTGTTAATAGAAATCATTAGATGTTCACAACACTACGCCCAGCCTGCTAAACATGTTTCATTCTTTACTAGTTTCTACAAAGTGCTCATGTCATAGCCACTGAATACATCATGAGACAATCATCCTACAAAGCACATCGATTTTGCCCATTATCTTCACAAAGTAGCGACCCGACCTCAGCCGGTCAAGTCTCTGTGCTTCAGTGTCATCCCTGGATCGGTAATGCTGACACACACAGTACTCGAAGGATTTATAATAGAGTAGCAATCACACACTTATTACATCGAATGTCTCAAAAGAGAACTTATTACAATAAATATGGCTTAAGGCCATCTAATCAAGATAACAACGGAAGGCTTGGAAGATAAAGCGAGTCCATGAACTCCAACGGCATAGCCGAGTGCACGACAAACGACCTAGCGCACCTTACTCTTCATCTGAAAAGTATGCAACATGATATGTTGCAGCCCGAAACGGGTCAGCACATGGAATATGCTAGCAATATAACACAAGAGAGCAATGAACAGATAAACGCTATTACTACATGCATATATGGCTGGTGGAGGCTCTATGGTTATATTGTTTTGCGAAAAGCCAATTTTTTCCTACAACAAAGGAATATAATTTATTTAACTATCATGGTAGTTGAAACATCATTGAGAAGGTTCCTCCAACTCAATCCCAATTAAAGTAGTCATTAACATCCTAACAAATTAATTTAGAGTGATGAGATCAAATCAATAATTCAAGTACCAGATACTCAAGATGTCCATAACCGGGGACATGGCTAACCATGATTAGTTTATACACTCTGTAGAGGTTTGCACACTTTTCCCCACAAGACTCGATCTCCTCCGTTGGATTTCTCACACTACAGGGTGTTTGAGAAACGGATGACCGAGACACAGTCTTTTAGAAGCATTAACTCTTTACTCTGGGTGGACAGTTACCACTACTTTCCCCTACATCTGCTAGCCCACCACTGAAAGAGGTCACACAACATACTCAATTATGCCAGAGCCCATAATGGCTTGTGGCTGCACACGGAAGTTTCTAGCATGAATAATCTTATGATCCCTTTGAGCCTGGGTGGCGGACCGTAGGATGATCACACAGGTACTCCGGGATATCCTTGGACAACACTGGATTCTCCAGGTGCCCACAAGAAATCCACCCAGATGTGTGTTAAAGTTGCCACCTTAAGTTGAACCATTAATTTACAACTCACATCTGTCATGGATACTCTCAAACCCAAACCACGTCTACGAGTATAGCATGGCAATAAGCATAATGCAAAAGTAACTCCCAAGGGTTTGATAATAAAACAGGTAATAGGTTCTACCTCATCATCTACTTCCCAGACCCACATGTTAAGAGATCCTACTCATGCTATGTGTGAGGGTTGAACTAATTCATAAAAACTGGGTAACAAAGGGGTATGATCAAAGTGTTACGAAACAACTCTTCCATCTTGCATAAGTACACTTCCAAGTCCTAAGCGGGAGGCATCGCAATATACTTGGAAATCCTTGCGTATATCTCACAGAATCAGCACTAGGGCCACAGTCAAACGTTTCTTCAACTCCTGGAAACTTGCTTCACATTATTCAATCCAATGGAACTTGGTGTCCTTCTTCAACAACGCCGTCATGGGCTTCACAATCTTAGAAAAATTCTCAATGAATCTCCGGTAATATCCCGCGAGTCCAAGAAAACTGCGGATCTCTCCAACCGAGGTGGGTGCCAACCACTTAGTGACTGACTGAACCTTGGTAGGGTCTACAGCTCTACCCTCTCCTGATATAACATGTCCAAGGAATCCTACTTCCTTCAACCAAAACTCACATTTTCTGAACTTGGCGTATAAATGGTGTTCCCTGAGCTTCTCAAGAACTAAACGCCAATGCTCCTTATGCTCCTCTTCATTCTTCGAGTATACCAAGATATAATCAATGAACACCACAACAAATTTATCCAAGAACTCCATGAATACCTTATTCATCATGCTCATGAAATAAGAAGGGGCATTAGTCAATCCAAATGACATAACCGTGTACTCGTATAGACCATAACTTGTGGTGAAAGCTTTCTTAGGTATATCTTGTTCTTGAATCTTCAGCTAGTGGTATCCTGATCGAAGATCGATCTTGGAAAAGACTTTTGCTCCTTGCAACTGGTCAAACAGATCATCGGCAAGGGGTACTTGTTCTTGATTGTTACTTCATTCAATGCCCGATAATCAACCACCATTCTCAGAGACTTATCCTTCTTCTCAACCAGGAGCACTGGGGCTCCCCATGGTGATGAACTTCGTCTAATGTAACCTTTCTCCAATAACTCCTTGATCTACTTCTTAATCTCCTCTAGATCATTTGCGGGCATCCAGTATGGTCTCTTTGATATTGGTCCGGTGCTTGGCAATAACTCTATCAAAAACTCAAAATCTCGATCCGGGGGCATGCCTAGTAGTTCCTCTGGAAATACATCCAGGTAATCCTTCACTACAGGCACTTCCTCCTGAACAACTCCCAAGAGGGAATTTATGTGAGTACTCTTAGGAGTATACCTGGATACATACTTGATCCTTTTCCCTTCCGGTGTGGTGAGCAGAATTGACTTACTGGCGCAATTGATGTTTCCTCCATACATTGATAGCCAATCCATACCGAGTATCACATCTAGTCCTTGGGATTCCAAAATTATCAAGTCTGAGGGGAAAATATGCCTACCTATGGTCATTGGCATCTGAAAACATCCTTGACATGCCATATACTCCGCTCCTGGTGAGCTTTTACTAACATGGGTGTCCTAAGTACCTTGGTGGGCAACTTATATTTATCCATGAATCCCCTTGAAATGTATGAATGCGATGCACCAGTATCAAAAAGAACTATTGCGGTAAATGACTTAACCAAAAACTTACTGATAACTGCAGCAGGCTGCTCCTCAACCTCCTCCACGTTCACGTGGTTCACTTGTCCCTTGTTGAAAGGGTTGGGCTTCTTCCCAGAGCTTCCATTGCCATTCCCATTCTTTGCTTCACAACACTCGGTGGCGTAGTGTCCAGTCTTCCGACACTTGAAACAAGTAATGTGACTCAGGTCCTTCTTGGCTGGCGTTGCTATGTTTGAGAGGTTCTGATTGCTGCCTGCTCCATTCCCATTTCCATTCCTAGGGTCGTGGTGGTTATGCGAAATTCCTCCATTATGGTAATGGCCTCCATGGTTATGGGTAAATCCTCCCGGGTTCGGGGTGAAACGGGGTTTCTGCTGAGCTCCTGAATTGTACTTACCTTGCCCATACTTCCTCTTCCGGCTCTCAATCTGTTGTTGCTTCCCTTCAATCATAAGAGCCTTGTCTACCAACTCCTGGTAATTGTTGAATGTTGCCACCATCAACTGCATGCTCATCTCATCATTCAGCCCTTCCGTAAACTTCTCCTGCTTCGCGGCATCTGTTGCCACATCATCAGGGGCATAGCGAGATAACTTACTAAACTCCTCCACGTATTGCCCCACAGTACGGTTGCCCTAGCGTAAGTTGCGAAACAAACGCTTCTTCATGCTCATAGCTCAAGTTGAGACATGGGCTGTGCGGAATGCTTGCTGAAATTGCTCCCAAGTAACATTGGCTATGGGGAAAGTGGCTGTGTAATTCTCCCACCATGCGGCTGCGGGTCCATCCAATTGATGTGCGGCAAAACGCACCTTCTCAACATCTGTGCAACCAGCAGTGGTTAACTCCCTTCCAATCCTACGTAGCCAGTCATCCACAACTATGGGCTCGGTGCTACTGGAAAACACCGGTGGTTGTAACCTCAGAAAACGGGCTAAGTTTTCAACTGGAGGTGGTGGCGGTGGGTTGTTGTCATTGTTGTTGTTGTTTTTGTTGCTATTGTTGTTGCCCTGATTCTGAACTAGCAACTACATCCGTGTATTCTGCTGCTGGATCAACTGAGTGAGCTCCAGTGGGAAAGCAAATCCAGGGTCACGTCTCGAAGGCATCTGATGGGTTTAGAGGGGAGAGATTAGAATAGAATGAGGTCTAAGGAGAAAGCACTACCCATATGCACATGAGGCAAACACAGTCATATCATACCACTCAATCAATCAAACAAGGGCATACAATCGATCTAACTATCATTACAGTTCTCGGACTATTTTATATACATGGGGGAACACTACTGGTCATATGGTGGTCTACTAGAAATTTTTATCAGTGGAAGACTCCATGATATCCGCTCCAGCTTCGTCTTCATAGTCATCATCACTACCATCAGGGTCAGAGTCGGTGTCGTCGATGATGATGTAGTCTTCAGAGCGAATCTCCTTAGGTTCGTCTTCTTCTCCTCCTAGCGCGGGGTCTCCCATGAAAACTCCTAGCTTCCATGCCATGTTGTCATTCTTCTCCACAAGTATCGTCATTTCCTCCTCATATCCATTGCATGTAGACTTGAGCTCCTCTTCTAGCTCTGTTATCCTGGTCATCGCCTTCTTCAAATCTATCATGCTTGCACACATCTGATTCTCATGGCGATGTATGTGATGATTTAACTCCTGGATGAATGCTGCAATGGACCTGTCCTCACTAGTGTTGATCATCTCCCACTGCTCATCTCGGCGCCCACATATCTGGTAGATAGTATCCTTAAGCTCCTTGTGGTAAACTTCGCCGATGCGTCCCATAGAAATATGGGCTGACATGCTCTTGCCTAGACTCCAGGTCGGTGCATCAAAAGAAAACTCTATGGGTTCAGTGACTGGCATGAATGTCCTTCCTAGAACTTGAACTTGAATCATCCAACGTTCCTCTTCTGGTAGAGTGGCGGTGTAGGTCCCGGTGAAACTTGATATTCCGATGTTCAGATACCTAGTGACTTCCTTCAAGTGTCGTCCAAAGGGTGTGTCTTCATCCGGTTGTGTAAACTTATTCCTTGAGTCCGCCATCCTAAAGAGTAGAAAATGGAGAGGAGCCATAAATGAGTAGAGAAGAGTGACCTATGACTCATCTTAGTGGTCGTGTCCTACATTCAACGTGTGCTCTGATACCATCTTGTAGCGACCCGACCTCAGACGGTCAAGTCTCTGTGCTTCAGTGTCATCCCTGGATCGGTAATGCTGACACACACAATACTCGAAGGATTTATAACAGAGTAGGAATCACACACTTATTACATTGAATGTCTCAAAAGAGAACTTATTAAAATAAATATGGCTTAAGGCCATCTAATAAAGATAATAGCGGAAGGCTTGGAAGATAAAGCGAGTCCATCTACTCCAACGGCATAGCTGAGTGCACGACAAACAACCTAGGGCACCTTACTCTTTGTCTGAAAAGTATGCAACATGATATGTTGCAGCCCGAAACGGGTCAGCGCATGGAATATGCTAGCAATATAACACAAGATAGCAATGAACAGATAAACGATATTACTACATGCATATATGGTTGGTGGAGGATCTATGGTTATATTGTTTTGCGAAAAGCCAATTTTTTCCTACAACAAAGGAATATAATTTATTTAACTATCATGGTAGTTGAAACATCATTGAGAAGGTTCCTCCAACTCAATCCCAATTAAAGTAGTCATTAACATCCCAACAAATTAATTTAGAGTGATGAGATCAAATCAATAATTCAAGTACCAGATACTCAAGATGTCCATAACCGGGGACACGGCTAACCATGATTAGTTTATACACTCTGTAGAGGTTTGCGCACTTTTCCCCACAAGACTCGATTTCCTCCGTTGGATTTCTCGCACTACAGGGTGTTTGAGAAACGGATGACCGAGACACAGTCTTTCAGAAGCATTAACTCTTTACTTTGGGTGGACAGTTACACCTACTTTTCCCTACATCTGCTAGCCCATCACTGAAAGAGGTCACACAACATACTCACCTATGCCAGAGCCCACAATGGCTTGTGGCTGCACACGGAAGTTTCTATCTTGAATAATCTTATGATCTCTTTGAGCCTGGGTGGCGGACCATAGGATGATCGCACGGGTACTCCGAGATATCCTTGGACAACACTGGATTCTCCAAGTGCCCACAAGCAATCCACCTAGATGTGTAGTAAAGTTGCCACCTTAAGTTGAACCATTAATTTACAACTCACATCTATCATGGATACTCTCAAACCCAAACCACGTCTACGAGCATAGGATGGCAATAAGCATAACGCAGAAGTAACTCCCAAGGGTTTGATAATAAAACAGGTAATAGGTTCTACCTCATCATCTACTTCCCAGACCCACATGTTAAGAGATCCTACTCATGCTATGTGTGAGGGTTGAACTAATGCATAAAAATTGGGTAATAAAGGGGTATGATTAAAGTGTTACTTGCCTTGCTGACGAGATGCAAATCCTAAAGACTCGTAGTAGCACGCTTCGCACTCCGGGTATTCTATCGCAAACAAACAGTAGCATACATAAGAACTCAAGAAAAGATGCATGGGTAAAACTCAAATAAGAAGATCTAACCAGAAAGTTCAACTGAAGAACACCGGTTTGCAAAAAGAATCAAATCAAACGGAGCAACGAAACTCAAACTACAAAAGAAACAGGATCTGATTACTAATCTAGACTAAAGTCAAATTTTACAGTATCAAAATCTAATTCAAGTTGGTTAAACAGAAAGAGGGCTCCGAGACGAAGATCTAGGCGCTTGTTTCACCTGATTTGGATAAACGAGCGAAAAGATATACTAAAACGAAGATTAGGGCAGAAATCGCGATCGAAAATAAGCGTGGAAAAACCCTGGAAAATAAAATGAGACGAATAGGCTAACAAGCGAACGTTCGTTGTCTACGGCAAACTGACGAATAGCGTTCGTTAAAATGAACGTACGGACAAACGCCCGCTATTTAACTATACCAAAGAAAAACCGAACAAAACTGATCTAATAAAAAAAACGATCTAGGGTTTTTTTTGGAAAAAAAGAATACCGGGGTTAACCGAAGAAAACCGACCGGTCAACGGTCAACGGCGGCGGCTCGGCGAGATCCGGCGATGGCGGGCGGCGGCGGGGCGACGCGGGCGGCTAGGGTTTTGGGGGCTCGGGGCTGGCGGCGCGAGCTGGGCCTCGAGGGGTCGTGGGCTGCGGCTTATAAAGCCCCCAGCCGGAGGTCTCCGGCTCGGGCACGTCCCGGTAGGTCGGTGACTTTTTTTAAAATAAATCCAGACATAGAAAAAGAAATAAAAGAAATACTAAACGGAGTCCAAAAATCCTGAAATAAATTTTCGCGGTCCTCTAATAATATTACGGACGAAGTGAACATTTATTTGAGCCTATAATGCAATTTTGAAAAACGCATTTTTTCCTAATTCAAACAAAATAGCAATAAAAATCCAAATAAAATTACTTATTTGATTTTAATATTTTTCCTCTGATATTTCATTTATTTTGGAGAAGTCATATTATCTCCTCTCATATATTTTAATTAGAAATATTTTTGGAGCGGAAAATAATTAAAACCAAAATGATCCTTGTTTTGATATTTGATAAAATTCAAATATGAAAAATGTGAAATCCCCAACTCTCTCCATGGGTCCTTGAGTTGCTTAGAATTTCGAGGATCGCAAAGAAAAAATGTAGTAAAATATGATATGCATGAATGACACAAGCTCTTTCAGCTCCTCATTGCCGTCAAGGCCATTCAGCAGCTGTTGCTTGGCCATGATCATAGGAACTGCATCTTTAACCTTCTGCTCTGCATATTCCTCTTCTGTCGTTCCTTCAGTTACTTATCCAACACCCCCAACTTGCTGGTATTGGGATTCCTCAGCTAACCAAATAATCAGCATAGTTGCATTCCCCCACATCAGCAACTTTCCAGAAATACAAATCGCACGAATCTTCCCTTTTCTGCACGAATCAAATTGGAAGATCATCAACCAAACTATTAAAACAACTAGCAACTGAAAGCGGCAGAACAACACTTACACATATTATTACCCCATGATTCGGGCATTTGTAGAAGACTCGGCCAGGGTTGAGGATTGTGGTTGAGACGCGACGGATGACTCTGCATGATTTGCAGCAGTGGCACCACACCAACGACAGCGGGTTGCGATGAGAAACCGACTGTGGTGCGTGTGCCGGAGAGGGTGTGATGAGACCCACAGGCGATGGTACAGGTGGCGACTTGGCGCATATCTGGTTGTTGCCTGCTGAAAAGCAGGTGGACGAGCAGCCAACGGACATGGTTGCTACGGTAAAAGCTTCTGATGCTAGGCAGAGTATGTAGAGAAGAGGAGAAGCGAACGTTGGATATGTGTCAGTTTCATTACTTGCAGAGTAGCATAGCACCATATATTGTCATAGTCTAGGTTTGGATTCGAACCAGCGACAGGAGCACGTCTCTCTTTTTCTAAAACTCAGCAACGTCTCTTTACTGGTACACTAGCTTGTTCTGTACGCATTCTCAAGTCTTTGATTTTCTTTTTTTTTGCGAGGAAGGAAGGAGGACAAAATTGAGAGTTCCTGGGACTTGAACCCAAGACCTCTCGGTTGAAAACCAAGGGTGCTAGTCACTTATGTGGCGAATGTTCCCTGGGAGGAGGATGTCAGACAAACGCATTTTCCTCGTAGTTTTAGTTGCAACGCAAGATCGAACCGTCGTAGTTTCGGGAATGTTATCAAGCGAACGAGCCCAGTTTTTCTTTTGTTCCTATATATAAAAAGTGTGCTACTTGGTGTCGGCTTAGTCAACAAGAGATTGTGCCAACCTTGACCATTGGACTAACATTCAACGTTTGTCATGTTTCTCCAGTCTCTTCTTCCTCAAGCCGCCAAAGCCAAACCAGCACCGGTGGGACCGCCTGCTCCCACCTCCCACGGTTGGCTGTGCTGCCGCGCATGCATCGTGGCCACATCACACCCTAAAACTCCGCGCATCTTCCCCGGCTCTTGTTCGTTCCCGTCCGAGGCCTCACCATCGTCCTCTACCTTGGTTCGCTCGCCACGGCACCTCCCTCCAGTGTTGTCAACATGGTCAACAACCGAGAGGAATATGGAGATGACTGTACATGGTGAGGATGATAGTAGGGACCCAACAGCGCGCGCGGTAATTTTGTGTTTTTGGGACGAAGAAGGGTATCAACTAGATTGTGCAGGAGCTGTGGCCCGTCCGTCTAGCCCAGGCTTTTATTTCATATGTTTACCACATGACCAGCCCAGTTTTTTTCCTTTCTGAAAATGGCTAGCCCAGCTATTTTTGTTTTTTGCAAAATAACCAACGTAGGCCTACTTGCTTTTCTACACCCTGCTGGGCCTAAAATCTTTCAAGACAAGGAGGGATGCATTAGGGCTTGCCCAGAAAATGGGCTATAAGTAATAATAAATGGGCTATAAGTAATAATAAATGGGCTGTAAAATGAAAAAATACAGCAAACAGGCAATTAGCTCCAAAATACTTTTTTCTTTTGGATTTTGATATTTTAAATTTCATTTTTTTGTGCGGGTAAATTTTCATTGGATTTAAATTAAGGTATGTTTAGTTTTTAAATTAATTTGAATCTGGCTAGAAATTTCGGGTTGTATGCTGTTTGGGACATATTGGGAGGCTGACTTGTGGGTCTACTAGGTTGACGTGTACGAAAGGCTTTGTCAACTTAGTCGACAAACGATTCTAGCAGCAGTGACCATTGGATGCTAATCCAACGGCCGTGCTGCTTCATCAATATCTAATCTTCTTGCTCCAGCCGCCCAATCCAGCGCCAGTGGGACTGCCTGCTCCCGCCTCCCATGGCTGGCTCTGCTGCCGCATAGGCCGCACCGCCCCACCCTACTCCATCGCTGTCCTGGACATTCCTCTACTCACCCACACCTCCTATTATTTTCTGGTGACGGGAGCCAAACCAGTAAACCCTCGTACTCCCCACCGCGTGGGCAACCACTGACAAGTCTTCCCCAGCTCCGTGTTGTTCCCTTCCTAGGCCTCGCCGTTGTCCACCGCCCTGGTGATCTCAGTGCGGCGTGGTCAATGTGGTCAATGAACAACATCCATCGGAAGTGGACTATACGTGGAGAGGCTGTCAGCTGGGTCCATGGCCACACATAAGGAAATGCCTCCTTATTACGTACAAAATAATGATTCCTCCACCTGACAGCTGGGACCCACTGGAAGGGCCTCTGTATTTCGTGAAAGAAATGTTCCCCCCACTGATAGCTCGGACCCGCCAGCTATATCTTCGCATGCAAGGAAGTACCTCCTTATTACGCACAAAAAATTAATACTCCCCCTGCTAGCTGGGACCCACCATAGTGGAAGGTTGACTTGTGGGCCCACTAAGTTGACGGGGACGGAGGGCTTTGTTAACTTAGTCAATATGAAAGATTCTAGCTCCAGTGACCGTATGATGTCCATCCAACGGCCGTAGTGCTTCTTCAACCTCTGGTCTTCTTGCTCCCGCCGTCCAAACTAGCACCGGTCGTGCCACATGCTCCTGCCACCCGTGGCCGGCTGTGCTGCCGTGGAGGCCTCACCGCCTCCTACTACTCCCACCATTGGCCAGGCCATCCCTCTACTCACCCACACCTCCTGTTATTCTGTGGCGACGACAGCCTCACACCGCAGCCGAACCAGTGAACCCTCGTACTCCTTTCCGCATGGGCATCCACTGCCGCGTCTACCCCGGCTTCGCGTCGTCCCCTTCCTAGTCCTTGCTGTCGTCCACCGCCCTGGTGCTCTCAGCGCGACGTGGTCAACATGGTCAAGGAACGACTTCCATCAGAAGAGTACAATATGTGGAGAGGTTGACAACTAGGTCCACGGCCGCAGCAAGGAAGTGCAACCTTATTATGCGCAAAATGATGTTTCCTCCACCTGATAGCAGGGACCCACCGGACGGGCCACCGTATTTCGCAAAAAAACATTCCCCCCTAACTGTTGGGACCCACCAGCTACATCTTCGCACGCAAGGAAGTGCGTCCTTATCCTCCGTGATAGCTGGGACCCACCCGGTCGAAGCGTGCGTAGCGTTGTCTCTGTACATACCGGTCGATCGGTTTGTCTGCGTGCACGTAGCATGTCACACACTCCCGTTAGTATTGTGTACATGTACGTACAGCCAGGGTTCAAGAAAGCAAATATGGCCACGTACGTACATACGGGTGGGGTCTCGAATGCCTACTCGCGCATACGAACGGCCAGGGCTCGTGTACATGGAGAGGCTGCGACAGTGTCATGTTCATCGGCAGTCAACCGGCTGAGTCGGAACGGAGAAACTGCGTCATCATGTTCATCGGGAGCCAACCGGCTTGGATGGAATAGCCGATCGAAACGAGGCCTGGCGTATCGCAGAACGAAGGAAACGACCTTCTATTCGACCGGACACAGTCGAAACGGGATCCTGTTCATCGGGAGGGGTCTGGCGTACTGCAAAATGGAGGAAACAGACTTGTGTTCGAGTGCCTACGGTCGAAATGGGGTCATGTTGATTGGGAGGAGTGTGGCATACTACAAAACGGAGGAAACGGACTTGTGTTGGAGCGCTACAGTCGAAACGGGGGTCCTATTCATCACGAGGGGTGTGGCGCACCGCAAAACGGGACTCCTGAGGGAGTCCTGGATTAGGGGGTCCTCGGACAGCCAGACTATATACTTTGGCCGGACTGTTAGACTATGAAGATACAAGATTGAAGACTTCGTCCCGTGTCCGGGTGGGACTGTCCTTTGCGTGGAAGGCAAGCTTGGCAATTCAGATCTGTAGATCTCCTCCCTTGTAATCGACTGTGTGTAACCCTAGCCCCCTCCGGTGTCTATATAAACTGGAGGGTTTAGTCCGTAGGACGACAACAATCATAACCATAGGCTATCTTCTAGGGTTTAGCCTCTACAATCTCGTGGTAGATCAACTCTTGTAATACTCATATCATCAAGATCAATCAAGCAGGACGTAGGGTATTACCTCCATCGAGAGGGCCCGAACCTGGGTAAACATTGTGTCCCCCGCCTCCTATTACCATCCGCCTTAGACGCATAGTTCGGGACCCCCTACCCGAGATCCGCCGGTTTTGACACCGACATTGGTGCTTTCATTGAGAGTTCCACTGTGTCGTCACCATAAGGTTTGATGGCTCCTTCAGTCATCGGCAATGATGCGGTCCAAGGTGAGGTTTTTCTCCCCAGACAGATCTTCGTATTCAGCGGTTTCATACTACGGGCCAACTCGCTTGGCCATCTGGAGAAGATCGATAGCTACGCCCCTGGCCATCAGGTCAGGTTTGGAAGCTTGAACTATACTACCGACATCCGCGGAGACTTGATCTTCGATGGATTCAAGCCCATGTCAGGTGCGCCGCACAGTCGCGACGAGCATGACTTAGCTCTGCCGCCGGACGGTGTTTGGGAGATCACACCTGTGGCTACTCCGGCCCTTAATCTGGAGCAGATCGTGCCATCCGAGGACAAGTGGATGGACCCCGCCACGAAGGCCGCACACCCAGCGGCGATAGAGCCGAATACTCACTCCACCTCCTATGAGACCTGTGTTGTCGGACCCTTGGATTCGTCCCCGGCCACATGCTCCAAACGCCTACGTCCGTGCCTATTGAATCTAATTGGGCACCGATCATGGAGTTTACCTCCACGGATATCTTTTAGCACTCACCCTTGGGCGACGTGCTAAATTCATTGAGGTCTCTCTCCTTGTCAGGAGACACTTGGCCGAACTATGTCCGGCTTAAGTGGGAAACGGACAAAGAAGAAATTTATTCCCCACCCACCACCCACTTAATAGCCACTGTCGACGACCTAACCGACATGCTTGATTTCGACTCCGAAGACATCGATGGTATGGACGACGATGCAGGAGAGGAACAAGAACCCCACCCACAGGGCGCTGGACAGCCACTTCATCACACGATATATACATGGTGGATACACCCAAAGAAAACAATGACGAGGAACCGAAGGATGCAGCGGAGGATAATTCCCTCGAGAAGCAACCAAAGCGACGACGTAGCCGCCGCTCCAAACCCCGCCTCGGCAAAAATAGCGATAACAGCGCAAGAAAGAATAATACCCCGGTCGACTCCAAAGCAAACGACGACCACATGGACCCAGCGATAGAGCAGGATGAACCAGCAGACAGTGAACATAGCACGGAGTCGCTGTTTGGTCACGGCGACGCCGAGGGTAAAGCTCATCAACCTGTCTCTGGAGAGGAGAACAGTCCGGACGACGATGCACACATCATCCCGGAAAGGAACTTGGAGCAAGAGGACCTCCATAGAAGGCTTATCGCCACCGCGAGGAGTCTGAAGAAGCAGAAGCAAAGGCTTAAGGCCGCGCAAAATACACTCAACAGTAGATGGAACAAAGTACTCGACACTGAAGAAAAGTACGGGGGCAGCCGCCACACAAAGAGCTATCCAGAGCGCACGCTGCTGCCCGAATTCGATGACGAGGCCTTAGAGCCTATAAAGCCGAAAAATAAAATGACCGATCAGACGTATCGACCACCCCGTGGCCGCGATAGGGCGGCTAAAGATGTCGCACATAAGTCGGCACACGATTTACGTGAGGACTTGCACCAAAAAGCCAGTATGACCAGTCCATCTATGGATCTAGGAAGCGCGCTCCGACGCAGAATCAAAACCGAACACTACAACCGTCAGAATGCCATGACACATCCATATACAGAGGTGCCGTGCACCCCCTATGGTCCACCGATGAGGTTCTGGATCACGAATTCCCAGAAGGATTCAAACCCGTGAACATAGAGGCATACGACGGAACGACAGACCTTGGGGTATGGATTGAGGACTTTATCCTTCATATCCACATGGCTCGCGGAGATGATCTCCACGCCATCAAATACTTACCCCTCAAGTTGAAAGGACCAGCTAGGCACTGGCTGAAGAGCCTCCCCGAGAACTCAGTTGGAAGTTGGGAAGAGCTTCAAGATGCTTTTCGGGCTAATTTTCAAGGGACCTATGTCTAACCTCCGGATGCAGACGATTTAAGTCACATAATTCAACAGTCCGGAGAGTCAGCCTGAAAGCTTTGGAACAGATTCCTCAGTAAGAAGAATCAAATTGTCGACTGATCGGACGCCGAAGCCTTAGCGGCTTTCAAACAGTGTCCGGGACGAATGGCTCGCCAGACACCTCGG
This sequence comes from Triticum urartu, assembly GCF_056163025.1. NCBI lineage: Eukaryota > Viridiplantae > Streptophyta > Magnoliopsida > Poales > Poaceae > Triticum > Triticum urartu. The sequence goes on along the minus strand of NC_141874.1, from coordinate 499,147,996 downwards.
CCAGGAAAAACCGAGGGCAATGGCAGCCCTAACAAGCCTTATGACCCGCTTTTGCGTGGGAGAAGATAGTTGGCTGGCCCGTAGCGGCACTAGTGACCCAGGCACGTCCGAAGTCAGGGATGGCAATGTAAAACCATGACGCAATAAAATCAAGCGTCGAAACAAGGAAGACAGCCCAGACAACATGGTGGTAAATGTCGGATTCAGGAGCTCTCGACCCGGTCAACGGAAAAAGCCATTTAAAGGTAGCAAAGATGGATAGTCCAGCCTAAACAAGATTCTAGACAGATAATGTCAGATTCATGGCACCTCCGACAAACCTGCAAATCACACCAACAGAGAATGCTGGGTCTTCAAGCAGGCTGGCAAGCTAAACGCCTACCACAAGGGGAGGGAGACACCAAGAGAAGACAAGGATGAGCCTCGCCAGCCGAACACTGGGGGACAGAAAAAATTCCCACCGAAGGTCAAAACAGTGAACATGATTCACGTAATGAAGAGGAGGAGCAAACGCACACTCAAAGACATACGCGTCGTGGAGCCCTCTACCCCCAAGTTCAACCCTTGGTCAGCCTGACCGATCACTTTTGATCACAGGGATCACCCGACTAATATCCGACATGGAGGATTGGCTGCCTTGGTACTAGACCTAATAATGGACGGATACCATCTCACCCGAGTCCTTATGGACGACGGCAGTAGTCTTAATCTGATATATCAGGACACAGTCCGTAAAATGGGGATAGACCCGATAAGAATCAGCCAAAGCAATACTACCTTTAAAGGAGTAATACCAGGCTTAGAGGCCTGCTGCACGGGCTCTCTAGTACTAGAGGTTGTATTTGGTTCTCCCGACAACTTCCAAAGTGAAAAGTTAACCTTTGACATCGCTCCATTCTGAAGTGGATATCAAGCACTACTCGGAAGAACGGCCTTCGCTCATTTTAATGCAATACCGCATTACGCTTATCTTATGCTTAAGATGCCCGGTCCACGTGGCATTATCATAGTTAGCGAAAACACAGAACGTTCCTTACGTGCGGAAGAATGTGTGGCGGTTTTAGCAGCCGAACACTGAACGCCCTCTCCAACCAGAATAAACGATAGGTCGTCAAGACCACGGACATGGCTAGACGAGTCCGGCGCACAACTAGCTGTAACAGCTCAGATAAACCCAAGACTGGGTCGATGGTTATACCCCCATAGGTGGTGCTAGGGGCTTCCCACATGTAAAAAGGACTACAGTTCGGCTTGATCTTATTTAGATCGAATTTTAAAGGTTTATTAAGAATAACCAATTTTTCGCGCGAAAACTTTCACCTGGGCTTTTCTCTCTTACAGATGATCATCGTGCTACACCCTTCCAGGATACGGCACAACGGAGACATAGGCGAAGACGTGCAATAGGGCCCCGTTCAAAGGTTTCTTTTTAGATTAAGACCCTGTGTAAACCTTTTTTACTGTCTCTTGTTGCTTCCCCCCCTCAGGATACTCAACATAACCAAGAGGGATGCTGGCGTTATTGACATTCCGTCACGTCAGACTAATGCACGTACCTGGAAATTCAGGGCTTACTATCGAGGGCGTTACTCAGCCCGGTATACATTGTAAAGACCGAATACCTTAGGGAGTGTTCGGCGTCGCGAGTTTGGTCTTATATGCATCAGCTCCGAATCATGTCTTTGGTCAATAGTTGGGTTTGCCCGGCTCCCGTGTTTTGCTAACTTACGTTCCACTCTATCGGCTAAGGTGGCACCAGGAGAACTACTGCGATTGTGCCCTGGTTCATCTGGACGAGCACCTCAGTAGAGAAAGCCAGAAACTGACTGTCATGATAAAGCGCGAGACTGGTCAACCACTCGAGGACTCAGCGGAATCTTCGCGTTTCCTCCGCATTAACGAAGGACCGGTTTCCTGGTCATGTATGTACGCGCACCGCATTCGGATAAGTGCGTAAGTACCAGGGGCTATATAGTAGCCACACTGTCAAACTCCTATGGCTAAGTGAAAGTGTTAAAGCAATATAGTCTGATTTCCTTGTTCGCTGCGCTATCACCTCCTTAATGGACCAAGACGTTGGATCAAGTGTGAATATGCCCTTTTCCGAACACCCCTGCATTATATGCATGGGGGCTGAAGCCGACGACTGTAAACTTTCAGGTTATATACATACATAAAACGGCTGCACAGGAGGCATCATAATACTTTCAGGCAAAAGTATAAACATAGCCTTTTATAAGCCAAATAGCATTGTTTTTACAAATTGGGATACATGTCACTCGAACATGATACTCTTAAAGCACTGAGCCTCTATTAGACGAGCGCCTTCTAGGACTTCTTCAAAATAGTGCTCGGACGAGACCTGGCCTACGGTCGGACACCGGGTTGCAGTAGCGGTGGCATCCGTCTCTTCCCAGTATGTCTTAACATGGGCAAGAGCCATCCGCGCACCCTCTATGCACGCTGACCTCTTTATAGCATCGATATGCGGCACAGCACCAAGGATTCTTTGCACTAACCCAAAATAACTATTCGGCCTTGGTCCTTCCGGCCAAAGATGATCCACGACAGACCTCATGGGAAGCCCGGACAACCTATGGAGCTCAGCCCACTCGGCCATTTGCTCATTTAATAGCAGCGGACGCGTTGGAGCACTAAACTGCGACCAGAACAACTTTTCCACTTCGTGATCTTTTTGATCTTTGAGAAACTCAGTCGCATCAGCAGCACTCATTGCCAGGTCCGAATACGCGTCTGCAGCACTCCATAATTGATCCAGAGGGGCATACTTCGGATCTCCGAACTTCGTCCACAAAAAAAGGGCTTCCCAGCCATGATATCTCCGGCTTGACCAAGCTCCTCCTTCACCGCTCTGATTTTAGAGCAGGTCTCCTTGGCTGCTACCATGGTTTTCTCCAGGTCCGCCGCTTTCGCTTGGCTTTCCTTTTCAAGAAGCTCATACCAGTCGGCGGCATCCTTCAGCTCAATAGCCATCTTGGCTATTTTATCTTCGCTCTGGCGACGAGCAACCTGTTCGGCTATTAACTCTTCGGCCACCTTTAGGGCGGCCGAATCACTCCTCCTAGCTTGTTCCTAGGCTTGGGCAAGTTCCACCCGAAGGGTCTCCATGGCGGCAGCTCCATCTGTAGTCACATCATATTATAGATACTAGCATCATGCTCCTCTTAATATTTGTTGACCACCCAAAAATACATACCCTGTGCCTCGTCAAGCCGCTTATTCACAAGCGCGATGTCAGCATCTGCCGCGTCAAGTTGCCAGCTAAGTCCGGCAAATTCAGCAGTCCGGCGAGCCATCGGACCGTCAGCCGCTTGCACATGAAAGTAGCGCAATCATTACCTGGGACTATGATCCTTTGTTTGCCGCCTCCGGACAGCAACCAAAGTCTCAGGGGCTACTATCTGTATAGAACACACCTAGCGTGTGCGGTACCATCAAAAAATCTATATATTACTTTGCGTACCACAAAGCCTCTTAGCAGACTCACAAAAGCTTCATGCAACCCACTTTTGGCGGATGAAATCCTCTCAACCACCGCACCCATTAAAGTACGATGTGCCTCTGAGATAGCCGCTTTCTCCAAAAGACTCATCAGTGCATCCGGTTGCGCATGAGACAGTCCCGAACTCTTTATGTTGCTCTCCGTAGGAGATGAATATTCCGGACTTCGGGTGGCCGAAGGGTTACCTTCTAGTCTTGGCGGGTCAGGAGAAACCCTCAGTGACGACACCTCAGGGTCGTCCGCCCCACGAGGCGGGGAGGCAAGGGGAGGCGTTTCGCTCTCCATCATCTCCGGAAGAAGATCCCCCGAAGACGAACTCTGCTGACAAGGGCTACGAGCCGGACTACAAGATATATGTCTCGGTTATTGTCCTCGGAGATAAAGTAGGATATATTTACCAAAAATACTCCTGATTCACTTATAGCTCGGTGGAGGGCTGGCCCCATTGCGGGCACTGTGTGGTAAGTATGCCCTCCGGGGCAGGCCCCCTGGCGAAGGTTTCTTCCCTCGTTTGGAAACCTTCGTTTCCAGGTCTTCAGGGGCGGTTCTTTTCCTTCCTTGGGGAGATGGGATTCTAGATTCTTCTTCCTGATTATCCTCCTTCATGGAGACACTAATTCCCTCGGTTTGGGTGAGTAATGTGTGAGGCCCGCTTTCGGCTTCTTTATCTCTCCCTTTATCTTCCCCTGATGGCACTTGATAAAGTGCGTGTTCGAGCATCCTGGCTAGCATAGGATCCGGTGAGCCTTCAGGAAGGGGGGCCGAACACCTGATCATCTTCGCCTTTCTTATCCAGTCCTAGCCAAGAGCAATTTTTTCAGAACGATGTTGTGATAAATAAAAAGACAGCATGTTCGGCCGCAGAATTACTTACATGGGTATCTGGACGATTGCAGTTTAGACCCACATCCTCGGTGGTGTCCGGACACTTTATCCATGATCCAAAGAACAATCCATACATCCCTTCGAGCGTCATGCCGAAGAATTGCTGAATAGTTTGTGGTCCTTCCGGGTTGAACTCCCACATACGGAGAGATCGGCTTTGGCATGGCAGGATCCGACGAACTAGCATAACCTGCATTACCTTAACGAGTATGACATCCCTCTTGATGAGATCTCGGATGCGACTTTGCAATGTCGGCACGTCATTAACTGGCCCCCAGTCCAGCCCCTTGTTGACCCATGACGCCCGTTGTGGCGGGGGGCCCGAACGGAAGGTGGCGGCAGCTACCCACTTAGTACTTCGGGGAGCTGTGATGTAAAACCACTCCTGCTGCCATAAGTTGGACACCTCCGGGAAGGAACCCTTTGGCCATGGAGCATCGATGCCTTTGCTTATTATGGCACCTCCGCATTCTGCGTGTCGCCCATCGATCATCTTCGGCTTCAATTGAAGGTCTTGAGCCATAAGACGAAGTGTGGGGTGATGTGGAGGAAGGCCTCACACACGACGATAACTGACGAGATGCGAAGGATGGAATCCGGGGCTAGATCGTGGTAATCGAGCCCGTAATAGAACATAAGCCCTCTGACAAAGGGATCAAGACTAAAGCCTAGCCCTCGGAGGAACTGGGAAAAAATACGATGCTCTCGTTGGGTTCGAGAGTGGGGATGACCTGCCCTTGAGTAGGCAGCCTGCGCGAGATTACGGCAGTCAGATACTTGGCTTCCCTTAGCTTCTTGATGTCCCCCTCTATGACAGAGGAGGCCATCCACTGGCCTTGAAGGTTGGATCCGGACATGGTTGAAGCTCCGAGGCGCTTAGCCTGAACCTTGGGTGTTGGAACTCGGGGTGGGGAGGGGAAGGATTGAGCACGAGAAGAAAAGTACAGACCTTGGCCCCTTTATAAAGAGGATGAATATCAAGCGTCCTCCGCATGGCCGTTCGGAACTTGCCTAATGTCGAGGAGTCATACCAGCAGGCGCGGTTGGGTTACCCACACCTGTATTGATGAGAATCTCGTGATAAGGGGACACGATCTCTGCTTCGACAAGACATGCCAAGAAAACTGCCTCGCAATATGTGCAGTAGCTGGTTGAGAAAAACGGTCGAATAATGACCGGGCCATGGCGTGATGTCACGTTAAGAGAAGTTGTCGGCAGATTAGATTTGTGGAAATATTGTACTCTCTATGGTGGTATGTGGAATTTGTTTTGCAGAGCCGGACACAATCCTTGCGTTCAAAATCTTCTATGGAGTATTCGGAGAAGGAACCCGCCTTGCAATGCCGAAGACAATCTGCATGCCGGACTCATCGTCATTGAAGCCTTGTTCAGGGGCTACTAAGGGAGTCCTGGATTAGGGGGTCCTCGGACAGCCGGACTATATACTTTGGCCGGACTGTTGGACTATGAAGATACAAGATTGAGGACTTCGTCCCGTGTCCGGATGGGACTCTCCTTGCGTGGAAGGCAAGCTTGGCAATTCGGATATGTAGATTTCCTCCCTTCTAACCGACTCTGTGTAACCCTATCCCCCTCCGGTGTCTATATAAACCAGAGGGTTTAGTCCGTAGGACAACAACAATCATAACCATAGTCTAGCTTCTAGGGTTTAGCCTCTACGAGCTTGTGGTAGATCAACTCTTGTAATACTCATATCATCAAGATCAATCAAGCAGGACGTAGGGTATTACCTCCATCGAGAGGGCCCAAACCTGGGTAAACATTGTGCCCCCCGCCTCCTGTTAAAATCCGCCTTAGACGCATAGTTCGGGACCCCCTACCCGAGATCCGCCTGTTTTGACACCGACAACTCCACGGGCTGCTGTTCATCTCCACCATCGACCTCCTCTAGCCTCCACGGGCTACAGTTCATACACCATCGGCCTCCTCGAGCCTCCACCTACGACTGTTCATCCATGGGCTCATGTTCATCCAGCCTCCACTGCTCCTCCACCGGCTATTGTTCAACCAGCCCTCTCCATGGGGTCCTGTTCAACCACCCCTCCATGGGCTACTGTTCATCCAGCCCTCCATCGGCTACTGTTAAACTAGCCCTCTGATATGTCTCCAACGTATCTATAATTTTTGATTGCTCCATGCTATTATATTATCTGTTTTGGATGTTTAATGGGCTTTAATATACCTTTTTATATTATTTTTGGGACTAACCTATTAACCGAAAACCCAGTGCAAATTGCTGTTTTTGCCTATTTCAGTGTTTCGCAGAAAAGGAATATCAAACGGAATCCAAATGGAATGAAACCTTCGCGAGGGTCTTTTTTGGAACAAACGTGATCCAGGAGACTTGGAGTGGACGTCAAGGAAGCAGCGAGGCGACCACGAAGTAGGAGGGCGCGCCTAGGGGGGCCAGGCGCGCCGCCCACCCTCATGGGCCCCTCGCAGCTCCACCGACCTACTTCTTTCTCCTATATATACTCTTATACCCTGAAATCTTCGGGGAGAGCCATGAAACACCTTTTCCACCGCCACAACCTTCTGTATCCGTGAGATCCCATCTTGGGGCCTTTTCCGGTGATCTGCTGGAGGGGGATTCGATCACGGAGGGCCTCTACATCAACACCATAGCCTCCCGATGATGTGTGAGTAGTTTACCACAGACCTTCGGGTCCATAGTTATTAGCTAGATGGCTTCTTCTCTCTCTTTGGATCTCAATACAAAGTTCTCCTCGATCTTCTTAGAGATCTATTCGATGTAACTCTTTTTGCAGTGTGTTTGCCGAGATCCGATGAATTGTGGGTTTATGAACTTGATTAGCTATCAATATTATTTGATTCTTCTCTGAATTCTTATATGCATGGTTTGATATCTTTGCAAGTATCTTTGAATTATCGGTTTAGTTTGGCCTACTAGATTGATCTTTCTTGCAATGGGAGAAGTGCTTAGCTTTGGGTTCAATCTTGCGGTGCTCGATCCCAGTGACACAAAGGGAAACAACACGTATTGTTTGTTGCCATCGAGGGTAAAAATATGGGGTTTATATCATATTGCTTGAGTTTATCCCTGTACATCATGTCATCTTGCCTAAAGCGTTACTCTGTTCTTATGAACTTAATACTCAAGATGCATGCCGGATAGCGGTCGATGTGTGGAGTAATAGTAGTAGATGTAGAATCATTTCGGTCTACTTGTCATGAACGTGATGCCTATATTCATGATCATTGCCTTAGATATCATCATAACTATGCACTTTTCTGTCAATTGCTCGGCAGTAATTTGTTCACCCACTGCAATACATGCTATCTTGAGAGAAGCCACTAGTGAAACCTATGGCCCCGGGTCTACTTTACATCATATAAGTTTCCTATCTACAATTCTAGTTTACTATTTATTTTGCAATCTTTATTTTCCAATCTATATAACAAAAATACCAAAAAAATTATCTTATTATCTCTATCAGATCTCACTCTCGTAAGTGAATGTGAAGGGATTAACAACCCCTTTATCGCGTTGGTTGCGAGGTTCTTGTTTCTTTGTCCAGGTACTAGGGTATTTGCATGTAGTCTCCTACTGTATTGGTACCTTGGTTCTCAAAAACTGAGGGAAATACTAACGCTACTTTTCTACATCACCCTTTCCTCTTCAAGGGTAAACCAACGCATGCTCAAGAGGTAGCAAGAAGAATTTCTGGTGCCGTTGCCGGGGAGATCTACGCCAAGTCAAGACATACCAAGTACCCATCACAAACTCTTATCCCTCACATTACATTATTTGCCATTTGCCTCTCATTTTCCTCTCCCCCTCTTCACCCTTGTTGTTTTATTCGCCTCTTTTCCATTCGCCCTTTTTCCGTTTGTCGCTTTTCGCTTGCCTCTTGTTTGCTTGTGTGTTGGATTGATTGTTTGTCACGATGGCTCAAGATAATACTAAATTATGTGACTTTACCAATACCAACAACAACGATTTTATTAGCACTCCGAATGCTCCTCTTACCGATGCTGAATCTTGTGAAATTAATACTACTTTGTTGAATCTTGCCATGAAAGATCAATTTGCTGGCCTTCCTAGTGAATATGCCACTACCCATCTAAACAACTTTGTTGATTTATGTGAGATGCAAAATAAGAAAGATGTGGATAATGATATTGTTAAATTGAAGCTATTTCCGTTTTCGCTTAGAGATCGTGCTTAAACTTGGTTCTCTTCTTTGCCTAAAAATAGTACTGATTCTTGGAATAAGTGCAAAGATGCATTTATATCTAAGTATTTTCCTCCCGCTAAGATCATCTCTCTTAGAAACGATATTATGAATTTTAGGCAACTTGATCATGAGCATGTTGCACAAGCTTGGGAGAGGATGAAATTAATGATAGTAATTGCCCTACACATGGTTTGAATGTATGGATGATTATACAATTTTTTATGCTGGATTGAATTTTGCTTCTAGAAATCTTTTAGATTCGGCCGCGGGAGGCACTTTTATGGAAATCACTTTAGGATAAGCTACTAAACTCCTAGATAATATTATGGTTAATTATTCTCAATGGCACACCGAAAGATCTACTAGTAAAAAGGTTCATGCAATAGAAGAGATTAATGTCTTGAGTGGAAAGATGGATGAACTTATGAAATTGTTTGCTAATAAGAGTGTTTCTTCTGATCCTAATGGTATGCCTTTGTCGACTTTGATTGAGAATAATAATGAATCTATGGATGTGAATTTCGTTGGTAGAAACAACTTTGGTAACAATGTGTATAGAGGAAACTTTAATTCCAGGCCGTTCCCTAGTAATTCCTCTAATAATTATGGTAATTCCTGCAACAACTCTTATGAAAATTTTAATAAGATGCCCTCTTATTTTTAGACTAGTGTTAAAAATTTATGAATTCGCAAAAGAATTTCAATGCTTTGCTTGAAGAAAAATTGCTTAAGATTGATGAGTTGGCTAGGAACATGGATAGAATTTATCTTGATGTTGATTCTTTGAAACTTAGATCTATTCCACCTAAGCATGATATCAATGAGTCTCTCAAAGCCATGAGAATTTCCATTGATGAGTGCAAAGAAAGAACCGCTAGGATGCGTGATAAGAAAGATTGCTTTGTAAAAGCGTGTTCTTCTAGTTTTCACGATAATAATGATGAAGATCTAAAAGTGATTGGTGTGTCTCCTATTAAATCTTTGTTTCCCAATACGGATCTTGATAAACATGGGACTGAATATGAGTCAACTTTAGTTAGAAGACGTCCCAATGATTTATAGTTTTTAGATCTTCATGCAAAAATTGGTAAAAGTGGGATTGAAGAGGTCAAAACTTTACATAGCAATGAACCCACAATTTTGGATTTCAAAGAATTTAGTTATGATAATTTCTCTTTGATAGATTGTATTTCCTTATTGCAATCCGTGCTAAATTATCCTCATGCTTATGATCAAAACAAAGCTTTCACTAAACATATCGTTGATGCTTTAATGCAATCATATGAAGAAAAACTTGAATTAGAAGTTTCTATCCCTAGAAAACTTTATGATGAGTGGGAAACTACTATTGAAATAAAGATTAAAGATCATGAATGCTATGCTTTATGTGATTTAGGTGCTACTGTTTCCACGATTCCAAAAACTTTGTGTGATGTGCTAGGTTTCCGTGAATTTGATGATTGTTCTTTAAATTTGCATCTTGAAGATTCCACAATTAAGAAACCTATGGGAAGAATTAATGATGTTCTTATTGTTTCAAATAGGAATTATGTGCCCGTAGATTTTATTGTTCTTGATATGGATTGCAATCCTGCTTGTCCTATTATTCTTGGTAGACCTTTCCTTAGAACGATTGGTGCAATCATTGATATGAAAGAAGGAAATATTAGATTCCAATTTCCATTAAGAAAAGGCATGGAACACTTTCCTAGGAATAAAATTAAATTACCTTATGAATCTATTATGAGAGACAGTTATGGATTGCATACCAAAGATGGCAATACCTAGATCTATTTTTGCTTTTATGCCTAGCTAGGGGCGTTAAACGGTAGCGCTTGTTAGGAGGCAACCCAATTTTATTTTTTCCTTGCTTTTTGTTCCTGTTTAGTAATAAATAAATCATCTAGCCTCTATTATTATTGTGTTTTATGTTTTAATTAGTATTTGTGCCAAGTAAAGCCTTTAGGATCTTCTTGGATGATTGTTATTTGATCCTGCTGAAAAAAACAGAAAGTATGCGCTCACGAGAATAATTTTCATTTTTAACCAGAGAGCTATAAAATACTGATTTCAACTGAAGTAGATCAATAAACAAATTATTTAGGTCGTCCTAATTTGGTAGAATGTTTGGAGTTACATAAGTACTCGAAACCTGCAGATTAATACAGACTGTTCTATTTTTGATAGATGCTGTTTTTCGTGTGTTGTTTGCTTACTTTGATGAATCTATGGCTAGTATCGGGGGGTATGAACCATAGAGAAGTTGGAATACAGTAGGTTTAAAACCAATATAAATAAATAATGAGTTCATTACAGTACCTTAAATGGTGATTTGTTTTCTTATACTAACGGAGCTCATGAGATTTTCTGTTGAGTTTTGTGTTGTGAAGTTTTCAAGTTTTTGGGTAAAGATTTGATGGATTTTGGAACAAGGAGTGGCAAGAGCCTAATCTTGGGGATGACTAAGGAACCCCAAGGTAAAATACAATGACAACCAAAATCCTAAGCTTGGGGATATCCCGGAAGGCATCCCCTCTTTCATCTTCGTCCATCGGTAACTTTACTTGAGGCTATATTTTTATTCACCAAATGATATGTGTTTTGCTTGGAGCGTCTTGTATGATTTGAGTCTTTTATTTTTAGTATACCACAATCATCCTTGTTGTACACACTTTTGGGAGAGACACACATGAATCAGAATTTATTAGAATACTCTATGTGCTTCACTTATATCTTTTGAGCTAGATAATTTTGCTCTAGTACTTCACTTTTTTAGCACGCTGGTGGATTTATTTTGTAGAAATTATTGATCTCTCATGCTTCACTTATATTATTTTGAGAGTCTTTTGGAACATCATGGTAATTTGCTTTGGCTATAAAACTAGTCCTAATATGATAGGCATTCAAGATGAGTATGATAAAAACTTTCATATAGAGTGCATTGAATACTATGATTCTAGATAGATGTTTTGATATATAAAGGTGGTAATGTAAGATTCATGCTAGTTGGGTAATTGTGAAATTGAGAAATACTTGTGTTAAAGTTGTCAAGTCCCGTAGCATGCACGTTTGGTAAACGTTGTGTGACAAATTTGAAGCATGGGGTGTTCTTTGAGTGCTTTCCTTATGAGTGGTGGTCGGGGACGAGCGATGGTATTTTCCTACCAACCTATCCCTCTAGGGGCATGCGTAGTAGTACTTTGCTTCGAGGGCTAATAAACTTTTGCAATAAGTATATGAGTTCTTTATGACTAATGTAAGTCCATGGATCATACGCACTCTTATCTTTCTGCAATTTGCTAGCCTCTTCGGTATCGTGCATTGCCCTTTCTCGCCTTGAGAGTTGGTGCAAACTTCGCCGGTGAATCCAAACCCTGTGATACGATACGCTCTATCACATATAGGCCTCCTTATATCTTCCTCAAAACAGCCACCATACCTACCTATTATGGCATTTTCATAGCCATTCCAAGATATATTGTCATGCAACTTTCCACTGTTCCGTTTATTATGACATGCTCCATCATTGTCATACTGCTTTGCATGATCATTTAGTTGACATTGTATTTGTGGCAAAGCCACTTTCATAATTCTTTCATACATGTCACTCTTGTTTCATCGCATATCCCGGTACACTGCCGGAGGCATTCACATAGAGTCATATTTTTGTTCTAGTATCGAGTTGTAACATTGAGTTATGAGTAAATAAAAGTGTGATGATCATCATTATTAGAGCATTGTCCCATGTGTGAAAAAAAGAGGCCAAAGAAGCCCAAATAAAAAGAGAAAAAGAGAGAGAAAAAGAGAGAAGGGACAATGTTACTATCCTTTTTCCACACTTGTGCTTCAAAATAGCACCATGGTCTTCATGATAGAGAGTTTCTTATTTTGTCACTTTCATATACTAGTGGGAATTTTTCATTATAGAACTTGGCTTGTATATTCCGGTGATGGGCTTCCTCAAAATGCCCTAGGTCTTTGTGAGCAAGCAAGTTGGATGCACACCCACTTAGTTTCTTTAGATGAGCTTTCATACACTTATAGCTCTAGTGCATCCGTTGTATGGCAATCCCTACTCCTCGCATTAACATCAATTGCTGGGCATCTCCATAGCCCATTGATTAGCCGCGTCAACGTGAGACTTTCTACTTTTTTGTCTTCTCACATAACCCCCATCATCAAATACTATTCCACCTATAGTGCTATATCCATGGCTTGCACTCATGCATTGCGTAAGGGTTGAAAAGGCTGAAGCGCATTAAAAAGTATGAACCAATTGCTCGCCTTGTCATCGGGGTTATGCATGAGGGGAGCATTCTGTGTGACAAAAATGAAGCATGGCCAAACTATATGATTTTTTAGGGATAAGATTTCTTTGGCTATGCTATTTTGATAAGACATAATTGCTTGGATAGTATGCTTGAAGTATTACTATTTTTATGTCAATATTAAACTTTTATCTTGAATCTTTTGGATCTGAACATTCATGCCACAATAAAGAGAATTACATTGAAAATTATGTTAGGGAGCACTCCACATCAAAAATTCTGTTTTTATCATTTACCTACTCGAGGACGACCAGGAATTAAGCTTGGGGATGCTTAATACGTCTCCAACGTATCTATAATTTTTGATTGTTCCATGCCATTATATTATCTGTTTTGGATGTTTAATGGGCTTTAATATACCTTTTTATATTATTTTTGGGACTAACCTATTAACCGAAAGCCCAGTGCAAATTGCAGTTTTTTTGCCTATTTCAGTGTTTCACAGAAAAGGAATATCAAACGGAATACAGACAGAATGAAACCTTCGCGAGGGTCTTTTCTGGAACAAACGTGATCCAGGAGACTTGGAGTGGACGTCAAGGAAGCAGAGAGGAGGCCATGAGGTAGGAGGGCGCGCCCCCACCCTCGTGGGCCCCTCGCAGCTCCATCGACCTACTTCTTTCGCCAATATATACTCTTATACCCTAAAACCTTCAGGGAGAGCCACGAAACACCTTTTCCACCACCGTAACCTTCTGTACCCGTGAGATCTCATCTTGGGCCCTTTTCCGGTGATCTGCCGGAGGGGGATTCAATCACGGAGGGCTTTTACATCAACACCATAGCCTCTCCGATGATGTGTGAGTAGTTTACCACAAACCTTCGGGTCCATAGTTATTAGCTAGATGGCTTCTTCTCTCTCTTTGGATCTCAATACAAAGTTCTCCTCGATCTTCTTGGAGATCTATTCGATGTCACTCTTTCTGCGGTGTGTTTGCTGAGAGCCGATGAATTGTGGGTTGATGAACTTGATTATCTATGAATATTATTTGATTCTTATCTGAATTATTATATGCATGATTTGATATCTTTGCAAGTCTCTTTGAATTATCTGTTTAGTTTGTCCTACTAGATTGATCTTCCTTGAAATGGGAGAAGTGCTTAACTTTGGGTTCAATCTTGCGGTGCTCGATCCCTGTGATAGAAAGGGAAACGACATGTATTGTATTGTTGCCATCGAGGATAAAAAGATGGGGTTTATATCATATTGCTTGAGTTTATCCCTCTACATCATGTCATCTTGCCTAAAGCGTTACTCCGTTCTTATGAACTTAATACTCTAGATGCATGCTGGATAGCGGTCGATGTGTGGAGTAATAGTAGTAGATGCAGAATCGTTTTGGTCTACTTGTCACGGACGTGATGCCTATATTCATGATCATTGCCTTAGATATCATCATAGCTATGCGCTTTTCTATCAATTGCTCGGTAGTAATTTGTTCACCCATCGTAATACATGCTATCTTGAGAGAAGCCACTAGTGAAACCTATGGCCCCGGGGTCTACTTTACATCATATAAGTTACCAATCTACAATTCTAGTTTACTATTTATTTTGCAATCTTTATTTTCCAATCTATATCACAAAAATACCAAAAATATTTATGTTATTATCTCTATCAGATCTCACTCTCGTAAGTGACCGTGAACGCACTGACAACCCCTTTATCGCGTTGGTTGTGAGGTTCTTGTTTGTTTGTGCAGGTACTAGGGGATTTGCGTGTAGTCTCCTACTGGATTGATACCTTGGTTCTCAAAAACTTAGGGAAATACTTACGCTGCTTTGCTGCATCACCCTTTCCTCTTCAAGGGAAAACCAATGCATGCTCAAGAGGTAGCACCCTCCACGGGGTCCTGTTCATCCAGCCCTCCATGGGGTCATGTTCATCCACCCCCAATCGGCTTGATCTTTCGGGGTCTTGTTCATCCAGCGGCAACGACCTTTACTACCACGGGGTTCTGTTCATCCAGCCCCCACCGAGAACTGTTCATCCAACCCCCCAACAACGCTCACTTTTCATCAAGAGGCAGGAAGTTCCATCCGCTTCAGTTAGCAGCAGTAGCGAAGGAATCGCTCGATCAGGTTCAGTTAATAGCCAGATCGATCGATCGCTCGGGTTAAGTAACGCGTAGCCTACAGCGCAATCGCTCGGGTTCCGTTGGCCAACGCCTCGCTCGGGTTCAGTTTGAGCCCAACGCCTCACACCCACGTGCGTACGTGTATGACAGAAATGCTCATCGCTCGGCCCCCGACCACCCACCATAACCGGGAACTCCCCGATATTTTCCTCGCCCTCGCTTTTACCATGATTTTTTCCGTCATGGATGGCCCAAATAATGTCATGCAGTTGCGTCTCCATCCTACCCAAGACGAAAAGCCCATTTTCTGTCATGATTTTTTGTCATAGAAGTAGGAGCCCACCACATCTATGATGATACCAGGTTTTGTCACAATTATCATCATAGAAGTTTCATAAGCATGACAGAAAAAATTTACTCGGCCCAAAATGTCATGGATGTGTCTTTTTTGTAGTGGAGGGCAACGGGGAACCAGTTTTCCATGGCCTTGTTGTGGCTGCCCGCCACCAAAACACTGAGCGTGTAAAGACGAAGGAACTATGCGGCGCCGAGGGCGTCTTTGTAGCGCGGGGGTAGCTCCGACGTGAACTTCGCGGGCCAAGCCACCCTACGCAGCTCGCTGGTGAAAGCTCGGCAGCAGATGGTGCTTGGGGAAGCACCGCTTGCGTGTGTGGTGCGACCCTGACCGGTGCTGCCCGACAGTCCGTGGCAGGCAAGTCACTAATACTCTCACTTTGATGGTGTGGTATAACACTCGTCTCTCCTATCTCATGTTTTGCAATTTCATCCTCACATTTGGTGGACTCACTCGCCTCTCCTCTCCTTTCTCTCTCAATATGTGTAATATTTGGAAGTGGGTACTCTTCCTCACAGTTGGTGGAATCACTCAAATCACTTTTCTTATCACTCTCAATTTGTGGAATTTTTGGAAGTGGGCACTCTTCCCACTGGTATGCGTTGGTGCTATACAAATGGTTTTTAACCCCTTTCCACGACGACATTTGGAACCGTCGCCTAGTGAGTGACGACGATAGGGGGGTCCTTCCCACACGACCCAGAAACCATCGGGGATAGGGAGCCTTGATGCATACAGTTGTCCCTACATAACCATTTCCGATATCTCGAATATCCCAAACGCTTCATCCTTGCTACTCGTTTGTGCTCGCATTGCCATCGCAGTCGAAGTTTTGTGGTTTTATCTAAAACCAGATAGGTTCCAGGAAGATTCCAGGCACGGGAGTTTTACGATGCCTGGCACATCACAAACAGTTCATGATTATAAACCGTGTATGATAGGTAGACAATCACACACACGTAGTTTTGCCACACCGTATATGATAGTGTCTGACATCACACACGCTTTGCAAACGGCAACTGTGTGCATTGTTACACACGTTTCCTCACCGTGAACCGTGTCAGATTATGATGTATATCGCACACGCTATGCTTTATTAACCGTGTGCACCGTAATGACCTGCACACCGTAATTTCACCCAAATTTAGTTGCTTCTATTTAAAATTGTACCTAATTTAAACTTGAAATTAGGCTATAGCTTTATTCATATCCATCAGGTTCAAACAACCAATGCATTATTCGATTCACATGTACATATGTTTAAGAATTACATAAGCACCAAATAAAGAATTATGAACCAGGGTTCTATACTTGTACTATTACAGATGGTAAAGAAAGAGGCCACACACATTTCAGTTGCTGAACAAGGTGAAGCGGAATGGCCCTATTGTGCTCTCTTGGATGCAGAAGGCATGCAGGACTCTAGTCCAACCCCTTGTGATGGTCGGCCGCCAATCATGTAGTTTGAGAGGTAAGCTTTAGTAAACTGCTTCAGGATCCACTGCAAAAGAAAAAAGATTCAGACATTGTCATCTAACACAACTCATTACAGGCAGTAAAAAGAAGGCTACAAGGTTCTTACTTACCATCCTGCAGTTCACTGTTGTCTTGCATAAAGTGTAAACAGATAGTTCGATTGACATCTTTTGACCCATTTTAATAACAATCTTTATCAGTTTCATCACTTGATGCTGGTTCATGATTATCTCATTGCCCCATACGCAGAAAGGGTCGAAGTGTCGATTTTTGGCAATGATATATGTACCTAAAAGAACCAAGTTAATATTATAAGCTAAACAACAATTGAAAAATGATGTAGTACAACACTCCCTCCATCCCATTATGTAAGATTTTATTACATGTATATCTAGACATCATCAGAACATTGAGGTACTCCCTCCGTTCCAAATTACTTGTCGTGGTTTTAGTTCAAATTTGAACTAAAACCACGACGAGTAATTTGGAACGGAGGGAGTAACACTCTTCCTTGTTGCTATGTAGCCTGGAATTGCATATTTAGTCACTCAGTACAATGCATGTTGCTATGTAGCCTCAGATATATTAAATATGGCCCTAGTTAACCTACTGATAAATGTGTTATAAATATATTCAGTGAAATGTGCGATTCAACGATTAATCCCTTATCAGCCCCGGGCTATATGGTACCATCTACCGATATCCTGAATAGTGAGTACATATAAGCAATGCGATGAAAGTAACCTCGATGGAAAACAACACTATTCTCAATATTGTCCTATATGAGTACATATAAAGGCATGTTAAGCACAACAGGCTAAACATCAACCAAATATATCCATGGTAGACAGCATAATCTACAAATGATAGCTTCAGTGTGTAAGCATGCTAGTTAAGCAAAACAAGAAGTGGAAAGGTGTGCTAACTGCATCAGGCATAACATTTAAAAACAAGCAAATAGTCATTCAAACTGGTATTGTGCAGGTCTAAAGTACACTAGTTATTGTTAAAAAATGAAAAGGCATGTTAACTGCAATATCCTTAAAAAAACTAAATATCGTAATTCATAGTGGTGTTGTTGAAACTATTATTGATGAAATTGAACTGCATGGCAAATAGTTGCACATATAGAGCATCACATTGTGAAGAACTGAAGTAAACAAGTCATAAGGCCATCTCTAGCCGATCCTTAAAAAGTTAAAGGACTAAAACCCTTAGTGGATATATATATATAGAGTAGCACTATTCTAATCCCAGGATTAGAATAACTATTTGGATCACGGAGCGCCCTATATAGACGCCGCGGAGTGGATCCCGAACTCCCGGCTCCCCCACCCTCCCATCATCGCCCTGGCTCCCGCCGCCGCCCCCGGACCAACCCGCCTCCCACCGCCGCCCCCCAACCCCGACGCACCTCCTGCTTCCGGCCACCCGACCCCAACGCCCACCTCCTGCCGCCGGCCACCAGACCCCAACGCCCACCCGCTTCCGGCCACCGAAGCCGCTGCCCCAACTCGCGAGCTCCGCCGCTGCCGGCGTAGCCCCCGCGCCCTGTTACCGGATCCACCGGCCGCAGCGACACGACGCCCACCTCCGCCCCTTTCCCCCAGCGACCCCGACCCCGTACTGCATCAGGACACCGCCGGTGGCCTCGGATCTAAGCACTGGCCACTACTTCTGCGGATGCTCACGCGGGGGTGTGCTACTCCGGCGAGGTCCTTCATCCTCGACCACGGCGCGCCGACGATGCCCTCCTCCCTCTCGTTCCCTCTTCCATCCCAGAGCCCAAGTCCGACGAGTTTGTCAGCCGGCGAGCCTTGCTGTCCCTACTGCTGCCACCACCCGATGTCCATCGTGCCTATCCGCGATATACCTGCAGCTAGAGGAGGGCTCGACCTGCAGCAAAAGGAGGGCACGAACTACAGCTGCATAGCCACATCCATCAGAAAAGATAGAGGCGGCTGGGTCATGAATCTTGCACGCGCCCCTCCGGCCAGGAGGCTGCCACCAGCAGCAGGTCGTCTTTCCACACCTCCCTATACAGAACGCTGACGACTCCAAGCTTCTCAGTCCCTCTACCCTCCTCCAGTGTTCCTTTGCATAAAACGATCTCTGGTCCCAACAAGCTAGGAGAGGTTCGTGTATTGAGCACACGAGGAAAGTTTATCTAAGTTGACGCAAAAAAATTCGTTTTGTAATTCATGGAAGTTTGATGCCTATGCATGTGAGACTGAAACTTTTTTCATTTCATGAAAAGCCAAAAAAAATTTGTAGATGTGTTGTAGGTGTGTGTCATGTTTGTTTAGAACTATTTTAGAACTATTTTTGTCATGTTTGTTTCTCCATATTGGTTTTATAGTGTTAGTTTTCTATGTTCATGGAGTAAAAAATTATGAAGTTCAATTTTGAGAAAGCAGCAAGTTCAACCAATACGAAAACACTAAAAAAACATTGAATATAAACTTTTTTAGTGAGGTTAAAATTGGAAAGGCATGATGAGGGAGTCCTGGATTAGGGGGTGTTCGGGTAGCCGGACTATACCTTCAACCGTACTCCTGGACTATGAAGATACAAGATTGAAGACTTCGTCCCGTGTCCGGATGGGACTTTCCTTGGCGTGGAAGGCAAGCTTGGCGATGCGGATATTCAAGATCTCCTACCATTGTAACCGACTCCATGTAACCCAAACCCTATCCGGTGTCTATATAAACCGGAGGGTTGTAGCCCGTAGGCAATCAACTCCATACACAACAATCATACCATAGGCTAGCTTCTAGGGTTTAGCCTCCTTGATCTCGTGGTAGATCTACTCTTGTACTACCCATATCGTCAATATTAATCAAGCAGGATGTAGGGTTTTACCTCCATCAAGAGGGCCCGAACCTGGGTAAAACATCATGTTCCCTGCCTCCTGTTACAATCCGGCCTAGACGCACAGTTCGGGACCCCTTACCCGAGATCAGCCGGTTTTGACACCGACATTGGTGCTTTCATTGAGAGTTCCTCTGTGTCGTCGCCTTTAGGCCCGATGGCTCCTTTGATCATCAACAACGATGCAGTCCAGGGTGGGACTTTTCTCCCCGGACAGATCTTCGTCTTCAGCGGCTTCTCTCTGCGGGCTGATTCGCTCGGCCACCTGGAGCAGATCGAAAGCTACGCCCCCGGCTATCAAGTCAGGTTTGGAAGCTTAAACTACACTGCTGACATTCGCGGAGACTTGATCTTCGACGGGTTCGAGCCACGGCCTAGCGCGCCGCACTATCTCGAGGGGCATGATCTAGCTCTGCCCCCGGACAGTGTCCTGGAGGTCGCACACGCATCTGTTCCGACCCCTAACTCGGAGCCTATTGCGCCAATCGAGGATGAGCGGTTGGACGTCACCTCGGGGGCTGCGATCCCAAAAGCGATCGAGCCGAACGCTAGCCCCGCACTCTACATGACCCGTGACTCCGAGGATCCGGACTCCGAACCCCCCGCGCCCCTGCCAATCGAATCCGATTGGGCACCGATAATGGAGTTCACCGCCGTAGACATCTTTCAGCATTCGCCTTTTGGCCACATCCTGAATTCTCTTAAGTCTCTCTCTCTATTAGGAGAGCCCTGTCCGGACTACGGTCAGCAAGGGTGGGCCACGGACGATGAGGAAATTCAAAGCCCACCCACCACCCACTTTGTAGCCACTGTCGACGATCTAACCGACATTCTTGACTTCGGCTCCGAAGACATCGACGGCATGGACGACGATGTAGGAGACAAATAGGAACCAGCACCTGTAGGGCGCTGGAAGGCCACCTCGTCATATGACATATATATGGTGGATACTCCAAAAGATGGAGACGGCGATGGAACAGTGGGGGATGACGCCCCCAAGAAACAGCCAAAGCGCCGGCGTCAGCGGCGCCGCTCTAAATCCCGCCAAAGCAAAAACGGTGATTCCGGCACGGGAGATAATACTACCCCGGATAGCGCCGAAGAACACCCACCTCAGCAAGATTCGGCACAGGAAGATGGAGAAGCCAGCCCTCATGAGAGAGCGGCAGACCAAGAGGTCGAGGATGATAACTATACGCCTCCCTCCGAAGACGAGGCAAGCCTCGATGACGACGAATTCGTCATACCATCAGACCCCGCCGAACAAGAGCGTTTTAAACGTAGGCTTTTAGCCACGGCAAGCAGCCTCAAGAAAAAGCAGCAACAGCTTAGAGCTGCCCAAGATTTGCTAGCTGACAGATGGACTGAAGTCCTTGCGGCCGAAGAGTATGAACTCGAACGCCCCTCCAAGAGTTACCCAAAGCGCAGGCCGCTACCCCGATTAGAGGAGGAAGCACCTACATCACCAGCGCATGACATGGTAGACCGGCCACCTCGCGGCCACGACAGAGAGGCCTCTCGGCCCTCCACCCAAGCCATGCCCCGACGCGGCTCAACTAAGGCACGGGAAAATGCGCCAGACCTACGAGACATACTGGAGGATAAGGCAAGACAAACAAGATCGATCTACGGATCGCGCAGGTGCCCTACGGCATGTGACAATGATCTTCACTCCGGATACAAAAAATCTGGCTGGGCCGAACACAACAGACATAGCTCTTCCGAGCTACGTCATGATATAGCCCAGTACAGAGGCGCCGCACACCCGCTATGCTTCACGAATGAAGTAATTGATCATAAAATCCCAGAGGGTTTCAAACCCGTAAACATCGAATCATACGATGGCACAACAGATCCGGCGGTATGGATCGAGGATTATCTCCTTCACATCCACATGGCACGCGGCGATGATCTACACGCCATCAAATACCTCCCGCTCAAACTTAAAGGACGGCCCGGCATTGGCTTAACAACTTGCCAGCAGACTCAATCGGTTCTTGGGAGGACCTCGAAGCCGCATTCCTCGACAACTTCCAGGGCACTTACGTGTGACCACCGGATGCCGACGACTTAAGCCACATAATTCAGCAGCCAGAGGAATCGGCCAGACAATTCTGGACACGGTTCCTAACAAAGAAAAACCAGATAGTTGACTGTCCGGACGCAGAGGCCCTAGCAGCCTTCAAGCATAACATCCGCGACGAGTGGCTTGCCCGGCACCTGGGACAGGAAAAGCCGAAATCCATGGCAGCCCTCACGACACTCATGACCCGCTTTTGCGCGGGAGAAGACAGCTGGCTAGCTCGCAGTAACAACTTATCAAAGAACCCTGGTAATTCGGATACCAAGGACAAAAGTGGCAGGACACGTCAGAATAAGCAAAAACGCCGCGTTAGTAGCAACCGCAATGAAGACACGGTAGTCAATGCCGGATTCAAAGGCTATAAATCCGGTCAGCGGAAAAAGCCATTCAAAAAGAATACTCAGGGCCCGTCCAGTTTGGACCGAATACTCGATCGCTTGTGCCAAATACATGGCACCCCCGAAAGGCCAGCCAATCACACTAACAGGGATTGTTGGGTGTTCAAGCAGGCAGGCAAGTTAAGGGCCGAAAACAGAGACAAGGGGCTGCACAGCAACAACGAGGAGCCCAAGCCGCCGAACAACAATGGACAGAAGGGCTTTCCCCCACAAGTGCGGACGGTGAACATGATATACGCAACCCACATTCCCAAGCGGGAGCGGAAGCATGCGCTACGGGACGTATACGCGATGGAGCCAGTCGCCCCAAAGTTCAACCCATGGTCCTCCTGCCCGATCACCTTTGATCGAAGGGACCATCCCACCAGCATCCATCATGGCGGCTTCGCCGCATTGGTTCTCGACCCAATCATCGACGGATTTCATCTCACAAGAGTCCTCATGGACGGCGGCAGTAGCCTGAACCTGCTTTATCAGGATACAGTGCGGAAAATGGGCATAGATCCCTCAAGGATTAAGCCCACAAGAACGACCTTTAAAGGCGTTATACCAGGTGTAGAAGCCAACTGTACAGGCTCAGTAACACTTGACGTGGTCTTCGGATCCCCGGACAATTTCCGAAGCGAAGAGTTAATCTTCGATATAGTCCCGTTTCGTAGTGGCTATCACGCCCTGCTCGGACGAACCGCATTTGCAAAGTTCAATGCGGTGCCGCACTACGCATATCTCAAGCTCAAGATGCCAGGCCCTCGAGGAGTAATTACGGTCAACAGAAACACCGAACACTCCCTCTGTACGGAGGAGCATACGGCGGCTCTCGCGGCGGAGGTACAAAGTAGCCTTCTCAGGCAACTCTCCAGTCCGGCCATTAAAAAGCCAGACACTGCCAAGCGCGCCCGGAGTAACCCACAGAAGGACCACCTGGCACACTCCGAACAAGCGTAGCAATGCGGCCCCAACCCCAGCTTTTGCGACATAGCGAAACCAGTACCTCGCGTGCATAACTACGCCCTTGAAATACCATGGGCACAGGGGAAGGGGCACAATAACGGCACGCCCAAAACACGGCTTAAAACGTACTAGGGGCTGCCGGATTCTTTTTTTAATTTTTTCTTACTTTCAGGCCTCCATACTTCGGATGACCTGTTCGGCAATTCGACTGCCGCACAAACGATGCAAGATCCAGGGAGGCAGACAAGCCATGCCGCATTATGGAACTCCCAGGTGGTCTCTGTTACGAGCGGTATACCTGTTTTAAATACAATTCCGCGGCCTGCCCCTGGTCAGGACATACTAAATAGTCCAATATCTTTTGCTTACCGCACTATTTGTATCGTTCGGCTTTGATAAATAGCCTCTCTATAAACAATGCTTAGCTTCCTCTCTATTTTTTGCATTGTCTTCTTTTCACATTTATGTTTATTAAATGACATGATTGCACCCGTACACCATGGTACGGCAAACGCGCCAGGGGCTTCAGTACCCCTCATAATGGTGTGAGAAGTCCGTACACTTTCACAAGTGCGGCACCCCGAACTTATAGCACTATATGCATCGGCTCCGAATCATGATTTGGGTCAATAGTTGGTTTTGCCCGGCTCCTATGTTTTGGTGCCTTACGTTCCGCTCTATCGGCTAAGGTAGCACTAGGAGAACCACTGCGATTGTGCCCCGGTTCAGCTGGGTTAAGCACCTCAGTGGAGAAAGCTAAAACTGACTGTCATGATGTGGCGAGAGACCGGTCACTGTTCGAGAGGTTTTTCGAGTCCCTAAAGGCTTATGCCGCTTCGAGCGAGGAGCTGACTTTGTCCGGCCAAGGCGTGGATAGCGCCCCGAACTCGGTCTTCCGAACTAGGGGCTTCGCCGAAATTTAAAATTATAGAGTTCTATGGCTAAGTGAGAGTGTTCAAGCATTATAGTCCGATTTCCTGGTTCGTTGTGCTGAGCGCCTCCCTCGAAGGACCCAACTATGGGAAAAAGAGCGCTCAAGTTTATCCCGAACACCCCAGCACTAGTGGCACGGGGGCAGAAGCTAACGACTGGCCATCTCTCAATTTTTGATAAACGGCCGCACAGAAAGTAATATTTTAAATTCAATAAGCATTGCTTAGCGCATATGAACAAGTTTTCAGCGCACAGGATAAACACGAGCGAGTTCATTCAAATATCACATCCTTGGTACATTCATCCGCCACAAGGCGGGCACCTGCAAGAACATCCTTGTAGTAGTTCTCGGGCTTGCGATGCTCCTTCCCCGGCGGTGGCCCGTTCTTCACAAGCTTCTCACCGTCCAGCTTACCCCAGTGCACCTTTGCACGGGCAAGGGCCCGACGGGCACCTTCGATGCAGACGGAGCGCTTGATGACCTCAAGCCTCGGACAAGCCTCCACCAGCCGCCGCACTAGCCCGAAATAGCTCCCAGGCAGGGCCTCTCTAGGCCACATCCGAACTATGAAGCCCTTCATGGCCTGCTCGGCCGCCTTGTGGAGCTCGACCAGCTGTTTCAGCTGGTCGCTCAAGGGCACAGGGTGTCCGGCCTCAGAATACTGAGACTAGAACACCTTCTCTGTCGAGCTGCCCTCTTCAGCTCGGTAGAATGCAGCGGCATCGGATACGCTGCGGGGAAGATCTGCGAATGCCCCTGGAGAGCTCCGGATTCGGGTAAGTAACAGGTAGTTCACTTTTATATTTCTGCTTTGCATAAAGAATGCCTTACCCGCTGCTATCTTCCTCATCTCCTCCAACTCTCGGAGGGCCTTTTGGGCTTCGGACTTGGCAGACGTGGCAGCCTCTAGGGCCGTTGCAAGCTTGGATGCTTGCGCCTTTGACTCCAGCTCCAAACTCTCATGTTTTTTCATGAGAGCCTGAAGCTCTTGCTGCACCTCGCCGACCTGAGCCCCAAGTCTGTCTCGCTCGGTGCGCTCCGCGGCCGTTTTCTTTTTGGCCGCAGACAGCGCCTGCTTAAGGGTTGCCACCTCAGTCGTGGCCCCTACAATAAGCAGTACAATCCTGTTACTTTTTTTGCAATCAAGCCTTTCTATAGGCACTTTTTATGTAAGGTATTTCTTACCTTCTTCCTCCTCGAGCAGCCCCTTGGCAAGGCCGAGCTCTTGCTCGGTCCGCTCGAGGTCCTGCTTCAGGACACCCACCTCCGCAGTCAGTGCGGCTGTGGATAGCAGCGAAGCCTGCATACGCATATTGACTCTTTTTTGTTAGACTCCTGCGATATTTAGATCCTCTATTCGGCTTTTCTTTCCGAACGCCAAACAGAGCATCAGGGGCTACTGTCTATGCGGTAATATTTTTACATATTTTTACTTACCTTGAAGCCTGTTAGAAGACTAGCGCAAGCTTCAGTCAGTCCGCTCTTGGCGGACTGAACCTTCTGGATCACCGTACTCATAATAGTAAGGTGCCCCTCGTCGATGGAGGCGTCGTCAAGCACCTCCAGCAGATTGTCCGGCACCTCCGGTTGGACGGAGGCCGCCGGCTCAGAAGGCTTGCTCCTCTTGGAAGGAGTTCGCCTACCGCGGTCCGGAACTGTGGAAGATTCCGGCGCGGTGTCCGGCATAAAGCTGGACTGAGAGCCCCGGGGAGCCTTATCCCCTTCACTCCCGGAGTCCGGGAGGTTGCCTTGCGGCTCCTCCGGGACCACCTCCTCCTGCCCCGGAGCTTGTCGCGATGCCACTTCGGCGTCATCTGCAGTGCGGGGGGAGACAGCGGGTGGAACTGAGTTCACGTCCGATGAGTCCAGGGAGCCGCCAGACGATTCGTCGAATTCGGCCCGGGGCGGACTGCATAATTACATTCGACATTAGGGAAAGCTGTGCAACAAAGGAACATCATGAGTTACTCTGATATCCGAACTTACGATTTCGCCGGACGCTTGGCCCTATTTGGCCACTCCTCTTCGCCCACTTCGGCGTTGGGGGCATAGTCCGGCGGAGGGGCCTTCCTTTTCCTAGACCCCTCGGCCTCCCCCGTTGGGGCGGCCTTCCTCTTCTCTCCTCCCTCCGCTGGAGGGGGAGAGTTTTCTTCTTCCTCCTCCTCGTTTTCGCGGGAGGAGGGCGTCTCGGACTCGTCAGATGATGAGTCCGACACCACCACGTTGCGGGCACTGCTTCGAGTCCCCGTGGTCTTCTTCTTCTTGGCCTTCTTCTCCGGCACCACATAAGGCGCCGGAGCCAGCAGCTTCGCTAGTAGAGCTGGGGCTGGGTCTTCGGGCAGCGGAGCCGGACGGTTAATCGGTCCGGATATTGCTCGCCAAGCCTGTCAAAGGTAAGGGAGTTTAGATCCCGCATAGAGTCAAACTATGAAAAAAGCTTAACATCCTGTAAAAGGTGTAGATGGCTTACCTCGCTAGCGTGACATTGCGAGCTGTATCCGCGGTCCTCGGAAGCGGATGCGGGAGCCTCGGCGCCCTTGAATAGCATCTTCCAGGCATCTTCGTACGTCGTGTCGAAGAGCCTGCTGAGGGTTTGATGCTGCACCGGGTCAAACTCCCACAGATTAAAATCCTGTTGTTGGCACGGGAGGATTCGGCGGACGAGCATAACCTGGATTACGTTAACAAGCCGGACTGGCTTGTTCACCAGGGGCTGGATGCATGTTTGCAATCCGGTCACCTCTTTTTCGTCACCCCATGACAGGCCCGTCTCTTTCCAGGACATAAGCCGCGTGGGGGGTCCGGATCGGAAGTCGGGGGCTGCGGTCCATTCCGGATCGCGCGGCTCGGTGATATAAAACCACCCGGATTGCCATCCCTTTAGGGTCTCCACGAAAGAGCCCTCGAACCATAGGACGTTGGCCATCTTGCCCGCCATAGCGCCGCGCACTCCACCTGGCTGCCGCACACCACCTTGGGCTTGACGTTGAAGGTCTTGTGCCAGAGGCCGAAATGAGGGCGGACGCGGAGAAAAGCCTCGCACACGACGATAAACGCCGAGATGTTGAGGATGAAGTTCGGAGCTAGATCATGGAAATCCAGGACGTAGTAGAACATGAGCCCCCGGACAAATGGGTAGAGTGGAAAACCCAGTCCGCGGAGGAAGTGGGGGAGAAATACTACCCTCTCATGGGGCCTTGGGGTGGGGAGAAGCTGCCCCTCTTCGGGAAGCCGGTGCGCGATGTCCTTGGACAGGTATCCGGCCTTCCTTAGCTTCTTGATTTTGCCCTCCGTGACGGAGGAGACCATCCACTTGCCTCCCGCTCCGGACATTGCTGGAGAAGGTTGAGGTGGGAAGTGCAGGCTTTGGCACTGGAGCTCGGGTGCGCAGGAGATGGATAGGCAAAGGAGGAAGAAGGCGTAGGTTAAAAGGTGGATCCTTGTCCCCTTATATGGGCGGATGCGGTTGTGCGTCCCCACCTGCCTAGTAAAACTCGCTTGCCTCCCAAGCGCCATGATAAGAGGCGCGGTTGGGTTACCCACATCCGTATTGATGAGAATCCCGTAAAAGGGGGGTACACGATCTCTGCTTTGACAAGACGTGCCAAGGAAACCGCCTCGCAAAACAAC
This sequence comes from Triticum urartu, assembly GCF_056163025.1. Taxonomy (NCBI): domain Eukaryota; kingdom Viridiplantae; phylum Streptophyta; class Magnoliopsida; order Poales; family Poaceae; genus Triticum; species Triticum urartu. The sequence goes on along the minus strand of NC_141874.1, from coordinate 499,120,264 downwards.
GCTGAGGTGGAAAAGTGAAAATGATTCGAGTAAAGGACTTGGCTGTAGTGTTTTGACGCACTGCAGAATACGTCAGCAGATTTGATTTGTGTTAATATTATTCTCTCTATGGCAATATGTGGAAGCTTATTTTGCAGAGCCGGACACTACTCTTGGTGTTTACAATCTTCTATGAAGGACTTGGAGGAGGAACCCGCCTTGCAATGCCGAAGACAATTTGTGCGCCGGACTCGTCGTCATTGAAGCCTGGTTGAGGTGCTACTGAGGGAGTCCTGGATTAGGGGGTGTTCAGGTAGCCGGACTATACCTTCAGCCGGACTCCTGGACTATGAAGATACAAGATTGAAGACTTCGTCCCGTGTCCGGATGGGACTTTCCTTGGCGTGGAAGGCAAGCTTGGCGATGCGGATATTCAAGATCTCCTACCATTGTAACCGACTCCATGTAACCCAAACCCTATCCGGTGTCTATATAAACCGGAGGGTTGTAGCCCGTAGGCAATCAACTCCATACACAACAATCATACCATAGGCTAGCTTCTAGGGTTTAGCCTCCTTGATCTCGTGGTAGATCTACTCTTGTACTACCCATATCATCAATATTAATCAAGCAGGACGTAGGGTTTTACCTCCATCAAGAGGGCCCGAACCTGGGTAAAACATCGTGTTCCCTGCCTCCTATTACCATCCGGCCTAGATGCACAGTTCGGGACCCCCTACCCGAGATCCGCCGGTTTTGACACCGACACATGATAAAAAAAATTGTTCTCTGTTCTTTACGGTAAAAAATGTATCATGTATTGGTTGGTTTCCCCAACTAGTTGCTCTCTGACACACACTATATTGTTGCTTTCCTTCTCCTTCATGAAACCATTACAAAAAATAGAGCATAGAAGTTCAATATTAAAAGCAAAAAACAAGCGTGCATTTCTTGAAGACAAAAATAGGTTGATGCGAAGTTCATATTCTCTGCCGCGGAAAAATGTGCATAAAAAGGTGTGATTTCGAAAGTTCGGGTGTAACGAACATCGAAGTTCAAACCAAAAAAATCCAAAAAATCATGGAATTCAAAAGAACAAAAACTATGGAGTTTCATGTAAAAATTAGTAGCATGCGAAATTCATGTTTCAGAAAATTTCGAAGCTCATGTGTACCACGTAAAGAAGAAAAATAATCAAATGAAAAAAGGGACCGCCTAACCCGTTTCACCGAAAAGCAAAAAATGCATAAAATGTCGCGACAAAATTCTATAAGAAGTTCAAATTAAAAAACCGAACAGGTCAATGTTAAAAAAAAATGAAGTTTTAATATCATAAAGACAAATTTGGAAGTTAAAAAAATTTGAGCGAGAAGTTTAAAGAAGTAGTTCAAAAATCTTTATAACGGGTTTTCCCCGTTTGTAAAAATATCAGAGAAGTTGAAATTAAAAAGAGGAGCATTTCAAAAGATTGTATAAAAACTAATTTTCCCCATTCTATAAAAACTAGTAGTTCAAATTAAAGTAACGGCATGGTATCGTTGTTTTATATAAAAAAGCATTTTCCCCGTTACTAACCAATAAAACTAAGAAGTTCAAATTTAAAAATGGTGAAGTTCGATGTCTATAAAACATTCGGATTTTTCACATTATTAAAAAAAAAGAAGTTCAAAATTTTAAAACAAAGAGTTTAAAAAAACTCGAGTTTCCTCGTTACTAAAGAATAAAACTAAGAAGTTCAAATTAAAATAACAGAGAAGTTCAAATTTCATAAAAATCTCAAATTCTTGTTCTAAAGAATAACTAATAATTTCACATTAAAAAATAAAACAACAAAAAAGTTTTAAAAGGATTTTCCCTGTTTTTTAAAAATTTGGATTTTCCCTGATACTAAAGATTAAACCAAGAAGTTCAAAAATTAAATAACAAGAAGTTCAACTTTTAAAAATAGAGCGCTTCAAAATTTCATAAAAAGATTAAGAAATGAAACCAGGAAGTCCATATTAAAAGGATGGAGAAGTATAGAAAACTCTGATTTTCCTTGTTATTAAAGAATGAAAACAAGAAGTTCAAAAATTAAATAACAAGACGTTCAACTTTTAAAAATAGAGCGCTTCAAAATTTCTTAAAAAAGATTAAGAAATAAACTAGGAAGTCCATATTAAAAAGATAGAGATGTTTGATGATTATAGAAAACTCAGATTTCCCTCGTTATTAAAGAATGGAAACAAGAAGTTCTAAAATAAAATAACAAGAAGTTCAACTTTTAAAAATAGAGCGCTTTAAAATTTCATAGAAAAAAAAGAAATAAAACAAGGAAGTCCAAATTAAAAAGATGCAGAAGTTTGATGATTATAGAAAACTCAGATTTATCTCGTTTATTAAAAAATGGAAACAAGAAGTTCAAAAATAAAATAACTTCTAAAAAAGTTGTTGCTAGAAGTTCAAGTGCTTTGTCCGGGGAAGTTCAAAAATTCTTGTGAGAGAGGTTGAACAAAAATACATGACAGAAGTTCAAGATGAAAACAGCGGGAAGTTCAACTACTACACGAAATGCGTTTCAGATAGGAAAATAAGAATAGAAAATAAAAGGCTTAAGATATTTTGTTGCTAGAAGTTCACGTGCTACTCCCGGTGAAGTTCGAGATCTCTAGTGTGAGACGACTGACCTTCAGTTACATGTAAAAACAGGCAAAAACGACGTTGTTTTACGCATTCAAAAATATATTTTGAATCGTTGCGAGTATGAAAAACTCATCAACACAAAAAAGTTGCGTGTTTTTAATAGCTTTCCATCAGTATATCATTTGCTCAATTATGGTAAGTGGTTTGAGAATTACGGGCAAAAAACATCACGTCAAAAAACAGAGTGAAGTTCAAACAGAACTACCACAGAAGTTCAAGTACTTCACGCGATGCATTTTCGATGAATCTATTTCGCGATAAAGGCAGAATGAATGATCTCGCCATTTTCGAAATTACATGAAAACAGCTAGGAATCAGAGAAAGTTGTCAACATGAAAAAGTTTCGCATTTTCTGTAGCTTTTCAACAGTATATTATTTGCTCCATTCCGATAAAGTTTGTAGAAATTACGGCTAAAATACATTTTTCGCCATTTTCGAAACTGACTTAAAACCGTAAAGAATTGGGAGAAACAATACATACCAAAAAGTTTCGCATTTTTTCAAGCTTTCCAACGCCATATCATTTGCTGCATTCGGACGCACGGTTAAAAAATTAGCTCGAAAATACGAACTCGGTAGGACTTGGAACATTTTCTAAATTACTCTTAAACCATTCAAAATTAGAAAAAAAAATGGTCAAGATGAAAAAGTAGCACATTTTCATAAGCTTTCCAACGCAGTATCATATGCCTCCATTGGATTAGCCGTTTAGAAATGACATCGAAAAACGAACTCAGCTGTTCGGTTTACGAAATTTTACGTTTTTTCAAATTACTATTTAACCATAGGGAATTAGAGAAAACTTTCAACATGTGGAAGGAGCGGTTTTGCAGCAGCTTTCCAATGCCATATTATATGCCTCATTCCGATAAACGGTTTAGAAATGCGATCGAAAATACGATTCACGTTTTTTGTGCGAAGAAAAAACGGTTTTCAAAACTGCTCTTAAACCGCTTATATTTTGCCAAAAATTTAAGTTGGGTCAAGATATTGGTGTCCATAGCTTTCCAACAGTATATCGCAAGCCCCATTTGGCAATGTTGGCGGAAGTTCAACCTAGTTCATAGGGAAGTTCAACGTACTACTAGCGGGGCAGGGCAGGTTGTGATCAGAATATTATTTTGATCCCGTGATCAGAATAGTGTTTATATATATATACTCCAGCAATTTTTGGCCTCTTCTAGTCGATCCCCTAAACATAAGGTTGTAAACTTCAATTTGATGAAGTTCAAAGCAGGTTCAACTGAAAGTAGCATGCATTCAAACATAAACATAGATAGTGTTGCATGAACAAACATAAAATATAAATTTAAACTAAGCTAAAGTACTTTCGGTCGAAGTAGAGGTCGAGCCAATCCTTCCTCGTCATGTATGGTGTGCTGCGAGCCATCTCCGGGACGGTGCCGTCATCGGGGTCGTTGGGGAAGGCACTCCTCCACTCGTTGACATCAATCTCCTCGTCCTCGGGGCCCACCTCGATGCCCTCCGCGCCGCCGCCTTCGACCTCGTCATCGGAGGAGAGCGCGATAACCTCGCCACCCTCTGTGCCGCCGTCCTCGCCGCCTTAGACCTTGTCATCGAAGGAGAGTGCGATAACCTCGCCTCCCTCTGCACCGGCAAAGATCGCCCGCTCCGCCTCCACGAGCTCCGGGTGCTGCCGGCGGAGCTCTTGCATGTAGGCCTTGTCGGCGGCCTCGGCCTTGAGGCGCTCCCATGCCCCGTGGTCCTCCCGCACCATAGCGGAGCTCACCACCCCTGGCTCTGGCGGAACGAGGTCGACCGGACGTGTGCCGAAGGGGAAATTGAGCTTGGCCGTGGTAGCGGACCTGCTAGCGGTCATACTCCATGGCCGTGAGCTTGGCCGTGTGGAAGCTACCGAGCCACCGACGGGTGTGGGTCTCCGATCTATAATCTCGGCGACCCACCTCCCCCACCGCCGCTGCTGGACCCCGAGGAAGGACCTCGTCGGCTGCCAGGTCCGAGGGAGAACGGGGAAGTCATCGAACCGGCATAGGGGTGCAGCGGCGGGCGCATCGGGGGACTGGTGACGGTGGATCGAGCCCGCGAAGGACGACGGGGACACCTCGGTGGCCATCTCGCCGGCGTTAGGGGAAAAGGACGCTGTCGGTGTCAAAACCAGCAGATCTCGGGTAGGGGGTCCCGAACTGTGCGTCTAAGGCTGATGGTAACAGGAGGCGGGGGACACAATGTTTACCCAGGTTCGGGCCCTCTCGATGGAGGTAATACCCTACTTCCTCCTTGATTGAACTTGATGATATGAGTATTACAAGAGTTGATCTACTATGAGATCATAGAGGCTAAACCCTAGAGAGCTAGCCTATGATTATGATTGTTGTTGTCCTATGGACTAAACCCTCCGATTTATATAGACACCGGAGGGGCTAGGGTTACACAGAGTCGGTTACAGAGAAGGAGATCAACACACCCGAATCGCCAAGCTTGCCTTCCACGCAAAGGAGAGTCCCACCCGGACACGGGACGAAGCCTTCAATCTTGTATCTTCATAGTCCAACAGTCTAGCCAAAGTATATAGTCCGGCTGTCCGAGGACCCCCTAATCCAGGACTCCCTCAGTCGCCCTTGAACCAGGCTTCAATGACGATGAGTCCGGCGCACAGATTGTCTTCGGCATTGCAAGGCGGGTTCCTTCTCCGAATACTCCATAGAAGATTTTGAACACAAGGATCATGTCTGGGTCTGCAAAACAAATTCCACATACCACCGTAGAGAGTATATTATTCCACAAATCTAATCTGCTGACAACTTTTCATAACATGACGTCTTGCCTTGGCCCGGTCATTACAAATTGTTTTCCCCGCCTGCCACTGCACGTGTTGCGAGGCAGTTTTATTGGCACGTCTTGTCGAACCAGAGATTGTGTTCCCCTTATCACGGGATTCTCATCAATACGGATATGGGTAACCCAACCGTGCCATCAATCGCGGCGCTTGGGGAATAAGCGATTTTATGGGGCAAGTAGGGAGGCGCACAGTTTCTACCGCCTTTATAAAGGGACAATGATTCCTCTTTTTCACCCACACCTTCTTCTTCCCCTGCCCATCCATTCTCGCGCACTCGAGCTCCAGCGCCCAAGTTCTCATCTTCTCCACAAAGCCATTCCAAAAATGTCCAGAGCGGGAGGCAAGTGGATGGTCTCCGCCGTTACGGAGGAGAACATTACAAAGCTCCGGGAAGCCGGATACCTGGCCGCAGACATCGCACACCGACTCCCAGATGCGGGGCAGATCGTCCCTACTCCAGAACCCCATGAGGGTTGTATTCCTCACCCACGTCGTCCGCAGACTGGGATTTCCCCTCCACCCATTTGTCCGCGGGCTCATGTTCTACTACGGGCTGGACTTCCATGATCTGGCCCCCAATTTCATCCTCAACATCTTGGCGTTTATCGTCGTGTGCAAGGCCTTCCTCTGCATCAAGCCCCAGTTTGGCCTGTGGCTGAAGACCTTCAACATGAAACCGAAGGTCGTGGTCAGCCAGCAAGCAGAGGGCGGAGGCGCCATGGTGGGAAAAATGCCCAACGTCACCAGGCTCGAAGGCTCCTATGTGGAGACCATGAAGGGGTGGCAATTCGGGTGGTTCTACATCACCGAGCGGCGCGACAACAACTGGGTGGCTGCCCCCGAATTTCGATCTGGCATCCCCATGCAGCTCACCTCCTGGAAAGAGAAGGGCCTATCCTTGGGTTCATCGGTGAAGCTGACCGGACTCCAGAACTGTGTTAAAACTATGATAAGCAAGAAAATCAAGCTTGTCAACGTGGTCCAGGTCATCCTCTTCCGCTGGATCCTTCCGTGCCAAAGACGGGCATTCAATATGTGGGAGTTCGACCCGACCAAGCACCATACGCTGCGAGAGCTTTTCGACACGACACACCAAGACGTCTGGAAGGTGTTGTTCAAGGCCGCCGAGGTACCTCCTTCCCTTACCGAGGATCGCGGACTCAGCGCAAAGCGCCCTGCCAACCGGTATGCTCTTTATATCTCATAAGATGTTCCTTTCCCCAGTATAATCATGTGAGGGATCTGAGCCTCCATGCCATTTTAACAGGACTGGGTAGCGACAGCGGAGTGGATCGATTGTCTGGCCCCACTGCCCGAAGATCCAGCAAGGGCTCTCTTAACGGAGATGCTGGTTCCGGCGCCCTAGGAGGCGCCGGAGAAGAAGGCCAAGAAGAAGGCCGCGGGGACTAGGAAAGGTCTCCGGCGCAAGGTTGTATCGGACTTATCGTCCAAAAACACCGAGGCACACTCCTCCCACGAAAACGAGGAGGAAGAGGAAAGTTCTCCCCCCCCCAGCCGGGGGAGACAAGAAAAGGAAGGCCGCCCCATCTGGGGAGGCCGAACAGTCCAAGAAGGGAAGGACCCTCCTTCCAGACTACTCCACAACAGCCTCTTACAGCAACGAGGAGTGGTTTCCCAGGGACAAGCCCCTAGCGAAGTCGTAAGTATCCGGATACTATAATAGTTCTGGTATGTTTTGTTTTATTGCTTCTTATCATGCCAAACATGATCATGCAGTCCATCCAAAGCCCATATCGACGTATCCTCTTCGGATGAGTCTTTGGGCCAGTCGGCGATGAACAGCGATTCACTCCCGACAGCCACCTCCCCCCGGCCCACGGACGACATAGAGGTGTTGTCTCAAAGGGCACCGAACGAAGGGGAGATAGTTCTGGAGGTGCCCCAAGGCGACATCCCAGAGTTGGGCGCATGGGGGGCAAGACTCCCGTGGGCTCTAATGACGGGGGCCACAGCAAGTTTGGCCCCTAGTCAGATACTGCACCGGAACCTCCAGTGGTTCTGGATTCTACCAGGCGACCCCTCGCTAAGGGGGCGAGCCGTCTGTGCCGATGGCCTTTGTCCATCTAGAGGCATCGGACAACTTGCTGCGGCCCCATTAACGAAGAGCACCGCACTATCATGAGTGCGGTGGTCGAGAAGGTTCGGTCCGCCAAAAGCAGACTGACCGAAGCCTGTGCCAGCCTCCTAACAGGCTTTGAGGTAAGTAATCAAATTATGAGAAAATATCACAGGATAGACAGTAGCCCCTGATGCTCTGTTTGGTGTTCGCAAAGAAAGGCCGAACAAAGGATCAAATAATAATCACAGGAGTCTAATCAGAATATGTCTATGTGAATAAGCAGGCTTCACTGCTGGCCGCTACCGCTCGTACTGCGGAGGTCTCCGGACTGAAGCGGGACCTTGAGCGGTCCGAGGAAGAGCTTGGCCTTACCAAGAGGCAGCTCGGAGAGAACAAAGGTAAGTGATACCCCGTCTGTATATTGATAAAGAAAAAGTGGTTATTAAATCATAGGATCATCATGAATTTTGCTAGGGGCCACGACCGAGGTGGCGGCCCTGAAGAAGGTGATGTCCGAGGCCGAAGACAGAGCGGCCAAGGAGCGCATCGAGCGCAAGAAGCAAGAGGCCCAAGTCGGCGAGGTTCAGCAAGAGCTCCAGGAATTTCTCAATAAATACGAGTCCTTGGAGCGTGACTCAAAGACGCAGGGGTCCGAGCTTGCGAAGGCCCTTGAGAACGCACAAAATGCTAAGGCCAAAGCCCAAAAGGCCCTCCAGGAGATTCAGGTGGTCAAGAAGATAGCGGCGGGTAAGGCATTCCTTATGCAAAGAAAGCATGTGAAGGAAACTTTCCTTTTACTTACCCGAATTCGGAGCTCTCCAGGAGCGTTCGCAGATCTACCAAGCAGCATATCGGATGCCGCGGAGTTCTACCGGGCCGAGGAAGCGAGCTCGACGGAGAAGTTGTTCTGGTCCTCAATATACTGGGACCGAACATCTGATGCCCTTGAGCGACCAGATGAAGCAACTGGTCGAGCTTCACAAGGCGGCCGAACTGTCCATGCAGGGTCTCATAGTCCGGATGTGGCCTGGCGAGCCCCTGCCTGGCAGCTACTTCGGCCTGGTAAAGAGGCTTGTGAATTCCTGCCCACGGTTTGAATTCATAAAGCGGTCCGTCTGCATTGAAGGCGCGCGCAGGGCCTTTTCCTGTGCGTAAGTGCACTGGGCGAAGATGGACGCCGAAAAGCTGGTGAAGGAGGGGCCACCGGAGGGCAAGGAGCATCGCCACCCCGAAAAGTATTATGACAGCGTCCTGAAGGGTGCCCGCCTTGTGGCGGAGGAATGTGCTAAGGATGTAATATCTGAATGAATGCACTCATGTGATCCTGTAATATGAAAATGAGTTCATGTGCACTATATAACGCTTGTCGATTTATTACCTTCTGTGCGGCCGTTTATCACTCTCACTTAGCCATAGAAGTCTACAATTTTAAATTTTTGGCGAAGCCCCTAGTATTCGTAAGGCCAAACTTGGGGCGCTATATACGCCTAAATCGGACAAGGCCGATTCCTCGCCCGAAGTGGAAAAAATCTTTTAAGGATTTGAGACCTCTCGAACAGCGACCAGCTCTCGCCGCATCATGACATTCAGTTTTCGGCTTTCTCTACTGAGGTGCTCGTCCGGAAGAACCGGGACACAACCGCAGTAGTTCTCACAGTGCTACCTTAGCCAATATAGCGGAATGTAAGGTACCAAAACATGGGAGCCAGGCAAACCCAACTATTGACCCAAGACATGATTCAAAGCTGATGCATATAATGCTATATGTTTGGGGTGCCACACTGTCGAAAGTGTTTTCTTGCCGTGTTATGGGGTACACTGAAGCCCCTGGCGCACTGGACGTACCAGAATGTACGGGTGCAATTTGTCGTGAATAAGCATACAGGGAAAAAAGATGAAGAAATGCAATAATAAGCTAACGCTATACGTTGTTATTTAAATGATACGTCAAAGCGTATGTATACAAGTAGTGCAATAAGCAAAATATAGGACTATTTGACATGTCCTATCCAAGGGCAGGCTGTGTGTGGGTATGTAAAATAGGTATAGCGATCGTTATCAGAGACCACCTGGGATTCCCTTATACGTCAAAGCTTCTTGCTTCCTTGGTGTTTCCTTCCCGGTGATGGGTCCGATAATCAGGGTATCGGAGGGGGCCTTCAGAGAATAGGGTCCTGAAAGGAAGAAAATGGTAAAGATATACGGGTCCTGAGGTGGTTGAGCCGCATTGTGGGTCGTGCCAGAGCCGTGCCTCCGCCTATGCCCATGGTATTTTGAGTGCATAATTATGTACACGCGGTGCAAATTTCGCCGCTTGAATGGGACTAGGACGGAGGCCGAATTGCTAGGCGAGCTCTGAACGTGCCGATCGATCCTGTTGCAGGGTACTCCGGACTCGCTTGACGGTGTCCGGGGGCTTTATCACTGAATTGGCGGTTTGCCTCAGAAGGTTGCTTTGTACTTCTGCTACGAAGGTCACAGTGTGCTCCTCCGTATGGAGCGAGCGTTCTGTGTTTCCATTAACTGTTATAACCCCACGAGGTCCTGGCATTTTGAGCTTGAGGTATGCATAATGTGGTACTGCATTGAATCTGGCGAATGCGGTTCGTCCGAGCAATGCGTGCTAGCCACTGCGGAAGGGGACGATATCGAAAATCAACTCCTCGCTTCGGAAGTTGTCCGGAGATCCGAAGACCACTTCCAGTATGATTGAGCCCGTGCAACAGGCCTCTACACCTGGTATGACACCTTTAAAGGTGGTTTTTGTGGGTTTGAGCCTCGAGGGGTCGATACCCATTTTGCGCAGTATATCCTCATAGAGCAGGTTCAGGCTGCTGCCACCGTCCATAAGTACTCGAGTGAGGTGAAATCCGTCAATGATGGGGTCAAGGACCAATGCGGCAGAAGCGCCATGACAGATACTGTTAGGGTGGTCCATGCGATCGAAAGTGATCGGACAAGAAGACCATGGGTTGAACTTTGGGGCGACTGGCTCCATCGCATAGACGTCCCTTAGTGCACGCTTCCGTTCCCGCTTGGGAATATGGGTTGCGTATATCATGTTCACTGTTTTCACTTGGGGAGGAAATTTCTTCTGTCCTCCTGTGTTCGGCGGCCGGGGCTCCTCCTCATCGTTGCTATGCAGCCCCTTTTCCTTGTTTTCGGCATTCAACTTGCTGGCCTATTTGAACACCCAGCATTCTCTGTTGGTGTGGTTGGCTGGTTTATCGGGGGTGCCGTGAATTTGACACGAGCGATCGAGTATGCGGTCCAAACTGGACGGTCCCGGATTGCTTCTTTGAACGGCTTTTTCTGCTGACCAGATTTAGAGCCACTGAATCCGGCATTGACTGTCGTGTCTTCGGCGTTGTTGCCGTTGTTGCGGCGCTTGTGTCTGTTGCGACGTGGCTTGCCGTTGCTATCTCTGGTATTAGAATTGCCACGATTTCTTGATGTGTTGCTACTCCGAGCCAGCCAGCTGTCCCCGTCCGCACAAAAGTGGGTCATGAGTGTCGTGAGGGCTGCCATGGACTTCGGCTTCTCTTGGCCGAGGTGTCAGGCAAGCCACTCGTCGCGGATGTTATGCGTAAATGCCGCTAAGGCCTCGGCATCCGGTCAGTCGACAATTTGGTTCTTTTTAGTTAGGAACCGTGTCCAGAATTTCCTGGCTGATTCCCCGGGCTATTGGGTTATGTGACTCAAGTCATCAGCATCCGGTGGTCGCACATAAGTGCCCTGGAAGTTGTCAAGGAATGCATCTTCCAAGTTCTCCCAACTGCCAATGGAGTTTGCCGGCAGGCTATTCAGCCAATGCTGAGCTGGCCCTTTGAGTTTTAGTGGGAGGTACTTGATGGCATGTAGATCGTCACCGCGGGCCATGTGTATGTGGAGGAGTAAATCTTCCATCCATACCGCGGGGTCTGTTGTAACATCATATGATTCAATGTTCATGGGTTTAAACCCTTCTGGGAATTCATGATCCATTACTTCATTGGTGAAGCATAGGGTGTGTGTGGCGCCTCTGTGCCGGGCTATATCACGACGCAGTTCATACGAGTCTTGTCTACTGTATACGGCCCAGCCAGATTTGCTTTTAGTATATCCAGCGTGACGGTCGTCGTCATGCGTTTGGGCACGCCCCCGTGATCCGTAGATCGATCTTGTATGTCCTGCTTTGTTTTCCAATACGTCTCGCAGGTCCTACGTGTTGCCCCAGTCCTTGGTGTTTTTGTTTGACTGGCGACGGGGTGCGGGCTGGACTTCGGGCTGATATGCCGCTTTGTCTCGGCCACGAGGTGGCCGGTCAGCCGCATCATACGCTGTTAGTGTAGGCTTTAATGCTTCCTCCTCGATTTGGGGGAGCAACCTGCGCTTTGGGTAACTTTTGGTTGGGCGCTCGGGTTCGTATTCCTCGGCTGCCAGGACCTTGCTCCATCTATCCGCTAGCAGATCTTGATCTGCTTGAAGTTGCTGCTGCTTTTTCTTCAGGCTTTTTGTTGTGGCTATAATCCGGCGCTTGAAGCGCTCCTGCTCGACGGGATCCTCGGGCACGATGAATTCTTCGTCCCCGAGGCTCACCTCATCTTCGGAGAGGGGCATGTAATTGTCATCCTCTGATTCTCCGTCTGTCACCTATTCCTTAGGGCTAGCTTGCCCATCCTCCCGCTCGAAGCCTGGCTGGAGGGGATTGTCTTCATCTTCGGCACTATTCGCAGCGTTGTTGTCTCTTGTGCCGGTACCGTTGCTTTTGCTATGGCGGGGCTTAGAGCGACGCTGATGACGCCGGTGCTTTGATTGCTTCTCGAGACGATTATCCTCCGTTGCCTTATTGCCATCGCTTTCTTCGGGGGTGTTCACCATATATATATATATATATATATCATATGATGAGGTGGCTGTCCAGCGCCCTATGGGCGGTGGTTCCTGTTCTTCTCTTGCATTGTCGTCTATGCCGTCGATGTCTTCGGAGCCGAAATCAAGCATGTCGGTTAAGTCGTGGACAGTGGCAATTAAGTGGGTGGTGGGTGGGAATGAATTTCTTCGTCGTTCGCTTCCCACTCAAGCCGGACATAGTTTGGCCATGGGTCTCCTGACAAGGAGAGAGACCTCAATGAATTTAGCACATCGCCCAAGGGCGAGTGCTGAAAATGTCCGCGGAGGTAAACTCCATGATCGGTGCCCAATTAGATTCGATAAGCACGGACGCAGGCGGTTCGGAGCCTATGGTCGGGGACGAATCCAAGGGTTAGGCAACAAAGGTCTCATAGGAGGTGAAGTCAGTATTCGGCTCTATCGCTGCTGAGTGTGCGGCCTCCGTGGCGGGGTCCATCCACCCGTCCTCGGACGATACGATCTGCTCCGGATTGAGGGCCGGAGTAGCCACAGGTGTGATCTCCCGAACACCGTCCAGCGGCAGAGCTAAGTCATGCTCGTCGTGACTGTGCGGCGCACCTAACATGGGCTTGAATCCGTCGAAGATCAAGTCTCCGCTGATGTCGGCAGTATAGTTCAAGCTTCGAAACCTGACCTGATGGCTAGGGGCATAGCTCTCGATCGGCTCCAGATGGCCAAGTGAGTTGGCCCGCAGTACGAAGCCTCCGAATACAAAGACCTGTCCTTGGAGAAAAACCTCACCCTGGATCGCATCGTTGCTGATGATCGAAGGAGCCATCAAGACTTTACGTGATGGCACAGTGGAACTCTCAATGAAAGCACCAATGTGGTGTCAAAACTGGCGGATCTCGGGTAGGGGGTCCCGAACTGTGTGTCTAAGGCTGATGGTAACAGGAGGCGGGGGACACAATGTTTACCCTACTTCCTGCTTGATTGATCTTGATGATGTGAGTATTACAAGAGTTAATCTACCACGAGATCATAGAGGCTAAACCCTAGAAGCTAGCCTATGATTATGATTGTTGTTGTCCTACAGACTAAACCCTCTGGTTTATATAGACACCGGAGGGGGCTAGGGTTACACAGAGTCCATTATAGAGAAGGAGATCTACACAGAGTCCAACCCAGACACGGGACGAAGCCTTCAATCTTGTATCTTCATAGTCCAATAGTCCGGCCAAAGTATATAGTCCGGCTGTCCGAGGACCCCCTAATCCAGGATTCCCTCAGCCGCGATAAAGCACTTTTTGGCCATTGGCTCCTCGAGCTCCCCAGCACACAGGCAGAGGTTAAGGATGGATGTGCCAGCGACGGTGGGTGACCTGCCAATGCTTTTGGGGTGGTGTGTGTCTGTGTGAGCGGAGGTTTTGGGGAGTGAGTGTTGTGTGTGGAGGGTGGCAAGGAGGTGTTTGATCAAATTCTGCGGCAACTGAAAATTTTACTAGGCGGGAGTAACAAGGCGGGGCTACAAAAAATTTGGAACAAGGGCGAGAATATATTTTTGAGATTGCGAGGGATGCAGAGACGGGAGTAAAATGCCGGGGCTACTGAAAATTTGAATCAAGGGTCTGAAGCAGAGCGGGAGTATCAGGCATCGCACACAGGAGTGCTGTGTTATGATTTGGAATTTTTCGGGGCTCATTTGGACATTTTTATACATTAACTTGGTTTTCTATGCATTTTATGTACATAATTCAAATTTGAAATACATGCACATGCTCCAGTGCATATAAATTGGTTGAAAAATCAAATATGAGTCCTTGGGTGCATGCTTAGGTCCCATCCAAGAAATGGGAATGAATTTCAAACACCAGGGCAGCGTTGATTGCCGGCAAAACGTTGAGATACCTGATTTTCAAATTCTAGTAAATCCAAAGCTCGTTTGAAATTCATGAAACTTGGAACGGTATCATGGAGCGGCATCAACATGCCGTGGTAAAATTCTTGTCCCATTTGGGGCTGCTTTGGGTATAAGCTTCTCACAAACCAGAGCTTCTCACAACAAGCTTGGTGGTTTCGGTAGGGAACGTGCCACCTTTGGGGACGAAACGATATCCGTTGCCTCTTATTGCTTTCAAACTTTTTCTAGTGTCAACACAGAACAACATGAGTGTTGTGTTAAGTTTTGGAATTTTTGGGGATTGTTTGGACATTTTTATACATTAACTGGGTTTTCTAGGCATTTTATGTGCATAATTCAAATTTTAAGTACATGCACATGCTCCATTGCATATAAATTGGTTGAAAAGTCAAATATGTGTCCTTGGGTGCATGCTTACGTCCCATGCAAGAAATGGGAATGAATTTCAAACACCCGGGCACTGTTGATTGCCGACAAAACATTGAGATACCTTGTTTTCAAATTCTATTACATCCAAAACTCGTCTGAAATTCATGAAACTTGACATGGTATAATGGAGCGGCATCAACATGCTATGGTAAAATTTTGTCCCATTTGGGGCAGGTTTGGGTATAAGCTTCTCACAACAAGCCTGGTGGTTTCGGTAGGGAACGTGCCACCTTTGGGGACGAAACGATTTTCGTCGCCTCTTATTACTTTAAAAAAAACTTGTGTCAACATAGAACAAGATGAGTGTTGTGTTAAGTTTTGGAATTTTTCGGGGCTCATTTGGACATTTTTATACATTAACTAAGTTTTCTAGGCATTTATGTGCATAGTTCAAATTTGAAATATGTGCACATGCTCCAGTGCATATAATTTGGTTGAGAAGTCAAATATGTGTCCTTGGGTGCATGCTTACATCCCATGCAAGAAATGGGAATGAATTTCAAACACCAGGGCACCGTTGATTGCCGGCAAAACATTGAGATACCTGGTTTTTAAATTATATTAAATCCAAAACTCGTCTGAAATTCATGATACTTGGCATGGTATCATGGAGCGACATCAACATGCCGTGGTAAAAAATTTGTCCCATTTGGGGCAGGTTTGGGTATAAGCTTCTCGCAAACCAGAGCTTCTCACAACAAGCCTGGTGGTTTCGGTAGGGAACATGCCACCTTTGGGGATAAAACGATATCCGTTGCCTCTTATTGCTTTCAAAAAATTTCTAGTGTCAACATAGAACAACAGGAGTGCTGTGTTAAGTTTTGGAATTTTTCAGGGCTCGTTTGGACATTTTTATACATTAACTGAATTTTCTAAGCATTTATGTGCATAATTCAAATTTGAAATACATGCACATGCTCCATTGCATATAAATTGGTTGAAAAGTCAAATATGTGTCCTTGGGTGCATGCTTACGTCCCATGCAAGAAATGGGAATGAATTTCGAACACCAGGGCTCTGTCATTTGCCAGCAAAACGTTGAGCTACCTGGTTTTTAAATTCTGGTAAATCCAAAACTTGTCTAGTGCAGAGGTTCACCGGGAAGCGTGCGAGCTGTTCAACGCAGGATTTGAGCATCTCTTCAACGCAAATGGTTCAGTTAAGTAGTAAAGCGACAGAAAATGAACCAAAAAATATACGTGCTGCCAGACGCCCCGTGTGCCGTGCAAGCAGGCATGAGTTGATGGCACGCATGCGAGCAGTGCGCCGCGCAGGCATACCGGGATGCATGGGTGCAGGTGTGCGTATTGACGGGGAGGCGTGCGAGTAGCTGTGTGAAATGATGGTAGGAATGTTAGAAGACCGCTGCGCAGGCTCACCGGGAGGCAAGACAGCTTTCGACCGCAACCTGCCTGGCTCCCACTGGTCTGTATTAATTGCGTGCCCGAGCCTCCGGCCATAATAGGCGGCCGCACCCCCGGTCCATAGTGGTCACCAACGTCTGGACTCTGTAGTGTATGACGATGCTGCTGAAGCACACCATCAGAGGGGGTGGCGACGCCGGGGCTGGTGAAGCACCCGCGCAACGCGTGAAGCTGGGCACAGAGGTTTCCGTCGCCGCTGACGAGGTCTCGAGTGGGCAGCAGCACGACCTTGAATTCGTCTGCGTCATTGTGCCCCCAGTAGGAGCCGGAGGTCAACAGGAACTCCGGCAATGACCGCGACTCCGGCGGAAAACCGGTTAGTCATCTATATACCCATCTATATACCCAATGTTGTCCATATAGAGTTAGTGATTAATTGTTTGTTCTATACAAATGATTTTTGCTAATAATCCGACTAGGGTTAGCTTGCGTGCTAATAATTCATGGCTAGATCTTGAGAATTGATTTTGAATGTCCTACATATATGTTTGTGCCTTTTTCCTTCCCGATCTTGAGAATTGATTTTGAGTGTCCTAAATGTTATGCCATTTTTTCTCTCAGATTGGTATGTACATATATGAGGCTCCGGCCAGTGCCACCACCGGATGTAGATCTTGGACCTGACTGTGCGGCCAGAAGCGCCCCTGGACCTGAGGAACCAGTAGAATCTCTGGAGGACCGCATCAGCGATCTCCCAGACGACATCCTTGGGGAGATCATCTCCCTTCTACACACCAAGGATGGCTGCCGCACACAAGTCCTCGCATCTCGGTGGCGCACTCTATGGCGCACCGTGCCTCTTATCTCGATTGTCATCAGCTATCTCTCGATGATGATTCTAAACTCCCCGGAGCCATCATCTCCTCCCACCAGGGCTCCGTTTAACGCATCTGCATCCCGACATGCTACTTGCTGGACATACCCTGCATGGTGGCCACCTGGCTGACATCCCGTCAATTCGATAAACTCCAGCAACTTGAGTTCTACCATGACTATGTATGTAACATACCATGAACTGATGTATTTGTGCCCTCAACACCGATGTCCATCACATGGTTTTCCTCCTCTCTCCGCACTGCCACCTTTGCCCGATGCCATCTAGCAGACAATCTGGTACAAATGCTTCGAATCCCACTGCTAAAAACTTGCGCTTGTGGTGGTTGATCTGTCGGAGGCCGCACTGCATAGCATCATCCACTCCAGCTGCCCTGCCCTGCAGCGCTTGCTGCTTGTTTTTGCAATGGAAATTCATATCCGTTGTCTCAAAATAAAGTCGACCCACCTTGTAAGAATTGGAATTTGTTTTTTTGGATATGAGCTCATCATCGAAGATGCCCCTTCACTTCAAAGGTTGCTCCTTGATTCTGGTATAGTACCATGCGCAAATAACTAGTCTCTGCGCCTAAACTGGAGACCTTGGGTGCAATTAGTGATCCTTTTAGATGGTTCAAGATGGTGTTTGGCTCCACACCTATTGAGGTACTGTATATTATTCACGTAAACTTTTGTAATCTGCCTTTTTCATTTGTGCGCATAAGTTAAGTATCGTCTTGGAGTACACTTTTGGTACTAATATTATGTTCTATGCTCAATGAAGAGCTTGTCCATCCTATCAGTTGTGGTGGATTCTGTCAAGACCTTACATATCAGTATGTGGTGTTTTGATCTGAACACGATTTGTCGGCGTTCTGGGAACGGGGGTCCCCAGACTTGCCTTCCTGCGGCCTGCGGCGTGGCTCAAAGGGGGGCCCAGGACGACCCATCTTCACCAACACAAACCCAAGACCCTCGCGAGGGGCCAAGCCTCGCGGGGCGGACGACGCGGAGCTTCCTCAGGCACGGCCTCATCAGGCTGGCTCGCGAGGAGGCGGAGAGATCAAGGCGGGGTACCTCACGAGGTGCCCGTGACGCAAGCCATGACGACTAAGGGCGCCAGGCGGGTGCCAGCCCGTGCAGTGTCCTCCTTTCCCCTTTGGTGCAAAGGGGGCAAGCGCAGCCGCAGAGTACCGAGGCATCAGGCAAAGGTTGCCATTTCGGTGCAACAAGACCAACACCAGGAGGACTGCAAGATGGAGGTCATCGTGGAGCCCAAGACGGCGTCACCACCAGAGCTTTATGCAGGCGAAGACTACTTTTGTCAGGATAGCTGGTACTAGCTGTCCCCTTTCAAATTAGCCCGCCATTGTTGGCTCCCTTCCCGCTCGATATTTGGGAAGAGGACCAGGGCCTCTATAAATAGGACCAGCTACCCGCAGGATGAAGGAGGAGGCTGAGAGGTTAGAGGTTTTGAGTGAGGCATCATCAATTGAGGAGAGAGAGAGAAGAGGGTGACTGGACTCCTCCTAGCAGTTCATCGCCCCAGCCAAGAACAGACCCTCGCGAGGCTGTTCTTCCTTGTATTGTTCATCATCATCAGCCCAAGAGGCAATCCACCACACCACACACTGGAGTAGGGTATTACACCACAACGGTGGCCCGAACCAGTATAAACCCTGTGTCTCTTGTGCTGTTCTTTCCATAGTTTAGATCTTAGCGAGGCGGAGGGGCGCAGGTAGGTAGGAGGCGAAATCTCCGCGCGCACCCCAGTGTTCAAACCTCAAGGGTCTACCGGAATCCACCTTCTACCGCTTCGTGCCCCGTCGCGTCGTCATCACCATGTCCGGCGACCAGGCGGGCAACCCAGATCCATGGGCGGCATGGCCCGCCCACGCAGAGCCGCTCGCCTCGGGTGACCCCGTGCCCTAGGCAGCTCGTGGTCCGCAGGGCGCTGCAGGCCGCGGGCGACGTGGACAGGCTTCGACAGCTCTCACACCGCGGCAGGCGCAGTCGGCAGCAAGGGCCTCCAATCACGCCGCGACCACGACACCGTACACCCGCCGGGAGCAGGCGAACTCGAGGGCCGCGCTCACGGTGGCCCGAGAGCTGTTGCAGTGCAGGCTGTTGGAGGGCGGCCATGATGTGCTGCTAGAGCGGGTGGCAGAGCTCCTGGGCTTCGCCGCCTCGGGGGCTCACCCCTTCTGTACCCGGCTCCCATCTCAAGCCCGCACGGGGGCCCCGCGCATGCCCGCGAGCTCCAAGGCTACTCCAACGCCAGCGAAGCTGTCAACACCGGACCGGCGGCAGCGCTGTCCCTGCTCCCGGTCCGCGAAGAAGAAGGACTCAACGCGACCCGCGGCCCCAGTGGACAGCCGCGCTGCCACCCCACGGTGGGCGCGTCAGGCAGGACCGCGTGGCACGCGGGGCACTACGGCGTGGCCTTCGGGATGACGGCGCCAGAGGAATACGTGCCCCTCATGATGGAGCAAGAACACCCTCACGAGAGCGAACAAGGCTCGCTCCACAGCCCAGGCTGGGGGGACGAGGCGCCAGGAGTTGAGCCTTTCCAGGAGCCCCGGGACGGTCCCACTAGCCACGCTAGAGGCAATGATTATCGGGTACCGCTAATTCTTCAGGAGCAGGCATACGCTAACCATGGATCGCAGGAGGTGCAGGTCGCCACAGCAAGCAGCTGCCCCGCTCCCACAGTCTCCTACCCCTCGGGAGGAGGGCGCAGGGGGCTGCAGGAGAGGGGCCGGGATCCGACATCACCACCGCGGCGTTCGGAGCAAGGAGTTCTCAGGAGGTAGGCCCTCCGCTGGGAACGTGCCTCAGGGCTTGCCCCCAGCGGAGGACCCGTGGTCGTCAGGGGAACCACTGGCGACCGCTCTACCCCATCGGCGGTGTCCTGGTTTCCGGTCGTCGTTGATGGCACTAGAGTGTGGCGCAAGGCGGGGCCCTCATCTGGCGATGTGAAGCAAGGCCGGTACCTGTGAAGAAGGCCCAGTGCCTGTGAAGCTCGCCGCCCCGTGACACTCTCACGTAATAATGAGTGGGGCTGTACATGCCCCGGAGTCTCAGGGGTGCCGGCCTCAGGCCCTGGGGCTCCCTCCCACGCCCAGTGGCAGCACTTAGCTCCGCGCTAGTGAGAAGACGTCCAAGACTAGACTAGGTGCCGGACGCAGCCTTTTGTCTTCTTTCGTTGCTTTTCCCTTTGGTTGTCACTTTCCCCCGCTGGATTCAAGTTGGATTCGAATTTGAGATTTTCGTGTGTTCGGGGAAGGGGTGCTTAGTCTCGTTCGAGCAATTTCTCGCGTTTGGTTACCACTTCGCCTCAGCTGCCTCCCCTCATGAGCCCCTCGCGAGCCAGGTCAGGCCTAGCTTGCACGCAGCCCAGACTGCCGCCGCCGCGTCCTCTCAGGAGGGTGTTTTACTTCAGATCCAACGGATTCAATCAGGGAACACTCAGGACACCACAGCCTCCCACGGGCTACCTCAGGGCCAGCACGGGACAAAGGTAAACTAGCCGACCAGCGCGTCGCTTAAGCCAACCACTTGGCGCGGGCGCATGGGCAATATAGCATCTACTAACACGATCAACACAAGTTTTACATAAGGGGCTCCCCCTCCAAAATGCTCTAACCGCCATCAGGCCAAAACCCGAGTTCTATTCATGCAGGGTAAGGAAGTAGGAACGATGCACAATCAGTCGGATAAATCCCCCAATGCGTCCTCAGGAGCACCACCCGAGCCGTTGCTGGCGTCGCTGAACTCGCCATCGTTGTCCGCGTCGCCACCAGCGGCGTCAGGGCCGTTCACCACGCCGCCCTCGTCGGCAGCCATGATCACGCCGTCATCGTCTGAAGCGAACGCCCTGATAAGAGCATCCACATTGTCTTCCACCCAGTGCGCCAGGTCGTCTCGGACGGCCTGGGGGACTGGGGCGATGGCGGCGTCAAAATCGAAGTGGGGATCCATGTTCCGGAGATGGCTGAAGACGCGAGAAAAGGCGCGCCCGAGCAGGGCGCGGCTCCTCCCCTCCACCAACCTGTCAGCCCTGACCAACCGCGCCTCCAGCTGCGTGACCACGTCAGTGAAGAACTAAAATTTGCCGGCGTAGTTGACTGCGTGCGGCTCGCCAACAGCCGCCTCGCAGATGTTGCCCAAGGCTGTGTTGGCTCTCTCCCGGAGCGTGGTGAGCATGGGGCCGTGCTCATGCTCCAGGATCCGCCGCTGACGTATCTCATCCGCATTCTGGCGCGCGACGGCCTCAGCCTCCTCCACCCGCTGGCGAAGAAGGAGCACCTCGGCCTGGGAGGTGGTTAACTCACCTTGCGCCACCTCAAGGGCGGCCCGGAAAGCATCGGCCCGCCGCGTCGCCTCCTCCAGCTTGGCCCTCAAGGCGGCAGTCCTGCCTTCAGCTTCGGCCCGGATCAACCCCAACTTCTCTTCGAACTCGTGCTCGAGGTTCAAATGCGCCATCGCCACCCAACGTCCGACCTCCTCCAGGACACGGGCTTCCTGTGCAACGACATCATCCTCTGCCTGTGTCACCAAGCGCTCCCTCGTCTCCAGACGCTCGTACTCGCGGGTACGTTTGGCGGCTTCCAGCGTCAGTGCCTCCTCACACTTCTGGAGCTCTGCCGAGTCACCAGAGGCCACCTTTATCGACGCGAGGGCTTCCTCATGCAGCTCCACCTGCTCCTCCAATGAGTGGCACCAGGCTAGGAGCTCCCGAGCCCGCTCCTCCGCTGCCTTTCGCGCCGTTCGGCTTCCCGGGCCTCCTCAGCGGCCCAAGATCAGGCCTCCCGAGAGGCCACCAGCGACACCTTGGCCTCTGCGTCATCAAGATCGCGCTGACGGCGCGCAAGGGCGATGGCGCCCTCCAGCTCGCGCCTCTCCGCAGCCAGGCGCAGGCCCTCGGCCTCAAGGCGCGCGTCTTCATCAGCAAGCTCCTCACCAAGCAGGCTCACCGCGTCAACCGCCCTTCGAAGGAATCCTTGGCAGAGAGCACGACGCTCCCGAGCGCGCTGAAGCACGTCTTCCACACCATCATCTGCCCCAAGCAAGTGCCGGGGGCCACGAATCAGCACTCCCCCTCCGGGCTGGGGGCTGGGGGCTGGCACCCTCGTGACGGCCGGGCATGCCACGCTAGAAGCCCGGCCTGGAGCCAGCCCGTCCCCAGGTGAAGAGCGCAGGGAGCGCCTCAGCCAATCGCAGTCCACGACCAGGCGAGAAGCCCACGGCAGGCTGGCTATGCCACGAGAAGGCCCGCGAAGGAGGATCGCGAGGTGCGCATGGCCACGGTACGCCTCGGGGCGGTTCGCCTCTTCGATCGCCCTCACCGCAAGGGCTCCGCTGCTCGGAGTCCTTGAGGACGGTGGAGGGGATGAAGCCAAGGGGGACGGCTCCTCAGCCGTCTCCGCAAGCTCGGCTGGAAGGGGCCTACGGAGCAAGGGTCAGTAAAAGCAACAGAAGGATCGGGAGCTGGGAAAGGAGAAGGCTTACTCATCAGTGGCGAAGTACTTCCTACGCTTCAGTAGGCGACAAGGGTAATCATCGCCCAGGGCCTCCCTTCTCTTCCGGAGGGCCTCAAAGTCCACGTGGAAGCAGCCTAAGAGTTGGGCGTAGGGATCAACCAGCGACGAAGATGGAGCGTCAAAGCGATCTGCGTCAGGGGCGCCTGCCTGATGTGTGCTGCCAATCACCTCGCCAAGAGAAGAAGCTGGAGCCTCAGGGGCCTCAGTCGCAGGCGCAGAGGGCAGCTGCTTGTCACCCTCAGCCTTAGCGGCACGGGCCCCAAGAACTGCTCCCTCATGAGCATCGCCCGGCGCTGTCACCCTGCCGGGAGCCCCCTCGGCCTCTGGCGCCTCATGCCTCCCTGCTCTGCCGCTTGAGGAAGAGTCGCCTTGGCCGACTGGAAGGGCAGTCACCACCACTGGGTTCTCGCGAGGCCCCTGGAGGCCGGTGGGGCGCCGCCCCCACTCATCAAAGATAGGCATCTGCTTCAAAAAATCGCCCCTGCTCTGGCAGAGGTACAGCAAGGCCCCTCCCTGCTGGATGCTGTCGGGGTTGGGGTCCCCAGTCAGGGTCAAGAGCATTGTCCTCAGCACTTCAGGAGTCAGGTCCTCTTCCTGGAGCCTCATACGATCATCGCGCCCGCTGAAGGCCCACATCCGGCGGGAGTAGCGTTGGAGAGGAGCAACGCGGCGTAGCAGGAACTCCTTCACCACCTTGGGCGCTGTCACCCCAAGCGACCTCAAGAATGTGAAGCGGTGCCAGACGAAGACGAGCCGGGGGCTATCAAGCGTCTCCTGGCCCTAACCCGAATTGGGGACAGCAGGCGAAGTTGGCTCCAATAGCAGGGGGCTGGGCACCCCTGCATCCACATACAGCCACCACTCGCGGAACCCAGCCGCGGGCAGGGGGAGCTTGAAGTCAATCCCAGAGGCCGCTGTCTCAGACGCGGCAACGAAGCTCACGCACGCCCAGCATTGGGTAGGGTCGACAAGGCGCAGCGAGAAGAAGTGGCGCAGCAAGGCAACCGAAGGAAGGATGCCCATCATAGCCTCGCAAACAAAGGCGAAAACCGAAAGGAGAGAGATGGATTCAGGACCCAGATGCATCATGTGGATCTGATAGTGGGAAAGCACGGCATTGAAGAAATCAGAAAAGGGAGGAACCAGACCCGCCCACAGGGCGTCGGCAAAATACGGGACCTCGGTGACTATCCTGTCAATGGAGAAGTGGGACGCGGGCGAGGCCGTCGTCCTCCCGCATTCGTTTAAGATAGTGGCCAGAGCCGAGCTGACCTTGCCCGAGCCCTCGGTGGGGGCCGCCAACAGCGGCGGGCAAGGCGGAGACATGGGTTTCTTCCCTCTTCCCTTCTTCGTCGGAGCCATGGCGATGGGAAGGGAGGGAAGGTTCGAGATTGGGTTGAAAACAGAAGCCGGAGTTCGAGCGGAGGAAGGACAGAGGGCGCTCAAGCAACAGAAAGGGGAACGACTGTGTACGACTATGAGTCCGCCTAGCATGGCACAAAATAAGGACGGCGTGGGGGAACAGTGCCACCCACGTCCAATCAACCGCCACGCGGCGTCCAAGGACGCAGGCTGTTAGGGCCCGCGGCGCTTCGCTCTTGCCCTTCCGCCTCCCTGCACGGCCAAGTCCGGGCGCGCCTTGGGCCCGGGGGCTACTGTTGGCGTTCTGGGAATGGGGGTCCCCAGACTTGCCTGCCTACGGCCTGCGGTGTGGCTCAAAGGGGGGCCCAGCAAGGCCCATCTTCACCAACACAAACCCAAGACCCTCGCGAGGGGCCAAGCCTCGCGGGGCGGACGACGCGGAGCTTCCTCAGGCACGGCCTCATCAGGCTGGCTCGCGAGGAGGCGGAGAGATCAAGGCGGGGTACCTCACGAGGTGCCCGTGACGCAAGCCATGACGACCAAGGGCGCCAGGCGGGTGCCAGCCCGCGCAGTGTCCTGCTTTCCCCTTTGGTGCAAAGGGGGCAAGCGCAGCCGCGGAGTACCGAGGCATCAGGCAAAGGTTGCCATTTCGGTGCAACAAGACCAAGACCAGGAGGACTGCAAGACGGAGGTCATCATGGAGCCCAAGACGGTGTCACCACCAGAGCTTTGTGCAGGCGAAGACTACTTTTGTCAAGATAGCTGGTACTAGCTGTCCCCTTTCAAATTAGCCCGCCATTGTTGGCTCCCTTCCCGCTCGATATTTGGGAAGAGGACCAGGGCCTCTATAAATAGGACCAGCCACCCGCAGGATGAAGGAGGAGGCTGAGAGGTTAGAGGTTTTGAGTGAGGCATCATCAATTGAGGAGAGAGAGAGAAGAGGGTGACTGGACTCCTCCCAGCAGTTCATCGCCCCAGCCAAGAACAGACCCTCGCAAGGCTGTTCTTCCTTGTATTGTTCATCATCATCAGCCCAAGAGGCAATACACCACACCACACACTGGAGTAGGGTACTACACCACAACGGTGGCCCGAACCAGTATAAACCCTGTGTCTCTTGTGCTGTTCTTTCCATAGTTTAGATCTTAGCGAGGCGGAGGGGCGCAGGTAGGTAGGAGGCGAAATCTCCGAGCGCACCCAAGTGTTCGAACCGCAAGGGTCTGCCGGAACCCGAAATCCGACACGATTATTGGCTTGCTGCAATGCTTTCCATGTCTGGAGAATTTGTATATAAAGGTGATGATTTCACGCACATTGAAAGCCCATATATAATGTACTATAATTAATCGTCCAGCTATCACACTTTCAACATAATCTTATTTAGACTTTAACTGTTTTCAATCTTCATCTCTATTTGCGCACTAACACATGGAGAAAAAGGCATAACCAATCGATGGTTCAAGAAGGACCGGGGTTTTCTCAGGTCTCATGACATTCGTTTGAAGACAGTAACACTAGAAGGATATGCATCCAACAATGCAAGCACTAGCTTTGTCACATTCTTCATGTTGAATGCGTGGGCACTATTATCCGTGAGGATTAAGTTTTTCGACAAGAAATTTCTTACGACTTCAAGTGTTGAACAACATAAAACAAGTTTCAGGTGGACCAAACGGTTTATGATCATGCTCGGCTTCTATTTACAACAGGTTGTCATCATGTACCAGTAGAATTTCTGGTCGGGGATCTTGATTTTATGGATCAGACCGATCCATTTGATTGTGACTACCGAAAACTTTGGTTGAGTTAGATGCCACTGTCCTGTTCAATCCGGATTTCGTCTAAACCCAATGAGCAATTAATCCTCGTGCTTTTGTATTGTTTGTAAGCTGGAGTTAGATATTGTTTCCCTTTTCAACTCGGTTTTGACCCATATTTTCTTTCATACTGGGCCAATGGCTTGCCATTTCTTTAAGTAAGACATAAATATTATAAGCATTCACAACATAGGGAAAGAACATCATTCTCGCGGGAACCTCGAGATCTTTGTTCATGACAGAACCCGCAAGTTCTTAGCGCCCACCAACACCCACAAACTTATTTTCAGCTAGCACACCAAATGGGCTGCAATTCTTAATAAGAAAAGTTGCATGGTAGTGACAGATTTGGATTTGTCATTTGGGACCCATGAGGAAAAAGCCTATCCAGGGCGGTGCCGAATCGACAGTAAACATTGAGAAACCTGGTTTTAAAATTAATGTAAATCCAAAACATGCCTCAAAATCATGAAAGTTGGCAGGTGTTATGACATAGCACCAACATGTTGTGGTAAAAAATTAGTACAATTTGGGACAAGTTTTGGTACAAACTTCTTACAAACCGGAGCTTCTCTAAAAAAGGGTCATGGTTCCCAGAGGGACATTGTCACCTATGTGTGCGAAATGACATACGCTGTCTCTTCCCGCCTTGATTTATTTTACAGAGGCAACATGCAACTATATATAGTAGCATCGTCCTAAAAATATGAAATTATTCATAATTCATTTTGTATTTTTATACATTATCTGAGTTTCCTAGGCATTTTGGAACGTACTTTCGTGTGTGCAAAGGTCATGTGTGTACTAGCCACATATGTAATTCAATGTTCAATCTATTTATGGAATCAAGTCCTTATAAGTTGTAAGTACATATGTTGTTGTTCTATGTGCAATGACATCGCACACGGATCATACTGGGGAACTCGTCGGTGATGATTTCATTAATCGCTGAAAATTGTATACCACCAAGAGTTTGCCCACAACACACACGGCTTATTAGCAGCAATTGTCTGTGTTATTATCGGTCTTCGCACACATTTCTGATTACATACCTGTTTGTCGCGTATCACACACATCTTGTTATATTGAACCGTTTCTGTTGTCTTGGCTCAAAGCAAACAGTTCATCCGAGTGAATCGCATGCCGTATATCGCACACACCTTGATCTGGCTGGCCGTTTCTTTTGTGTTGCCTAATCATAAGCAGTGCATCCCGAGTGAACCGTATGCTATATATCGCACACACCTTCATCTGCCTGCCCGTTCTTTTGTTCCTCATCATCACAAATAGTTAATTGAACAGAACCGTATGCCCTGCATCGCACACACAACTAAAATCTGAACCGTGTTTGATGCATCCGTCATCGCAAACGGTTTGCACCTTTTTTGACGGGTTTTTTACACCACCGATTGTGATTATTGCATCGCACATAGTTTTGTCGAAGGGTCTCTGATCATAGTGTTGCGTTAGCAGCATCTTGCAGTAGTGTCCTTACATTTGCTGGAATCACTCAAATCACTTTTCGTATCACTCTCAATTTATGGAATTTTTGGAACCAGGGCGCCCGGAACCAAGTTGATTTGGTGTTCATGTCTTCCTTTGGTGGCAATCCGGGTGGTACCTCCTTGGGAAACACATCCTCATACTCCTGCAAAATATCAAATACAACACTAGGAAGAGTTGAGGGTAAGTCGTTAGCAGTCAACAAAAGAATGGATCATTAGATTCTCTCAATTGTCGGATGTGGGGTTCCGGCAAACCCTTAAGGTTCGATCACTGGGGTGTGCGCGAAGTCTTTCCCTCCTACCGATCTACGCTCTAGCTCTCTAGGATCTTGCGGACGAACTCGACAAACTCACAAGAAAGAAAGACACGGGGTTTATACTAGTTCGGGCCACCATTGTGGTGTAATACCCTACTCCGGTGTGGTGGTTGTGGATTGCCTCTTGGGCTGATGATGAACAGTACAAGGGAAGAACAGCCTCCTGAGGTTGAGGTGTTCTTGTGCTTTCGGACTTGTGTGTCTCTCTCCAGCTAAGTTGAGATCTCTCTCTGGTTCTCCTCCCCTTCTACTATGGTGGCTAATCCTATTTATAGAGGCCCTAGCCCTCTTCCCAAATATTGAGCAGGAAGGGAGCCAAGAATGGCGGTCTAATTTGAAGGGGGACAGCTAGTACGAGCTATCCTGACAAAAGTAGTCTTCGCCTGCATAAAGCTCTGGTGGTGACGCCGTCTTGGGCTCCACAATGACCTCTGTCTTCCAATCCTCCTGGTCTTGGTCTTGTTGCACAGAAATGGTAACCTTTGCATGATGCCTCGGTACTCCGTGGCTGCGCTTGCCTCCTTTGCACCAAAGAGGAAACAAGGACGCTGCACGCGCTGGCGCCCGCCTGGTGTCGATCATCATGGCTCATGTCACGAGAGCCTCGTGAGGTTCGCCCCGCCTTGATATCTCCGCTCCTTGCGAGCTTGCTTGACCAGGCCGCTCCAGAGGAGGTCTTGTGTCACCCGCCTCGCGAGGGTCTTGGATGCCTTGTTGATGAAGACGGGCCGTACGGCCTGCTGGCTCAGCCACGCCATGGGCCGCAGGCAGGTAGGTCTGGGGACCCCCGTTCCCAGAATGCCGACAGTAGCCCCCGGGCCCAAGGTGCGTGCGGGCTTGGCTTCGCGGTGAAGCCAAGGGTCAAGTTCGGAGCTCTGCGGGCCCCAAAAGCATGTGGCCTCGGTCGACGCGTGGCAGTTGATTGGACGTGGACGTCTCCATTTCCCCATGTTGCCTCGGCAACTACTTGACCTGACAAAAGGCTAGCGCGGGCGGCACTTGCCTTCATTGCTTCTTCCTTGCCCGGCTCCAAACCCCCTTTCTCGCTCTTCGCCGCCGCTACCTACAGATCTGCTCCGGCCTTGCTCTGCATCTGTCGCCCATGGCGCCGCGCAAGGTCAAGATTTCCTCGGCTCCTGCTTGGTACGATCCCACTCTTGAGGCGCCCAATGTTACGGAGAAGAGCCTTGCCTCCATGCGCCTGCTGACGGCGGGAGAGAGCAACAAGTGGGGGAAGACGGAGCTCTGGCTTGCCCCCGACGAGCCAGAGCCTGAGAGGATCACCTTCTCTCCCTTCTTTTCGAGCAGTGTTGCCGTCAGGTTGGTTCCTCCCTTCTCTGATTTCTTTTATGAAGTCCTCGACCACTATGGGCTGCAAGTGTTGCATCTCCATCCCAACTCTGTCCTCCTCCTATCCATCTTTGCCTACTACTGTGAGGCGTACCTGGGCGTGATGCCGTCTGTGGTGCTCCTGCGCCATTTCTTTTTCCTCCGTGTGAGCGAGGGTCACATCTCTGGATGCGCCAACTTCATTGCGTCCGTCAAGGCCAACTCGATCTTGAGCACCGGGAAGAGGGCCGACAACATTCAATCCAAATGGGTTATGGTGGATGCCAAGCTCGCCCATCCACGCCCGGTGTTGCCGACGGAGGCGCCCCGGCAAGGCAAGGAGTGGCCCAGGGCGGAGCTTGTCGATGAGCGGGCATCGTCAGTGTTGGGGCAGATGATGACTGACCTAAAGCCAGGCAATGCGAGGGCGGCCAAAATAACAGGAGTGATGCTCCTGAGGGAGTTCTTGATGCTGCGGCTGGCCCCACTCTAGGCACGCGCGCCCCTTATGGGAGCTTGAAGGAGGGGACAACAAGGCCCGCCTGAGGCTGAGGGACCTGCCTGACGACGAATTGGACGCCGTCCTGCGTCTCATAGTCGGAGACAACCAGGAGTACCCGCCTAGCACCTTCATTCCCCTGCTTCAACGCAGGGACCGGGAGGAATTCGTTGCCTCCAGGATGACCTTTGATGCGCGTGGGCTGGTGCCGCCGGTGTTTTTGGGAGCTCCCACAGCGCAGAAACCGGTGGAGTTGTCCTATGGCGAGTCCCGCGGAGAGGGGGAAGAGGAGGTGGACTTGGAGGAGACCCTGGAAGAGGTGGGGGAGACCTCCCCTCCGAGCAAGGCCGAGATTCTCCGCGCCCTTCCTGATGATGCCGACGCCAACGCCTACCAAGGAGAGAAGGAGCAACCCTTCGTCCCACCGAAGGGCAGGTCGTCGTTGGTGGGTCGTGGTGACGCCTCCACCCCAACACGTCCTGGGGCTGGATCCGGTTCTTCCTCCGCACCGCATGGCGCCGCTAGAGCCCGAAGGGCTGCCCTTCAGGCCCCGATGCTGTCAGGCCTCAAGCTTCACAAGTGAAAGCTGGAGTACCTCGCGGTGGACCGGTAGGTGTCTCGAACTTCGCTTTGTCCCTGCTAGTACTTGTTATTTCCTGACGCTCGCCTTTGGTTGATCAGGCCGACATCTTCGACGAAGAGGAGGAAAGAGGGTATGGCGGCTGTGCCTCCCTCCGCAAAGCAAGGGGGCAACATCGCCCGTGTCTCCCCAGCCCGGTCGTCCTCGCGGGGCCAATAGGAGAATCGCCACGTGAAGCCAGCCCCCATGGCCCCGCTGGCTCCGGAGGTGCGGTGCTTGGCACGGCTGACGAGGTCCCAGCTGCTCCAGGGCCCGCGGTCTCCCAACCCCTGGTGACGGCGTCACTTCCTCCTACTTCTGCACCTCCACCTTCTACGCCTGCTGTCGTCTTGGAGCGTGCCCTGTCAGAGATGACCCAGCTGCAGGCAGATCTCCTGAGCGTTGACCCGCGCCTGGTGGCCGGGCGTCTGGAGTTGGCCTCCGGATGGCTTAATTCTTACCTGGCGGTACGCGCGGCGCTGGGCCAGGCTGTTGCAGCTTCCTAGAGGGAGAAGCAAGGAGCTGTCGGTGCTGCAGCAGATCAAGAGGTGGCGCTCAAAGACGCCAAGGCTTCCCGTGACCGCTGCCAAGTGCTGGAGGGCGAGTTGCAGAGCCTGCGCGACAAGCACGCCGAAGAGGTACGCTGCCGCCAAGCAGAGGAGAAGGAGATGAAGGCCTGGGAGGAAGCCGTCAAGAACCGTGACGCTGAGCTGGCGGAGCTGGGGAAGAAGTAGGCTACCGAGCGCAACCGGTTGGAAGAGTTGGAGCAGAAGATGGAGGCGAAGGAGACCAATCTTGCCGCCAAGGCGCGAGTCCTGGCCGAAGACTGTGTGGCCTTCGCCGATCTCGAGAAGAGGTCTCGCAAGGCGCTGAGGACGCTCTACGAGCACGGCCTAGAGAGGCCGCTGGACACTGACGAGGACGGCCCCGCCCATCTGCTTCCTCTCGTGGTGAAGGTGCTTGAGGAGGTTGTTGAGGGCCTCGGTCCTATGGCGGAGGCAGAAGCTCACGTTCTGTCTCAGCAGCACTGACTCGCGTCCTCAGCCATCTGCACCTCCGCGACCCCAACGCCCGCCTTGACGAGCTGCTGGAGCCTGTGGCTGAAGACCTCTGCGAAGCCGCTGCCGCAGCTGTTCAAGGTTAAGTGGAGGATTTGCTGGGGAAGTTCCGCGGCTTTGTCTCTGATCCTCTGCCTGGCGATAGCGCGGATCCTGCGGCTGGTGGTGAAGGTGAGAGCATCGTCGCCCACGGGGGTGCACCTTCCGCAGGCGATGACGATATCCAGGGGTGACATGTGGTTGTTCTTCTCGTTTCATTCCTGCGACATACATCAGGCCTCGTGGAGGCGTTTAGAATTTTCATTTGGTATTTTGAGAACAATATGCTTGTAATATTTGCTTCGAGATTTTGCGTTTTCCTTCCTATTTGCTTTGTTGTGCGTCGGCAGAGCCCGGCCCCACGCATACCTCAACCGCCATTGGGCCGACTGGAGACTAGGACGGTCCAAGGAGTGAGGGGCTACGTGACCAGTTAGGCTCCTGAGTCGCGATGCTCAGGAGTCCCCCTTGATGTGCGAACATCATATAGGGAGAGTTTGTGAGGATAGACTAAAGTTCTATGTCGGCAGAGCCCGGCCCCGCGCATACCTCAACCGCCATTGGGCCGACCGGAGACCAGGATGGTCCAAGGAGTGAGGGGCTACATGACCAGTTAGGCTCTTGAGTCGCGACGCTCAGGAGTCCCCCTTGACATTCAAACAGTTTCCATACCTGCCCTCGCCGAGGCCTTGGGAGGGGTGCATGACGCCTAGGTCCGGTGGACCTGGTTGGGTGTCGTGCGCTTGGGCGTGACCCGAGCGCAGCCCCTGCCCAGCCCCCTCGCGTGAATCTCCCGAGGGGAGGTGTCGTGGTGAGGCTGGGCGTTGAGCTCTAGGATCCTTGAGGTTGGTACGACCGTGGGGTCGCCCTCAGTTGTTTATCACCAGCGCGGAGCATAGTGCTTTCGCTTGTGCACGGGCATAGCCGCTCCTCTACAGTGTCGATAGCTAGTGCGGAGCATGGAGCTACCACTTGGGCGTGGGATGGGGGCCCCCTCTGGGAGGAGCCCCCGGGGCATGTACAGCCCCGCCCTGACACGTGTCTTGCACGGTAGGGCTGCGAGGTGTATCTGGGCACTTGTGAGCCAGCGCGGGACTCACGAGGCCCTACCTCAAGGCGGGTTGCGCCTGGTCTTGAGTCTTGGTGACTATATGTTCCTACAAGGCGGTTAGATGCAAGCACTCTACATCCTCAGGTCCCGTCCCTCGAGCGAGCTCAACCACCGCTGGTATGCCAGGTCGCGATGCCGTGGTCAAGGCCAGGGGGTGAGGGCTGGAGAGCCAGTAAGAGCTCCTGAGTCATGATGCTTAGGAGCCCCCCTTTTAACATTCAAGTGAATTGCATAGGGTGAACGGACCCGTGGCGGGAGGTGATCGAGCAGGTGACATCAGTTGGCAGGTTAAGCATGAAGAGCAGATCGACTTGGATAAATGCAGGGAGATACATGCCACTGGGTCTGGCCCAAGCGGCGTGGGGATGTTGCAGCCCGAGGGGCGCCCCTAACAAGGTAAGCTAAAGACATAAGCAAAAGGGATACATGCCACAGGGACGGACCCATGTGTCCTGGGAATAATGCAGCCCGAGGGGCGCTCCCAGCTTAAATGGACTTGGAAGATGTCACCTGGTCCTGTAGACGAAGTAGAGTTGGTGCAGCTGAAGCCACGCGTTGAAGGAATGGCTCCTCATGAGCCGCCGGGACCCTGAGCTTTGGGAGGCTCAGGGGGCTCGGGAGGTTCCCTGAAGACCGTCCCCATATCCCCAAGAGCAACGTGGGACCTGGCCTGCTGAGCCGCCAGGACTTGCCGCACATTGTGCCGATAGGCTGACGCCACGCTCGGCTAGCCGAAGGGCATGCGAACGTAGCTGTGTGGTGGACCCTCACAGCGGCCCACACGTGATGGCCAGAAGCGTTCCTGAGATGCGGCCCCGTTGAGCCCTGGGACGTCGTCGCAGACACGCAGCCGGGCATCCTTGCCTGGATGGGGGGCTGCACCTTGTGAGCGGCTGTGGCCGCGCATGGCTCTTGCTTCTTGCAGTTCCTGGGTGGTCTTGGTGATGAACTCCTGGGTGGTGGGCACTGCTTGCCCCGTGCTCTCCTAAGGAAAGCGTGTCGTGAAGCACGCTTCCAAGGGGTGCCCAAGTGCCTCCCTCGTGATGTTGGCAAGGTCTGAGGCTCTCCAGGAGAGAGCCCCCGAGCCCTGCCGGAGGAGGGCGCCGGGCGAGGTTTCCTATGCTGTGGAGGGAGGCGCCCCTGGAGCGGGCGCTGATCCTAACAAGGCTCCTGACGTGACGCCATCTTCTTGGGGTCCTGCGCGGCACGACAGCTTCTTCTAGGGGATGGTCTCCGAAGGGCCTTCACTTCTGTTGTCAGGGTTTTCGATTGCTGCGGGTTGGAAGGCGCGCTTGAGGGAGCACATCATATCCCTTTCTTCACATGGGACCATGATGATTTCCCCGCTTCCTGGCATCTTGAGGATGTTGTAGCCGTGATGAGTGACTGCCATGAACTTGGCCAGGGCTGGATACCCGAGGATGGCATTGTACGGCACATGGATGTGCGCAACATCGAAGTCGATGAGCTCGGTGCGGTAGTTCTTGCGCTCCACGAAAGTGACAGGCAGGCGGACCTGCCCTACCGGTGTGGTGGAACCGTCAGTCACTCCTGAGAAAGGCTTGGTTGGCTGGAGCTGCTCGTAGGGCACTTGGAGGTTGTCGAACGTGTTGACGGATAGGACGTTGAGCCCTACACCGCCGTTGATGAGAGTCTTGGTGACCTGCACATTGCTGATGACTGGGGAACACAACATAGGAAGAATGCTAGTGGTGGCCGCGCACTTGAGCTGGTCTGCCGAGTTGAAGGTGATGGCGCATTGGGACCACATGAGCAGGCGCATGGCCTCGATCTTGGGGAGTACCGCGTTCAGCTCGCGAGCGAACTGTTTGAAGATGCGCTGAGAGGCCGGGGCCTGAGCATCGCCCAAGATGCAAGCGACCGCACGCGGCTCCTAGAAGCCCCCAGCCCCCTCGTCCTGGTGGTGGTCGTCGTTCCTTCTTGGTGGCGGCAACGGGGGAAGACCGGTGTTGCCCTGGGGGCGATCCTCACGAGGCGGGTCCCTCCAGGCACCCTCGCGAGGTTGGACCTGCCAGCGGTCCTCACGAGGCCGGTCGCGCCACTCCTGGCACGGGCCACGGTCGTCCCAATGTCCGCCTCCACGTCCTCCTCCGCGGCCGTAGCCCTGGTCGTTGCGCTCGGGGCGTCGACCGAAGCATCCTTCCCGAATGGCTCTGAGCTCTTGGCACTCGCTGGTGTTGTGGGTGTTCAGGTTGTGGAAGGCACAGAACGGATGGCCGTTCTTGGATGACTCGGGCTGATCTCTGCCTCGCTTGGTGTCCGGCTCTGCTGCGAGCACTACTGCCTCCTTGCGCTTCATGTCCTTGGCCTTGGCCTTCTTCTCCTCCACTCATGAAGCTGGCAGCTCAAGGAGAGAGAGGCGCCCCTCCTCAGCTCTTGCGCACTTGGTCGCCAGGTTGAACAGCTCCTGAGATGTGCAAAGCTCCTCGTGTATAGCCAGCTCTTCCTTCATCTTGACGTCACGGACACCGTCTGAGAACGCGGAGATGATGGCTTCGTCCGTGACCTTGGGGATCTTGAGTCGGGTGTTGTTGAAGCGATGGATGTACTTCTGGAGGGTCTCTCCTGACTGTTGCTTGATGCGGCGTAGATCGCCCGCGACCGATGGGCGGTCGCGAGTGCCCTGGAAGTTGGTGACGAAGCGGTCGCGCATCTCTTCCCAGGAGGAGATCGAGCCATGCTGCAGGTTCAGGAGCCAGGAGCGGGCCCCATCCTTGAGAGCCATGGGAAACCAGTTCGCCATGACATTTTCGTCGCCGTTGGCCGCTTCAATGCTCAACTCATAGAGGTGTAGGAACTCCGCGGAGTCGGCAGTGCCGTCGTATCGAGGAGGTAGATCTGGCTGGAACTTGCCTGGCCAGGCGACGCTACGCAGCTCATGGGTGAAGGCACGACAGCCTGCCGTGGTCGCCGGGGCCCGCTTCTTTGCTCTCTTTTATGCATGATTTCTTATAGCCTCGTATTTCTTCTCTGATATTTGGGTTTTGTTTGGCCAACTTGATCTATTTATCTTGCAATGGGAAGAGGTGCTTTGTAGTGGGTTTGATCTTATGGTGCTTGATCCCAGTGATAGAAGGGGAACCGGCACGTATGTATCATTGCTACTAAGGATAAAACGATGGGGTCTATCTCTACATAGATAGATCTTGTCTACATCATGTCATCGTTCTTATTGCATTACTTCATTTCTCCATGAACTTAATACAGTAGATGCATGTTGGATAGCGGTCGATGTGTGGAGTAATAGTAGTAGATGCAGGCAGGAGTCGGTCTACTAACCTTGGACGTGATGCCTATATAATGATCATTGCCTGGATATCGTCATAATTATTTGAAGTTCTATCAATTTCCCAACAGTAATTTGTTCACCCACCGCTTTGCTATTTTTCTCTAGAGAAGTCACTAGTGAAACCTACGGCCCCCGGGTCTCTTTATCATATTATTTGCCTTTGCGATCTATTTTATTTGACTTTTATTTTCAGATCTATTAAACCAAAAAACCAAAAATACCTTGCTGCAATTTATTTTATCTGGCGTTCGATCTATCAATATTTACAACTCTCTCACGTCCGTTTGCCAATTTCTGGCACTGTTACCTGAAAGGTATTAACAGCCCCTTTAACATGTCGGGTTGCAAGGATTTCTTATCTATGTGCAGGGGCTGTTTACGTTGTGTTGATTGGTTCTCCTACTAGTCCGATAACCTTGATTTCGTATCTGAGGGAAATACCTACCGCCGCTCTGCTGCATCATCCCTTCCTCTTTGGGGAAATACCGACGTAGCTTCAAGCGACATCAAAAGGAATTTCTGGCACCATTGCCGGGGAGGATCTTCAACATATACCAGGTTCCTAATCACAAATCTCATCTCCTTGCAATTTACTTTATTTGCCATTTGCCTCTCGTTTTCCTCTCCCCCGGTTCACAAAAAATT
Source organism: Triticum urartu (assembly GCF_056163025.1). NCBI lineage: Eukaryota > Viridiplantae > Streptophyta > Magnoliopsida > Poales > Poaceae > Triticum > Triticum urartu. Next base: position 499,084,127 of record NC_141874.1, on the reverse strand, counting down.
GCCGTTTTATTCGCCTCTCTTTTTTGATCGCCGTTTTCTTGTCAGATCAATCCTTTGCTTGCAATCATGAGTGATTTCGGTATGGCACCAATAGATGATGGCCTAACTCCTAAAATTGGATGTACGGGCAATCTGGATGCCAAAACCATTATTTTGGGGCAAGGGAAATCAAACTATAGGATTGTCATCAAACCTTTATTTCACGCAACAATCCTAAGTTTTCAACAATGTTAATCAACATTACTCTTGGATTGTTGTGGGAAATCAAAAGGGGTATGATGCAAACCAACTTACGATTGCTAAGGCCTCTATGCATAACATGTTTTATGTTGTGTTTACAAAGCCTGATGATGAAAATACCTTTAAGAAACTTAAGAACAAGGATGACAAAACTTAGATCCTTGCTTTATGCCTAGCTAAGGGCATAAAACTATAGAGCTTGTTGGGAAGCAACCCAATGAATAAATTTTATTTTTTCTTTTTTGCTTCCTGTTTTGTGTGTTAATACAATTATGCTACTGTTATGATTGTGTTTTGTATGTTTCAATTAGAGTTTGTTCCAAGTAAAGCCTTTAGAATCTTCTTGGGTGATAGTTGTTTGATCTTGCTGAAAAAACAGAAACTTTTACGCTCACTAAATTAATTTTCATTTTTTACCAGAGAGCGATAAAATACCCATTCTACTTGCGGTAGATCAATATACAAATTGCTCATGTCGTCCTAATTTTTTAGAATTTTTGGAATAGTCACATTGCTACAGACTGTCTTGTTTTGACAGATTCTGTTTTCTTTGTGTTGTGTGCTTATTTTGATGGCTCTATGGTTTTCTTTGATGAGTTTTGTCCATAGAAAAGTTGGAATACAGTAGATATAATACAAGAACAAAATATGAATTGGTTTGATACATCACTTATAGTAGTGGTTTATTATTCTTATACTAACGGATCTCATGAAGGTTTTGTTGAGTTTTGTGTGATTGAAGTTTTCAAGCTTTTGGTTATGTTATGATGGATGAAGGAAGATGGAAGAGCCTAAGCTTGGGGATGCCCCGGCATACCAAGCTATTATCCAAAAATGAGCAACCAACTAAGCTTGGGGATGCCCCCGAGTGGCATCCCCGCTTTCTTCCAACGATCATCGATATTTTACTTGAAACTATATTTTTATTCATCACATGGTATGTGTTTTGCTTGGAGCGTCTTTGTAACGCCCCGAGACCGATGTGCCAGGTGTCCTCCAGTTATTCGCTGTTGTTGCCTTGTCATTGCTTGCGTGTCATGCATATCATATCATGTCATCATGTGCATTTCATTTGCATTCATGTTCGTCTCATGCATCCGAGCATTTTCCCCGTTGTCTGTTTTGCAATCCGGCGCTCCTATGTCACCCGTTGCCCCTTTCTACCTCTTTTCGTGTGCGAGTGTCAGATGTTTTCGGATTGGACCGAGACTTGTCATGCGGCCTTGGTTTACTACCGGTAGACTGCCTGTCAACTTTCGTGCCATTTGGACTTCGTTTGATACTCCAATGGTTAACCGAGGGACCGAAAAGGCCTCATGTGTGTTGCAGCCCAACACCCTTCCAAACTGGCCCAAAACCCACCTAAACCCCTTCTATCATCTAGAGCGTTCAATCACGATCGCGTGGCCGCAAACCGCACCTCATTTGGAGCTTCCTAGCTCCCTCTACCCTTATATAAAGGCCTCCCCCGAAATTTTCGGGTCATTCTACCCTAACCCTAGAAAACCCGCTCCTCTGCCGCGCCAGACATGTCCGCCCCTGGCCAGACAACCGCCACCGCCAGCCGCAGCCACTGAGGGCTCGCCACGTGCCGTGCCGGGAGCTCCCCCGCCGCCGGCCCGCTCGGCCCGAGCCGGGCCCTCCTCGCCTCGCAGCCGGGCCGCGTCCCGCGCCCGATGCCGCCGCATGCGTCCCTCGCGCGCCGCCCGAGCACGCCGGCTCTGCCGCGCCGCCCTCGCCGGACCGGCGCCCCGCAGCCGCGCCTCTCGCCGGCGTGCTGCTCGCCGTCGCCGATACCACCTCGCCGCCCCACGCTTGACGTGCGCCGCCGCCGCACCTCTCCACTGGCGCCGCCCTGCGCTGCTCGCCGGAGCCCGCGCCGTCCTCGCTGGATCTAGCTCCGGCCGCCTCGCCCTCATCTTCTCCGGTGACTCCACCGCGATTCCGGTGATCCTCGGACTCCGTGCCGCTACAGTAACCCCAGATCCAGATCCAGTTTCAGTTCAGGTTGACTTTTGACCTAATTCCAGATATTTTTGCATACTTTGACATGACATAACTCTGCATCCGTGGCTCTGATTCGTTCGTATAGCATATCAAAATGTTCATCTCGACGAGTACATCATTTCATCTCATTGCATCATCTTCATTTGAGCTCATCTTGATGCCCAAAATGTCGTTTCAAGAGGGCTATGTGATGATTATGTTAGATCGGTTTCAGCAAACGACATTTTGTCATTTTTGCCATGATTAATGTGTGCATGCTATGATCCTAAGCTCTACATGTATTTTGATGTATGCCATGCCATCTTTACAGGGATGTATGCCATGTATTTTTGCGATCTTTCTGGTGACTAGCACAAACATGCAAAGTAGCTTACTCAATGATGCTGATTTCAGGGACTTAGAATTTCACTAAGTCCTTGTCCTGTTTTTGTTTTTATGTCATATGTTCATGTTGTTTCCTAGTGATCAGTGCCTCTTTTGAGCATAGTCAGTAAGGATGTTTTGTTAATATTGTTGTGCTCTATCCATCCATGTCTTTGTTTGCAATTATGGAGCAACCTAGCTTGAGTCAATCGAGCTTTACTTTTGCTATAAAATGTTCCTGGTAGATTGCTAACATGTTTAGCAATTTTGCCGAGCTTGTTGTTATTGATCCGTGCATGCTATGTTGTTGTTCTTGCCATGTCTAGCTTCTATGCCATGTCTATTTGCTGGGTGTATTCTTAGTTTGTCATGCAATGCCTCGTAGTGAGTGCATCGAGCTCGTAAACATGCCTACTTGATATCTGATTTGCCATGCTCCAGTTTTTCACCAAGTCTGAATCTGTTTATGTTTTTGCTATGTTCACATGGTTGCAATTGTACTTTCTGATCCCTTTTGGCTCATGGTCACTAAGGGACTTTTATTGTATGCTTTGGGTAGCTTCATGCCATTCCTTGCTTTGCCATAATATGTTCCTATAGCATGTAGTTATCGTGCTCTAAACATTGCTTCCTGATGTTAAATTCCTGACATGCTGTTAATTTCACCAAGTCTGTAACCTGTTATCTTTTGCACTTTTGCCATGCTTGTTTGAACCTGTTAATGAGTGAATTAGTCGTAGCTCAGTGTTCATCTTTTGTCAAGCATCATGAGTGGATCACTGCCATGTATTTTGTTGTCATGTTGGAATGCTGTAGCATGTTGTTCTTGATGCATTTAGAAGGCTACTTGCTGTTAATCGCAGACCGGTGCCATATTTGTTTTGCTTGCCTTTTCCAAACCGTGCATCCGATTCCGGTGATCTTTATATCGATTTCGACCGAAATCACCTCACCTTTCCAGTGGCACTCTTGGATTCCCAAGTTGAGGCCAGGTTCAATCATTCCTTTCCAAATCATGCATTTGCATCACATACCACATCTCGCATATCATACCATGTTCGTGTGTTGGTTGTTTACTATGTTGTGTGCTTCGTTCCGGTGTTGCTTCTTCGTGTTGGTTCCGAGAACGTCACATTTGTGAGGACCCGTTCGACTACGTCCGTTTGTCTTCTTCATGGATCCGTTCTTCTTCCTTGCGGGATTTCAGGCAAGATGACCATACCCTTGAAATCACTTCTATCTTTGCTTGCTAGTTTCTCACTCTTTTGCTATGCCTATGCTGTGATACCTACCACTTGCTTATCATGCCTCCCATATTGTTAAGCCAAGCCTCTAACCCACCTTGTCCTATCAAACCGTTGTTTGGCTATGTTACCGCTTTGCTCAGCCCCTCTTATAGCGTTGTTAGTTGCAGGTGAAGATTGGAGTTTGTTCCTTGTAGGAACATGGATATCTTGGTGGGATATCACAATATCTCTTATTTAATTAATGCATCTATATACTTGGTAAAGGGTGGAAGGCTCGGCCTTATGCCTAGTGTTTTGTTCCACTCTTGCCGCCCTAGTTTCCGTCATATCGGTGTTATGTTCCCGGATTTTGCGTTCCTTACACGGTTGGGTTATAATGGGAACCCCTTGCAGTTCGCTTTGAATAAAACTCCTCCAGCAAGGCCCAACCTTTGTTTTATGATTCGCCACCTAGCGTTTTTTCCCTTGGGAGTCGCGCTCTCAAGGGTCATCATTATTTTAACCCCCCCGGGCCAGTGCTCCTCTGAGTGTTGGTCCAACCTGTCAGCCGCCGGTGGCCACCAGGGGCAACTCTGGGCTGGCCTACCGAAAGTTTGGACAATCTAAGTGTGCCCTGAGAACGAGATATGTGCAGCTCCTATCGGGATTTGTCGGCACATTCGGGCGGCTTTGCTGGTCTTGTTTTACCATTGTTGAAATGTCTTGTAACCGGGATTCCGAGCTTGATCGGGTCTTCTTGGGCGAAGGAGTATCCTTCGCTGACCATGAGAGCTTGTGATGGGCTAAGTTGGGACACCCCTGCAGGGATTGAACTTTCGAAAGCTGTGCCCACGGTTATGGGCAGATGGGAATTTGTTAATGTCCAGTTGTAGAAAACCTGAAGTTTATCTTAATTAAAATGCATCAACGTTGGTCTCTCGGCGGAGTCCGGGAAGTGAACACGGTGTTGGAGTTATGCTTGACGTAGGTTGTTCTAGGATCACTTCTTGATCATAGTTGTTCGACCGTGCTTTTGCCTTCTCTTCTCACTCTCTTTTGCGAATATGTTAGCCACCATATATGCTCGTCGCTTGCTGCAGCTCCACCTCATACCTTTTACCCTTCCTATAAGCTTAAATAGTCTTGATCGCGAGGGTGTGAGATTGCTGAGTCCCCGTGACTCGCAGATACTTCCAAAACCAGTTTGCAGGTGCCGATGAAACCGTGCAGGTGACGAAACCGAGCTAAGGAGGAGCTCGATGGAGTTCATGTTCATTTTGTTGTTCTGTTTCCAGTTGATCAGTAGTGGAGCCCAGTTGGGGTCGATCGGGGATCTGTGTAGCATTTGGGGTAGTCTTCTTTTATTTTGGTTTCGTAGTCGGACCTTGATTGTATCTGGATGATGTAATGCTTTATTCATGTAATTGTGTGAAGTGGTGAGTGTAAGCCAACTATGTACATTTCCCCTTTATTTATGTACATGGGTTGTTTGCGAAGATTACCTCACTTGCGACATTGCTTTCAATGCGGTTATGCCTCTAAGTCGTGCTTCGAGACATGGCAGATATAGCCGCATTGAGGGCGTTACAAGTTGGTATCAGACCCTTCCCCGACCTTAGGAGCCCCCTGCTTGATCGAATCGTTGGCGTTGTTGAGTCTAGAAAAATGTTTTGAGTCATTTAGGATTATATATATCGGAGAGTAGGATTCTTTTTACTCCTCAATACCTTCGTCGCTCTGGTGAGGCATCCTGACGTCGAATTTTGACTCTTCTCTTCTCAAATTTCACTAAAAAAATTTAGGATCACGCGGGTATCTTGGAATCGTTCCGATGGTTTTGTGACGAGAACATTGTTCTTGGTGCCTCCTGACATTTAGGGGTTGTGGCAGTGTCCCGGGGAGTTGAGCTCCGAGGTGTTGTCGTCACAATTTTATTGTTGCAATTCTGCAATACCTGAGTTTCGCCGACATCGAAAATCTCTTTTATGAAGTTGTTGGTGAGATAACCTCGACGCCACCCAATACTGGGGCGGGAGTTCGGGAGTATTGCCATAACTTGTATAATGGATGCTTTTCGAAGGTTGAGGTAAATGATTTCCGAAGTTTTCTTGGTTATGTGTTGAAGGATGGATACAGTTGGATGTAGGAATTGCTAGTTTTGGGTGAGATATTATGCTTCCCCTGTATCCCCAACACCTGATTGCATAACCGGAAAGTTTCAGGAGTTTATAAGTGGGAATTCAAGTAGCTCTTAGGATATCTTTCCGACAGATGTATGATATGAAATTGGGGTTCGACGTCTACTGGTCCGCCTATCCACTGTTGGTTTTATAGTGGTCTTGTTGTGTCTTAAAGAGTCCTTGGCTATGCTAACTCGGGGACGCTTCGTATTTCATGTGCACTGCCTTGTACATGATGGTGTTGTACGATCAAGCCCGTGTAGGCCCCACCACAAAAACTTCGGATGAAATCTCTATCATATGTTTGTTCCGGCTTATTCTGCAAGCCAATCCTTTGTTTTCTTTTCAGTTGTGGTATTCGAGTTGCTTCGAAGTCAAATGTTGATTCCATACCTTTTCTAAATAGTGTTCTCATATTCCTACGGGAGTACTAATTCTTCTTGATAATTGCGATTGTCATGTCAATCCTTTTCACTGGTGTGTTTCTCTTCAAGTGGATCCGATCATTTCAACATCCGCAAGATCAACTCAAGTCTTCTCAACGTTGTTTGTTCCATTCGTCCCAAGTTGCCTTTGTTTTTCTCGCCCACCCACCCTTTTTCTTCAAGGACTAAGATTTCTTTATCAAGTATCTATCTTATGATTATGAAGTATCTCCATTCTTTTCCGTCAATGTTCTTATCTGGTGATTCTCAGGAAAATGCTAACGGAGTTTCAAGTTCGTCACTCTTCGCTCATTTTCTTCTCCGCATTCTAGTCAAGCCTTGTCAATCATATCTTTTCCTCATTTCATTGCCTTCTCATACCGGTGCACCTCATAATAATTCACTTCTTGCTATTCTATTATTCCAGAGTGCTAAAGATATCTTGAAGATTCGTGTTTCCACTCTACTTTCATTCAAGCTATTTCGAGGATGTTATCTCACTCAAGCCATTTAGTTCGAACGGCGCAATCTCTCTTCAAATCGTTCGACGGTGTTTCTTTTGAGTGGGCCCTAACCCACAGGTCATTTTCCAGGATCTTACCTGACTCTTCTTATTTTCCCGGAGCTATCCTAAATTCTTTTCAAAGTTTGATGTAAGAATGATTCATCGTCAATCAAATGCCTTCTTCTAGATCTTTCACAATTCTTTTCATCGTTGGCTCAACCTCTTCGCTTTTGATTCTTCCGGAGTGCCTAAACGATTCATGGTGGTGCTTCTCATCATCATTCTCTGCATTTGAAGACCGAAGAAGATTTTTCTCTCAATTTTGCTCCATTCTCTTCAAGATTCGTGATTCCAGCTTGTTGACATCCTCTCATAATTGTATTCGATTGTGAGAATTCTTTTCACCCATCTGGAGTAATTCAGGAGTCTTTTTCAGTTTGATTCGCCAGAGCACATCATTTCAGAATTATTCATTCTCAGCTTTCAGCTCTTGTTATCTAAATCTTACCGGTGCATCGTTCAAGTGATCTCTAATCAGTTCGTATTCCCTTCGTTTTCATGTATCTAATTCTCTCTAGTATTTTCATTCGTTCTCTAATTCCTCCCGATGTTTCTTTATCTTTTCTTCGTTCATTTTCAATTAATACAGTGGTTTGTTCAAGAGTTCTCTTCCTTGGTTATCATATCAATTCATTCGTTGCTTCAATCCTACCGGTGGATCGTTGAAGACTTTTCTCAAGTTTGCGCTATATCTATCATAATCCTTTCTATGAGAATAAGTAGTATGCCAAATCCGTTGCTTGTCATCAATTTAAATTGATGAAGGATACGCATAACATAATTATTATTCTTGCTTCATCCAAATGATGGATTCGTTCCTCCGGAGTTTGTTCACAATGACTAATTCTCGTTGTCAATTGTTCATCTTCTCCTTTTTCCCGGAGTTCCAACCTCTCTCAATCATATCACCACGGGGATTCATCTAAATCGTTACAAGGATCCACCTTGTGTTTTCAACTTCCCTTTCCTTTCGTTTGATCATTCTTTTGTTTACCAATGTTCTTCATGGAGGTACTACATGATGGTTCATCAAGGATTTAATTCATTTTTTTCGAAGTGTTCATCAAGATTTTTTTCAGAGGAGCTTCATGCATTCTTCATCTTACAATCCGGAGTGCAATTCTTTCTTCCGTATCATTAGAGGTGGTATTATGTCATTCTTGATAATTTGAGTTCATGTTCCATGATTCACATGTTGTTAAGAATGAGATATTTTAAATCCATCAATATCGTCATCGGAGTTATCTTGGGTTATATTCCATCTAAAACCTTCCCTAAGGATTGTTGCTATTTATGGTGTTTATAAATGACCCAAGCTCTTCATTTATCCTCCCGGTGAAATAAGTTCTCGTCTCCTTGTTGATATCAATCCAATCTATCGTTTCCGTTAGTGGCAGAATTTCACCTCATAGTTTTGAGATGTTTTCCATAAGACCACAACAAGTTTACTCTCTTCGTTGTTGGTTTCCCAACAACTCCGTTAAATCCTTCTTTTAAGGATGCTCTCTCTAATTCATTTGAGGCAGAACATGTTGTTTTCTTCTCCGTTCTTTTCACTGCATTCTTTCATTTCTTCCGGAGGCATTGTGATGATGCTCTCTTCACTCATCATCTTGTATTGTGAAGATCATGCTCTTTCCTAGCTTATCCTTTTCCAACCGGAGTGTCGTGTTTTCATTCAAGTATCTTCTCATCTTATCAAGTTCTTATTCAATTTCTTTTTCTTTTCAATCGGAGTGCTGCCCGAAGTTGTTCTTCCTTGTTCCTCTTTTCTAACGGAGTGTTTTCAACTTCGTTCATCTCCGTTGTATTCTTTTCTCGAAATGACTTAACCTTTCAAGGTTCATGGTCTCACTCGTTTGTCAAATAAGCAACTTAGTTTTACCTCTTCTCTTTTCTCTTCCGTTTTTCCCTCCGGTGCCATTCTAGATCTCGGGATGAGATCCTCTCGTAGTGGTGGAGTGTTGTAACGCCCCGAGACCGATGTGCCAGGTGTCCTCCAGTTATTCGCTGTTGTTGCCTTTTCATTGCTTGCGTGTCATGCATGTCATATCATGTCATCATGTGCATTTCATTTGCATTCATGTTCATCTCATGCATCCGAGCATTTTCCCCGTTGTCCGTTTTGCAATCCGGCGCTCCTATGTCACCCGGTGCCTCTTTCTACCTCTTTTCGTGTGCGGGTGTCAAACGTTTTCAGATTGGACCGAGACTTGTCATGCGGCCTTGGTTTACTACCGGTAGACCGCCTATCAAGTTTCGTTCCGTTTGGACTTCGTTTGATACTCCAATTGTTAACCGAGGGTCCGAAAAGTCCTCGTGTGTGTTGCAGCCCAACACCCTTCCAAACTGGCCCAAAACCCACCTAAATCCATTTTATCATCTAGAGCGTTCGATCACGATCGCATGGCCGCAAACCGCACCTCATTTGGAGCTTCCTAGCTCCCTCTACCCCTATATAAAGGTCTCCCCCGAAATTTTTGGGTCATTCTACCCTAACCCTAGCAAACCCGCTCCTCTGCCGCGCCGGACATGTCGGCCCCTGGCCGGACAACCGCCGCCACCGGCCACAGCCACTGAGGGCTCGCCACGTGTCACGCCGGGAGCTCCTCCGCCGCCGGCCCGCTCGGCTCGAGCCGGGCCCTCCTCGCCGCGCAGCCGGGCTGCGTCCCGCACCTGACGCCGCCGCCTGCGTCCCTCGCGCGCCGCCCGAGCACGCCGGCTCCGCCTCCTCTCCTCCGCCGCGCAGCCCTCGCCGGACCGGCGCCCCGCAGCCTCGCCTCGCGCCGGCGCGCTGCTCACCGTCGCCGGTACCACCTCGCCGCCGCCCGCTTGACGTGTGCCACCGCCGCACCTCTCCACCGGCGCCGCCCCGCGCTGCTCGCCGGAGCCCGCGCCGTCCTCGCTGGATCTAGCTCCGGCCGCCTCGCCCTCATCTTCTCCGGTGACTCCACCGCGATTTCGGTGATCCTCGGACTTCGTGCCGCTACAGTAACCCCAGATCCAGATCCAGTTTCAGTTTGGGTTGACTTTTGACCTAATTCTTGATTTTTTTTGCATACTTTGACATGCCATAACTCTGCATCCGTGGCTCCGATTCATGCATATAGTACATCATTTCATCTCATTGCATCATTTTTATTTGAGCTCATCTTGATGCCCGAAATGTCGTTGGAAGAGGGCTATGTGATGATTATGTCAGATCGGTTCCAGCAAACGACCTTTTGTCATTTTTGCCATGATTAATGTGTGCATGCTATGATCCTGAGCTCTAGATGTATTTTGATGTATGCCATGCCATCTTTACAGGGGTGTATGCCATGTATTTTTGTGATCTTTCTGGTGACTAGCACAAGCATGCAAAGTAGCTTACTCAATGATGCTGATTTCAGGGACTTAGAATTTCACCAAGTCCTTGTCCTGTTTTTGTTTTTATGCCATATGTTCATGTTGTTTCCTAGTGATCAGTGCCTCTTTTGAGGATGGTCAGTAAGGATGTTTTGTTAATATTGTTGTGCTCTATCCATCCATGTCTTTGTTTGCAATTATGGAGCACCCTAGCTTGAGTCAATCGAACTTTACTTTTTCTATAAAATGTTCCTGGCAGATTGCTAACATGTTTAGCAATTTTGCCGAGCTTGTTGTTATTGATCCGTGCATGCTATGTTGTTGTTCTTGCCATGTCTAGCTTCTATGTCATTTCTATTTGCTGGGTGTATTCTTAGTTTGTCATGCAATGCCTTGTAGTGAGTGCATCGAGCTCGTAAACATGCCTACTTGATATCTGTTTTGCCATGCTCCAGTTTTTCACCAAGTCTGAGTCTGTTTATGTTTTTGCTATGTTCACATGCTTGCAATTGTACTTTCTGATCCCTTTTGGCTCATGGTCACTAAGGTATTTTTATTGTATGCTTTGAGTAGCTTCATGTCATGCCTTGCTTTGCCATGATATGTTCCTGTAGCATGTAGTTATCGTGCTCTAAGCATTGCTTCCTGATATTAAATTCCTGACATGCTGTTAATTTCACCAAGTCTGTAACCTGTTATCTTTTGCACTTTTGACATGCTTGTTTGAACCTGTTAATGAGTGAATTAGCCGTAGCTCAGTGTTCATCTTTTGTCAAGCATCATGAGTGGATCACTGCCATGTATTTTGTTGTCATGTTGGAATGCTGTAGCATGTTGTTCTTGATGCATTTAGAAGGCTACTTGCTGTTAATCGTAGACCGGTGCCATATTTGTTTTGCTTGCCTTTTCCAAATCGTGCATCCGATTCCGGTGATCTTTATATCGATTTCGACTGAAATCACCTCACCTTTCCAGTGGAACTCTTGGATTTCCAAGTTGTGGCCAGGTTCAATCATTCCTTTCCAAATCATGCATTTGCATCACATACCGCATACCGCATATCATACCATGTTCGTGTGTTGGTTGTTCACTATGTTGTGTGCTTCCTTCCGGTGTTGCTTCTTCGGGTTGGTTCCGAGAACGTCGCGTTTGTGAGGACCCGTTCGACTACGTCCGTTTGTATTCTTCATGGATCCATTCTTCTTCCTTGTGGGATTTCAGGCAAGATGACCATACCCTCGAAATCACTTCTATCTTTGCTTGCTAGTTGCTCGCTCTTTTGCTATGACTATGCTATGATACCTACCACTTGCTTATCATGCCTCCCATATTTTTAAGCCAAGCCTCTAACCCACCTTATCCTATCAAACCGTTGTTTGGCTATGTTACCGCTTTGCTCAGCCCCTCTTATAGCGTTGTTAGTTGCAGGTGAAGATTGGAGTTTGTTCCTTGTTGGAACATGGATATCTTGGTGGGATATCACAATATCTCTTATTTAATTTATGCATCTATATACTTGGTAAATGGTGGAAGGCTCGGCCTTATGCCTAGTGTTTTGTTCCACTCATGCTGCCCTAGTTTCCGTCATATCGGTGTTATGTTCCCGGATTTTGCGTTCCTTGCACGGTTGGGTTATAATGGGAACCCCTTGACAGTTCACTTTGAATAAAACTCCTCCAGCAAGGCCCAACCTTGGTTTTACCATTTGCCACCTAGCCTTTTTTCCCTTGGGAGTCGCGCTCTGAGTGTGCCCTGAGAACGAGATATGTGCAGCTCCTATCGGGATTTGTCGGCACATTTGGGCGGCATTGCTGGTCTTGTTTTACCATTGTCGAAATGTCTTGTAACCGGGATTCCGAGCTTGATCGGGTCTTCCTGGGAGAAGGAGTATCCTTCGCTGACCGTGAGAGCTTGTGATGGGCTAAGTTGGGACACCCCTTCAGGATTGAACTTTCGAAAGCCGTGCCCGCGGTTATGGGCAGATGGGAATTTGTTAATGTCCGGTTGTAGAAAACCTGAAGTTTATCTTAATTAAAATGCATCAACCGCGTGTGTAACCGTGATGGTCTCTTCTCGGCGGAGTCCGGGAAGTGAACACGGTGTTGGAGTTATGCTTGACGTAGGTTGTTCTAGGATCACTTCTTGATCATAGTTGTTCGACCGTGCTTTTGCCTTCTCTTCTCGCTCTCTTTTGCGAATATGTTAGCCACCATGTATGCTCGTCGCTTGCTGCAGCTCCACCTCATACCTTTTACCCTTCCTATAAGCTTAAATAGTCTTGATCGCGAGGGTGTGAGATTGCTGAGTCCCCGTGACTCATAGATACTTCCAAAACCAGTTTTCCGGTGCCGATGAAACCGTGCAGGTGACGAAACCGAGCTAAGGAGGAGCTCGATGGAGTTCGTGTTCGTTTTGTTGTTCTGTTTCCAGTTGATCAGTAGTGGAGCCCAGTTGGGGTCGATCGGGGATCCGTGTAGCATTTGGGGTAGTCTTCTTTTATTTTGGTTCTGTAGTCGGACCTTGATTGTATCTGGATGATGTAATGCTTTATTCATGTAATTGTGTGAAGTGACGAGTGTAAGCCAACTATGTGCCTTTCCCCTTTATTTATGTACATGGGTTGTTTGCGAAGATTACCTCACTTGCGACATTGCTTTCAATGCGGTTATGCCTTTAAGTCGTGCTTCGACACGTGGGAGATATAGCCGCATTGAGGGCGTTACAGTCTTGTATGATATGAGCCTTTGCTTGTTTTATTTTGTGTTGTAAGTCATCAATCCTCGCTGGACACACCTATTTGAGAGAGCCAAAATTATGTCTTGACTTGTTAGAATTGCTCTCTATGCTTCACTTAAATTTTTTATGAGCAATGGACTTGCTCTAGTGTTTCACTTATATCTTTTTGAGCATGGTGTGCTTTAGTATTTTTGAAGAAATGCTCTCTTGCTTCACTTAGATTTATTTGAGAGTTAGTAAAATTTTCGAGAAATTCTCTCTTGCTTCACTTAAATTAATTTGAGAGAAATAAAAATATATTATGCTTATGATCTTCACTTATATTTGTTGGAGCTTGTCAAAAGCAACACATGAAAATTAGTACCAAAGTGATAGATATCCAAGAAGGATATAATAAAAACTTTCATGAAGATCGTTGGACAAAATAAACTTGATTCTTAGTAATAGTTTTGAGATATGATGATGTGATATGTGAGTCATGTTGATGAGTAATTATGCTTTAGTAGGAATATTGGTGTTAAGGTTTGTGATTCCCTATGCAAGTACGAAAGCGAATAGTCATGCAATGAAATTATATCCTACTTGTGGTGCATTATTTGGTGTTATTTATGCTTAATGCTTGCTTATGAGATTATTCGTTTCTTAGTTGGTCGCTTCCCAATCTTTTGCTAGCCTTCATTTTGCACTAAGTATGATCACTACTTGTGCATCCAAAAACCTTTAAATCCAAAAATACCTTGCTGCAATTTATTTTATTTGGCGTTCGATCTATCAATATTTACAACTCTCTCATGTCCGTTTGCCAATTTATGGCACTGTTACCTGAAAGGGATTGACAACCCCTTTAACACGTCGGGTTGCGAGGATTTGTGATGTGTCCGCAGGGGCTGTTTACGTTGTGTTGCTTGGTTCTCCTACTGGTTTGATAACCTTTGTTTCATATCTGAGGGAAATACCTACCGCCGCTGTGCTGCATCATCCCTTCCTCTTTGGGGAAATACCGACGTAGCTTCAGGTGACATCACGGTGGTCATGACCCTGTTCGCGAGCTTCTCCTCCATGCAGACCACCCGCACGGGGTGCAACAAAGTTGCCACGTCTCCGTTCAGCACCATCAACCAGAGCGTCGTGGGCATCAGCTCCTGCCACTCTTCCACGAGCATCGTGGCAGTCCTCTTTTCCATGACATCGTCGGTTGTCAGCGGCCAGCGAGGCAGCGGGGCTGTGTTGATGTTGATTGATACGTCTCCAACGTATCTATAATTTTTTATTGCTCCATGCTATATTATCTACTGTTTTGGACATTATTGGGCTTTATTATCCACTTTTATATTATTTTTTGGGACTAACCTATTAACCGGAGGCCCAGCCCAGAATTGCTATTTTTTGCCTATTTAGGGTTTCGAAGAAAAGGAATATCAAACGGAGTCCAAACAGAATGAAACCTTCGAGAACGTGATGTTCTCAACAAACAAGACCCGGGAGACTTGGACCCTACGTCAAGACACAAAAGAGGAGTCCACGAGGTAGGGGGCGCGCCTACCCCCCCCCCCCAAGCGCCCTCCACCCTCGTGGGCCCCATGTTGCTCCACCGACGTACTCCTTCCTCCTATATATACCTACGTACCCCCAAACGATCATGAAGGAGCCAAAAACCTAATTCCACCATCGCAACTTTCTGTATCCACGAGATCCCATCTTGGGGCCTGTTCTGGAGCTCCGCCGGAGGGGGCATCGATCACGGAGGGCTTCTACATCAACACCATAGCCCCTCCGGTGAAGTGTGAGTAGTTTACCTCATACCTACGGGTCCATAGTTATTAGCTAGATGTCTTCTTCTCTC